>NC_054746.1:43804700-45004700 GCF_018143015.1 Lytechinus variegatus
GTGATCAATTAATCAAACTACCGTAGTTGATAATCATATGAAATTAAAAGCACTTACATAAGCATACAATTATCGCTCATTTGCTCAACCTCTTTCTGCCTATTTATTATATCCTTTCATTTTTTTAACCAAATACCTCTCTTAGTTCCACCCCAGCTCATTTGATAATTAGAGAGACGGAAGAAATTGCCGCTCATGTCTGTTTGTTTATAATCATCTTAATTACTGACACTGCCGTGTATAATGCTGCATGACAGTGCTTTTCAAGTGAGCACTGGTACTGTAATTGTTCAGTTAATATGACTCCACTTAATGATAATGCGGGTTACTTTTGACATTGACAGCGAATCAGAGTATCGCTAATAGCGATGGAATAAAAGCGACGAAGACCAAGCTATACAACAAGCTGATCAGGACGAACTACGGGCCGACCACGAGCAGACCAGTAAAGAATGAATCTCACCCAGTCACGGTCAGGATGAGAATGCTTGTTGACCACGTGGTCGAATTTGTAGGTTGATTTGCCTTTTTTCTATCTTAAGTTTAACTTAGGATGATAAATGCTTTGTTATTCTTTTCATTGAACACTTTACATGCTTCTTGCCCACATCATTTGAATTAATCAATAATACTTATCTTGTCCTTCACACCAACTTATTTCACTTAATAACCTTCAACCACATCGATGTTTCAGTGTTGTACGGTTCAATAGTTCATTTATTTACAAACAATGATAAAAAACATGTCCCCTTCACAAACACTTTAATTATACTCCATTGTAGTCATGATGTGAACATAAAACAACTGATACCTGTTGGAGACAGTACGGGCACTTTAAGTGTATAACAGTTTGATATATGGAGGTATAAAAATGCAAGAAAATATAACCCAGGTATTGGAAGTATGTTGTACTTGCTTATTATGGTACTATGGTAAAATGTATTGACTGTTTTTATTAGTAATCATCATTACCTAATGTTAAGTATACTGTGTAATGTGTTTATATTTCAATATATAAATTTTTTTTGTTTTACCTAAAGTTATGTTTAAAGATTTAAAAATATAAAGAGCCGGTCAATGTGAATTCAGAAATGTGCATTCTTCCCGTGTTACAAAATGTATAACATTACATTTAAGACATGATCCTAATTAACTCAAAGATTTTGAAATGTAAAAAAGAGAAAAGACTGCCAATTTAGTTACAATCCTTGATTTTGAACATTTCGTACCAATACTTTTGGCATTTCATGATTATTATGTTTGCGCTTTATACTAAAAAATGTGATATTAAAAGTGGAACGAACTTTGGCAAAATTGTTCGGTTTAGTCCCGCTCTAACACGGTATATTGGAGCGACCCAGATTCATAACTTAAACCAAGTCTTGATTGAAGCTTTTTAAGTCAATTGGCATTATTTTTGTAAGGTTCTAACCAGCATATCCATCAAAAATGTAACATTAGAAAGTATTGTTTCTTTTTGATATGGAATAAGATTGAAGGTCACATCTATTTACATCGGACGCTGGGAAAGGTTAGATGCACTTTTCTTATGTTCGCTTCATAAGAAAGATGATAATAGATGATAAAGAGGATCTGGTTTTTGGTGTGATTCACGGGCGTAAATTCATGAAGTCACGCTATTCAAGTAGGGGAGATGGCGACACAGTAGTTCACCCCATGAACAATACATTTACTGCATGCAATTATGAAGTGGTATGATTGATGTATTGTTCTGTAAAGATGTCATGATAATCATGACTGATGTTTAACAGATACTGTTAAATTCATTTTTCGAATCTTGCAATATCGGATTCAATATTTTCAACAAAAAACAATACTATATGCCGATATCAAAAAAAAAGTTCAGTGTGTCCAGTGTAACCATGCAAGGGCAGCTGATATTGGAAGCCATGAAAATCGCACAAATTTATCATGTGTAACC
The DNA here is from genome assembly GCF_018143015.1 of Lytechinus variegatus. Classification (NCBI taxonomy): domain Eukaryota; kingdom Metazoa; phylum Echinodermata; class Echinoidea; order Temnopleuroida; family Toxopneustidae; genus Lytechinus; species Lytechinus variegatus. The sequence goes on from NC_054746.1 coordinate 43,806,643, forward strand.
TCGCTCTACCAATAGTGAGGCCACGTTATCATGGTTATAGCACTATCCCTATCAGAGTGAAAGCGTTGTGAACTGTTTTCGAGTAGAATGTAAGACAAATCATGTCGATATCAAAAAAGGCAATATATATATATATATATATATATATATATATATATATATTGATCATTATCTCTTTTATGAAAAGAAGTACATGTGGGTCGCTTATTGAGTGAAAATGGTCAGGTATAACCATGAATATATCGTGTGTGTTTTTTCTTGACAGGACGAACCTAGGCAGCAAGTAACATTGTTTTGTTCAATGAAATTGGTGAGTTAAATTCAAATTTCGAGTTCCACCAAAGACAATTGTTCTGGTTGAATTGAAATCTTTTATTTCAGACATTTCTTTTATATTTTTTTTCGCATTTTATACTCAAGCAGCTGGCATGTCACTGTTTCTGTCAGTTTATCATTAGCATTACTTACCGATTATGTGATAGAAATGACTGTAGCAGGTAAAATTATGTATGTGCGACTGTTGACAGGGTATTGAAATCTTCTTAGCCCTCGGGTTCTGTTGCATGTCTTATCTATATGATGATATCATTGATAACTTTGAGAATTGTGTTTTTGTCATGTAAAGGTTTGGAGAGATGAATATCTGACATGGAATGAAAATGAATATGGAGATCTAGACCACCTAGACATAGATGTTGATGAAATATGGCACCCGTCAGCTACCCTTCTTACAAGGTAATATGATATAGGCATATAGAGGATCTTGGATATTGGTAATTAATACTTTTCATAACGGATCTCGGCTTCAGGTTTCCCAATTTATACTCATTTTGTTTATATTAGCTATTCATAATCGTACAGAACTTGATAGTTGTTCGTTAAAGCAGAGAATCTGGTACAATTGCAAAATTTCACTTATCTGACTATGTTATTTCAACATTTTTGCTACTTTTCTTGAATAAAAGAAATATCAACACAACGGATCACAGGCTCTAAAATATTCTAGATGACCCCCCCCCGGCGTACCACAGGAGGGACTTTTTTTCTTTAACAACGTAACGTTTATCTGTTTACTGTATTCTCATTTTTTTTCCAATTTGTTTTCTTTACAGCAATGATGACCAACATTTAACGATGTTACAACGCCTGGCATTTGTTGATTCATCTGGTGAGGTCACGTGGCTATCACCCATCATCATAACCACTGCTTGCATGTTAAACGTAGAGTTATTTCCATTTGATGAGCAACTCTGTACCGTTGAGTTCGGTCCATGGGCCAGAGATCGGACACAGGAGGATATGGAGTTCTTCTTTGATGAAAATGAGAAGTCTGCACAGCGATATCGCCAGAATGGCGTCTGGGCTATCGTCAATGATACAGCAGCGCGCATCCTTCGTAATTACTCTGGTTTCGCTGAACCCATCGCCGAGATACATTACTTCTTTTGGTTCAAGAGGCAATCCAAGGTATACGTCTTAAGTATCGTCATCCCTTCGGCATTACTTTCGTTGTCAACAATGCTTATATTTCTGCTGCCTCCAGAGTCTGGAGAGAAGATCTCATTTGGTATCACCAATCTCCTAGCCATGGTCCTCTTCCAAGAAACTGTCCGATCTGCCATGCCACCGACAGGTTCTCCAATCTTTGGTACGAATTTCATCACGGGCTTGTAATCTTTGGTTTTGGGTTTGGTGATATCAGTAGTTCCCAGTAGTTTCTCAAATCGATTGATTTACATTAAATGCATTTTTTAAGAATAGATATCCATCTTCACGCAAGGATCTATTATTGGACCCTTATGACAAGATTAACCCGAAAAGTACTTTGACATGACATCCAAAGTTGTTTTGTTATAGAACCTATTTGATGAAGAAACAATGCTATTGTAAATTTCCGTCGACAAGATTATACATCTGGATACACTCTAGAACCTAAATGTTGAATCACTATTGAAAATAAGTAAGCAATAATAAGAACATCATAGAATTCAATACATAATGGTTGGAATTAGTGTGGCAACAGTTCATTGTTTAAACTAAGCGCTAATCGTCTAATTTGGAAATGTTTTCACTCCTTGACCGGTTTCAAATAATGATTTAACATTCTTAATCTTTAAAGTATACGTGCAGATGATGTGCTAGATTTGGGGTTCTTTTAAAAGTTATTTTCTGAATTCTGTCACATCATAGAGGCTGAAATCTATTTGAATGAACTACATCGATATGCCAATATGGCTTAATACAAATGCTGCGAATATTGAATGGTGAAAAAATTATCCTTTAACCAAAGTTGAGTTAGTGGATTAAAGAGTAAAGTGTTTTCTTTTTCCATTTGTTCTCCTTAATTCTCAGCAAATTACATCTGCGTCACGGTGGTAGTAGCGTGTATGTCACTGATATTTGAGGCAATCGTCTTGCGTATGTACAACTTGGGTGATACTAAGAAAGTACCGGCATGGCTCTATCGACGCTGTTGTGCTGCAATGGAGAAAAATACCATACCAATGGATACTTTATCAAGTTCAAGAGAAAATGGGAATGTATCACCATCAACCAGAGAGCGTCATCCTACTCATAGCGATGGGTTGATGGGTTGTCCTGATGTAAAACAAGACAGTGAAATAGAATGTGTCTCTGGACACATGCGGACAGGTATGGGCCATCATTCTTCGCTGAATATAGAAAGGATTCCTGAAAGTTCATTCAGAAATGCGGAAAGGTGGAAGGTGGTTGCTACATGGTTTGAGAAGAATGTGGCTATTCTTTTATTAGTTATTGTGTTTGGAAACATGCTGGCCACTTCCCTTATCATTGCAATTAAGAAATCGAACGAGTGAATGGGCCGGAAAACACATGATGAAACATATTATCACTAAGAAATGAAAAACGAACATCTGTCATGTGTTCCATAATTATGTAGCACAGTATCGACCTTTTAGAGTTCCAAGCATTGCTCATCGATGAGGTATTGTAAAGTATGCATTTTTTATCCAGGGCCTAGATTCCATGGTAACATGCACATACTAATTCCATAACACCTTGTGGCGAATGGCGGACGAGGAGGGGGAAGGGAGGTATTGCGCTTTGTGATTTTTAAATTTATTGTGCTTCTTGTGGGCCTAATAAAAAAAGAACTTCAGGGGCATGTTCCATATCTTTCATTGATGTTGTAAAGTAGTGGTCACACCACCAGAACTCTTCTGGAGCGGTCCTTGAACGGTAGGAAGAGGGGTCGAATTTCGACAACGCTCGTCACCGGGCGCAAAATAGGGGAAAATAATCGAAAAAACGGGCGTTGCCTTCGTGGTGAGCCGCTGAACTCGGTTTTGCTTTAGCGTTGGCTAAACGGTAGCGAGCGGTATCGAGAGTTGATTTTCAATATCAATAAGCATTCGAACCCAGAAATATGCGCCAAGTTATGAAGGTAACGGTTACTCTGTTGTATGCAATTTAGATGAACAGATTTCGTCGTTTCAACATCCTGTAGAAATTATGACCAGTTCATGGATCTTGTCATGTTAATATCTTTTAAAAGAGGTGATTACATTATGTTGTGCAGTTGTGTGGCAAGATCTAAGATCTAGTCATGCCAGCATCCTTCATGCGAGATGATAGTATCTATGATCTCGTCATCTTTTAGAAGAGATGATGAAGACAAGATCTCGGATCTCGCCTTGTCACTATTTTGCTGAAGAGATGTTCTGCTGACAGGATCTCTGATCTCATCATGTCTACATCCTTTAGAAGAGACCAGAGTTGATGATATCACGGAATGTCGGATCTCGTATTCTTTACATTCCTAAAAGAAGAGGTGATCAGATGACGAGATCCTTGAGATCTTCCGAAACTCACTTTCCTACATAATGTGTAGGCCCTCGGATGTTAGGATAAGTATCTTGTCATTCTACAATTGCTTTTCAAGGATGTTGACACACAGCAAAAACTGTGGTGTTAACCGGTGTACATAGAGGACCACACCAGTTATTTTATACCTGTGTTAAATTGGTGAGGTTAGTTTTACACCTATAGGTGTTATTACAACACCATTTGTTGTTACATTTACACTTTTTTGGTGTTATGTTTAATCTCTAGGGTGTAATTTTAACACCTCAGGGTGTGGTCCTCTATTAACACTAATCGGTGTCAGTTTTAACACCGCAGTTTTTACAGTGCATGATTATATCCAAGATATCGTCATTTGATCATCTCTGTTAAGGGATGTCGATAGGATGAGATCTGAGATCCCGCCATTGGATCATATCTGCTCAAAGATGTCGACATGATGACATCAAAGATATCTTCATCTGATCACCCCTTCTGATGGATATCGACATGAGTAGATCTGAGAGCTCGTCATTCACTGCTAAAGGATATCGACGTGATGAGATTTTTTTCATTTGCGAGGGTGCTATTAGTGTACCTCCACTATCTAACTCAACAATAAATCAATACGCGTATACGATTCGAGCTCGTTTATATTATTTTTATTTTTTTACTTTTTGGGATATGACTGCGCATTTTTTCTTGTACACATACACTGCAAACAAAGGAAAATACAAGTAATTAAAGGTGTAACTGTAGCACAACATAATTATAAATGAATGAACTATCATATTTAGAAACAAATATTATATATTACTTGTTTTTATATTATTTGGTATATCATTTACTCCATTTTTTTATTTACATGTAACACAAAATTTCATAGGAAGGGAGTTTATTCTAGATTATGATATATGTTTTTATGTAGCACAATCTATCTAGAAATATACAATATGCACTTTAATTATTACCCCGACTTTAGCTCAAGTTTCTGTTTCGATCGCTGTTCATTAAGGGAATCAAAGGGGGTACCCCGGGATGAAGAGGATTGTATCTAAAATAAATACGGTGAAGCTCATTGAGCAAAACGCCTAAAATAAAATATCAAATAAGATTATAGAATTTTAAAATTTATCAATATTTTGTGAAAACAGTTTTATGAACGCTGTCATGGTTATGAAATAGATGGGTCGATGAAGTCATATACCCACTTAGAATATTATTTATGTTTCATGATTATTTACACATTAAATTCGTTTCATTTTTAGATTTCTTTAAGGACGTTTGGATAAACATGATATCATATAAGTTGGGATATGAAATCTTCAGCTTGCTCATTGCGTATTCATGAAGACATGCATTAAACTGTTTCACAAAAATATTGCAAAATATTAAAATGGGCATTCCGTTCTTTCTCCTCCTATTTTGATGAGGATTTCAGTATTTTGTTTGTCCGAGTTTTCTTTATCTGTTCACATAATCTAATTACCCCTTTTATTCCCGCCGGGTAGTCATTCTGCAGATGGGTTCATACTAAATTGTACAAGCAATCAAATTATGTTTTAACTAATTTTATACCAAAGTTTATATTACCTGATACATATTATTTATAGCTTATAATATACTGGATTATTGTATTCTCTTCCGCATCTATACATTCACTTCATTCTACTTTCTACTATTTTCTATCCCATTATTTTTTCATATAAAACCTTCATGGTGTCGCAAGAATAATATCATGTAAATGTGGTATTCCGTAAGTGATCCAAGTATTTTGGAAATTATGTTTAATATAAAGATACCGTCAAACCGATCAGTGAATACTTCCAGTAACTCTCATTTTCAAATCTGTTACATATTCACTTTTGTGAAAAGAAAATCACAAATGGCCGTCGTTTACTTGGACTGTGCATGTAGTTCATTGCGTCATTTTGTCGAGTGTGCGTTTGTGTGTGCGTGTGCAGTGTGAGAGGGGAAAACCGCCGGTGTGAGCTTTTTTTTTTAGTATGTACAAGTATATGAATGTGTGTGAATATTTCGAAATGTGAGGTGTGGGTTGGTAATATGTGTATGATATGAATTCAAAATATGTTGTTGTTGGATAGAGAGAGTCTGGATGGAGTGGGTCAAGCAGGTCAAGTGTCCGTTAGTAAGAGTCTGGATGGAGTGGGTCAAATGTCCGTTAGTAAGAGTCTGGATGGAGTGGGTCAAGCAGGTCAAGTGTCCGTTAGTAAGAGTCTGGATGGAGTGGGTCAAGCATATCAAGTGTCCGTTAGTAAGAGTCTGGATGGAGTGGGTCAAGCATGTGAAGTGTCCGTTAGTAAGAGTCTGGATGGAGTGGGTCAAATGTCCGTTAGTAAGAGTCTGGATGGAGTGGGTCAAGCAGGTCAAGTGTCCGTTAGTAAGAGTCTGGATGGAGTGGGTCAAGCATGTCAAGTGTCCGTTAGTAAGAGTCTGGATGGAGTGGGTCAAATGTCCGTTAGTAAGAGTCTGGATGGAGTGGGTCAAGCAGGTCAAGTGTCCGTTAGTAAGAGTCTGGATGGAGTGGGTCAAGCATGTCAAGTGTCCGTTAGTAAGAGTCTGGATGGAGTGGGTCAAGCATGTCATGTGTCCGTTAGTAAGAGTCTGGATGGAGTGGGTCAAGCATGTCAAGTGTCCGTTAGTAAGAGTCTGGATGGAGTGGGTCAAATGTCCGTTAGTAAGAGTCTGGATGGAGTGGGTCAAGCAGGTCGAGTGTCCGTTAGTAAGAGTCTGGATGGAGTGGGTCAAGCATGTCAAGTGTCCGTTAGTAAGAGTCTGGATGGAGTGGGTCAAGCATGTCAAGTGTCCGTTAGTAAGAGTCTGGATGGAGTGGGTCAAGCATGTCAAGTGTCCGTTAGTAAGAGTCTGGATGGAGTGGGTCAAATGTCCGTTAGTAAGAGTCTGGATGGAGTGGGTCAAGCAGGTCAAGTGTCCGTTAGTAAGAGTCTGGATGGAGTGGGTCAAGCATATCAAGTGTCCGTTAGTAAGAGTCTGGATGGAGTGGGTCAAGCATGTGAAGTGTCCGTTAGTAAGAGTCTGGATGGAGTGGGTCAAATGTCCGTTAGTAAGAGTCTGGATGGAGTGGGTCAAGCAGGTCAAGTGTCCGTTAGTAAGAGTCTGGATGGAGTGGGTCAAGCATGTCAAGTGTCCGTTAGTAAGAGTCTGGATGGAGTGGGTCAAATGTCCGTTAGTAAGAGTCTGGATGGAGTGGGTCAAGCAGGTCAAGTGTCCGTTAGTAAGAGTCTGGATGGAGTGGGTCAAGCATGTCAAGTGTCCGTTAGTAAGAGTCTGGATGGAGTGGGTCAAGCATGTCATGTGTCCGTTAGTAAGAGTCTGGATGGAGTGGGTCAAGCATGTCAAGTGTCCGTTAGTAAGAGTCTGGATGGAGTGGGTCAAATGTCCGTTAGTAAGAGTCTGGATGGAGTGGGTCAAGCAGGTCGAGTGTCCGTTAGTAAGAGTCTGGATGGAGTGGGTCAAGCATGTCAAGTGTCCGTTAGTAAGAGTCTGGATGGAGTGGGTCAAGCATGTCAAGTGTCCGTTAGTAAGAGTCTGGATGGAGTGGGTCAAGCATGTCAAGTGTCCGTTAGTAAGAGTCTGGATGGAGTGGGTCAAGCATGTCAAGTGTCCGTTAGTAAGAGTCTGGATGGAGTGGGTCAAGCAGGTCAAGTGTCCGTTAGTAAGAGTCTGGATGGAGTGGGTCAAGCAGGTCAAGTGTCCGTTAGTAAGAGTCTGGATGGAGTGGGTCAAGCATGTCAAGTGTCCGTTAGTAAGAGTCTGGATGGAGTGGGTCAAGCATGTCAAGTGTCCGTTAGTAAGAGTCTGGATGGAGTGGGTCAAGCATGTCAAGTGTCCGTTAGTAAGAGTCTGGATGGAGTGGGTCAAGCATGTCAAGTGTCCGTTAGTAAAAAATATAGATATGGGTTGTGCAAAAAAGAGAAAACCAAAATATTAGGCCACCTTTAGGATTTCTTCTTCCCTGTCATTCCCTGGTAGGAGTAATAGTACAAAACCAAGTAATTATAGTGGTAAGAGCAGCAGCAGTCGGAGCAGCAACAGTATTGGTATAATATTAATAGTAGCAGTAGCAGCAGCAGTGGCAGTAATAGTAGTAGTAGCAGCAGCAGCAGCAGTAGTAATAGCTCTTTGTTACATGGAACAAAATAACTTGTTATATTGTTGTTTTATAACCTTTTTTTGTTTTACAATTTTTTTTGTTTTATAATCTGTATCTAAAGCTGCTTGAAATAATTGTCGATTTAATTTAACTAAAAATAATTCATTTGAGCTGTTCTCTAAGACCATATTATGAATATCGAGAACATGCTGGTGAAAATGAACGATAATTATGTGTTAATAAAACTTTATTTCCTAATATTTGTTACACTAACATTCATTCAATAGTATTATGATTGACAATGACATTACAAATAAAGAATACAAATATGAAACAGAATAAGCAGTCCTATATACAAGATATGAATAATATATAGCTTCGTAACATTCCTTCAACTTTGAAAGTTTATTCATATTTCACAAAAAGAATAATTATATATTCATTTCAGATTCATGTGGATTTGTAAGGAAAATTATTTGAATACAATTTTCAAGGTGACTTGAAAGCATCAGTGCTATCTTACATTATATTCATATATATATATATAAATATATTAGCTGCCTTTGACTTCATCTTCATTTTCGTAGTTCACATAGTTATCATTTTGTTAATCATTAATCTTAAAATCAATTGAAATTATTTTCAATTATTTAAAATCATCACTTCATCATTATCATCATAAATCATCATCATCATCGGAAAATTAACGTAGTTAGTATACATAATCATTTTCAGTTCATTGCGCTCTTTAGAACTTGCAATATTTGTCATCAAATCATCCACCCTGTATCAATAATCTGGAAAGATGTTCCGTAACAAATATATTAAAGTTAATTTATATGATTAGCTATAGAACCGTCAACAGCATAAGTTTTTTGACAGTGTAACTAAGCATAAACCTACATCTCTGTACTCGGGGGCCCGTTGCATGATAGTTACTATTATGATAATTTTATTATCTAATGGTGTCTACCATGGAAACAAAACGCAACAGCCAATCAAAATCAAGGATTCAATAGGATTTGCTACAATGTCGCGAAGTTTCTATGATAACGCTATGCAACGGATCCCTGGTGTTGTTAATAAGTTGTTAGAAAAATGACTAATTACTAATCTATAACGCCTAGAAAATGATCATCCAAATGTGATCCTGAATCAATTTTCACTGCAACCATTAAAACTGAAATATACATGCATACATTAACATTTCACTTATCAGCAAGCACATCATAACATGTCAAAACAACAGATCAAAACTATCATATGGAATCTTATTCACCACTTCACATTGAAGCCCGCATTGAAGCCCTTAATAGTGAATTTTATGGGAAAGCTTTGTGAAATGGCCGAAACTTACTTTGTCAGTTTGTTTATACATGAAATGCCGATATATTCTCATCTTACTGGCGAGTAATCGAGGCCGAGTGGTCTACCTGCGCCCGACTATAAAATAAAAGTTCGAGGATCGAAGGTAATTTCATCTACATTACTCTTTTTATCTTCGTGCATTATTGGTACCGTGTTCACGTTTTTTTTTAAATCAAACTATTCATGATGCCATTTCTCATGTGGTTGCCGTTAGGCTTCATCCAATTTGTCATAATCAAACGATTCGTTAGTTGTGTTGATGAACTGCTTAACAGGAGTCATTAGTGGATCCTGGATCTGGTCAAATAAAGCGATTAGTTTGGTTTGTATTTCATTGGAACTACTAGGTCCAATGAATCTGCTAATATCCAGAGGGTTCGTCATCACAAAGAAAGCTCGAGTTAGATTGCCACTGTGGTCCTGCAAGTAAATAAGGAAAAAAAAAACACACTAAAATATTGCATTATGAATCCATCGCCGACAGCTGATCAATGAATAAGCTTTCAGACGAAAATTTAATATCAGTTACTCAAGTTGCTTGTCGGTCTAAGGTGCTATTTTAGTGTTCAAGGTGCAGAAATTAGAAGTTGTGGTTTTCTTTCATGTATATATTTATTCATATTATTTCCGTTTTATTTCAGCAGGGTAGCCCTTTTAGTTACAAAACTGCTCTACCAAGGGACCCTGCTCAGTGGCGTACCTAGGATTTTCCAAAGTTGGGGGGGGGGAACGTCCGCCAAAAAATTTGACAAGCAAAAAAAAAGTCTTCAAGCTCGTCAGGGGGGGGGGGGGGGGGCAGGGATCGTCCTTTGCATGGGTTGTGGCTCGTCACTCGTCAGGGGGGGGGGGCAGACTGCTTCCCGTAGGTACGCTAGTGATCCTGCCTCGTGACTATGAATTGACCAGACATGGCCTGTTGGTTGAGTTACTGCATGCCAGACAAACAGAAGATCACAGGTTAAAATTCTGCCAATTCATAGATTGTGTCCGACTTACTTTTCCTATTGAACTTGCAGTCTTCTTTACTTGATTACAGCAAAATAACATTATATTCACCAGAATTATTTTTGTGTCAACCCGAGCCATTACTACTACTGGACTAAAAGAAATAATAGTGGATAAGGATTACCCTTTCAACTGCAACGTTAGCAGGGATTAATTCTTTTTCATCAGCACCCAAAGTTCTGAGATGACAGAGAGCCCGACGGAGGTCTCGAACTACCAATCGTTCTTCTCTATCATTTAAAGAACCTCCCCGCCTCGTGAAGAAATCAGTTATTGGTTCCATTCGTCTATGTTGCTTGAGAGAAGTATGTGATATGATGCAGTATTCCATTAAACGTTCCTCTCTTTGAGTCTGCTCAACACTGTACTTCGTGGTCTGTGTAAGACTCATGGAATCTGATGATAATAATAATGTCAAAGAAGTTATATTTTTATGCTTTCTGATTATTAGCGATCTACATGTACTGCTATGGGTATATGTAATTTACCATTTGACATATTAATATTGATTAAAACAATTTTACTTTTTGTTTTTTGTTTTGTAGTGATCTTTATTATTCATTCAAAAATAAATTTCGTACATACATAATCAAGAAAATATAGAACAAGATAATAATTGCAGCAGTGCAATACACAAATTAAATAGCAGTGTAATAAACATAACAGGCAAATTGTTTCAGAACAGAGACATAATCCTAACTCATATAAAATATAACATTTTAACAAGTTATGTATGCAGCTAAAGCAAGTAATAAAACAAAGACGAAACTACGCGAATTAAAAGAATGAATATATATATATATATGAGGTTCTCCCATCCCATGAGCCCCCCCCCCCTTAGACCCCATGCTGAACACACCAACAACAAACTAACACACCAACAACAACCTAGTAGACAGGAATTAGAAATAAGGAAAAAAGAGAAAAAAAAGGAACCATTAACAAAAGGAAAAAAAAACAAACAAGCATAAGACAGGAACAATTAGGAAAAAAAAAAAAAAAACGAACAAATAACAGACAAGACAGAGGTCAGTTTACAGTGACAGTGATCGATCGATTCCATGCACGGGCAGACGAGGGGCACCCCTCCCTTCCCCATCCTTTTTATTTTGGTTAATGTTTAAAACCTTCAAATATTCCCATTTTTTATAGTGTCGTGTTAACGTATTACGCTCTAGTGCAATCTTCTTTTCTTCCTCTTTGCTAATAAGTAACTTTTCCTTTATCTCTTCAGGAGTTGGTGGTTTACCCTTCCCTCTCCCTTGATATATTAAGTATTTGATTAGCAAAATGATATGATTAAGTAATTGTACGTTTTCGGTTGTTTCCTCGAGACCAATATGGATTTCCATCCAGCTTAGTTTTTTGAGAATTGGAAGGCTAAACAACTTACTACTCCGTTCCCACAAACCCCCTACTTTTTCACATTCAAAAAATAAATGCTTATATGTTTCTTCGTATTTGCTACAGAAAGAACATTTGTCACTTGCTATAAAATGAAACCTGTGTAAGTGATGATTCAGAAAGATGATATTGTATAACATTTTAAATTGAAATTCTCTCAATTTGTTATCCAACGTACTAAATCTAGGACGATAAAATGTTTTCTCAATTTCTTTATTTGACAGATTATATGATAATGCTAAGTTATGAAAACTAACTGGTTGTTCAGCAATTTGTTTTATACACTCTCTATATAGATTTTTGGAAGTAACCGAGTCGAATTGAATTTTTTTCTCATGAAAAACAAATTCAATATTCAAGCCGTCCACTGAAGTATTCCTACCTAATCTGTCTTTCCATTCTCTGGGGGTATGTGCAAATATTTCTTGAATAACTGATACTTCCTCCTCTTCCAATCCCATACATCTGAAATAATTGTCCGGCTTAAGTGCCCCCTTTACATCTGTAATGTGATGGAATTTAAAGATATTTTTAAGAAATAGATTTTCATGAAAAAAAGTTTTTCCTTTATTCTGAATACACTTATTATTAAAGAAAATTTCATTTCTTTTACTATTTGTATCGTTTTTAATAAAAATATTCATATCAGACCAAATACATAACATTTCTCGGTAATATTTTGGTAATTTAACATCGACCATATCAGGGGAAAAATTGCAGTAAAATATCAAAATACCACCAAATGTTCTCAGGAGAAATTTAAAATATCTTTTCCATTTCGCTCTCTGGTCACCAGTAACTAACCTTTTAATCCACATCACTCTTTGTACCATTATAAATAGTTTGAAATTGAGCATTTTTAGCCCACCTTGACTGTAATCCAGATATAAAGTGTTTCTTTTTATTTTGTCTTTCCCCCGCCATAAAAAGTCAAAACATGTATCGTCAATTTCTTTGAAAACCCAGTCTGGAACTGGAGATAGGGAGCTCACATAAGTCAATTTGGAAAACGCATACGTTTTAAGCAAATGAATTTTTCCTATCAAAGTGAGATCTCGTTGTTTCCACCAATTTAATAACTTTTTAATTTTGCTCAAAATTTCTTTGAAATTCATTTCTTCCGCCACATCAGGATTGAGTGAAAAGTAAATACCCAGTATTTTCACAATATCAACTCTTTTACCGAATGGAAAGCTGTTCCCTGATGGAACAGGAGGCCCTAGAGGCAAAATGAAAGTTTTATTTTTATTAATTTTCAGTCCGGATATTTTCTTGAACTTCTCAAGGATTATGTCTAATCTATCTATAGAATCTAAATCTTGCACGAATAATGTCATGTCATCAGCATAAAGAACCTGCTTAATTTCTGTATCACCAAAGCAAATACCCCTTACTGAATTATCGTTTCGAATAGAGTGAGTTAAACACTCTATACACAATATAAAAAGATATGGGGACAGGGGGTCCCCCTGCCTTAGCCCCCGCTCAACATCGAAATAACCAGTTGATCTCCCTCCATTGAAAACGCAGCACAGTGTGTTAGTATAAATTACTTTGACCCAATTCCTAAACATCGTTCCAAAACCGAATGAACAAAGTGCCTTTTGAAGAAAAGCGTGTGAAATTGAATCGAAAGCCTTTTCAAAATCGATTGCTAATAAATAACCCGGTTTATTAAAATGTGAGGTATGAAATATCATGTCATTAATTAATCTTACTGCTTCACCAATATTTCTGTCATTTAAATACCCTACCTGGTCAACTGAAACAATGTTACTAAGAATCGCTTTTATTCTTTTAGAAAGTATCTTAGTGAGAATTTTATAATCTACATTGAGAAGTGAAATGGGTCTGTAATTGCTAATGACTGTAGGGTCTTTATCCCCCTTGTGTATTAGTGTAATTACTGCTTGCCTCTGAGAGGGCGATAATTCTTTATGTATCAAACTATCATTAAGCGCGTTAATAACCAAATCTCCTACAACATGCCAAAATGTAATGTAAAACTCGACGCTCAGTCCATCATTCCCCGGAGATTTATTAAGTTGCATTTCTTTTAAGATTTCAATACAATCACCTTGGTTTATTTTTCCTTCACAGTGATTACTCTGATTTTTTGTTAGTTTGGGTAGGCTATTGGGAAAAAACGTATTATCGTCGCATAATCCCGCCTCAGATTTAGCGTATAATGATGAATAAAACTTTCGAATTTCATTCAAAATATTAATTTCATCACTAATTGTAGTTTCATTCACCTTAAGTTTTTTAATTACGCATTTTTTCCCATTAGAATCTGTCAATTGTTTAAAATATGCGGTTTCCCTTTCCCCACTTTCAAACCACGGCGCTCGAGATCTGATTTTTATACCTTCATTAACATAAGTATAAATTGCTTTTACTTCATTTCTTTTCCTGGTTAACATGTCAATTGAATCATTATTTTTATTACTTGGTCTTTGTTGCAGTTCTTCTTCTAATTTTACAATTTCTTTTTCCAACTTTGTAATCTTTTCTCTTCTATCTTTTGCCTTTTTCTTTGAGTACTTCCTAGTAAAACTTCGGATTTCCATTTTAACATAATCCCATAAAATTCTGCTGTCTATAATTTCTGTTAATAACATCTGTTTCAAACGAATAATTTCCTCCTTCATACTTTTAACATATTCTTCGTCCTTGCATAAACTGTTATTAAATTTCCAATAACCAGTCTTAATCGTTGGTTTGACCATATGATTAAAATTAATATTGAGTTCTATTGCTGAGTGATCAGGTGATAATGAAGGTATTATTTTACAATTCAACACTTTCTCTTCTAAAATATCTGAAACCACCCAGTAATCTAATCGACTTTGCATATACGGATTTCCTTGATGATAGGTATATTGTTTCTTGGCATCATTTTTAACACGCCATATATCTAAGGCCTTATAATCAATAAGAAAATGTTCAAACATTGAACTAAGTTTAGATTGCTTCTTGTTTACATTTTTTCCATCATAATCTAAATAAATATCCCTAACCATATTGAAGTCACCTCCTATAATAAAAGGTTTATTTTAGAACTCCTTTCTTCCTAAAATCTTAATAATAGAATCCAAAAACTCAAGTTGCTCGTGCTCTTTACTACTTACAGGGAAATAAACATTTCCCAATATTACTTCCTGATTTTGCAAAGATCCAATAATAAAAATGTATCTACCTCCTGTATCTATGATTGTATGTTTTATTGAGATATCAAGCCCTTTATCTACTAAAATCATAACGCCTTTACCGTGGTTTGTACCGTGACTAAAAATACAAAAGCCATCCCACATGGAACTCCAATTACTAACAACATCTTGAGTGCTAAAAGTTTCCTGGAGAAAAATAATATGGCCTTTTTTATCCTTACACCATTTAAATATATTTTGCCTCTTATGACGTTCTCGGATTCCCTTAACATTTAAGGATATGAAATTGCAGATTAAAGAATTAAACACAGGGGTATGGAAAAGATAATAGATCGTGGGATGAGAAGAGGAAGAGCGCTGCACCCATGCCTGCCCAGCCTACATGTAAATCTGATCATGATCAAAATGCCACTGCCAACTGACCCTGAAAGGAAAAAGGGAACGAAAAACAAAGTGCACATAAAACTAACATCAACAAGCAAGACGATTAAGGGGGATCTTCCTTTAAAGGAAGTGTCTAAAACGAAAACCCTCTTACATGTCTTAGACATCTTCATGATGTCTCGCCACCCCCTCTCCCTAACTTAAAGGTCAAGTCCACCCCAGAAAAATGTTGATTCTAATCAACAGAGAAAAATCAGACAAGTACAGCGCTGAAGACCCCACCCAAATCGGATGCAAAATAAGAAAGCTATGACACCTCAAAGTTTCGCCCATTTTTCAACAAAATAGTTATATGAACGAGCCAGCCACATCCAAATGAGAGAGCCGATGACGCCACCCACCCACCATCTCCCCCGTCATCTATTGCTCGAACTATACAATACCTCAATCTTTACGAATCCGACGACCAGGACCCCCCCCCCCCCGCCTGAAGCACAAAATGCCAAAACAATGGAAATCCACGCGCCCAGGGAGGAACGAAACCCCACCCCAGACGACAATGACGTGAAAATCAAACCATTTCACATCTCAAACAACAAAAAACAAAAGAAATAGCGAGTGAATGACACCACCGACCCTCCCACCCGGACGCAACTGGCTCGCCCATACAACTACATAAGCAAAACTCTAAAATGTCACAACCCTCCCACCCCACACCCGACCCTGATGAAATCTCCAGCGCCGTGCCCGCTGAACCTCTCTCTTCTTTATCCAAATCAAGTCCTTGTTGGGGTGGACCTGTCCCTTAAGATTGATTTTGAAGGTAAGTCAGTAATGAGCAAAGGAGAATAAAGAGAGAAAAACAAACAATGTGGACTACAATCACTACATTATGCTGAGGAAATTGCCTCTCGACTATATTCATGCCCTAAATACCGGCGACCCACATAAAATGGATTAAAAGTTCAATGTTTATCCAATTGATTTGCACCTTACATTCTTTTGAAAACCTTCTCCTTTAAGACCGAAAAGGATAATACAAAAGGACCACTATTGAAACCTTAAACCTTTTCGAAATTTGCATCAAGATACATTCACTCTAATTCATTTTGATTTTAAAAGAGTATATAAGATCCCACCAACGATTCAATTAAGATTTTCCAAACCATGATCAGTAAGGTTATGTAAACATGGTTACCTATTATCTAATCAAATATACCACCGAATCTCTAAGCAGACATTGCATTTATCTGTTTTAAAAGAAAAGGTGTGGGAAGAGAAAAGGAATCTTCGTATACTTGTTTCGAATAAATTAACACAAGCTTGACGAGATTCTCCCCCACCTCATTTGCATTATGTTTTTAACAATCTATTGAATACACGTGAGACATGCTCTTTACAAGACTTATTATTGTGTTTTGTCTCTGAAATATTTGCTTTTCATTCCTTTTCATTCTAATGTCTATAAAATACCAGTGGATTCACTAATTCCCATTACAATCGAGTTAATGTGGCCACCCGACCATATATCATTATTTCTTATAATCATAATACCCTGTCGGATTATATTGAACATGCTGAATCTTTCGTCTTAAACATTTACAAAGAATAAAGGAAATTGCAGTCGTTCTTAAATAACATTAACAAGAATAAACAGTCGTGTAAAAGAACATACCAGAGGACTATTGTTTGAACTATACGACGCCTTTAAAGTATTAGCGTCTTATTAACATTCTTTCCAGACGTCCAGTCCAAAATTCTAAAATCTGAATAATGTTTCTTTAAGTAAGCACAAGTTGAATTTTCCAAATCAACAGAATGGAATTTACACATTTCACCGTCACTCTGACTATTGGATCTTTCTTTAAAATATGCATCTCATTCGCACAACATATCTGGCAGAAAAGGAAAGAGGGGGAGGGAGAAGAAAGAAAGGAGTCATACTGTAGCACTTGACATTAACAATTATATACTCCAGCGATTCCTCCTTCCATTCCTCTCCCCACCCTATCAAAATATTTTCTACCAATTACGTTGATTACATAGAATAATCAAACCTATACTCTGTAATTAAAAGAACAAGATTCCTCGAGTTGTATCATCTCGATTTCCTATGACCTTTAGAATTCATTCTTTGAACTGGGTGTGTCCATATTCATTTGAAACGTGTAAATGTGATAAGGTCATTGCATTGATATCAAACTACATGGTATTAACATACACATAGGTTATTGCTGTATCAGAGGCGTTTTTTCAAATAAACAAAATATGCAAATGACCCGCAACCTCTTATCAACTACAATCTATAATTGACCTGTAGTTTCTTTTATTTATCAACGAATATAGTGTTAGAATTCCACAAGTCTGTCTTTAATTGATGATAAATACCATGCAGTTCGATATCAATGACTATACGCTGCAATTAAAAAAGAACAAGATTCCTCTTGAGTTGTTTCATCTCTTTTTTTTTCCTATGACCTATAGAATTCATTCTTTTGAACTATAGATGTGTCCATATTATATGCTTCATTTGAAACATGTGAATGTGATGAGGTCATTGATATCAAACTACATGATATTAACATAAACATAGGTTATTGCTGTATCAGAGGCGTTTCTTCAAATAAATAACAAAATATGCGAATCACCCGCAACCTCTTATCAACTACAATCTATGATTGACCTAGTTTCTTTTGTTATTTATCAACGAATGTAGTATTAGAATTCCACAAATCTGTCTTTAATTGCTGATAAATACTATGCAGTTCGATATCAATGACTTTACGCTGCAAAAAAAAAAGAACAAGAACAAGATTCCTCTTGAGTTGTTTCATCTCTTTTTTTTTCTATGACCTGTGTCCATATATACGCTTCATTTGAAACATGTGAATGTGATGAGGTCATTGATATCAAACTACATTGTGTTAACATACATATAGGTTATTGCTGTATCAGAGGCGCTTCTTCAAAAAAATAAAAATAAAAAAATAACAAGATATGCAAATCACCCGCAACCTTATCAACTATGATTCTATAATTGACCTAGTTTGTTTTGTTATTTATCAACGAATGTATTATTAGAATTACACAAATCTGTCTTTAATTGCTGATACCTTACATGCAGTTGAGTGTCAACATAAATGACATAAGTCATATTCCATCAAAGTAGATAATCTGAAACAGAATTAATATATTTCATATTTTACACAAAAGTGTCGTCTCTCGTATCAGGTATATATATGACCTGATAAGCGGAAAGACCCCCACAAATTTTGGGAATGAGTTTTTCTTCATTTCCCTCCTTTATTTTTTACATGTACTTCCTATTACTTTTTCATTTTACTCAAAATCACGAGTCAATATTTTATAAAAGTATCAAAAATCGAAATCGTCATCAATGGCATTTTCCATTCCTCTCATACTTTATTCCCACTACACACGTATTATTACGATCAAATAAACTTTAGATGAAGGTTTTCTATTCATTATTTTTCAACCTTAACCTAGTTTGAAATAAACAAAAAAATTCCAATCAGTTACAATCTGTCGTCTTAAAAAAAAAAAGAAGAAAAAAAAACCTTTATAAATCAATAACCTTTCCTATGTGTGTGTGTTTAAAATATAAGCTTAAGCTTCAGTTTGTTTGTAGGTTTAAATGAAGAAAAGGGGCTTCATCCAGCTTGAATAACCTGCCTTACATGCATGTATGACCTAAACTGATCTATTAATGATTATGTATGAAACAAAATGGATCATATATTAAATATTTTCTTCAACTCTTTTTAAAGGCATGACTTGATGAAAAAAAAAAAACACCACACCCACATATACACAGAGGAATGTGTCTCCATGCTAATAAATAAACTTCTTGAAAGTCATTACATCGACCAATATCGATCAAGAAATTTAAACTTCAAATTCTTCTTCTCTGTCCATTCTTGTCCTCTAAATATGTTCGTTATTTTTCCGAATAACGTACAAACAACAAATTTCCATCCGATGTGGTATGATCAATTATAACTGACATGAACTTCAATTTTCCTATCATTTCTATCTATTTACAAGAACCAAAGAATGTGTCAAAATTATCCTCCAGGCTGTTTCTTGTTGTATTAAAAAAAAAACTACTTCTGATTTATATATATGTATATTTACGATTCTTTGACGTTTTCTCCTCCTCCGGCTCCTCCTGCCAGATATCCCTCATGTGCAGCGCCGCCGTTTTCCATTCCTTCGATGCCGTCTTGATCTTCGGTCGGACCCTCGTCACTCCTTGCCCATATCTTTCTCGATGTAAACGGTGCACTGTCACCTGCTTTCCCTCGTTGTATTCCTCCATTCCGCTCCAACCTAACTCCTGCCTGATCCCGATGTATCTGCAGGGAGGCGTTATTCATTCCTGCTCCACTCTGTTTCCCCCATATTCCGATGAGCTCATCTTGGTTCTCCCGTGGGATCCATTTTCCAGCGACGAAGAGTTTAGTCGGCTCTGCCCGTGAGAAATAAGCAAGCTTCCCTGCGTTCCGTGCCGCTTTCAAGGCCGGTGCCTGCGCTTTCCTTTCATCTCGAATTCGTTTGGGTAGATCTGGTGCAATGTACATCTTACTCCCCTTTAACAATTTGGCATTCTTTTCTATCGCCAACTTGTCTTCAAATCTAAGGAACCTTGCTTTGATGGGGCGTGGTCTGTGTATAGCTTGCACCCGATGAACTCGTTGATATTCAATTTCTTTAACAAAATCTTCTCTCAATTTCAGTTTCTCGACGAGAAATCTGTTCAAAGTTTCCTTCGTATTCTCGTCACCCTCTCCACTTTCTGGGATTCCCAAAAAGACTAGGTTCTCTCGCGATATGTAAGCGGAAAGTCTATCAATTTCAGCTTCAAGATTTTTCACCTTCATATCACTTTGCTCTTGTAGATTCCTCAGTTTCGCTTTCAAATCATCCATTTCTTTTGCTTGAAAATTTAGCGATGCCACCAATTCCTCCATTCTATGTTCAAGTCTTGTATTCTGTACAGTTATTTGGCGTTCCAACGATGACAACCTTTCACTAATTTTTCCAAAATAGTCATCAAGATATGACTTCATTTCCGATGACACGCCCAAGTTGGCATCAGGGCTGGACGGGGTAGACGGGGTAGCCGACGGCCTAGGCCGCTTAGCTCCGGATTGTCTCGTCGATGCGTGTTTGCTCATGCTGAATGCCCGACATATACCTATGTAGATTAAGGGAGAGGGTACGCGGCACGTCCTTACTCGTTGATGGTCATAGCGTCATAGCGTAGGACTTTTTTTTTATTCAATCGATTTACGTGAACCAATTGTAGTGTTACTGTTGAATTTAAATGAAGGTAATTTAAACTACATTTCTTAAATAATGTTCCGAAAACATCTATTACTGTATAGCTAATAGTAACAATGAAAATGCAGTAAAATTGTTTACAAAATATGTATTTAAGAGTGAAATATTGAAGAGGGAGGTAAGATGATCTTTACCAGTATTTTCTCTGGCCTTGCGACGCCTTTGGAGGACAGTTGAGAGTGTGTATAGATAAGGGTTGAGTGCGGAGTTGAGAGGAAGAATAAAGACAGCGGTCCAAGCATAGATATCAGCTGGAATCTCAACCAGATTCGAAGTAGCAAGAATACCCATGATGATTATAGGCATCCAACACACGAAATCAGTTCCAACAACTAGCGCCATCTTTGTTGTCATCTGGATCTGTTCTTTCATCATAGAGTTGCTTGCAGCTCTGAAAGAAGGGATAAAACATATTGAAATATTATCGCCATGGGTCTAGCCACCAAAAATACGCGGTATCATTATCCAATTTCTTATACAGTATTTGTGATTTACATTTCTTCCCATCAATAATTTGCCTAAGCCATTAAATCAATTAGTCATATTCCATTTCAATGTGACCATTAAAAGAAGAAAATAATAAAAGTGTACGTGTAGGACTGATTAATAGAGTTGTTGTTTTTTCAAATGACTCTCAATTAAGTTCATTCGAAAAAGTACGAGAAATGAAACGAGCATGATACTGATTTTTTTGATGAAAATCAGTTGATTTAATATATAAAGTATATATATTTCTCTCCACTTATGCAACTCATTTTTCTTTCTAACATATTACAAAAAGTGTCTGTTGCCCCAAACGCTTACCCTAAACTTTTGATCCTCATGTGTGACTTCCTTACACTGATATAGATGACAAAGTAACAGAGGAATGTCAGAATGAAACAGATGAAATTAGTACAGATGAAGACCACAATGGAGTATTCCCATCCGGGCAGACGATCGCTGGTTAGAGGAAGGGCCAGGCAAACGCTCGACTTGCCATAGAATTCTCCAAAATATTCTACAGGGAGAGCTGGAATTAAACTAAGAAGCAGCGAGAAGGTCCAGGAGGCGATGACCATGATGTAAGCCGATCGTAGGGTGAGATGAAGTTCGTTTTTGAGCGGGAACACGACAGAGAGAAAACGATCGATACTGATGAGCATGACAAGAAGTACCGATACCTCACTCGATAGAACAGATAGAAATCCCGCCATTTTACACATGAAGCTACTTGTCCATATTTCTGCATGAAGCGCGTAGTTACCTCGGTAATGTGAATCAGCGCCAGCAATCACGATCATATAAAGACCCATCAGTAGGTCGGACAGGGCAAGATGTGTTATAAACAACACCTAAGGAAAAGAAACATATATTTACAAATTATTCAACATACTCAAATTTGTGTACAATTTGCAAAAAAGCTTAATGCTTAACTTTTCCCTAATTAATTACCGGTGAACAAAAGAACCATGCAATGTGTATGTTAACAAATGCACTCTTGATAAAATAGTTTTTATCGGAGAAACATATATGAATTTCTTTTTTTGTGGAATCTACATTAAAGGAAGTTGGTTGTTCCACGTGATATTTTATATTTTGCTCTCTGGAATGGTTTGCGTCGAAAAAGTACTTTTACAGAGAAGTGTTGCATCTCCATGAGATGAAAGTTCCTTACTCTCTTTCTTCCCTATTATAGTGATAAATGTTTCATTAACTATCAACAAGCACGATTCATCTTCTAACGCCGATTGTCATACATGGCATGTAATATCTTTAAAAGAAATGATGAGCTTGAAGTTGGCCTTCCATTATCAATGGCAAACGAATTAATTACAATCAAAAGGGAATCTATAAAAGAAGCATCACCTGGATTTGATTTTGACCAGCTTGTTTTCTTCTTGCAAAGCGTGCGGCTAAAGCCATGGCGTTACCAAGCAGAGCACTGAGACCAAGGATCCACATAAAAGCACGTAGAGATACATCTTTTAGAAGATCATCACATGATGAAAATTGATTGGTGTAGCCTTCACATAGTGTAGCAGGAGCCAGGCAACAAAACCCAAACTCGTCCGTTCTCCTGTTACAGTCAAAAGAATGCATATAACACAAGTATAATCGAAAAGAAAATAATGTTAAGAATACTTTTATTTCGAGAGTCAGAAATCTAGAAAACACAACATAGCTCAAACACCATGAACACAAGAATAATCAATCTGTACCATTCTTTAGATGTAGGGTATATATACCCAGTTGCTATGTGTCCGGACAGGTTGAATGTCCGGACTATCGATTTTAAACAGCCATTTGAAAAGTTAACAAGCCGATTTTCATCAATTATTAGTGCAAAGTCTTTGGCAATATCATAGAGAATATACCTGAAAATTAGTTGCAACTATTGAATTCGTATTTTTTGTGCGATGCGAAGATAAAAAAAGGTTTCAAAATTCCGAAGTGTCCGGACACCCAAACTCCATCATACATACATTTGTATACTTCAATATTAAATTATTAATACATTAAAACAAGAGACATTATTCAGGATTCAAAGAGCAACGCAACAGCTTCTACACTAATCAGTCCATATGTGTGTATTCACAGACTTTTAATACAGTAGAGTCAGTCACCCTTTGTAGCATAACATGAACAGGATATAAGATAGGATGTATTACGATTAAAACAATACTAGGATATAATAATAAAACTACATTTTTTTAGTAATTCAATTGACTCATGCCTTTGTCTATTGTTAGGAATGATACTTACAATCTTTGTAGATTTACAAGAGCCTTGAATGCTTCTGAGACGGCAGGATCACTTGATTTGATGTTGATTCCAAAAATATCTCTTAAAAATTAGATGATAAGAACATTCAAAGTTACTCATATTTGACCAATTTGTGGTAACCTTCATAAAAATAAGTTTTTAAACGATTTTCGTGGTTTTTATGTCAATTTACTCTGTCATTTATTCATTAACAGAAGATGAACAAACAAAAAAGACCCAGTTCCAGATAGACGTAGAGATCTACATTTAAAAACAACTTTCCCCAAAATATCATACTTGTAACATTTATCTTTGTTTACTTGATATCATTTCAAATCTATACCATCAAATTGTCATATTTGATGTGCTTTTTTTTCGTTAATGTTCGAACGAGTTCAACAGATTTTAAAATCATTACAAACTTATCCAAATTGGAGAAGAGATTACAGTTTGCACTGGGATGTAGTTAAATAGAAAATTTGTAACAATGCCTATTCGTATGGGTTTATCACTGATATGAATCGTATTGAATTGATTGATATTTGAATGAGAGTACAATTTTGTTTTACTTACAGCACATGTAATCGTGTAAGATTAGATAGTACGGCTGCACTAACAGCCAGGTCTGTGTTGCCAGAAATGTTCCTAGGAGGGAAAACAGAGAAATCAAATTTTCATACTGTCTTGACGTGCCATTAAAGATAAGCAAACGGGCAACCATTGCAAATATCGCTATCAATTTCGCAAATAACAGACCGTTACATTGCAGTTCATAACTAAAACATTATTTATTTAAAAGGATAAAGTAGAGACCACGATTTGAATGATGTATAATTGTGAAATACTGCATAAAAAACGTTCCACTCGAAAGGACAGGGTATCCCTGAACTTTTTATTGCTGTATTTAAATCGGTATGCATTATACGATAATTGTTGCATGTAAATCATGTTACATCGACAACACATTGAAATAGTGGGAAAGTTCCATGTTTAAAAGAATATTCTTTAAAAACACATACCGTTTACTTTGTAATTTACGGGTCAATGCAATCGTTTAACAATGTCGTATAGATTTAAATGGGAATCATTCATGACAATGACTTCTGCATATATTTGTGTACTTGTATCGTTAAACCAATCCTGTCCAATTAGTCTGCCCCATCCAATTTTAACATTAAAATTTCAAACTCATCTCGTTTATACATGACGTATTTGATTCATACGAGGTATCAAAATATTAAATTAGATATCATAATTAATTTACCTTTGAAGAAAAAGGACATGGGAATCCAGGTTTTCCTTTCTCTGGGACTCACTATATATTCAATCTCTAACAATATAAAAGTGACATGCTAGCATTTACAATAAATACCAATATAATTTTGACTGGAAATACTTACAGATATCGTAAATTTCTCGTTTCCAGAAAAGCTGTTTCTGGTATCTCCTTCAAATCGATGCCAGATATATCTCTGGAAAATAAGCGACAAATTTTACAATAATATTAGCAGCAAACTACAAAATCTTTATTGGAAATTGCTATAAAAGGATAGTATTCGTTAGATCAATGCCATATGCGCCACAATTATTATGAAAAAATGTCAATTTATCAACACTTTGACGTTGTTGATAGCTTTTATTGAATGTACAAATATGTTATTGTTAAAATTCCCATTGAAAAACACGAATGCGTTGGCTTTTATTAAAAAAAAATAATGAGTAATGGTTCTCGTAACTTACAATTCTACCAAGCTCATATAGTCTGAAGGCCAGAAAGATACAGTTCTATCATGATTGTCACCAGTTTGGTTGCTAGTTCGAGATGATACACGAGAATTAGTCTCCGTCTCTAGTTTCAACTGGACGTCATAATTGAGATCGATGACACTGAAAAAGAAAGACAAGATACTTCATACCAATACATTCCAAATAACTTAATGGATTTCGATCTTTAACAGGCAAAATTTTCCTCCAAGTGCTTGATTTTATAGAAACTAGAATTGGAGGGTAGGCATTACCAGTGTAATGGATCAGTCTACTCGCCTAAGACACAGGATACAATATTATTGATGCACCGTTACAACAACATCATCCACTAAGTAGACCTAACTAACTTTTTATCATAAATTACATTTATCCATTAAATGGCAATATCCAATGCAGACTTTGCACTTTTAAAATGCCAGAAAAGAAATATTCTAAGATTAATTATCAACACTCAATATAAAATTAAACATACATATACAATATGCAAGTAGATATGGGATATCCAGTCCTCATTGAAACCCAAGCTGATCTTTAATTTATTGCTTCCCGACTTCAGCTCCATTACACTCTAAAAAATAGTGGGTAAAAGTGCTCCAACATTGGGCATTTCTTTTGGTAATTTTTATTTATCCAGTGTGCTGAACAATTTGTCCATTCTGAATTAATTGCTGCTTATTGTTTTTTTTTACCTTACAGGATAATATACTTCCCGCATTTGGTAAAATCAAAGACCTGTAAAATACTGCCCCAAATGGGTTGGACACATAATTACCCTCGTGGTGGTAAAAGTTTACCCAATATTTTTTTTTTACAGTGTATGTATATCTTGCTAGCTTTGTGTATGTGCGCGTGTTTGCGCGCCAGCGTACTTGTGTGAGAGGAATAACTTGAGAATTGTAGAGCGTGAGGATGATTCTGGGGGCTGATTTGATAGCAAGTGGAATCCGATAGTATAGCTTCTTGTATGAGCTACCAAATGGATTTCTACATCAAGTACAGATATTAGGAAGGAATACTTACATTTTTCTGGTATCATGTGGGAATGAGACAGGTCCATCGGTTAGTACAAAGTTGCATCGCATGGTAAGACCAGTACAAGTGCACTCACTGGGGCATACAACATCTTTAAGAAAGAAGAGATATGAAAGAGCGTCGGTAAATAAATTGTATTCAGATTTCATAATTCACTAGTTAAAAGCGACAGTTCCACTAAATCTACAAATTAGTATGAGATAAATTTGTATGCCATAATCAGGTCTTTGACTATTTTTATGATTTTTTTTTATATTTCAGAATAATTAATTATATGGATATTTAAAAATCATGCTTTTTATATGAATAAGTATATTGTGGGCCTAATCTTATGTCCTATGATCATTGATATCCTATAGCGTTTTATTATTTGGCCTTTAGCACAATGAATGTATTTAAATATTGTGAATTAATCTACTTCTTAAAAAAATGTAATATTATCATATGTCCAGTAAACAACTGTTTAAAATACCATGTTCAGGAATAACTTACCACAAAATAGTTCATCATCTCCACGAGAACATTGTTTAATACCATCACACACCTCATATGGCGAGATACATTTATTTTCACCATGGCACTTGTAAGAGCGAGTTGGACACGGATTAAGGTATTCAACATTCGAGTCTGTAGTAAAGAAAGAAGATGAAAATACTGGGTGTTGGCCTATTCTTATAATGGCATATCAAGAAAATCATAAACTCTATTCTACCTCCAAAACTCCTTTTGTTCAAGCTCCAGGCTGCTCAGGGCATGATAATTTGATAAATCACAACATTTCATAAAGCTACAAAACACAGACTTCTCATTTGAGAAAGGTCTCACATCTAGGAGTTCGGATGTATGAACTTGCTTATAAGTTAAAACTAAGAGTGAGTTCAAACAAATTACAATTCATGCATATTCATTATTGAGTTTGTGTATACTCTGAATTCCCATTAAAACTGATTTAACAAACACTATGCTAATGAATATCAAGTTACTTGTTATATTTTTCAATCCGTTTTTAATGTAAAACTATCGAGGCTTTCATCACAAAAAAATGTTTGTTGGGATTCACAAGCAATAACAGTCAGAATGCATTGTCTTTTAATGTTTGAGTGGCAGGTGGTATTTTGCAATTGCCACTTTCGTTTTCTTCTTAGCACATATTAAATACTCCGTATAATTTACTAATACACATGTTTCCTTTTAGAAGCGATACTGATTTACAACACTTTACAGAGACGTAGGAAACCCTTTTTTTACTGGAAATAGACTTAAATATACAAAATATGAACTCACTTGTACATCCGTCTTCATCTTCTCCATAAGGACAATGATTAATAGAATCACATCTATATCTCAGAGGAATGCAGTACGATGATGGACATTTATAGTGATATGCCGGGCAATC
Organism: Lytechinus variegatus; assembly: GCF_018143015.1. Taxonomy (NCBI): domain Eukaryota; kingdom Metazoa; phylum Echinodermata; class Echinoidea; order Temnopleuroida; family Toxopneustidae; genus Lytechinus; species Lytechinus variegatus. The sequence continues at coordinate 43,834,235 of NC_054746.1, forward strand.
AAATTCCGCTGATAGATCAAAATTTAGATAATTTATAGAATTTAATAATTATTAAATAGTTAACATTTCTAAGTGATAACAGAGGAGTGTGAGTGGTATCATGCATGGTAATAAGATTTTTAATCATTATCTTATAGGGAAATTAAATATATTATAATCAATGTCATTTATTTATTGGTTGAGTTCTAACACGAATGAAAGAATAAATTTTGGTAAAATATATCTTATTATGTAGTTAAACAGAACTTGCCATGGATCCAACATAAACATAGCATGGGTTATCGAGAGATCAGGTAATTAGGAATTGATTTAAAACCATTAACGAGTCTTGAAGAGATATTAGCACGAATGATTTTAAGAAAACACATACATGACGTGTAAAACGATTTGATGTTATTTGGTTAAAAAAATGTTATCGATCTATCAACTTTTTTTGCGATTTCTCTAGACTAGTCATCACTAGGTTTTCGCAGTCTTACCACATACTTTGTCGAAGAATATTTCATGTCATTAAACCCTTAATATTTCTTGTAATGTTTTTGCCAGTCTTACCACACACACTTCGTCGGAGATGTGATACATCCCGGCATCCTTTCACATATCCAAGCTGATCTAACTCATATATACATTTGAGTGATATATCAATACACACTTCACTCAAACACTGAAATTCTGCTGCATCGATACAGGGAAGGTTACCTGAAAGAAAAAGAAAATACATCATTTCCTCCTGCCAAAAAATAAAATTTCAAAAGCACAACCAATATAAGCAGAACTACGTGATCTTTGATTTGAGAAAATTCATCTATACAAGTTGGAAACTCTACTATTATATACCACTGTATTTATACCACTTACAAGAACATAAAACGTTTTCTTTAAACTTCTAATCACTCCCCTACTATGGTTGTATAGCTACTGTAACAACTCGCAATAACCTGTTTATTTAATCATTTTCTAAATTAAAAATGAAATCTTTTACTTTCAACCTGAAGTGAATAGTAGTAAATGTGATTATAGTTCTTATTTGATCACTTCCTAAAGGATAGTGATAGCTCTGTCGGTAGAACGAGGAATTCGGTTTCTGGTGACCCGGGTAGGATGGGTAGGATTCCTACTTGGTCCACAAAGTAAGGTATTTTACCACGTCCCTCCGAGAGGACCTTAAACTTTCAGTTCTCTGGTTGCTTGTTTACAACCATTCACGATTTCTTATAACATTCTGGTAAATAAATAAACGAATAATCGCCACCACCAATATCACAGATTCTCCTTTTTTCTTGCAATATGTGCTTGTGTATTCGTTTTTATAAATCTTGTGTGTCCTATTATATTCCTGAGCTCATAGTTTTTCTTCAATTATTTCATTTGTCAATCTAACATATCCTATATTTGTTCACAGTATATCGAAAACAGACCTTTATTTTGATTATTTCCACGTGCGAATTTAATTTTTTTTTTGGTGTCTTAACTATCAAGGAACGGTAGCAATTCCTGGAGGTACGGGATAACGATAACTAAAATATAATATAATAATTATAAATAATATAATAAAACAATTGAAAAAAGTGGGTCATACCACATTCTTCTTCATCTTCGAACTCATTTCCTATGCAATCCACAAGTCCATCGCATTCGGCATTAGACGGAAGCCATGTTCCACTGTAACACTGTACGTTTCCACCTTCATAGTATTCTGTTAAGGTAATAAATCAGAAGATATCATCTAATATGATATCAAACACGTTAAATACTTAAAACTTCACCTTAAGGAAATAAAACATCTTGCCATTCAAAAAATATCAAACAAAGTGAGAACGAACAGACTTGTTTAGTAAATATCGCTTGAAGACATCTGTATATGTAATGAGAAATATTTGTCTTGATCCAACGGTAGGCTAACTTTATTTTAATATAAAAAACAAGGCAAACGCCAAGCGTTGTCTCGCCTGCATATTGCAGTCATGAAGAGACTGCATGTCAAAACTATAGGTCATGTCATTAGTGGAACAAACAGATAAGGTCATGCCATTAGTGGAACAAACAGATGCAAAAAGCATCCGAACATACAGTAATAGATATCTTTAATACCTGTTTCGAAGCTATAGAAAGTTATTGTGTGTACGACACAGCACAGTGCCAGTCATGGAAAGTTCATTGACCTTTGACCTTAATCAAATTCGGCTCACATTTGAACTTGACCTGCACCTTCAAGAGATGGACCTCTGTTATGAATTTGGCGATCTCACCTCGAAGCTATAGGGTGTACAACACAGCACAGTGCCAGTCATGGAAATTTAATTGACCTTTGACCTTATTCAAATTCGACTCATATTCGAACTTGACCTGTGCCTTCAGGAGATGGACCTCTGGTATGAATTTGGTGATCCCACCTCGAAGCTATAGAAAGTTAATGGGTGTACAACACAATTGTGCCAGTCATGGAAAGTTCATTGACCTTTGACCTTATTCCAATTCGACTCATATTCGAACTTGACCTGTGCCTTCAGGAGATGGACCTCTGGTATGAATTTGGTGATCCCACCTCGAAGCTATAGAAAGTTATTGGGTGTACAACACAATTGTGCCAGTCATGGAAAGTTCATTGACCTTTGACCTTATTCAAATTCGACTCATATTCGAACTTGACCTGTGCCTTCAGGAGATGGACCTCTGGTATGAATTTGGTGATCCCACCTCGAAGCTATAGAAAGTTATTGGGTGTACAACACAATTGTGCCAGTCATGGAAAGTTCATTGACCTTTGACCTTATTCCAATTCGACTCATATTCGAACTTGACCTGTGCCTTCAGGAGATGGACCTCTGGTATGAATTTGGTGATCCTACCTCGAAGCTATAGAAAGTTATTGGGTGTACAACACAATTGTTGGCGACGACGACGCCGGAAATAGTGATACCTATGTCTCGCTCCGCTACGCAGGTGAGACAAAAACCAAGGGGTCCGTTTGAAGGATAACTTAAATTGTTGATAACTTGTGTTATGACGGTAATAGGGCTCATCAGCCATTTTAAATCAAATTCAAAGGTAGTTACTGGTTACGATAAACATGAACAATAGAAGAATTAGGTTCCTTTTTAAATTATTCTACAAATGAACATTATATTCTTGAGTCTTACGTACCATCTTGACAATCAAATTCATCTCCTCCTTGTTCAGTAGGACAGTCTATTACCAGGTTGCATCTTTTACTTGCATCAATACACATTTTAACATCACTACAAAAGAACTCGTCATCACTGCATTCGCTAGGAAAAACTGTAAGATTCATGATTATTGCCATAGATAGGAACTCATTCTGTTTTCGTAAGGCTCATGCATTAATGCATAAGTATAAACGTAGCTGAATTACAACATTATTTTGTTATCAGGTTATCATTAAAATCAGTGCCAATTTGGCATTAAGGAAATGAAATACTTTTAACGTTTACAGATGGAAATGTTTGATGTAGTGTGCATTCAGACGAGGAAAAGTGCCAAAATATATCATCATCATCATTATCATTATAGATTACATAATCATGGAGCTAATAACGTAAGTAGCTTCATAATATGATCTTAGAACAAGATTGATCACATTAGTTGGTAAGAATGTACCCGATTCCTAAACTTTCAAACTCAACCAAACCATTGGTTGGAATCCCTAACAATCCTGGTAAGTTTTTACTGTTATTTTGAGGTCGGATACATAGTAATGAGAATTATATCAGGAGTTTTACCAAACCGTTTTTTAAGTCTATGAAAAAAATCTCAATCATAATATTCTTAAAGTGCATGGGTGGGTATATCTCAATTGTGCTATATAGAAATTACAAGCATTTCCATCGAAAATAAAAGAGGAGAAAAAAATTGATAAAGAATAGATCTACCTGACTGTTTGTGTGGGTATGCAGTGGGTGCGCGCGCGCGCCCGTGTGTGTGTGTGGGGGGGGGGCAAGGGGGGGAAGAGGGTGCGTGTGTGTGAATGACGGGTAAGTAAAATACACAGATAATGTTAAATATGTCGAAATAACCAAAAGATTAGAAACAAATATACTGATACAAATGCTTTGCAAAAATGCTATTGGGAGGAAAGAGTTGAATGTTTAAAGAAAGGGAGAAAATGTTCAAATTAAGTCTTACTACAAGCAAATTCATCGGAGCCATCGGTGCAGTCACTTATGTGATCACAAACAAATGATATCGAAATACACTGTCCACCAATCAGGCATTTGAACTGGTCTTCCTCGCACTTCACATCTAGATTTACAAAAGTACAAAATAAAATCAGAATGCATGATCATAATTATGTATGGAATAACTGAAGATAGGCCAAAAGAGTTCCGTGCCCTGTCTTAGAAAGTGTCGCCAAAAGATAAAGATCAGTGGCAATTTGAGTTAGAGTTTAAACTATCGCAGCTTTTTTTGTAACACGGAGCTGATATGAACAAAGGATGGTGGTCCTAGTGAAACAGGTAAGAAGGTCACCAAGGTAACCATGGTAACGGTTTAAAAGGTAGGCCAAATATTTCTTGCTCAATATGTCGAAATATTATTTCAGAAAATCGATTTTTGAAAAATAAAATCACAATTTTACGTCATTAGATTAAATCATTCTAAATTTCATCTGTACAGTAAAGCTTCGTTACCTTGATGACATCTCTTGTGTACATCTAATTTATGTGACATTGGATAGTAAATGCGTTTTATAATCTTATGAACTAATTATGTGAATCCTAGCTCATTTGGAATAAGAAAATGAACACTGATCGATTCCCTTTTAATCTAATGAGCTTATGTAAAACAGAAGATTGCACAATGAATCCCAATTTGATGTGTGCTAATGTTAAAATGTATCAATATAGGACAACATATAATATCTATCTCTCTTCTTGGCTCATGACACCGAACTGTTCTCGTGTTTTTCATAACCATCTGGAATGGTTGGCAATTAGTTTAAACATGTATCATGTGATGGAATTATTGATATTGGTGTGACATCATATTTTCCCCCCAAATCAATCCTACTTTTTTAATTTTCTAAAAGATGCTTGATAACATATACATGTACCTAATGTACAAATGAATCGTTGGCAAGTCCCGCCGCTCATTTCCACATTCTTTTTATAAATAAAATAATTGCAACTCACTTTAGTTTTTTTTAAATTTATCTTCAATAATTCAATGAAATGTCACTGAACTGTCCGTATTATTTTGAATATGTATTGTTACTTTGATTATATTTTGATTTTTTTTTTGAACGGAAACAAATAAATCTAAATCTAAATGTATGATAGTAAAATAAGTTATATATATCTTTAATTCAATAACCACAAAAAGTGTTATGAATTAAATTACCAGTATGGTCAACATATGAATCTTCATCCGATCTATCATGACAATGTACTTCACCGTCATTCTGGAAGACTTGTTGAACACATTCACCAGATCCACATTCAAAGGTATTGTAAGAACAATTAGGCTTGATTACAGGAGCACTTAATATCAACTGTTCAGATGTATCACGACGTTCTGCAGAGACAAAATAAAATATAAACATTTCTTAACATATAATTAAGATGAAAAATATTGACCTTGTTTTTCATCAGTAAGGATGTATGAATTAAAAACAGATTATTCATGACCTCATTAATGAACATAACATGTCTCCTCGATTCAACAAAATTTACTATCGGTGCTATTCTGTGTCTTAAAATAACCCTATCATCTGAACCTGATAGGAAAAGTAGGTTAATCCATTTTTTTAACTACGAGGAATAAAAATTAACGGATTAGTAAAATACGGTCAGGACTTTAAATTCAAATAGGTAAATAAAATAAAGCAAGATTTATTACATCTGGTGAGGGAAAGAACTCGTACCTAAAACAACTGAACAACACGTTGGCATCAGGTCGTTGTTGAAATTAATATATAAACGTAGACAAAATTGAGGGAACGTTGGCATCAAGTCGTTGTTGAAATTAATATATAAACGTAGACAAAATTGAGGGAGAAAAGTAAAAATAACAGATGAAAATATGGTTAAAGAGAACTTGTAGCCACTAGTTGACTTACTTCTGTTTGTAAATGCAGTGATCGCTTCCATCTTACAAATGACAGCAGTAGCACTTTCTGACGCACACGGAACATCGTGCCAAAGGCCGCTGAATCGAACTCTACTTAGAATTATGATGGCACACTTCTCTATTGAACCTCCATCAGGCTGTTTTTGCTCCCTGTCTGCTTCATAACTAGTAAAATAAACATATCTAGTTATCACATGTTCATACCATCACACGGGATAGCTTTTCTGGTGGTATCATGACAAGTATTTTTACTACCATTAAACTTCTCCCAAAGTATTGCTTGGATGAGACTGTTGAATCGATAATACCGTACATTTGATTTTGTGTGCCTTTTATATTACGCAATAAAGCCTTATAGGGGAAGCTTTATTTTTTTCAATTTCCTTTGATAGGATCCATAATTTGACCACTAGAGCAAGTTCCTCTAATGATTATACAGGCGAGTTAGACAAACCTGTTTAGTAATTAAAAGAAAGGGTAAACAGGTTACGGTTTTAAATAACATTACACCACTAATAATCAATTGTGAGTAGACCATTGTAAACAAGACGAACTCGGTAACAGGTGAAGCAGAATAAGACCAAGATAAGACTAAGAAGTTACCTTCTGGGTATAAACCAGTCAGTGTAAGTCATGGGGGAACCATCGGTCCAACGAAACATACTAGCAGAATCACGATTACCAAGACCTATAAGACATAAAAATGACAACAAAAATCTTTAATATCATTGCCACCATCATCATTTATCGACATCATATTGACCACCGCTACGACCAACTATATTATTGCTTCTATCATCATCACGAACTATCATCACCGTTATCAATAATAATCTCCATCACCAACACGACTAAATGCCGCTTACACTTGATCTTCTATATTTTGCGTATATTGACTTGTTTGGATGTTAGAACACCATTCGATCACGAACTATCATCACCGTTATCAATAATAATCTCCATCACCAACACGACTACCATCATCACTGTCATTACTCATCATCATCAGCATCATCATCAGCATCATCATCATCACCATCATCATCAGCATCAAACCACCACGATCACCATCACGACTACGATTATTATCACCGCCATCATCTCACATCGTCCTCTACATCGTGTATCATCACGATAATGGCCAGTCCGTTGAGTGATTGAGTATAAGCAATTTACCTATGTATATGCTTTGTCCAAACTCTGACCAACGTAAGATCAGCTGCCCGTGAATGAACTTGGCCTCTTTCGAATCCATGATGCTAACCATGTGTGAGCCGGACAATTCGTTCGGTTGGTGAGTGCAATATTCTTCCGCATCTGTCCATGTTCCATTAACCTGAGCAAAATGGTAGCAGTGTCCGCTGTACAGTACCCAGCCCTCTGGACATGTGGTATCCTCTGTAGCAGTATCAGGAGATTCCCAGTCTGGATGCAAACGCAGAATATAACTATTTTAGGTTCCATATAAGGCTAAATCTTCAACAATCAGAGAAAGGCGTGCATGGACCTATCCACGGAGGATTATTCTATTGGTATACTGGGGGTGCTGAGCATTGTCACAGCACCCCCAGTAACAACAGATAATCCTCCGTGTTAGGTCCATGAAGGCGTGGCAAGAAGAAATAGCCATACCGTCAAGAAAGCTATACTCATGCATAGAAAGGCAGATAGACTTACCTTTCAAGTGCCTACATGTATTTATTCAATTTTTCAATTTAGGACTATTACCTTCAATGACTTCCTCTCCATAAAAGAAAAGATCCTCCTCTTTGCTCTTTTTGTATAAAAGACCCCGAAACCCCCATCCATATTTCTTGTGAAAGCCCCAAATTCCGACCCATTAAGAACATTATTACTAAGATAATTAATACAGAAGATACCATGATTCAGACTCAACCTTCAATTTTTCAGGAAATGATTTGTATGCAGGATGAAACTTATATCTTTCTTTTTTAAAGACATTATTTTGTGTCTGAAAATGCCAAGGTAGTTCACCCGTTTTTGAAGGGTTCCTGGTTTGACTAAATTCTAATAAAAATATGGAATATCTTATGTTCCAACGAATCGTTTTCTTTTCTTGGCAGTACTTTAGTACTTTTTGTGATAATGCATATCTTCCACATGATAGGTAAAACTATGTTTCCTTTGCATAGTGTTATACATAAGAATTTGTAAGATAAATTACATTCATCCATTTATTATTTTTTTCTTTACTAAGGAAGTTCATTGCAGAATAAGAATATTCCAGAATGTTTTAGTGAAGCTTCGGTATGTAGGCGTAAGGCAGAGTAATGATTGGTATTTGTGTAATTTACAATGATTCTTGGCAGACAATATGGCCTGCAAGTGACAGTGGAAAAGGACAATAGGATTACCTATGTGGTTTACATTGTTAATTTCACTGAGGTCTTTTAAGAGTCTTCTGGAATTATGATTGCTCTAGAAAGAAGAATAATATTTTTTTTTAAGACAATGCTAGAAGCTCCCAGTGCAAATTTATATATATAAGCTGGTGGTTCATTCAAGGACATCACCATATCAGCTCGGAATTCAGAGTTTCTCACTAGACTCTATGTCAGATCATATAGTTTATTTCCAACTGGAATACAACTTTATCTTCTGTGGAATAATTTGCATACCATCAATTAACTTGTTGCAGTTATTTTGAGAAAGGAATTCTCAGTTCTCATCGTGATCATCAACCTGTTCTAGAAAACATATTTCAACCAATGGATTGCTGAATTAGACTATTTATAATCAACTTCGTCTTCACGGACATTTCAACTCGTTACAGTGACTCTTATTATTCATCGTGTTTCAACATCAGTTTCATCATCGCCAGCATTGTGGAATTTGATTTTAGGAACCTTTGCCAGCCAACTTGGATATTCATGTATATATATATCATTTGAGATAACTCAGAACTGAATCTTAAAGACATGTAAGATACTGTATTATTTTGTTTTTTATTCTGTGTAAGTAATTAAAAAACAAAAATAATCTAATCAAAATTTTCTTTGTTATTTGTTCGGTATTCAATATCGGAACCAATAACTTTTGGGGCTTTCGTCCGGGAAATGAAAGCCAATTTGAAACGAAAGCCAATTCGAAACAAATGTATAACAGACCACAAGTGTCCGAAATGAAAAAAAAAACAAAGGTTAAAAAAATACAAATGCTTTTATGAATATTAGGTCAATGACTTCCCAATGTTGATACCCTACTTTTCAGTAGACCAGCTAGGACGCCATCTTACAAAGAGTTGCGATTGACGTGATCAACCACAACTATAAAAAGCCAGCAACGTCAACATATTAAATGCACCATTGTACGAAATATTTTCTAGATATGATGCATATTTGTTTATTTACTATTTTCCTTGAAGACTCTGTGTGCCTCCCTTTGTTTACAAAGGACATTTTGCAAATTACCTGAAGAATAATTATGACATTATTGAATTTCCATGTAGTTGAGGTTGATCGGATCGATAAAAACTCATTGTACGACGTGACCCCAATGTGGAATTCACTCTGCCATTAATATCTGATAATGGACAAGTGTGGATGCATGAATCATAATAATGCTAATTAAGAAACACTAACTAAAACTACAATCATATAGCTCTTACAAATTGAGTGTATCAATTACTCACTTTCTTCATCTTCTTCTATATTCACGAAGCGATAATGAGCACGAAACCTCGCGTTGTCATAGTGATTGTTCACCATCAACTCAATCAACACCGTATCAACATCAACTGCCACTTCCATGCCATCATGAACTCCGTCGTCACCGCTGCAGAACGACACAATCGTCTTATGAGGCACACTCGTGTGGTCAGTGACCTCGATATGAGAGAAGCTACAATCCTCTCCGTCAGAGAGACTCAGGTCATCGAAGACAATTTCAATGAATGCATTTGAAGGAGCTTGAAGAAACCACGACTCAGAATACACTCCCTCCACGTATTTTGGGAAGAGTCTGCTGGCAATAATGCCGGGAGAGAAGCTACATAGGTGATCCTGGCTTCCAAGATCCGTCCCAACTGCGCAACCTGCAATATCTATAAGGGAAGAAGCGAAAGGAGTTAAGTTGCAATGAGTATATTAGGCAGAAAGTCTCGAAGGATGTCACCGAATGTGCCCTTACATGCTATCTCATTTTGACTCAGGTTTTGGTCTGAAAGTTCACTCGATGGCTCATCTTGGTCACATCAAAAATGGTAGGCTCACATGGGACAGACACACAACAGTACTGACCAGTTATAGGTAAGGTTCTAAGAATACTAGCAACCAAAAACTGCTAAAAAACCCCCACTCACCTGAGGAATTTACACGTGCCTGAAGTCCAGTTGACAATGATTCTCTCCCCGTTTCTATGGCAACGGTCATTGTAGATGAATTTGTAATGATGAGACCAGGAACTTGGGAATCATCACACGAGAAAGTAAGAGTAATCTCCGGTGAAGTCAATATGACTCTATCCTGGCATAACCCATCAGAACCTTCGCGAAACTGAACCAAGATGATAGGATGACGGACAGTGAGAACGCTAAACCAAACAATTACAATTTGCATCACCATCTATAGATTATCACCATCATTATAATTTGGTTTCACTCTATCCAAAGAAATGACATTTGTGTAGGAAGAAAGTTTTAGTGAAGTTTGAGGTCGAGGAAGTTAGGAGGCGGTATTGAGAAGGAGATTACAGAGCTCTTACATGCTCTTTAGCGAGATATGAAGAAGCTACACCACAGTAAGTTTTAAAGGAAAGAAGAAGTAGTAGTGCAGGAGATGAGAAGTGATAAAATGTTGATGAAGATACTGAAGAACACGATTAAAATAGCAAGAAGGAGGAACACTGGAACCGGGCACTGGAAACAAGACAAATCACATTGTTTGGAATCCGGTTGAGTTTTTAAGTAATGTTTGTGAAAAAGAATATACCAAAAGGGATTTGAAATTATCTGTCTCTACTTTAGTCAAGAAATCTTATGGTTTTAACATTTTTTAAGCTACATAGGAAGGTTTACCAAAATAAAATCAACATCTTGAGACATGTTGAATCAACGACAGCACTTCTTAAAGCTCTGATCCGAGCTAGGAATTACAGACTTCCCATCATTAATTGAACTGATTTAATTTTTTAAGGGTGAGAGCGGTAAATGACACGATTTTAAGGTAAAAATCGTGTTTTAATTTATATTGTCCTCAAGGTTGTAGTGATTGGTTGGCTATTGTTTTTTTTTTTTGATCTACACTAATTTTGCTAGGTCATTCATTGTCTGACCACACGTGACTTCCCGGTGTCATTACGGAAAGAAATGTGTATTCAAATTCTAGCTTTGGGATGAATGGCATGTACTTTTCAATCTTGGAATTTTGCACATAATCGAATTTATAAGCACACTTCCTTACTCCGATTCAATCAAATAGGATCCGAATTTACATTGATTATGAAAATTTCATACCAAATGATTTTTGATAGCAAAGCGTGGTTACAGAACAAGAAATTAAATATTCATATAAGTACCCCATATCTGTCGATGATTATAAGAATGTATTTTGATAGCAAGAGCGTGGTTACAGAACAAGAAATTAAATATTCATATAAGTACCCCATATGTGTCGATGGTTATAAGAATGTATTTTGATAGCAAAGCGTGGTTACAGAACAAGAAATTAAATATTCATATAAGTACCCCATATGTGTCGATGGTTATAAGAATGTATTTTGATAGCAAGAGCGTGGTTACAGAACAAGAAATTAAATATTCATATAAGTACCCCATATGTGTCGATGGTTATAAGAATGTATTTTGATAGCAAGAGCGTGGTTACAGAACAAGAAATTAAATGTTCATATAAGTACCCCATATGTGTCGATGGTTATAAGAATGAAGAATGGATCTGGTACGGTAACATTGGCTTCACAAGAACTGAATGGTATGAATGATGATGGAAACGGGTCAGTCTGGAGATAGGTCCCGTCGAAAATCAAATCAGTTGTTCCACATCCACTTTCACAGGTGATCTGACTCGCTTCACAATCTGTTTTTAAAAAGATGTTGATACATGATTGGATTTAATTTCCATTTCCACAAAGTGTAAATCTATATTTTAGCGTCATACTTCATTTATTGATTGTGATTTATATAATGCTATTATTTCAAGTGTAATGATGACACATATTTTGTTATTGAATTGACCTAATCATTTTGATCAAACGGATATGTATTTTGTTGGAAATGAAATGAAATAAATGATATGAATAAACACATAGTATTGTTTATTTTCTCACCTATAGCTTCATATGTCATCGAGAACTGTATCAAAGAGAATATTGACTGAGCAAAGAACGTCATCCTAATATGATGGTTCATGAAGAAGGTAATATCCTTATAACTTCCACAAATCCTACGACGTTCCGTATTTATGACTACAAGATCTTCTACCGAGACATAGTCCAAGCAATCACCATTACCATCCTGATTCTCTCGAAGAGACACGAACCAGAACGTCAATCTGAGAAAGGGAAAAATGAGAAAAGTTGTAGAATAATATTTGTTGCATAGAGTTGCATGGAAATTCATCGCATATACCAATACTACCACAGAGGTTCTCATGAAGCTGTTACGCAAAAATAGAATAAGTTTTGAGGTTCCAAATCATATTCTCAGTCATCAACTTAAAGGACAAGTCCACCCCAACAAAAACTTGATTTGAATAAAAAGAGAAAAATTCAACAAGCATAACACTGAAAATTTCATCAAAATCGGATGTAAAATAAGAAAGTTATGGCATTTTAAAGTTTCGCTTATTTTCAACAAAATAGTTATATGAACGAGCCAGTTACATCCAAATGAGAGAGTTGATGACATCACTCACTATTTCTTTTGTATTTTATTATATGAAATATGAAATATTTTTATTTTCTCGTCATTGTCATGTGAAATGAAGTTTCATTCCTCCCTGAACACATGGATTTCCATTATTTTAACATTTTGTGCTTCAGGCAAGGAGGTCCTAATCGTCAAATTCGTAAAAATTGAAATATTGTATAATTCAAACAATAAAAAACAAAAGAAATAGTGAGTGAGTGACATCATCGACTCTCTCATTTGGATGTAACTGGCTCGTTCATATAACTATTTTGTTGAAAATAGGCGAAACTTTGAAATGTCGTAACTTTCTTATTTTACATCCGATTTTGATGAAATTTTCAGCATTGTGCTTGTCTGATTTTTCCCTAATGATTAAAATCAACATTTTTCTGAGGTGGACTTGACCTTTAAGATGTGATTTTTTCTAAGAGTCTGACACAGTTTACAAGCACCTGAAAGCACATTTTCCTTCTCAATATCTATCAAGGGTTATAGGAAATTAATTAGGGGTGTCTCATTTACAAGAACACGTTACTAGTCGTGTATAAAAGCGCACATACAAAATAAACCTCTTGAAACAACTGCCTAGTGATATGTCAAGACTGAAGCATTCATACAATTGGTGACAACTTTCAAGTGTAATCACTACAGTAAAAAACACACAAAGAGTTCTCTAAAACATCTTGAATTACAGTTTTATGCATTTTACCTTAAGCTCAATGAGTCATCAACTTGGACATAAAATGTTTGGTCATAATTATTTGAGTGAGCAGAGAAGCCTAGGTACCCGAGCGATGCGGTGAAGTTAGTATTTAATGAAGTGAAGTCTGCATCTTCAATCTGGATATACTGGTATTCTAAAACATAATTAACAAGACGGGAGACAATCCGAAAATCGGTTTCATAAAATGAAGAAAATAAAAGAGAGAACGAGACTTTAGATTTTGGAACAGCGCCAGGAAAAATTTTAAATTATCATTCTCAAACTGATAATGCTTATAAAACTATTATTATGAGCTCATAGCCAAACCCTAAATTGGATTTAGGCAAATCAAACCTATTCCTCTTTCTTAAAATACGAAAATCATACATATCAAGTTTAAAAAAGTTGAGGTGAAATATATTAATCATGAGTAATCATAGACGAGTTAATGCCATATGAAAAAAAAATCACGAATTTTAGTTATTGTAATCATACAAAATTATTATGTAAGAATCCTTTATGCACTTTACGGATTGTATAATCATACACACACACACACCCATAGAAATATCAATAAAGTTTACCTACATCATTTTATACAAATGAAAATAAATGAAATTATTAAATGATTTTTATATAATTAATCAAATACCTATACATCTACAACATAGATGGGTTTTCAGTTTCTATGTAAATCACAAAAATACTATTGATGAAAAAAGAAGATTTTATTGGTCTTACAATGTAAATTAACATACCTGTTAGGCATAAGAAATCCAATTCGACATTTCTACAATCCTCATCAGCTATTTCACGTGATAATACGTTAAATGATCTGCACTTTTGTTTGGTATTCAGATCGATTGTCCACCATGATTCACTGTCCAGCTATTCGGAAAAAATTACCCAAAACATAATTTTGACATGGTATATTTTAAATGATTAGCAAGTCAAGACGAGATTAGGAGGGGATTCATTTGGCATGAATGGTCACCATTGCATAAGATGAGGATACTAGATGTCAAAATTCGTTTCCGAAATTTCCTGAAATTACTAATCTAAAAGGGTTTATAAATTCAAAACACTTTTGAGTCGTGATAAGATTCATTCGAATATTTGTTTGTCCATTGATTATTTTCAATGTTTTTTTTTCTGTAACACAAGAGGTAATCTGGTCATTAATAACATTACTCTTATAAGGGCCGGTCTATTTTCGAGTGAAATATTCATCGTTGCAGAGTACTTTACCTCATATTGGAAAGAACTGTCCTTTGTAATATTTTCCAGGTAGATATTCTACAAGCCCATTTTTAAAATTCCAGTTAGTGCTATGATGTTTGATAATAAATGTAGAGGGCAGACTCTGTTCAACTATTACATGAATTTACCAAGTATGAGTATGTAAAAAGCTCCTCTTGTGTAGCGAATCTACCGAGGTGTCCTCGTGTACATTCTCTGTATGCTACCTCCCAGGTTGCATGTCCTTTGAAGATACACGTTGAAGGTGGACCATCGTCATGTGACGTGGAGTCTATTACTTCACAAACATCTGAAAAATCAAAATACACATTTCCTTTTTTAGATAAAAATAATTTATTATCTCATAAACTGAATTTATTGGAAGGAGCAATACTATGGTCTCATATGACATGTATGGTAGCATTTAAAACAAAAATATGTAATTAAATTATATATTGTAGCATCGAAATAGAACTGCAGCCGTTATTATTACTGATGATTAAAATTTGCAGTACTAATTCATATCAAAGTGGACAGGGAAACGTGTTTTTTTTTTTTTTTTTGAAAACTATTCTTTAAAAGCTCATTAGATTAAATATCACAAGTTTTCTAATACAATAGAAACAACTAAGTTCACACACTCTACTTCTATACTCTTCCTCCTACTTGTGCTACTAATACTGATGCTGCTCCTACTACTACTTCTACAACAACCACAACAACTACTACTGCAACTATATCACTATACTACTACTACTACTACAACTACTACTGCTACTACTTCTTATTCTTTAAATTTTCATCATCGTCGCCATCACTTTAGTAAATTGAATCATAATATTCTTGACTTACCCTCGCATTGTGAATTTGCAATCATTCTCAGACCATGTGGACACTTGCAGTAGAAATCAGACTCCATGTTGACACAAATGTTGGAGCAATTATTGCTACTCAGATCCAAGCATTCATTAAAATCTTCAATTCAAATAAACGAAAATTAGTTAAGAACCTTCCACAGTTCTATTTGTTTACGTCATGATCTGCACATATTTTACACTATGGGTGTTGACGTCACAATAGATGAACAGATGACTAATTAATCAGCTGTAGGTATGTTAGCTGATTTTTTTTCCTAATCTGCACTAAATGCAGATCCGATGTGTTATTCTATAAAGCTAATAAACTGGAATTATTCCATGGACCATTTTTTAAAATTCCTCACCAATTTTAAAATACTTCACTCTGCAGTGCTGCATTCTATGACAAATATGACCCAGAGTTTGAATAAATATTGCAGTGGTTTGATATTTTTCCTCGCATGGATACGTAGCATTTGTCGGGTTTTTGATGTTTTAAAAAGTATATTTGCTCTAATAAAAGTGTTTTCAGTTTGAAAACAAGTTCATGGACCCCTATTTTTTTTAAATGTTTACACCTCTGAGGTATATATTCCTTTAGAATTTTGTAAAGTTTGATGAAAATGACATGGGTTTTAAATAATGTGCACCATTTTTTTATACTTCTCAAGTTTGTTATTGAAATTTCAACATTTTTGAGATTGGGTTTTTGTTATCCCTCACATATTTTTTTAAGAACTGACCGTAACCGTGCTGTTAGACTTGAAAAAAAAATAGCAATATGAATAAATTATCACTCTTAAGAATACAATTATTGATATTTTTGCGAAATTAGATGGAATTTTGATGGATTTTGACTGACTTATAGAGGTGTTAATTCATTGTAGTAATCTCGTGAGGTCTAAAAATGTCAAATTCTTTAGAAAGCGCAATTCTTAAGAATATCAATTTGGGTGATTTTTAATTTTTGCATGTTTGGATTATTCAGGTGCTAAAGTATCTTTGTTCAAATTTTGATGAAAATCCTACAGAGTATCAATTTTCTTTACCTTGGTCGACTACAGCACAATTTGGATTAAAATCTTGCAGAGACATATGAATCCACGACCCTAGGCTCTGATTGAAAATCGAGAGTCAGAACTACATATCATTTAAAACTAACAGGCCTGTGGATCAGTATAAACGTGTTGTACTAATATCTTAAGACTAACGACTTTTTATTTAAATCTCAAAGAATAAATCAATATGCCAAGATATCCCTCCTGAAAATAAAAACAGTATACCACAGTGTGTTTACAGTGTGGAACACGATGTGAAATCACATTTACACTGTTACATTTTGAGCATTTCAACAGTTTGAATAACATATTCACGTAGTCGACCATGTGATCATGCTGTGAACAGTCACACTGTCGAGGTGTCCACAGTATAAAAAACCCTCTTCACTGCTGAATTTGAACATTTTAAGAGTGAGAATAATATGTTCGCGTGTGACAATTAGTTCTTTCCAACATTATATCAAGGTTGAAAATAATGCATTCGCTTCATGAAGATGAGAAAGGTCGAATATTGAGAAATGATGAGAGATAATATGAAAATTATAGCAGAAGTTCTGGGGAGCGTTTCATGAAAGGACTTATCAGACGTTTTATCCGACAAGTCCTGTTTTATCCGACAGTTACTATAGTAACAGTGCTTCTCAACGAATCAGAATCGAGGAAAGTTGTCAGATCTGACAACTTGTCGGACAAAATATTGATGAAACGCCCCCAGGTGTCTGACTATTACTATGATATCTATCAGATGACAACTTGTCAGGACTGAAAACGTTCATGAAATTAATGTTCCCTATTAGATCCTTCAAGCTCTAAATGACTCAAGCATGTGGCTGAAAAACTCAGGAAAAGAGAGCGAAACCTTTGTTAAAAGAAACACTGTATATATACCTGCTTCACAGATATGATAATGAGGTTGATGTAATGAACAGTTCATCATTCGCCATTGGTAACATTTGATCGGGTCCATAAAACCACATAGTGCCGTAAAGTTATCTTCCGCTGACAAAACTTCAGAAAATTCTTCGAAGATGATCTCACTTCCATCAAGCCATCGGATTCTATTTTAGATAACAATACAAAATTTTGAAATAAGTTGTAAACGGGTAAATATACGACAAAAAATAAATTTACCCGGAAAATTGCAACAAATGGTTTTCAACCATTTTTGTTACTATTTGACCTTAGGAAAAACATACTAAAAATCTACCATAATCCGCATCCGTGAAAGTGGTCATTTTCAAGATTGCTTCCAAGATGGCCGCCACTCACTGAAATTGAATACAACTCACCCATTATCAACCCTAGAATCTTTGTTCGGTTCATATTCCATAGTCCAGGGGGTAAAATAAGGTGTTGGTACAGGCTAGAGAGAATATAACACTCCAGGGTACCTGGAAAATCCAAGATGGCGCCAAAAATGGCTGCCGTAGGCACAAAATCCACAATTCATCTATTACTTAAATAAATGGCTTTCAATTAGTATCTATTCAGCGGGTTTTGAGGTAAAGTAGTACATTGGGACAAGTTACAAGGACAAAACGAAGAAAAAAATATATTGATGCTTTGTCTTTACTTGCTCATGATGAACAAATGACATATCGTTTTGACCTTAAAAGAGTTTTTTTTTTCTTCCAGAGTAAGACTCACAATTGCATGTCTCAAAATTGTTTTATGAAATTATTGGAATGCAAGAAAAGATACTATAACATCAATAATTATCGGTTTATTTATTTGTTCATACCACCTGTGTATTACTGGTGGATGGCAAAATAGTATATAATAAAGAGGCCGCTGCTGCGTGTAACCTTTCCCTTAGTTTTCTCAGCGTCTTGAGCACATAATCAGTGTGGATTTCACGCTTCAGAAATACTCTTTATTATCATTTTAAGATTCAATCTGGCTAAAAATCTGTCATTTATTATGTAAAATCCTTAAGTCCTCTCTATGACAGATTTGTTTTTCGGTCAGATGATCTTTGATATAAAAACTCATTTCAAAACTCTAATCAACATGGACAATGTACTTACGCAGAGTTGATGAATTCCAATCCCATCCGGACTAGTGCATTGAGTGGAATAGAACTAGCTGCTAGTTCTTGCACAAACCTTTGTTTAGTTTGCGATTTTATGTAGGCAAGATGGCTACCACGATCTGGACTTACATAGCTGCACAATTCTCTGTTATATGTACCATGCGAATACACAAAATTATAGCATGCTCCATCGAAATAAGAGTCTTTGTTTCTGCATCTTGCTGTATAGGTTCAAATAAACAAATGAAACATATTAAGATTTTTATTAACAAAATCAAATCGAAGCGTTAATTCACTCATTTTGACACCTACGACTAAAACTACTCCTGCATGGTACTATAACTATTTCTACTACTACTACTACTACTTCTACTATTACTACTACTTTTACTACTTCTACTACTACTTCTACTACAACCATACGTCATCTTTTATGACATCATCTTTATTGTAATAGAAATTAGGACCGTGGTGCTAATGAAAATAAATCCAACTCTCAAGTTAATGAATTAGGAGTCTAATGAATGGTACTGTATAATAAAGCATTCCATAACTACATTTTTGAACAATCCCGTTGATTTTACAGTCACGTAAACGAAACGGACTCTAAAGCGAATGATGATGTTCCATCTGAAATACGTAATATCTTTTATTTGATTGAGTCAGTTTTGTTGATATGATTGAAGTTATACCATCAGTAGGACATCCGAGAAACTCCACAGCGAAACGTGCTGTCCTTCGATAAGTATCCATTACTGGTTTGAGTCGAACTGCGGTAGTCAAGTATTCCCCTCCGAATGTGAATGCATTTTGAGCAAAGGGTCTGTTATTCTACAGAAAATAGTGGAGATATTATAAGTTAATGATTACTATCGAGCTGGTGTTTTAGGGTGCAATAATACATCAGCCTTATAAATATCAACATCACTTATCCAAAGAGTCACCAACACTCTTAAACTTGATACAGATATAAGAATTAGCAAGAATTGTGGTGAGGAGACATCAGATCCGTAAAATTCAAAGGATTTTTCAAATGAAATTACAATTAGTCTAGTTATCGTTTTGACTTAAATAAAATATTCCCCAGGCTCCTAAATGACAAATTTAAGATAACACAAATAATTAGTATGATATGTAAATCATATGTAAATAAATCATACGAGTAGGTGAGGATAAATAGCAAACTGAAATTGATATGAACTATAGATGCGCATCACTCAGCATGTGCTATCTATTGTCCTGTTGCTGTTATTATTATCGATATGAGATAAGAAAATGTATTCTCACAAAGTCCAGGAACTCTGCTATCACGAAATCTGTGTCATTAGCGGCTGTGATTGGTTGATATGACATTGTCACGTGATATGTATATTTGTCTGGGTCAAAGTCTTTATCAAAGGGATATCCTGGTGATCCTGATTGAAGTATTATCCCTGATAGAAGTACTCGATGTGGAAAACGAACTTGTAGCCAGGAATCAACAGAAGTACCTTATAATCGAAATGAAATAGAAAAGAACATGCATTCAAACCCAATCACACCCAAACAAAGTGTCATAGCAAAGAGCAAACATGATGATAATAATAATAATCATGATATAATAATATTGACAATAATAATATCCATAATAATAGTAATAAAATAATAATGATATTAATGATACTAATAGTAATTATAATCATGATAAAAATAACAATAATTATGGTTATAAGAATAACATTAGTATAGAAATGATAAAAATATTATTAACAATAATAATGATAATATCAATGAACATGGTATAATGATGATGATAATAATAATACAAATTTATCTTGTTATCGTGATGCATGACTCTTGTCAATCAGGCTTAATTAAAACGATCCCAGTGTTCAAAACTGAAATAGTTCAAAATGAAATAAATAAAAACATAAAATTATCAAGTAATTCAATTATTAATACCTCCGAAGTTTGGTGGAAAGAGGACACCAATTTCCAGATTTTCTCCAAATGCATTGAGACGAGCCATTGTCAGAGAATCTTCGTCACATTGGCTACATTGTATGTTCTGATTAGGTATATCGAAGATTTCCATTCCAAGTCTACGTGTGCACTCTGTGATCAAAGAAAATTTGAGTTATGTTACTACACCAAACAAGATGGTTTATCTCGCCTTATTAATTCAAATATCATATATACTATTAACAGGGGGTAGTACTGAGATATTTACTACGGGAGGGGGATGATTGAGGGGAGTGTAGGTAAAATAACATTTTTGTCAATAAAAAAGGAAATATTTACGACCTAGTCCTTTCATTGAAATAATCTTCTTACTTTAGCTATCCTCTCACTTCCTTTTTTTAAGTCATTACAAAATAATTAGGAGGGGGTCGGACCAGCTCTCTAACCAATCCCCTGTAAGTTATGTATTATGCTGCTCAGAATTTAAAGTACGTATGTAGGATTGAATTATTGTTATTAATCAATTTAGCTAAATTAAACAAAAGATGTTTTATTCGGTAAATGCAATTCATGTATCTTTCAATTTTCAAACATTCTTTATCGACATAAAATATGTCCTAGCATAATGATTGTTGTTCAACTTACCGTCATCGGTAGGACATGCAAAGACCTTCAGCTGTAAACAAGGTTCATTTCCGGTCCACTTAGTCGGATATATGCGAAGTTGATGTACATTGTCAATCGGTGGGTACAATTCAATCTGAGCCCAAGGAGTACCGTAATACACTAAACGGAGCTAAACGACGGAAGAAATATAAAGATTTATAAATACTTACTTTTACTTCTATTTAATATCACGACAACAACAACAGCTACTACTACTACTACTTCTTGACGTTTGTTTACTACCAACATGACCAAGGATATCTAATAAACTCTCAAAGAAAATCGTTTCAACTTCATTTAAGAACTGCAAAAGTGTTATATTCCCGGATATATAAAACAGCTGCTACTATACTACTATTACTACTACCACCATCACCACCACCACTACTATTAATATTACTACTACTACTACTACTACTACTGATGTTGCTAGTATTACTCCAACTGCAACTATACTTCTTCTATTGCCTGACCGAATGTAGCTTTCCCCTTGCTTACCTTACTACGAACGAAGAAGGAACTTGAGTTAGTTCCTGTACTATTACTCCACCTCAGATCAAATTTAAGAAGGCCATCTATTCCCAAGCACTTTCTCGAGACAATTCTAGTTACAGTTCTTGGCTCTGAATAGTAAGTCTCCACGTGATAAAAAAAAAACACAGATAATAATGGCAGTGATGAGAGATTAGAATATATGAAGTTAATTAAGCTTTATTTTTGATAATTAAGTAGAAAATTCCTGTACTTATCTGCATTCACTTTAATTATATTTCATGTTATAATCTTTTGGATTTCGTGTTGTTTTCTCCTTTTCATCCTCCTCATCATCACAAACAATTTGATTCCTCTTCCGCCTTTAGATTTGTAACTGGCATTTAATGAGCTGTCAAAATCATTATTTAAAATGCTTTTACATTTTGTATTATTCTTGATGGTTAATATCGATTATTCAGATAATATATTGAGTCACATTTTCTTCTCTAGATATCAACCAACAGGAACCATAAAAACTATCTGATAACAATGAATTCTCACCTGATTAGTAGAGAATTATACATCTATTTGTGGGGAAAATAGATCATTTTCTTACCGACCAATATTGTGAAGTTCCATTATCATCAAATGATATATCACCTTGCTGCAGTGGATGGGTAAGGAAAATGGGACTCGCTTCGTAGCCTGTGTCAGAAGTATTACATACTGCAAGAAGATCAACATTAATTTACTACAATGTTTCAGATTTATAACCCAATATATTAAATACATTGCATTGAAAACTTTTCTGTATTACCGTATATGATGCAAGAATTCCAATCATCCAGAATGAAATATGATTGAATGTTTGATTGATCGATTGATTGAATGACAAAGATCTGCAAGGTTGGTAGTATCGAATAACTTGACAGAATAGCAAACAAAAGTGGAGAAAGTGGTTGTTACCTAAGTTATTTAAATGACACAGTAAACATGGTAAGGACACAAGTGAAAACACGAAGTTATACAAAAATATAAATTTACCTCACTAAATATTTGCTCAGTCTCGGTATATTTACCCCCCAGAAATAAATAGAGAAAAATTAAAGATAATTTTGGCAAGTTGGGACTTAAAAAAATCATAAGACATAAAAAGTTCTATAAGACAAATGCAATTGTCATTTTTTCGGTGGTTTTCGCGCGCAATATTTTGTATCATAATTTTGCACGAAAAGTTTTGACATTTATTTTTCATTTTCATGTCCCCAAGCATTACCTTTTGGTAGACAGCCAAGCAGCTCCATCCTGAGAGCAATTGGTCTTTCTTGGATAGGTCTTAGACGAAGACGGTCAGTAATAAGCCCAGGTGGAAGCGGAATGTACTTGACACAATAGTACTCAGAATTACCTTCGAAAATGGCAATATTCTGGATTAATAATAAAAGGGGTATCAGAAAAAAACAGGAAAGTGATCTGAAGGGTTGTATACTGTATTTGAAGAAAATGAAGTAGGTCTTAGTACATACAGTGTTACCATTTTGATTCTACAATGTTTTCACGCATGGTTAAAATCTTTAAACCTGTATGTACAGATATTTTGACTGTTTTATCTTTTACTTTCCACTTCAATACTGATAAAAACTGTATTGAAGGTAAAATAAAATGAATGAGAAGATAATGGTTCACGCCAAAATCATATTCAGAGGAGAACCTTTCTCCCAGGCTTTTGTTTTCCGATTATTTTTATTTTCTAAAATGATAATTCATGTTTATTTTCAAACATTTTTATTCAAACATCAACGTTTGTTATCATAATTAGAAATGAATATCTAATTTGATGCTAAGTTATGTCCTATGTTGATATCTCACCGTTCCGTTGTCATTTGGTTTGTGTGGATTAAGAAGATAAACGAATTGCCCTTGCACTCCGTACTCCAGAGAGAATTCTTTCACCCAGTATCGATCATCACCACCTCCACCTTGTACAATCAGACCTGTTATTACATAATCCTCTTGTAATGTGATCTACCAAAGAGAGAATGCAGTTAAATCCCTTAGTTTATTCATGTCAATTCAAACTACTGAGTAGATAAATGACTCAAACAAATCTTTGCGCATTCCGTTTTCCTTTTTGACAAAAGAAGTATGCAGATCGTGACTCTTTTCGGCCGCTTCAACACATTTGAAATGTATTACAAATTGTTTGGTTGGTTTCATTTTGGTCTTATATCCATGATATCAGAGATAGCAATTAGGGGAAATGATTCGATTTAAAGAGTGAAAAGAAGCAGATATATATTTCTGTTATGGTAACTTCCGTAGGAACTCGACAGGACAGCCCCTTGCTAGCATAACGCCAAGATATAAAGGCCTGGTCACACCGCCCGAGCGTTGCTGGAGCGGTCGAGGAGCGGAAAGAAAAAATCACCACCGCTCGCTACCGTTCACCATTTTCGATTTCGATTGTTTTTATTTTGTTTTCGATTTTTGTTTTCGATTTTTCCCCAATTTTTTGAGCGAAATTCGACCCTCTCTCACTTCCGCTCCACGACCGCTCTAACAACGCTCGGGCGGTGTGACCAGGCCTTAGGATGTACCTCGGTAAAGTTGGCTTACCTCAATGAAAGGATCTGTGTCAGATAGATCTGGTCTCCATGAGGATGATCCATATAATCTAGCCTGATGAGCTGCATGGTTCTTGTCAATTGAGCTAGTAGCTGTGATCTGATCATCTGCGATCCATGTTGCTTCCATTCCAAGTGGAAATAGACAGTCATCTAATAATTTTATAAAGAAAAGTCTTTTTAAAGACACGTACCACACACACACCCGCACCCTCCCTCACAGACGCACCCACATCCACACACACATACCTATAGCATATAGCTATAACGGCCAGGTGTCATGAGGTCGCCTACTTTTGCGTTACATGGTGACTTTGCTTTTGTGCCCTTTTAACTTAAAGAGTCATTAAGTATACACCCAGTATACACCATATGACAGTAAAAGCATATACTTTCTGAAAGAAAATTGTCAAATAAACCCAAATATGTACTCAGAAATTGCATTATGTGTAGGTGTTAGTGTTATAATTGTGTTGAATATTAAAATATTAATATTGTTTAAATCTCATATCTGTGATTATAATAATTCGTATAGTCCCCCAACGACCTAAATAATCACATTTGTGTAAAGTAGAGAGTCAGACTAAATCACCGATTTGTACCGGGGGGAGGGGGGGGGGGTAAGTGTAGGTTATATGTTTTTATTTTTATTTATTTATTTTTTTTTTTTTAATGAGTTCACTTTTATGTCTGAAGGTCAACTTCCTTTTCATTATGGTAATCATAATATTGCAAGTAAACTGGCTCCATGGAAGACCAGCAGCAATGCATTATTGCAGCTGAAAATGAATTACCAGCCGTATAATTAACTTTATTGCCTTACCTTTTATTCTTGTATTTTAACATTGACCTCATCATCTCATGTTATATGTATATGTACTCTGCATTTGTTATTTTATATACGGAAATAAAACAAACAAACAAAAACCTTGCTAAAAATGTATAATTTTATTCTATGGTAAAGAAATTACTTCAAATTCAACCAGAATGTATGTAAATTTAAAAAAAATAATAAAAAAAGAAATGTAGTTCTTGTGTGTGCTTTTTTGCCTGCCTTACCATTACATGGTGGGTATATCTACTGTATTCATCTCATTTAAGGTTTAAAACAATTGAAAATAAATTATAACAACATTAGAACAAATAATACTTCTAAGAATCTTCACATATTGTAAGTCTGAATGTCTCTGACCTATGTCATTTGACCTTTAAGATCTGTAACAAAACCATGTATCGCTTTCATCCTACAAGTAGAAATAATTACATTTTCTGTTTTTATCACAAAAGCTATACTAAAATAAAGAATAACTAAGAAAATATTTGTCAATAAAGAAGAGTTATTTTGAAAAGTGAACAATTTCCACCTTTTTTCTATTTCTTTTGCAATGTTTTTGTTTTTGCTTTTTTTTGTTTGCCTCATAGTGTGCACCCCTGGTGCTCCGTCTTCAAAGATGTGTAACTCAAGTTCTATTTATTCTAGAGCAATGAAACCCATTACATTTTAGCCAATGAATTCAGCTTTAAAATTATATGAAACTTGTTGACATAGCTACTTTGCTTTTGAAAATATTAAAGAATAACTCAACAAATCAACCAAAATAAGTAACAGCACCACCCTTTTTGGTGGGTGACCTCGTGACACATATATGCGCAATAATATGACTCACCAATAAAACTGCAGTCAATGTTGGTAGGGCTTTCTGCCATGCATATTAACGGATTATCCGGATTTTCAAGAGATCAAGGAATCGAATCCCTAGGTAAACTAGTTAATAAAATTAGCAAAACTAAATACGCTACTCCCAGAACCTTTCCATAAATGGATAGTAATGATACATTCATGTCTTTGACAATGATTCTACTTTCTAAAATATTTATCTTTTAAAATCGTCTGCTAAACTGAGTCACAAAAAAGGAGTACTTACCTAAAATATCGGGACTATTTTCTGTACATTCTGAAAAGTAATGAATTAATGATTACAATATTAGTAATCAGCTAAAGAGCCTACGAAAAGTACATCACCGGTATTAAAATGGGCGGTAACACAAGGGGTGGGCGACACTCTGATGTGATTTAAAGCAGTGAAATAAAAATATAAATAAAGTAAAATAGAGGGAGAAATGGATTTAGATTTATTTATTTCCGTTCAGCATTTTTTTCAAAATACAATCAAAATAACAATACATATTCAACATAATAGATGATAAAGACAAATCAATGAAATATCGTAACAAATGTTAAATATAAATTAAACAAAATTACAATTTGCTGGAAGAAGGAAGAGCCTACAAATGAGAGGTCTTGGACTGGGGACACGACATTTGTTCTTGCGACAATTGCTCCGGGCTTTATTTCGTCTAAATATTTAAGGTTAGGGTTGCAATTAGGCTTAGAGTTAGGTTTTATAGGATAGGGTATAATAAACCAAGGGTTGGGGTTGGTCATTCAATAGAAATATACAGCGGAGCAATTGTTACCAGATCAAATTTCATGGAACGCGTGGACCTGTGTGACCATCTAATACCCCTATAATTGGAGTGAGCGAAAATACCTCTTTACAATTTGGTTATATTGCCCCATGTTCAAAATAATCTGGTTTAGCACCTGAATAGTCACAGAAAGACACACCCAAGTATTTACTCCAGTGTTAGCATTATGGTGTTAACACCATTAGTGTTATAACTCCACATTTTTTTTTGTTATTTCAACATCATGTTAAAATTCCATCGTGCATTCTTAACATTTTATGGAGTGGAAAACTAACTTGTGACTTAATATGTTCGATTTTACATTGTTATCATTGGTTTTACAATGATGTTATTTATTGACCGAAATAATATATGACATAAAATCATTGGTAATTTATATCATCAAATGAATGACTAAAATACTCGTTCCGTCAAAATTAGTGGGAATAATGAAATCGATTTGGTATCGTAGAATATTTCATTTTTCTTACCTGCGATGTAATCAATATCCATAGTTGAGTTTTCGACCAATGTTTGAACCTCTATCCAGACACTGAAATAGTCGACCCGAAGATAATAGGGTGGATTTTGATGAGCGCTACTAATATACACAGTACTTCTTTGGCTATAATCATAACCTTTATATATCTTGACCTGGACTAGTCCTGGGTCGTAACGGCTGGAATTGAGAATAACTACAAACTCCGTTGCCTTTGGTAAGAAGATGTTGTAGAGGCACCTTTGAATGGCGACGGTAGTACTATTGAATGAAAATGAACCCGACATTCTTGAATGACGGTAGTCAGAGAAGAAATCGGTCGCAGGCGATTGGCTTGTAGACACTGAAGTTAATGAATTCAATTCACTTTCAGAAGTGCTTGATGGTTCATTCTGAGTCGCTGTTGATGAAGTTGACGGAGGCAATGATGATGCGCCGGAGGCGGAGGAGGAGGAAGGGGAGGAGGGGGAGGAGGAGGAGGAGGAGGGGGAGGAGGAGGAGGAGGAGGAAGAGGAGGAGGAGAAGGAGGAGGAAGAGGAGGAGGAGGACCAGGACCAGGAGGATGAATACGAGTAGTAACTGTATTCTGGCGTCGTAGAAGTAGGTATTACTAGTTAAAGATAAAAGATTAAATAAAAGAAAAATGAAATGATAAATGTTACCGTAGTATAATCACCAAATTTACAAGGGTTAAGAACTGATGATGCAACTTCAGACAACTTTCCGGCAAAACATAATAAAACAAAATCACCCCCCCCCCCTAAAAACAGCTCTAGAGACGATTTTAGTCATGTTGGTAGTCCTTTGTATATACTTATCTTATAACTAACTAATATAATCACATATGTATATTAAATGGGATTACTGAACTGAAATTCTTTGGTTTGATAGATGTAGCCTGTGAGATTATGGTTAATTCTACCATCAAGTATTCGAGCATGTGACTAGAAACGTCTGAAAATTATCAATATGGCGTGACTTGTGCCTGGGAGGTGAAAAGCTAACGGATTACATGTGGAGCGTTGTTGCCCAGTTGATTAGTCTTCGGACTTTGAAACAGAGGGTCGTGGGTTCGAATCCCAGCCATGGCGTAATTTCCTTCAGCAAGAAATTCATCCACATTGTGCTGCACTCGACCCAGGTGAGGTAAATGGGTACCTGGCAGGAATTTATTCTTTGAAATGTCATCGCGCTGTAAAAGGCTGCGAGGCTAAAGCCAGGGTAATAATATCCAATTAAGCGCATAGGGACGCATTTGGCAGTGATATAAGCATGTTGGTATTATTATTTTACCTCCATCCCATGCACACTCATCTTCGATATCCTCATAAAGACAATGAGCTAGTGGTACATAAACACACTGTATTAAACATTCCCATGTCGTGTCAGCACCAGTTTCCACGCAGATACTGCTACCGGGACATTGCCTTTCCTCGCAAGGATCTGCATTCAAGGAAAAACAGTAGAGAGAATACAAGCAAATATGGCACAACAGTTTAAAGAATAAATCGGGAAAAAATACGTACGTGTTCTTAATTGGTCATAGATTTAAAATGAACAAATGCCAGGAATGTCAAACTGTATGCTATGTCATGTCGCAGTCGTACCAATGAAGCTTATCCGTCTCCAAACCGTTTGAATGTATGTCATTGAAAAGTTCCAGTATTCGGTCTGATATTGGCTATATATAGTGGTATAACTACCACATAATAGAACAACAAACTTTGCTTTACTCGTTGGTTTACCCATTTCAACTCGGTAATTTAAGTATCGAGGTTGTTTATGAGCAAGTCTGTTTTCGTTTATTCATAAAAAATACAATATTAATGTAGACAGGGGCGTCGATCCATTTTTCAGAAGGGGGGGGCAAAATAAAAAATCAACTTTCCAAAGGCGCTCGATCACACAAAAAAACAAACTCTCTCTCTCACACGCACACACACACATGCCTATATATATGTGTAAGGGAAGGCGGGGTAAGTTGTGACAGTTTTTGCTTTTTGCATGTTAGAATTGATATGATTAATAATCTTGTCGAAATAAGTACCTTGCCTTGAAATTTAATTCTTCTGAAATATTTTCCACCTATATATAACTTTCTATCCCCACACTGAAAGTCATCGTGACCTTTGAAAAAAACGATGTCAAATGGCTCAACTTGCCCCATATATGGGTAAGTTTGAGCCACCTTCTGGGGTAAGTTGAGCCACAAAAACTATGTACAAAATGTATGAGGGGAGAACCAGCATGTCAATTTTTTTGTTTAAAGTCTTTTCACTTGCTAATTCTCTATAAATACTAACATCCTTTAAAAGGAAAAGAGCAGTCATGTAAATTTGCTCCTTTCAGCCAGCATTTCAATCGATTTTTATGGTTTGTATGTTTTTTAAGATACATTACCATAGGAATTACCATGGCTCAACTTGCCCCATGCTGTTTGGCTCAACTTACCCCAGTCCGAACTTAGTGCGATAATTTTGTATCCACACATTTATTATGCATCCATCATATAAAAAGACTATGACAAGAATGAAGATCCATACCTGGACTAATAATGTTGTTATCATGTCTTTATTATATTTAAAGACGTGTGTGTTTATAAAGCACTTATCTATTTCACACTCTTTTTTACTTTTTTGGCTGAAATTCATATTTTTCCCTCTAAAAAACTACTTTTTGTTTCAAAGTTGAAAACAATATGGTGGGGTTAGGGGTTATGCTATGGGTCATCAATACATGACACCACCACAATGTCTGACTCATTCATTATTGGCCTGGGGCTGGTGGCTCAACTTGCCCCTATGCTCAACTTACCCCGCCTTCCCCTACATATATATATATATATATATATATATATATATATATATATATATATATATATATATATATATATATATATATATATATATATATATATATATATATACACACACACATATATACATATATATATATATATACACACACACATATCTCATCAACAAATTAATGCGAGCGCGAAGCTGAAAATTTTGATATTTCGATCTAAAAAAAATGAGTTTAACGGACGTTTTTAATAAAGAACAAGATATATATATATATCCATTAAAAGATTATTGCAAATCGAAGTGGAAGTTCTTTTGAGGTTTAGAACTGAAAACGAGACCATATTCACCTATTTAATCATGAAAAGTATGGTTATTTGTTACAGAAATGATGCGAGCGCGAAGCGCGAGCTGATTTTTTTTATATTCCAATCTGAAAAGTGGACATTTTGAGCACGATTTTAGACGAAGAACGAGTTATGTATCTCAATCTCGCTTGCTGATTTCTGTATAACATTACAAATCTTATTTTATTTTTAGCACATCCGGAATTATCGGGGGGGGGGAGGCAAAATGATATGTTTGCCCTCCCAATATTTTCATTGGTTGGGCTATCACCCCCCCTGCCCCCCCCCCATGATCGACGCCTCTGAATATAGAAGTTGTTACCTACCAAGTGGTTTACAGTTCACCCCTACTACTCGCTCAGCATCAGAACATGTTCTTGCTTCCTCAGAATCTGAGACTAGGTATCGATAGCAATCTGTGATCGAGTTGAACTTGTCGCAGGTGAACCGTAGTAATGAGAAATCATGAACCTTTTTATCAAGGTCTATCTCTGTTAAGGTGAATGAGCTGTATCCAAGAGTATGACATATGGTGTAAGCCAAGTCTTGATCATCAGATGACATGCATAACGTTTCCCAAGAGTTATTATAGTATACTTCTACGATTCCACTCGATGAGTACTCCTCTCCAATTAGACGTACATCTTATAGAAGAAACAGATTGAAAAGAAATCATATGAGCAACTTAACTGTAAATAAATATACATGATAAAAATATAATTTGCAAACATGCAGATTTTTTTTAATAACAAACTAAACGTGAGTACTGGGTGTATGTGCATAGGGTGTTTAGGCCAAAGGTATAGGCCCGTGAATATGTAACTCACAAGTTGTTAGGCACGTGTCCATGTGAAGACGTATGGTGACCAGTGGCGTACCGTGGGTCACGGCATTGGGGGGGCACCAGCAAAAATTTTGAGTCACTTAGTGAGCGCGCGAAGCGCGCTCAATTGTCAGGTATACTGACCTAATAGAGACATTTTAAGGAAGCACTTGTAGTTATTGTAATCATAAATAAAAATACGCATCTCAGCAATCAAATAATGCGAGCGCGAAGCGCGAGCTGAAATTTTTTGATATTCAGACCTAAAAAGGGACATTATAATCGATTTTGTAATCATGATACGTACCTGTCTAGCTAAACAATGCGAGCGCGAAGCGCGAGCCGAAATTTTTGTATATATTGACCCCAAACAGGGAGATCTTAAGGACTATATTTTAGGAATCACTTAATAGTATACATATCTCACCAGTGCCAAGCGCTGGCTGATTTTGTTAGAATTACATCTGAACACATGTGTAGTCATTGTAATCATGATTACCATACGCATCTCACTTATCAAATATTGCGAGCGCGAAGCGCGAGCTGAAAATTTAGATAGTTCAGACCTGAAGCGGGGCATTCTAAGGCTTGCTTGTAGGAATTTACTAAGACCATACGTATTTCACTAACCAAATGATGCGAGCGAAAAGCGCGAGCTGAAAATTTTTGATATTCAGATCAGAAAAAGGGACTTTTTAAGGACTGATTTTAGGAATTCACGGAGAGCAGACTTATCTCACCAATCCACTGATATGAATGTAATCACGGACAGGAAATGTTTTATATCAAGACCTTAACATGGGGCAATCATTTTAAGTACATGTAGTCATTAAAAAAGAAGCATATGCCACTACATAAAACAATAATATATTTGGTGTATATTGACTTGAAACGGGAGTTTTTCGTACAACAGGTTTATACATCCTTCTAAACAGACAATGCGAGCACCAGGAACAATGACAACATAGGCCCTGAGCAAATTATGTTTCATAAAGTTATGATAAAAATGTTTCCTATGTAATATAACATAACATGATTATAACGTAATATACCATTATAATGGATAATAATTTCTTCTTTCCCACTACGTTCCTCTTCCTTTCTCCCTCTTTTTTTCCTTTTCCCCGGGTTTTTTTTTTTGGTCAGCCGATTGGGGGGGCACGTGCCCCCCATGCCCCCCCGTAGTTACGCCACTGATGGTGACAGTCATCACGAGCACACACATACACAGCTCACAGGAGGGTGTGTATGGGTGTGTGCTTGGGAGTGTGAGTGTTGTTTTGAATGTCTCAGATGGTGTAATTTAGGATGTAGAAACGGCATTATTCAAAACAGAAATGATTCCTAGATTTTAATGTGAATGATCCTATTATCATAGGAACTTTGATAGGACAAATTATAAGTTCTATATGTTATCAATGCCTCACACTACAAAGTTGATATAAGCGCTTTTCAAGATGCATTGTAATTATTACTTATCATTCGTCACTATTGTTATTATTATTACTAATTATCTAGATAGATAGATAATAATAACAATACGCTTTTTATATAGCGCTTAATACATTGGAACGTGTCTAAGCGCTTTACAGATATATTATTACCCCGGTCATCGGATTCAATCAGTCATTCCCGCACACAATGCATGCACATCCTCCACTCCCTTGGGAGTATTCCAGTCAGTCGCCAGTGAGGCGCACACAGTAATGAACAAGCTACAATGACTTTCACATCCTACCGGGTACTCACTAAGCGCTAGATAAGTATCTAGAGGAAAAAGTGGGGTGAAAAGGCATTTTCTACTGAAAAAAGTAAAAAAAAACGTTATTTTGATGTGATCAAATAATTTTGATTAGCGCATATATTCTTTTTTGAATGAGAACCCCGTTAAAAAAAAATCAACAACATATTCTATATTTCTATTCACCTGGTAAACACAACAACCCAGCATGTTCTTCTTGTGAACAGTCATGTTCCAGTAGTTGTCCATGACCACAATCCATGATACCAGTCTCCGATCCATCACACGTAATGTCATCAAGAAGAAAGGGACGGGTATTACTGCTGGATTGACCAATGAATACTTGATCAACTGCCTCGAATCCAAGCACTCGACATACCACCTCTCCTGCCAATACATCCCATCCATCGTCACAGATTGGATACCAAGTATCATTCCATCGACTCTCAACAGTTCCTTGCCAAGGATGGGAGGCCTCAACCAATCGAAGATCCTCTTCTGTGGAATCTTCAGAAGCACAAAATTACAAATATCTTAAGAATTAGAAATGGTGTGCTATTGTTAATTGTTAAATCTCGATCTCTGAATCTAAACAAATGCTTTACCAAATTGAATGATCCGCAAAGAACAACGTTATAATCCTAATAATGGCAATTCTTGTAGGATAAGAAGTCCCCCTCATTAGTATTGATCACATTACAATTACCAATATAATATTACAGCAAAGAACCGATGTTAATTGTTACCACAATCATGAACCTTCATGTCCACTTTTCTGAACCAAGCACTTACTCATCGTCTTAAAGCATCTTTCTAAAAGCAACTTTTAACTAAAAGTTTTTGCTAAGAATGAATGTTGTTTTTGATAATTACATACACGTGACAGCTCGATCTTTTCTGTCAGAGTTCAGTGCAATATCAAGTGATTCATATGTTCATGTTCATTATATTAGCTTCGGTCATGAAGTCACGTTCTATGAGCACCTTACAACTTCAATTAACAACTCACATGGTTTGCATTGGACGGTAACTTGATCGTAACATGAAGTGGTTGCTGGTAGAAAGATGCAATCTTCTATCAAGGTTTCAGTCATAACCCCACATCGTAGGTCGTCCTTCTGAATGGTGGTCGTGACATCCGGAAATTCGTTTCGAAGATGAGGGATAGCAGTGGATGAATCGTTATAACCAAGCATCCTACATACAACCTCAGCTTCTGAAGAACCCCAGTAATCATCACAGACAGTACTCCATGAGCCATCGTAAAATATCTCCACACGTCCTTCCCAGAATACCTTGCCATCTTCAAGTCGTATTGTTGAGCTAAGAGGAATGGGTGGTTCAGGTAAATCTAGGTAAAACAAAGGTGATTGCATACAGTTAACCGACGATAGTTATATCCAAGTGAAAATAAATAGCATAAGGGGAGAGTTGACCAAGCAGTGGACCAAGATCGTGGAAGGTAAGCGAAAACACAAACCGCATCATTCATACTATACTAAAAAGAACACCGTTACTAATGTAGGTTGTTCTGCCATACATTGATAATTTCAATATGTCATTACAATCAATTCATTTTCACATTACTTATAACATGTCAACAGCTCTGTATTATTCACATGAATATAAATTTGTGTTCACTGAAGTGATATCAGTACTGAATAAGATTTTCTGCTTAAATAATTATAAGAAAGGGGGTGAATGTGAAGAAAAACAAAGATTTTAGACAAAACAGATTACCTGAGCCATGACTGCACGTTACGCCCGCATCTTCATGATGAACACAGTCATGTTTAAACAATGGCCGATGTGCACAATCTAAGATATTATCCTCGTCACCAGTACATGAGACATCATCCAAGATAATACGTTTTGATTCTATCGAATCATGTTGTATAACATCGGAGAAACCCATTGAAAGACAGGCAGTCTTAGAATCTCGTATACTCCACGAGTTATCACAAACAGGTTTCCATGTTTCATTCCCTCTAATTTCAAGCTTTCCCGTCCAAAATTCTTTTCCATCTGTCAGCCGAACGTCCAAAGAAAATGGAGTATTTACCAGTGGTTCCTCAGTAAGAGGGAATGACATTCTTTCGGGAAGCGTACCTGGAGAAAAAAAAAGGATAATCAAATTCTCGATGTTCAATGATTTATAATTCATTTATAGTCGAGAACCATTTTTCATGATTACATGACTGCTCAATAACTGAACAGTTTCTTCTGGCGCAGTAAAAGATGAAACGAACAAAAACGTGGCCGTCAGAACTTATAGAGCTTAATGTTGTACAGAATGAGTAGTCAACAGGAATTGATTTGAATATGTATTTTACCTTTTAAACTGGTTTCCTTCCCCAAAACACTTTATTGAGCGTCAATGCGCCTCCCCCTCCCAGCACACCGAGGCTATCGTGATGATATTTTCTTGATTAATGGGGGGTTATACTCCAGCTAGTACAGACTGTTAACAAACAATGGCGATATAAGGATAATAAGTGGAGGGGGGGGGGGCAAAAACCATTATTGGTGAGGCCATTCGCCTCACATCGCAATGATTTAATTTAATGTTTCATACTATCCACATGAGAGGGTTCATAACGAAGCAAGAAAACTTACCCTTTTCAAGAGGAAAACTATCAATTGAATATTAACCCTATATTTATTCATTTTTTTTAAGTCTTGTCCCGGGGGGGGGGGGGGGAGGGTGATGGGCCAGTGTATCCCTGGTTTAGATGTCGGCGGCGGATGGCGCGATCGCATCGAAAATTGACATGATAGTAGAAAATCACTTTTATCTACATAGTTGATCAGTGAATGTCATTTAATTCATGAATTTTATTATATTAAATGAATTGAATTTGAAAATCTATGAATGATCTAGAAGAAAAGTCGAACCATTCTATGTTTTATTGGTTAGAATAAACACTTAAATAATTAAATGTTATGCTATTAATGTTCTTCTTCTCGATGCTTTTATTCTGATTCTAATTATGCTTCTGCTTCCCCCCCTCTCTCTCTCTTGTTCTTCTTCTCATGCACTCTCGTTATTCTTCCTATTCTTCCTATACTTCCCCTTATCTTTCATTTTTTTTCTGAATTGTACATTATCGTCATAATGTATTGTCATAATGGGTAATGTATCTTACCATGGAGCTAACAAAAGATCTTACCGATGGGTAATCAATTTTCATGATTGAGTTTTTTTGTGTATATCTTTTAATTGATTGATAATGCACCCCCATTATTCAAATTCTGGATGTCTAGCCGAAATCTAAATATATTTAATCAATTCCTTTCCCATCTGAGCAATCGTAGCACACTGTTTAATTTTCTTGATTATTAAGAAAGATAATACATGTAATTCAGAGTACATCAGGGGATGGTCTCCTAATTAAGTGAGAATGAAATGTATATTTATTCTTTCATTCATATTTAATTTGGATTGGTAGTCCACCTAACAGACATGTGTTTTGGAGAGTTCTATTGCAATTTTCCTTTCATTTGTTTATTTTATCCAATTAGTAGCATATAGCAACGTGTCTCTCAGAAGGTATGTGGTAACCTACATTAAGAGTAGGTCTGTTAGGATGGGTAATGGTTATTTCCACACCCTCTCCCTATTCAAAATAATCTCACCTTCCCGTTTTGACTGCTGAATGATGATAAATGTTAATAAATGGCATTAATTGGCAATTCCATTTTATTTTAGGTATTTCTATGTGAAAAAATACCTCTTCTTTTTTTTCTTCAAGATGCAATGATTCTGATGACGACGATGATGATGAAGATGATGAAAATACCGATGATGATATGATGACGTAATTTATGATGATGGTGATGAAGAATTGAACAAAAAGGGAGTTTTAGAACTTTAGACTTGAAAATTTTTCGAAACCGCGTAAAAAACCTAATAATTAGAAAGCACTTCAAAAAGGCTTTGCTTAACTTAATTACTACAAAACACACGTCATCACACAGATGATAATCTCATGTTGAAAATATCATTAACATGCCCATTTTGACGTATAAGTGCCATTTTGACTTTGCCTACCCTAAAAAGAAAATACATTCTGCGGCGCCCCTGTTTTTACCCCCTTCACCACGATTGCCCTTCCATTTTTACCGTCTTCGCCACAGATTATTTCATTTTCGGGTTAACGAACATTCGGAATTACGAACCTTATTTCGTTTTCGGACTAGCAAACCTTCGGAATTACGAACCTCATATCGTTTTCGGACTAACGGACCTTCGTGAATTATCTATTTGTTTGTTCATTCATTTATTGGCTTTCTTTATTTCATACTGCAGGGTAGGCCTGTTCAGTTATGCAAAACTGCTTTCCAAAGGCGCCATGCAGTTTAACAAATAACTCAACGTCATAGCAATATAATGTATATAACATAATATTAAAGTAAAAACAGAATACATTATATACATATAGATTGTAATCAACAATTACTCATGGAATCCTTATATCAAGTTATTCAGGGTAATTACATGAATGATAGTCAGAATTTTAATGATTTACAGTGTTTTGTTTTAAATGCATGGAGGGACGTGCATTTTTCTATAGAAAAAGGGAGAAAATTAAATACGACGGCAGCAACACATTTAAAAGATTTTCTTTTATAATCTGTCATAGGGTAGGGTATTTGAAGGGGACATAGTTCAGAATATCATGTTTTATAAGGTACAACACGTTTGCAGATAAGTGGTCCACCCAAGATACGCTGGGGCTAAATAATTTTTATTTATTTTGAAAGCAAGAACACAAATTGATATTTAATACGTTCCTCCACTGTTGCCATTTGAGTGAAGATAACATTTCATAATGGGGAGTTTTTATTTCTATTTTATTCAAAATTATTCGGGCATACTTTTTCTGCAGTTTTTGTATCTTTTTTTTGCACAGCTCCCCAAAGATGTACAACGATAATCAATGTAAGGTAAAATCATGGCAAAATATAAATTCTTTAGAATCCTAGGCGGAAAGAATTGTGTGATTCTCTTTATGCAACATATCGTACGAGATATTTTAACAATGATACTAGATACATGTTCTCCCCACATCATGCAAGAGTCAAGTGTTACACCCGAGTATTTGATCATATTTACATTTTCTATAGGATCATTTCTATATTTTATCATTAAAGCATCATTTTCAATCTTTCCCTATGACAAAATTCCATGACTTTTGCCTGTTTTGGATGCAAATGCATACCGTTAAGGTTAAGCCAGTTACAGTTGACATCAAAATCACTTTGCATTGTTTTTAAAACCTCCTTAGATAATACATCATGACAGAACAGTATCATCTGCACAAAGACACATTTTGGAATTGACATTCAAATTAAAGTTACATATATCATTGATAAAAATACAAAATATCAATGGACCCAATATGGATCACTGGGGTACGCCTGATATAATTTTTACACTTTCACTGTTACAATAATTTATTACGACAAACTGTCTCCTGTCTGTTAAATATGCTTTCATCCAATCATATTCGTTACCCTTAATTCCATAATACTTCAGATTCATAATTACGAAGCTTATTTTGTTTTTGGTCTAAAAAAACCTTCGAAATTACGAACCTTCGGAATAACGAATCTTCGGAATATTCGAACCTTCGGAATAACGAAGCGTCGGAATTGCGAATGTATGCGCTTTTTCAACTTTCAATTTATTCAATGCAATCCAATATCATAGAGATACGTTATTTTACGATGGCAAAAAACAATAATGAGGCAAGCACTGCCACAACTACTTCTAATAATTATTGAATGGAAGACACTGGCGAATCCAGGGAGGGGGGTGGAGCGTGCCCCCGTGTTTCACATTTCTGTGCCCCCTTTGAAAGCGAGGACCTTTTTTTTGCTTTTCAAATTTTCCGTGGACGAAATGACCTTAGAATTTGGTTGAAAACTTTTTTTCTGGTCAAGTTTTCCTGCTGAAAAATGTGCCCCTCCCCTTGGAAATCCTGGATATCTCTATTACATTTCTCATTAATCACGTTTTTTTGTGCAATTGGACAAAACACAAGTTACTTGAAATGATTGCAATAATCAATAATAATGAAAACGAA
The DNA here is from genome assembly GCF_018143015.1 of Lytechinus variegatus. Lineage (NCBI taxonomy): Eukaryota > Metazoa > Echinodermata > Echinoidea > Temnopleuroida > Toxopneustidae > Lytechinus > Lytechinus variegatus. Next base: position 43,873,574 of record NC_054746.1, read on the forward strand.
AAAAAAATATTTTTGGAATTTGTTGCTATTTTATTGATTAGTTGTCTCATCTCTAAATATAAACCAACAGATGTAAACAATATATTTGCAGACGCTCATCACATTTAATATGTCAAAGTTATTAATTTATACTGATTATTTGATAACTTCGGAAGTGTTATTTGAACCTCTTGAGACTACATGTATATCCAAAACATTTCGCTCTCTAGGCTAATCTTTGAACGTTAAGAATGTTGAATATGCTGATAAGGGCTATCGGCTAGTTATTTCTGTAACATATTTGTTTTGATTTTGAGAATTTTCGTTATTTTACCTTACCTTGTACCATTTGATCCAAGCAAAGTCTGTTTAGTAATTTGAATTCTAATTCACTAGATTTTTTTCCTGTATTGATGGTATCATGATAGTATTGAACCAAATCAACGGAATTACCTGGAAATCAAAATCAACCAGGTTCCACAGAATGAATGTATGGTATAAAATCAAACATTAATACTTGAAGTATAATTATATTTTTCCATTTAGGCCCAATATATTTGATGATAATATACTTGACTAGGCTATGAAACATAATTGACACAGTTACATTGTGACGTCATATATGTGACATGCGATTAGAGGTCTATCTCTGTAATTGACATAAAAACAACGAAATATAATTGGAGCCGTCAAAAAAAGCGCACAAGCCTCAATTATCTAAGACATCCTGAATGGGTTCAATAATGGATAAAGAGTGATATCTAATTTACTAAAGTGCCCATAATTTGAACAGTGTTTGCTTATATTATCTAACGCGCTTTCCTGTTACTATAGAGATTATCCAACATTGTTTAATCGCTATTAGGCTATGCGGGAACGCTTTCGTCTGCAACATTGATGCGGATTTAATTCCATATTTGATGGAGATAATGGAGTATGATGAATTTTCTGCCTATTCCTACAAGAGGGATGAAGAATATGATTCTTATGTTAATTCATTGATGGCACATAATCTAACCGCACTGATTAAATATATTATTCAGTATAACCACTTTCATTTTCGTGGTCGAGCACAACAATGGACTGGTGGGGGCAGAGGAGCAAGTGACCAGAAAAAATATCAAACCTATTATATTATTGGAATTTTCAAAAGAAAACAAAATTAATTTCAATGTAGAAAACACCTTCTAATAATCAGATTGGTGGCTTGACCCACTCGCTTAACAATTTATTGTACATATCCCCCCCCTCCGAAAAATACTGCGTAGGGCCATGGTTCTGTTTTGATAGCAATATATACAGAACAAAATAAAATAAGTTCCCCTAAATCCAAATGCTGTAACTTTTGAACGGAATCATTTTGAGATATAATATTTTGTAGGTAATTGTCTTCACTCGTTAAGCAACTCCTGGGGAAAAATAAAATTGATCGGTTAAGTCACGCATGAGTAATCAAAGATTGAATTAAACATGACCTATTTTGAAAGTCACGAGAGTAATTTTTCAGATTTTGTAAATACAAAGTTGTTAAAGTTGTTTTTTGGTGAATTTTCTGGTGCTAATACTGTTTTGATATTCATCATTAAGCCACTCCACACAAAATTTTAATAACGTATGTTCATGGTTGAGTGAGCACAATTTTTTTTACGTATCATCAGAGGGGTTTAAGTTAGTATCCTCTATAGCTTAAAAAAAACATGTTAAAATTGGAAAATGTTAGTGACTCCCCCAATTTCTCACCCCCCCCCCATTTTTACATTCTGGATCCACGATTGACTTGTCCATGATTCAAGTGATCCTGAGAAAAAAATAATAAATTTATGCAATATAAAGAGTATTCACTCGTAAGTCTCCAAGTGTGCTCGCTCAACCATGAAAGTGTAAAAAGTTTGGAAAGTGTGTTGTGACAAAATGATGGATGATAAAAAACAGCAATTAAGTCACATTTGAAACTAAATTTGCCCCATTATTCACTTTCTTACCCCTCAAAACGAGTCTCTAGTATTAAAAATGTCATTTTCTCCCTTTGATTCATGCTCGCTAATCCACACACAAATCGATTTAATTTTCTGCACAGAATAATCCCCATAGGTTGATAAACATTACAGCCAAATGACATTGCTAAAGACAGAGAATTAAGTTACATATTCTTAAACATATGCACTCATAGTGTACACAATGTCTATGAGAGAGGAAAATTTTAACAAAAATGAAATGAGCGGATTGTTTCATGGACGGTTTTCGTTACTTCTGTTAACAGTTTTTTTTAAATGAAACTTCACACATAGCTTCAGAGTGACACTATCCAAAAGGCACGCACACTAAAATAATCATTCGATATGGCACAGAGTGGGGCCAAGGCCGGGAGCCAAGGCCTTGAACATTCTTCTCTTTTGCATTATTTTCGAATATTGTGTGCTCACTGAAGCATTAGAAATCTGGATTTTGGCAAAAATCAAATCAAATGAACTATGCAAGAAGGTTTGTGAGAGATATCCACAGATAGTGTTAAATATAAGAATTATAAGACCAATTACATTCATTTATTTAGTTATTTACTCTTTAAGGATATTTATAGCATAGAATGTTTCAGTACAGCTTTGTTAGACATGAGTAATCTTTGAATAATCTCTGTTATTTCTGGAAATTACAAACAATAGAGAATGTAGACAATAGACTGCCTGCAGTGAAAAGGACTATTTCGTCTACAATTGTTAATTTCACTGAGGTCATTCAAGAGTCTTCTAGAGTTTGGTTGCTCCTGAAAGAAGGAGAATGTTCCTTTTAAGGACAATACTAAAACCTTCGAAATAGCTGAAATTTGTATATATATATATAAGCTGGCAGTTTCTTCGATCAATATCACATCACATCATATCAGATCACATCACGTCAGATCAGAACTCAGAGTTTCATGCCAGACTTTATGTCAGAGCATATTTTATTTCCATCGGGAATACAACATTTATCTTCTGTGGAATTATTTGCACGCCATCAATGAACTTTTTGCAGTTACTTTGAGAGAGGAATTCTCAGTTCTTATGGAGATCAACAACCTGTTATAATGAACGCTTTTCAACCCATGGATTGCACATCTGTCACTTCAAGAGATGTACATGTAAGATTAATATCTATTTATGTTTTGTTGGTTTATGATTGTTATATTTCCTGTAATTAAAAAGAAGTAAATCAAATTCAAATCTATTTTTTTTTATTGTTGTTTGTTGCAGTATCGTAACATTAGCAAGTGCATTTATTCCAATAAGGTAAAGAAGATCTATTCATATTCCACATTCAAGAGTGAATGTTTTATCAAACGCCTTTGAATCATTCAAGCTTGTTAATTGGCCATGAACTTAACGAAAACAAAGTTGATAGGATAATTTCAGATCCTAAAATGAAACAATACTTGCTTATGATATTTGAAAATCGTATTATTTGGTTTTCATTAAACCGGATAATAGTGGATATTGTTGAAGATATTACTCTTCCTAAAATTAACTGTCATCATATTCGATAATTTTTATCGATAGAAATGTGTAAAAATTCAATTATAGCATATTCTGTCTAGTTTTTATCAAAACCGTAAAATTTAGCCAAAAAAGTTGTATCGTCTTTAAGGAATTATTTTACAGACTTCTGACGATTTTTCATGAGAATGTAAAATTAGTCCCAATAAAATGGAATCAAAGTCATGATATTTGGCTTGTGAGTTTTAAAAAGTGAAGTTTTGCTTTCTGGCTGTGCTCACTGAAGCATGACATTAAATAAGCCCGAAACATTCACTCAGAGGGTAGCTTATAATATACACGCTCATGTAAAATATAAAACTCTCAGTGGTTCGGAAATTATGGATGTTTGTTTGAGGACATGCCACAGTTAAAATGAAATGAATTTGCACAAAATTTTGCACAGATTTATATGGGTTTATGATTGTGCTTGATTTTTGGGCTATCGAGCTTTGAAGTTCATCCATTATTTTGCTAGGTCTCGAGAAAATACGCAATAAAACTAATTTTGCGTTTTTAAACCCCACGAGATCACAATGTTGAGTGTAAACCTCTACTTCTCAGTCAAAACCTAATTTTCACGCAATATTACATTATAGTTCCAAATCATATACTTAAGATAACGAATACACTCATATTGCTATTCGTTTGCTCTTTAAAGAGTAGTAGCACCTTCAGTTAAAAAAGTGTGAAAGGTGACAAAAACATATCTGAAAAATTTAAGAAGTACAATAAATACTGCACTTTATTTAAAACCCATGTAATTTTCACTTTAACATGGTTGTAGAGAAAGGTATACTAAAGAGGAGTGAACATTTAAAATTGGGGGTTCATGTGCTTAGTTTCAAAGTATCAACACTTTTGTTGGAGCAAATGTGAATTAAAAAAAACACGTTAAAAGGCTTGTACCTTTATAAGGGAAAATTCTACACCACTATCACATTATTCTGAAGAGGTAGAGGCGTTTAAACAATTGGTCCATTTATTATTTTCAGCCAATGCGTGACACAAAATCGTGCAAGTGTCAAGCTGACACTTGCACGACTTTTGGTCACGATTTTGTTGTGGCAAATCGTGCCATTTTGGGGCACGAACTGGGAGGCTCCCGCACTGTTTACGACTTGTTCACGTATAGTTCACGACAAGTTCACGACGAGTTCACGAATGCGTGCCCGTCAGTGTCCACATTGACACGAACTGGCACGACGAGTTCACGCATAGTTTGCGCATAGTTCACGTACTTCCCGCATTGGCACGACGAGTTTGCGCAATTCGGACGGTGTCGTGCTGAACTATTCGTGAACACGACGTGAGCTGTTCGTGAACTATTCGTGACAGTCGTGGCATGGCGCGCACTGCCACGCACTGGCACGCATCCTCCTTCATCGTCCCGACGAGTTCACGACGAGATCACGAACAGTTTGCACAGATTTCATAATTCTCGTCCCGACATGGCATGCAGTCACGACGTGTTTACGCACACTTCACACCAGTTCACGACTAGTTTGCGCACTGGCACGACTTGAGTCGTGCCAATGCGTGACACAAAATCGTGCAAGTGTCAGGCTGGCATGTTCATATGACGGTCGTAAGGCCGCCTTACGAAGAGAGAGTTTTGTGCGACGTAAAAAAAAAACTACTTGGATAAAACCATCGACCAAGCTGCAAACTTATACGTACCGTCTACGATTGGTCCACGAATATTGCTTTCATACGGCCGTCCTGGGAAGATCTTATGAAATGGTCTTAAAAAAATCATTCGTACGGCGTTTGTAGCAGGTTTTTATGCTATTTGTGACCGAGCCAGAATGGCCTAACATTTGCGAGCGAAATGTTTATGAAATGGAAATTGTAATAAAAAGTGTATGTGCTTTGATAATTAAAAAATATAAAGAAATCTTATTGAATGGAGAATGCATAATGTTTTCAATATCTTGAATTATTAAATCAACCACTCGTATCACGAAGGACAAAAGAATCGGCGCTGGGAATTTTTTACCGAAAGAGCATCTGTTCTCCCGTGCTTCTTTCATGTCCTCCATCTGAAATAAAATAATTATCATACAATCTAATACGTCCCTTTCTATCTTCAGTTATTGAGATCGTATATCATGATAATGTAATTTAATTTGTCAGAATTTGATTTACATTATTTTATACGCTCAAAAGAATTCAGTTTAGACAGTAAAGAGAAAATTGTTTGGATTTTATAATGACACAGAACTAAAATCACATGAAGAAAATAAATTGAGCAAAAAAGTGAAATCTCTTACCCAAGTTCATTTAACTAAGATTGCGTGGAGAGTGTGGAGAGTGACAAAGTGTTGATTAACTCCTCGCAAAAGAATGCTAGATAGTGTATTCGAATACACTATACCCTCTGATTACAAGACAAGAGAACCACCATAAACCACTATTTTAAGACAATATACTTGGCTTCCAAAAGATATCCGCAATATTCCGAGTCGCATCACTTTAAACAAAAATACTGCAGAATACTTTGTTATTCACGGATAGCAATTAGCTTCAAGAAAATACGTGTATTCTTCACCCTTTTCAATTAGGTTTCCATTAAATTTCTTCTTTTCTTTACCGCGCCATGAGCATCTTTTTTTAAATTAAATTACGGCGCATTACAAATAGCCGTTGATATGGTGGTGCCCCCAAATTGTTTAATTTTTGCTACCCTGGTAACCAGAGACGAAGCAATATACCTTTAGATCGGTATTATGAAACCAAATGATAATTTCAAACGAATTCTGATTTACTTACCAAGCAGCATAGTGAGCATGAAGATGACAGAGTGCGGATTGATTATCTTTAACGAAAACATTTTAAGTTCGTTTCACATTAGCAAAGATCATTCAAGAAATGACATCATTCTGCGAGAACATTTTCACAAAATTGGCTCCGTGGAGTCAATAAAAGAAATGAAATAGTTAAATCGTCGAATATAGTTGCTTGAAATGTTACTTTACTCAGGTTACAGGTGTACAACCATTGGGTGTCGTCTCACAATCATCAACTAACTACAATGTTAACAAAATTGCGACCGTGTTTAACTTGCTCAGCGCTCGTCTGATAATGGAATTACGAGGTTCTCCGGCCATTCCTCATCTTCTTCGTTTAATTAACGCAACACCGTGTCACGCCTGTCTGATCATAATGACGAGTATTATTTTGTTTGCATTAAAGCTTTGTCCACTGCCATAATCCATACAAAGATGAAATGTTTTTAATTTAATTTCATTCGATGAAGCAACATTTCTTGGCGCCAAACCCAGAATAGACCATTCGGAATAACAATGTTGATATTTTTCTATCGAAGTAATCTTAATGTAGAAATGAAAACTGGAATGGAAATCATTTCTGTACAAATACCAGTCAGAACCGAGGCGCTCGAATATCGCCCAAAATAATGGCTCATTGTTTAATAAGGATATTTTGTTAAGCAATCTTACTTAGTTTTCTCATTTCACCCATTATGGATAATCTAATATGAAAATGCCGAATTGGCGCAATCTCCATTTAGGGAAAGTCGTAATGGTTACATACTTTCTTTCTTGAATCATTTTCGGAAATGTGCAAGTAATATTTTTTTCCTGAAATACTTAAGTGCACACACAGCATGACCCATAATGTTGAAATATGTTACATTCAATCTATTAACTTAAGATACAGCAAACTCGACGATTGGAATTGCTGCATTATTGTGATTATACTCGTACCACCCAAGCTCAGTTTGGTGTGTATGACACTAGCATCAATCCCAGGAAGCCTATTGATTTTGAGGTCAGAAGGTCAAGGATCAAGGTCACACTGACATGTTTTCATCTTACCCTTCTGAAGTTCTTGTAAAAACGATAACTTCAGTTTAACTTGACTCAGGCTCATCATAATGGCGTGTATGATAATAGCGTCCCGGGAAGCCTATTGATTTTGAGGTCAAAAGGTGAAAGGTCATGGTCACATTGACATGTTTTCATCTTACCCTTCTTAACTTCAGTTTAACTTAACCTATATAGACTCATACAATTCGGTGTGCATGAGGCTAGCATAAATCCCATGAATTCTATTCATTTTGAGGTCAAAGGTCCAAGGTGAAGTCGCGCCACCTTCCACTTTCCTTGCGCGTTACAGGCGGGCTTATCACCTTAGCGACACTCTTGTTAGGGATATATATAGAAACACTTTTAGAAACCCAAATTTCAAAATCTTGTTTGGTATTGGAATCGCGACTTATATTTTTTATTAAAATATCCAATCTTGTGATTTTGACATAATATTCTGAAAATGATATCATATTTCACTTTCTATGTTTTGTTATTTTCCTTTCCACTTTTTTCCTTGGTCATAGTTTTTTATTTTGGGGGAGCACCCCGAGCCCCCACACTTAGTATGCCACTGTTAACTTTTGAAGCGCACAATGAAAGGATTTGAAAAAAAACACGCTCTCCCATACTTTGGTTGAAAAAAATGTTCTTGCCTAAAGAAGGAATATTCAAAGCTAAAGGAACAACAGAACTATTCAAGCAAATAAGTAGATTTGGAAATGAATTTTGACCGCATAATTCGAAAATTATGGCAAAGATCAAAGTTATCAAAGTTGTATGGATCAAAAAGCAAGGCGTATTCTCTGTTTTGCACTTATTCAGAGTTTATTTGACTATGCTAACCCTGCTTGGTATAGTGGCATAAGCGAACTCGATAAAAAGAAGTTGAAAATTATACAGAATAAAATTGTTAGATTCATTAACTGTTCTGGTCCCAGAACCCATGTTGGCTATACCGAACTCACTGGAGCAGGTTTTCTTGAAGTCAACAAAAGATCAAAGCAGCTTATTTTGCACCACGTGCATAAAATCTATCACAATAGATCGAACCATTACAATGGATCAAACTTTAATCTCGTTACCGAAATACATAACTATAATACAAGAAACAGCCATTTCAACTTTTGCTTACCAGAAAGGATAGGGAGTATTGGTAACTCCTTTTATTACAATGCTATAAAACATTGGAATTCCCTTCCCAATTATATAAAGGAAATAGGAAACTTTTTGCATTTTAAGAGGAAATTGAAAGAATATCTTTCACTTGAGAGTCAAAAAGAAGATGCAAATGATATGTTATACGGTTGATTAAGCCTGAATACTGACCTAGGTCTTTTCTCTTCTCTACCAGGTATTATTATGTATTTTACATAGTGTGATTGAAGCTTCGATATGTTCTTTCTTCTATTTCTATTTCTTTTATCTCTTCCTATTCTCCTCTTCGTGTTGTTATTGTCGTCACCGTTTTTGCTGTTGTTCTTCTCCTTATTTATTTTCCTTCGTTATCAGTTTCTTCCGTCTCCTTCTACTCCTCGTCCCCATTATTCTTCTGTTGCTCCTCTTCCTTCTCCTCCTTCTTTTCTTCTTCTTCTTCGTTATATTCTTGTATATATCTAATTTATTGTCTATATATATTATTTATTGGTAATACTAAATTCTGATTTTTTTCCTTCATTTTTAATATGTAAATAGTATAATTGAACCATTTTATTATCTTAATTCAGGACCCCACTGGAAATAAGCTTTCGAGCTTTCGTGGGTCATCCTGTGCAAGCCTGTTGTTTTAATGCTACTGTATATATGTTATGGTGACTTGCCAAATAAAATCAATCAATCAATCAATCAATCAATCAATCAAGATAGTGAAAAGGTTAAGAGGAAGTCTGCTGATTAGCAAGAAGTCCGATCATCATATTTATCATTTTATGCCATTTTGGCTCAAGCCTCCTTTTTTACCCCGGACAAAAACATTGCTTGTTAGCTCAAGCGTGAACGAAACTAAATTATTTTAATGGTATTTGAAGGATAAGACTCCAAAGCATGTATTGACACAAAAATATAGAGATTATGATATGAAACAAAAATTTTATAGACTTTTCAAATCTGTCCCGTTTTTTTTTTATACGCACTGTAGTGTAAAAGATCATAAAATATAGTATAAATTTTAACATGGTCACGACCTGATAATTGCTCCATTGCCATTGTTCGTGTCCTGGATTGAGAACAGCAAAGTACTAATTGCTATAAACTGTGTCGGGTTATTGTGCTTCTCTCTCTCTCTTAACTCTATGAAATATTAAATTACCTAATGGATATAGCCTTTAATGGGAAAGTTAATGCAAAAGTCAGTAGTTCCACAACGAAGTTAGCTCTTTTCATAATAAGAATAATATACTAGAGGGTAGGGGAAGGCGGGGTAAGTTGTGACAGTTTTTGCTTTTTGCATGTTAGAATTGATATGATTAATAATCTTGTCGAAATAAGTACCTTGCCTTGAAATTTAATTCTTCTGAAATATTTTCCACCTATATATAACTTTCTATCCCCACACTGAAAGTCATCGTGACCTTTGAAAAAAACGATGTCAAATGGCTCAACTTGCCCCATATATGGGGTAAGTTTGAGCCACCTTCTGGGGTAAGTTGAGCCACAAAAACTATGTACAAAATGTATGAGGGGAGAACCAGCATGTCAATTTTTTGTTTAAAGTCTTTTCACTTGCTAATTCTCTATAAATACTTACATCCTTTAAAAGGAAAAGAGCAGTCATGCAAATTTGCTCCTTTCAGCCAGCATTTCAATCGATTTTTAAGGTTTGTTTGTTTTTTAAGATACATTACCATAGGAATTACCATGGCTCAACTTGCCCCATGCTGTTTGGCTCAACTTACCCCAGTCTGAACTTAGTGCGATAAGTTTGTATCCACACATTTATTATGCATCCATCATATAAAAGACTATGACAAGAATGAAGATCCATACCTGGACTAATAATGTTGTTATCATGTCTTTATTATATTTAAAGACATGTGTGTTTATAAAGCACTTATCTATTTCACACTCTTTTTTTACTTTTTTGGCTGAAATTCATATTTTTCCCTCTAAAAAACTACTTTCTGTTTCAAAGTTGAAAACAATATGGTGGGGTTAGGGGTTATGCTATGGGTCATCAATACATGACACCACCACAATGTCTGACTCATTCATTATTGGCCTGGGGCTGGTGGCTCAACTTGCCCCTATGCTCAACTTACCCCGCCTTCCCCTACCTATAAAGGTCACCGCACACCTAAAGCCCCTTTCACAATTGACGTACAACCATTTGCGACATTTTGGTCGCGCGAGAGGCAGATCGCACGAGGCTTTCACAGTTGCAACAGCTGTCGTACAACAAAAACAACCAGTTAACCCTGTGCACGAGTAAGTCGCATATGCTCGTATTGTGCTCGTGTGAGTGGTCGTGCAATCACATGCGAGTGTTGAACGAGGTATTGCGAGTGGTTTCATATCAGCCTCAACAGTTGCACGACTGATTGCATAGTCGCGAGAGTCGACGTGAGACAATGCGATTGCTCGTACATTTGAAAGAAACCTGTGCGAGTGTTCGTGTGATTGATTTGAGGTATAGACCAATTCGAACTCTGAGCAGTCATAGCTTGGAGCTTCCAATGGGCTGTCAGCCAATCTGAAATGAGCTAGGTACGCGTATGTAGATATCCCTTTGTTTGAATGAGCTAATAAATTAAACCTGCAACATAACAAATTTTTGTGTAACAATTTATTAGCTATCCATAATTAGCCGCTGATTAAACCACAACATTAGAAGAGTTTAATTCAAACCCAAGTTCAGTATGAGGGCCTATTTTGTTGAGGGAGGAATGCCCTTTACCCTATTTTCTTTAGGTTTTTATTTCGGAAAAGTTGTGTTTTAAAGGACAAAAATATAAACTTATCTTGCCCTTTTAATTTCGTGCAGTTTATATTACAATTTTCCCCTATATTTTCTACGCTCTCTTTTATTTATTCTTAAGTCCTATTTTGTAACACCGAGGAACGGTCGCATGCATAACGGTAGTGGAATGTTGTAAGCCGTGTTGCGATCGGTCTTGAAACAGTTTTATGGCCCATATATTATCGCACTATCGTATTTGATCGCGTTTGGATTTCGAACATGTTCGATGTTCGATGCGACCAGTCACGACCACCTCGAGTTCGTGCGATCGTCTACAACGACTGCGAGTGCTCGCAAGACACCAAGAGATCGATCGTGCCACAAGAAGAAAAAAAAAACATTGCAGGCGGTCGTAAACTGGTCGTTCGTCAACTGTGAAAGGGGCTTAATAACATGCCGCATTTTGCCCAATTTGTGATATTGAATGAAAATTATCTATCTTTTTATTTAGATTCAATTCAACTGAAAGAATACTAGTAAACCAACCAGGGGCCGATCCAGAATTTTCAAAATTTTCCAATTTCCCCCCAAAAAATTGACAAGCAAAAAGAAAAAGAAAGGGCTTCACTTTTAAGGGGGGGGGGGGGGGCCGATCGGCTTTGCCCCCCCCCCCTGGACCCGCCAGTGATAACAATTCGGCATATGGATGATTTCATTCCTTTATTTTGGAGTAAAGGTCAAGTAAGTTTATTATCGTAGCCAATAGTATTTGCTATTTCGTCATTACGAATAGATATCGAATTCGCTTTTATTCCGATATGACAGATTACAACATAGGTATTCGTACGATGACTTAGAACATTACACAGACGACTGCGTATTATTCCAAAATCGGGTCGCAGACCAGTCGTAAGGCGTGTGGTGACCCTAATTCGTGCGCATAACAACCAATATCTCTATATTTCTTGAAATATAAACGTGTATTTTTTTATTTCCATGTTGAATAAATAAGGTCAAACATGAATGGAAAATTTGTTTTAAGGCTTTCAGTGGCCTTTCAAAGTTTGTCGGAACCAGTCCATAAACACGGCAACCCTAACTGATGGAGAATGCTAATGACCTTGCCGATCAGTCCAGAGTTCTTTAAAGGGTCCTGGTATAGTATACGAGGGTAGTGAAGAACAAACAACAAGAAGAAGATTGTAATCCTGACGTTAAAGTAACAGCTACATTTATTTTGCCACCCATTATTCATTGATTCGGCATTCGTTGATTGTTTGACACGAAATCTTGACTAAGCTATATATTTCTTTTCCTCAACCATTTTTTTAATCAAGTATATTCATTGTATTGCTATACCGATAATCTAAAAAAGCTACATTTTAATTGGAAATATTTGGGAAAGTTGTACACAAGATGATAACCTGCATGTATTTTTATAGTTTCTTACATGTCCTTGTAACTGAGACTAATATTCATTACCCGAGCGAATTACCCGAGTGAATAACCAATTAATATTGTTCATTAACCATTCACTGCCTTTGAAACCCTTCGTTGTGTTAATGATGTTTTAATTGACTAGTTTTTGAGCAAAAGTGCTTGATCAGTTGATTGAAAGACCCGCCAATTGTGAAAACTAGCTCAATGATAAAAGCTTATTTATGAAGCACATGTAGTAACGATGAATAGTATAGCTCGAATGACAGAAGACCTTGTCATAGATGTCATATGATGAAGCACATCAAATGTTACACGATGATGTCAAATACAGTAGATAAACCGCCCTTTCACTCGGTAAAAAAAAATCATAATTTGAATGATGATTCCAGTGAAAAATAAGGCTAATGACAAATATTTAGCACATGTGAAACCCAAACTAGAACATGATTAGAATCACAAACGCGAATCACAATCACGATAACAATCGCAATCATTATTACTATCATGATTCAAGATTCACATGTGAAAAGGCCCAAAGAGTAACTGCATCATCAACGCGTTGTCACTAAAGGCGCCACAACCAAAAACCAACCAATAATTATCCACCCGTTACATAAAAGCAGAATGGTAAGAGAAATTATCTTTATTCATTCAATCAACTGTTCATAACTTCAGAAGATTAAACTGCAGATGATAAATTATCAGTTTGATGTAAGAAATAGCAAATAAAGAATTATGATATATTTCAAGAAGAAAAACAAATATTCTTGAAGTCTCAATTTAGACTTGTTACAACACTCTATTCATTCAATGGTATGTAATAGTTGCATATTTAATGAGTAATTTTCACTATTCTTGAATGTACAAAAACCTTGTTTTAATATCAGGAGACAATATAGTGATCGTTTGTAAGGAAAGGAAAAAATAAAGAAGGTATGTCGTTTACATGTGTTAATTTCACTGAGGTCATTCGACATGTTTCAAGGAGAAAAGAGAATGTTATTATGATTGATAAAATGGGAAGCTTCTAGAAGATTAGAAATTGATATAAAAGGCTTGAAGGTCATAAAGGAATATCGGAACTAAGGGCCTTTTCACACGTGAATCTTGAATCATCATTGTAATGGTGATTGCAATTCTTATTTAGAATTTCACTTGCTCACTCGAAAACTGAGATTTGAATTCGAAATCCCGAGCAAAGACGGTATGTGTCCTTGGTGACTTGTCAATCAAAGCACTGCATCGCAAATACGCTACGATGAGTGCATGAAAATGATATTATCTACGGGAGTGCTTGAAAAGTTACGTAAGCTCCGCCCCAAAGATGTTTTGGAGTTAAAGCTTCTCACAAGTAAAATTCGTACCGTAATTTGAGTAAAATGTAACTGGAATTTACCTACGAAGTAGAATTTGAATTCGTGATTGTGATCAGCGCTCGTGATTCTAATCAAGTTCTTGTTTGGTTTCACACGTGCTAAAAATTCGTCATTAGCCTTATTTTTCACTGGAATCATCATTCAAATTACGATTTTTCTTACCGTTTGAAAGGGCGGTTAGAATATTAGAGTCCAGATCGAGTTTGGAATTCAACATCAACGACCTGTTTGCAACTGTTTTGAAAGAGGAATTCTCAGTTGTCATTAAGATCATCGACCTTTAATAGAGACCATTCTTCAACCCATGGACAGATGGACAGCTGAAATCAACTGTTTATCATCATATTTGTCTTTACGGATATTTTAACTCAGTAGCGGCTCAGTAGAGTGACTGTGATCGCCCATCGCATTATTTCAACATCATTTCATCATCGCCAGTAATATGGACTACAACTTACGGACTCTTCGCCAGTCCATTGGATTCATTTAACTCAGAACTGATGGTACATACCACCTGGTGTTTATGTAAACATGCGTTGTTTTCTTTTGATTATATTATTTATAATAAAAGAGAGATTAAGTTGCTATATAGTGTTTCTGTATTGTATCCCATACCAACAACCCCAAAACAACCCATATGAAAACAAAAAACACATAACAAAACTGTAACTAACCAACATACCACAAAGAAAATAAATATCAAGTAACAACAATCAATAACTGACAACAAACAATAACCCTGAAACAATGACCAACAAGCAATCCGTTGATATTGCGAAAGTGGTTATTTATGTACCGTATCATACAGTATGACTCGTATCGTAAATCTGAGGATCTGTAAGTGGAATTGAATGGGGTATCAACTCTCTTGTTTATCATTACTCTTTCCAGTGATACTTATTTCGATAAAGATAATTGACGCTCAAAATGTGTATAACGTACATGTATGTACAGAGGACACAACGATGAAAAAGGCAACATGGTATTAGCAAGCTAATAAATAGATAATTATCTGTGTTCACTACTTTGACCGACGCTATAATAGGCCAATAAAGGTCTCAATCTAATCACTCAACGTGTAGTGACATATTAGGTTATTATGACCTTATATATTGCCTGAAAGCATTTTATGGTAAAGGATAACCAATTTAATATGACAGTGTTAATTAATCACTTTTAACACACTCGCACACACCCCCTCTTTTGACACACACCCACCCTCACCCTCGCAATGCACATATCCCACATACACCGTCGCAAATATACAAACAAACGTGTACACACCAACACGCACACCCTCCCGCGCGCGCACACACCCTCACACTCCTGAGCACCTGACCAGACACAAGTCGAACACATAATATACACAGGCACACACGTTCTCTCTATTCAGATCCCATAAAAAAAGAGGGAATTTGTATTTCCATCACGTCATTAAAATCTAGAATAAAAGCTTCAACTTACGTTGGATTATCAATGGTCATTTGATCATGATGAAGTACTTTTGAAGATATACCATGTAGTTAAGTTACGAACTGATTAGAAGAAAAAAAATGTTAATTGAACATTATTTCCTAATTTCTTAAAAATGGATGATTGTTTTAGTTGGAACTTTTTATAATTACCAATAGGTTCGTTAATGATCTATTGAATGAACTAAAGTTTACTTTATACCAATGTAATATATTATTATACTAATGACATCATTCTATTGATGTACTAATATCATCACTTGATATAGTAATGTTTTC
Source organism: Lytechinus variegatus (assembly GCF_018143015.1). NCBI lineage: Eukaryota > Metazoa > Echinodermata > Echinoidea > Temnopleuroida > Toxopneustidae > Lytechinus > Lytechinus variegatus. Next base: position 43,889,354 of record NC_054746.1, read on the forward strand.
GCCTGTGTACTAATTCCATTTTATTATAAATACTACAATCATCTTTTGATAATATAATTTCATCTCTTGATATACAAATTTTTATCATTTGATAATTCTAGTATCATCTCTGGATATACTAATGCCATTTTTTCATATACTTACATAATATTCCGACACATAACTGCCATTTTTATGTCATCGGTTGATAAACTAATATCAGCTTTTTACTTAAATGACAAGTCCACACCAACGAAAATTGATTTGATTAAAAAAAGAAAAATCCAATTGCATCGAAAATTTCATCAAAATCGGATGTAAAATAAGAAAGCTATGAAATTTTGAAGCTTCGCTTAATTAAAAAAAAACAGTTACTAGTATATGCCGATCCTGGTCGGTATGCAAATGAGGAGACTGATGGTGTCGTTCATACTACTTCTACTACTACTACTACTACTACTACTACTACTACTACTACTACTACTACTACTACTACTACTACTACTACTACTACTACTAATAATAATAATAATAATAATAATAACAACAACTGTATATTTACCCAGGGTAGCCACTTCAGTTCCGAAAACTGTTCTCCCATCGGGCCCTGCTATTATTATTACCGCGGCTAAGCTAGACTACCGATTCAGGGGCACACAGCTTTTTTGAGGAATTATTTCCTGCCGGTACCAATTAAGCTCACATGGGTTGAGTGAAGCATAGTGTGGATGAATTTCTTGCTGAAGGAAACCACGCCACGGCTAGGATTCGAACCCACGACCCTCTGTTTGAAAGGCGAGAGTCAGAACCACTAGACCACGACGCTCCCACTTTCTTAGCATTGTTTCAACATTACACTGGTTCGGTCAAGTCGGCCCTTATTGTCAAACTTGAAAATATGAAATATTGCATAATTCAAACATAAAAAAAAATAGTGAGGGACATCATCGATCGTCAAACTTGCATGTCACTGAGTTGTGCACTTTTTTGTGAAAAAGGGCAAAACTTTACAATTTCATAACTCTCTTATTTACATCTGATTTTGATGAAATTTACATAATTATGTTAGTTTGATTTTTCTCTATATTTATACAAATCAATATTTTTCCTGGAGTGGACTTGACATTTAATAAAGCCATCTTTTGATAGACCAGTGACACTCTGATATATTCATTTCATCCTTTGATATAATCATCTTTCTACTTACTATTAATGCCATATTTCAATATACTAATGTCATATTTTCACAATATGAGTCCCTTCCTAATCTCATAAAGCTTTTGCAGACAGGCAGGGATATCTAGGGAGTGTTTCAGAGTTTCATAAAAGAAATAGTCAATGATTTTAAATGACATTTTTTTAGAAATGAATAATCAGATGCAATGATTTTGGTAGCTAATAAGAATAATCAGTTAAATCAATTGTCTATTAATCTCATATTTACGGAGATTGCAGGATCATTTCTTGTGAAACTGCTTTGGAAGTATATTGCAAAGTTAATCCGGATGAATTTTGAAATAGGGGAAAACAGCCATGTGTCACTTTGAAATACTCGCAATACTTATTGATATAGCGACGAAATCAAGAGAAGGTTCTTGCCCTTTGCAATTTAACCTTGATCTCGCTATTTTTATAGGAGTGAATTGAAAAAAAATCGATCCTTGTGGAAGTATCCATGCGAATTATGAATACTACACTTTATCACAAATTGTGAATAATATGATTACCATGACGGATGGCCGTTCTTACACTTTTAAGAGGAGCTTAATGCTCTATGTTAACTCATACTACATTACTATTATCATTACTTAATGATTTATACATATATATTTAAATCACAATGCATATTTCAGAGTATCATTGCTATAATAAATATACAAATAATATTTTTTGTCATCCTGTTCATATCATTATCTTAAGCTATGCAGATATATGTATTGCCATGATGGCACTTGGGGTCTGCCTCGTCAAGACACTTCGGTCTTTTGCAGTCTCCCAAATTTCATTGTATAGTTATGTATATTTAATTATTTTGTTACTATGTATTTCTATGATATTGTATCTGTATTTTTATTGAATGGAATTTGAATAAATTGAATTGAATATAAGTATTGTTCTTTATTATTTTGGGGAGAGGAGGGGGGAGGGGTATCTGATTCCCAACTTTCCATTCGCTTTAGCGCCCACTTTCCTCTTTTTTATTAGATACATAAGCGCACATCCCCGTAAAATTCTAGTATCCTCTTCGTTATTCATATGACTTTTTTTTGTAAGGTTTGATGTACGTGTTAATTTACTATAGCTACTATTCATCTTGGATAAGGACGATAGAAATCGCTCGCTTCATTTCACGAATCACGCGTGAGAGTACCCTTTATCAAAGTGTAAATGTAAGCGAGGCGTTTAAAATGGACTAATTGCACTTTGATAAATTTAGAATGATTAATTGCTTTTAAAGGCGGGGAGGGAGGAAAGGTATAGGTTATGATTTGTGTTTAACAGGAAGTTCATTATCAGACAGACTAACGGGGAACTCACCTTCCACTTTTTTAAAAGATGCGTTATGCTTGTTGATGATGAAATATATTTATGCTTAACAACAATAATCGGACCGATATATCCCCCTGTATAAGACCGTTTCCAAAATCAATCACTGTTTTTTTTTAAATAATTATATTTGCTTGGTTGCAAATATTCAACAACAGTGTACCATATAAAAATTCAACTCACTCAAATATCTGCTTCATTACGTCACTGTAGGCAGGCTTTGTAATAGCTTATTTGTTTGTTTATATTTATTTATATATAAAAATAATAAAACATATACATTTTTAATGTGACAAATCGTATAGATATGTAGGATGGCCCATTTCAGCGGTATTAACGAATTACCACTGCTCTTCAGTGGGTTCCTATATAATAATAATAATGATAATCATCATTATCATAATAATGATAACAATGATAACAATAACTGCTACTACTACTACTACTACTATACTAATGATAATGATAATAATAATGATGAAATGATAATAATAATTATGATTATGATAAAAATGATGATAATAATAATAATGATGACGATGTTTTTTGCCAGAGGATACAAAGTGCTGCTATTAGTTCGAGCTAAAACAAATCAAGCGAATAAAACAAAGCATATAAAGCAAATATATACATGTATACTTACATAAAATATACACAAAACTTAATCGAATACATTAAAAGAAATGTAATACAGAAAATCACCCAGCCCTAAAAAGAAAACAATGCATCAACAGGCAAAAAAAATATGGAAAACTGAGATACAACCGAGTATTGGATTTAAAGGACTGAATAGTTGAACTAGACGACAACTTAATTGGTAATTGGTTATAAAGTATAGCCCCTATACAAAAATATTCGTTTACAGCTTTTTAACTGGTTTTGGGAGACTGGTGATTTTTTTTGCAAAAAAGTCAAATATTTTGAGAACTAGACTGTCAAACAATCAAATTTAGATTCATCAACAATTAACCTAAGTCTGCCAAGTAACCAATAATTTTTATCAATTTTTGAACACATGTGATCTAAATGAACATTACATTTAAGTTCCCTATCTATAAAACACCAAGATAGTTAACACTTTCTACAATTTGAATATCTGTTTCACGAATGCGTAAGTGAATAATTTTATGTCTTTCCAACATATGCCGAGTACCTAAAAACACACTCATTGTTTTATTACAATTTAGTTTTAATCAATATTTGCTCATCAATTTGCAACATTTTATTCTATTCTGGTTTATTATCATTTTGTCGTTCAATGCAGAATACATCTTTCCATCTATCAACCCTAGTCACAAATATGTTTCTTTCGACTGACGAAGGCGTATTGTTAAAACTCCCTACCGACACACATATTTCATGTGAGCGTGCTCAAAATATTTACTAGAAAAAAATAATAAGTAATGAATTATACATTCACAAAGTGATGTCAGTGTAAATGATGTAAATGGATGAGTTGCAAAATAAGATTTATTACAGATGAAAGTTAAAAGGAAGTAGATGCACGATATGAGACTGCAATTATACTTTGCATTTAATCTCCATTTCATATTTACTCTACTTCCCATTTAAGTCATTTGTATGTACTCCTTTGAAACCCTTTTCATCAAACCTTATTCATTTTATCTTTCCCTTTTTTGTAAGAGTGTCTATAATTCATAATAATGAAATATTTACATTATCACCTGTTTGTTGGTGATAATAATGAAATGTACATATCACCTGCTTTTTTATATTTGATACGCTAGTTTCACTTACTATTAAAATCAAGTTATCTATCATCCCCTTTTCTTTAAATTTTTCTTTTCCTTATAATCAGACTTTTTCTCATATCACAATTTCTTCCCCTTCATTCAGTTCCTTTGTATTTTATTACCTAACAAAATGATTATTTTTTTGTAATCATAAACATCACTGAAGGAGATTAATACCCCGCCCTATTACCTTGTAATGCAGTTTCCAAAACATTTAGAAAATAAATCTTGCATACCCCAAGTCAAAATGAACATTTATGCCAGCTTTGATGGACACTGGAAAAAAACTTGGAAATTTGTTTGACCCACAATGAGATTTCCTGAATTTGGGGACATAATATGTGGTTACCATGGTAACCAGAAGCGGATCTAGAGGGGGGGTGCAACCCCCCAGATAAAATCCGAGGACCATTTTTTAAATCTTATCTTTTTTTTAAACTTGTGATTTTATTTTATTCTATTTCTATGTATTTGCCAGTGAGTATCAGTGACAAGCTGTTCATAATAAAAGTATTAGGCTAACAGTGCTTATTCCAAGGTCCCCAATTCTTTGTATCTGTGTTGTTAACTGGCCTTACATTGCAGGAAAATGCAACTTAATTTTACAAATTTTCATGGGGGTTAATTTGGCAACGACCTCTATACCAAAAATAGTGGTGTTTTAGATGCAAGAAAACGCCATTTTCACACAAAGATTTTCAAAAATTTTCCCTACTGTGGGAGGGGGGGGGGGGGACACCCCCCTTTATAAAAAGCTGGATCCGCCCCTGGTAACACAGTTTCTGACGAATGCAAATAAGTATCTAGCACATCTTTAGCTCGAGGCCTATGTTTGTGCCACAGTTCATGAGCATACGTCGTAAAATGAAGTAATTCAAGCCCGCAATGTTTACACATTAATTTAATATGCTGTTACCACGGCAATGTAGTTTTTAACACATGGAAAAAGAAGTCTTGCCGATCTCTACCCCAAGACTAATATGTGAGCCGAATTTCATGACAAGTGCTAAGAGAAATCAAAATTCCTACATGGAAAATGGGAGAATAGTCGCTACCACTTGTCAAATTTTACTCAACAAAATGCCAATCTTAAATCCAGTCTAAATTATCTAGTTTTTAAACAGTTTTTACACTTCATATTCATTGCCCCATATCTTTCCAATGTCCAACATTCTACATTTCCTCTATTCACGCTTTCACAAAAAGGTTGGATTTTTCTTTATAAACCACAAGTTTTTGTATGAATTTGGGGAGAAGTTTCATTTTTTTTGTTCTTAATTCTCATGTCATATCTAAATTTCAGTATCAGCAAAACATTAAATATTTCACATCTGACATTTTCATTGTTTTCTGGGCTATTTCTTCTCTTTTCCTCTTATCAAAATCAACTAAATGTTGGGGGTGGAAAGGTGCATGAAGGTGTCAAAGTTTGTTGTAAGCTCTAGTCCTGCTATAAATATCAATAAATGATGTACACAAGCAACAGCAACTCACTGAAATATTCACTTTCTTTATTGCTCACAATATATCACCAAAAATATACTGTCATAGACAAGCCACACACAATGTGCTCTACATTGTAATATCACATCTTTATAATAGTCACTTGATCACATATTCATTACTGAAACATCATTATGCCTAAACTGTATATAAGACTATTGCCACATGAGTCACTTATATGTTTAATATTGTAGCAATTATACTGAAAAAAATGATAGTAACTTTGTGGTAGTACATTCATTAAATAGAGAACAAGAAAACATACCAATGTGAGATCACAATCATTATAGTGATAAACACACACACATTTAATGTGACTTTTATTTGAATATAACAAAGGTATGTTTGTCAAACTTATAACAAAAAAGGGAAACCTATGCTTGTCATAAATTGTCTTATGCATTTAAATAAAACTGTACCATAATTTACTTTGGAAAGAAATACTACTGATTTTCATTTTGTGCATTCATGCTTTACAATGCAATAACATTATACTTTGGAATAATAACTTCACTTATAAAGTACTGGCAATCCACAGCCCACATATATATCATCAACAAACATACATTACAATATCAATGGGTATTTCATCTAGGAAGACACAAACATATGGAAAACAGTATGTATTGATAATGATACATGGTGATACATACAGCACATGGGTCAAACAGATCACAAGTTTCTTAAAAACAGATTTATAAAATGAATATACTGTTGTTACAAAGCATGCTCATGCATTTCAGGAATAAAATAAAAACATTCATTTTGAGTGTGGAATAAAACAATGAAAATTGATAAAATTGCATTTCATAATGTTCCAATATTGCATTACATATGCGAAAACACATTATTTTTCAATGACTTCTATTGAAAACATACTTAAATATTGGTACTGCTGATATATAAAAAAAAATTCATTGCTTAAAGATAAATACCAGTTGTGTTAACAATCTCAAATGAGTTCAACAGAATCCAATGAAATTATCACCGAAGTGTTTGTATGTTTTTCAAATAAAAAAACTTTGTGCCAACTAGCTCTGGAAGAAAATGCGTAATTGCTGAGAAATGAGCAAAATAAGCATGGAATTCCATCAAATGTCAGGTATGTTTCGAACAAATATTAATACACTGTCCAACATATGTATGCCTTTCTGTGTTAATGATCATCAGAATTATCGATTTAGAGCTTAGATTTCATGAATTTACTAAGTTTACATTAATGTTCCTGACAATTAACCTTGATTTTAAAAGACTTTCTCATGAAACAGTTGTTTGCTGCAACTACTGTCTTTTACCTTAACAATACTGGTATTTTTAAATGAAATATTGTAAAAAAAAATGTTTGTTGAATAAAAACAGTTTGCTTCTTTTCTTTCTTAAGATTTGCAAGAAATCCAACAATCAAAACATACTTGTTTATTACTTACCAAAATACAAAGGTCCAGAAGAAAAAGAAATTACTACACCATGAACAAAACTACTGTGTGAAGTATCAACCTACAGTAAATGTACCTCATCATATATTACCCTATTCAAACATACCGTATACTACTTGAAAATGTAACTAATAAATGTCCATCCACAGGCTCAAGATATCCAGAATTATAACAACTAAAACATACCATGAAGTTAAAATGAGGATATTAAGTCATTATTGAAATATAAGAGTTAGAGTAAAAGACAATGATTCACTACAAAAGATAATAAATTATAACATAGAGTGCATTATGAGAAATATTTCATGTAAAGTAGTACTACATTTGACTAAAACTCATTCAGCCAACTTATAAAAAAATATGCATAAAAAATAAACAAAAAGATGTGGACAAAGTATAACAGAGACCAAGCACACAATGATGATGAGTTTGAAAGTAAAGCTTAACAATTATTAATCCGTGATTAGCAGTAAACAGTCTCAAAAACATTTTAAATCATGGTTAACATACTGCATCAGAAGTATGCCATTTTTTCATTGGAAAAATAAATAAGTTGGCAATACACAGGAATCTTCAACATTTCACATTAAAAGTAAATCCCCTAATTCTCAAGTTCAACTGCCGCACATATTTAATCCATAAACAGTAAATTTCATATACTTCAGATTTCCATGGAAATAAATCGAATTGCCATAAAATTTGGAATTTTGCGAATGTTGAGGGAACTGGCATTCACTAATTCTATCAAACTCCAGTAGGTTAAATGCAAAAAAAAATATAAAATCCTTAAAAATTATATCACAATCCAATTTTTATTTCCACAAATTCAGTGGTCACACACAAATTTCAATGATATGTAATAGTAACAACAATTGGCAGGCATACAATGCTACTGCATCATTCATGGTTATAATACTTGAGATAAATTAGGTCACTTTAGGTTGAGCACCATAACCCAGTCAATAAAATAGTCAGATAACGAAAGAGAAAAATAGATTTGTGTATGTGAAGTTTTTGTAACATATGATGCACTCTGAATAAATATTTTTTATTCAATTTTGAATGGTTGTCAAAATAATTGATATTGTCGAGAAAATTACTATTATTAACCTTAAAATATGTGTACAGAGTGACTGTAAATAACATGGGTTAATGAAATGAAAAAAATAACTTAAAAACTCTAAATCTAAAAATCTTCACTTCAAAGTTGTCATCACATTAGATAGTCTACATTGTGCTATGATTTAAATGAATGAAAACCTCAACTTGCCCTAAAATAATAGACCATCAAACTATGCACGATTCAGGACCATAAAAATAATCTATTTACTGGAAGTGACCAAAACCAATAAAGCATGATTAATACTGCTGATAAATTTGCCCTAAATCATAATCATGTCATATAAAAGTATAAGCTCAAAACATTGTGTGTCTGCATAATGTGACACTCCATGTAAACGTCAACAGTACCTATTCCATAATATTGTTTATAATGAAAATTGTTGTATTCCATAAAATAATATGGTGAATGCCTGCTAAACACAAATAAAGAGACCGATGCATACATATTTCAGGCCAACATATCAACAGGATATACAGTAAGGGAAGTCCATAGTAAATATCCAATGATAACCAACATAGTTCACTTTAACATGATATAGCATTAAGCCTCTAATTAAAATGCACATCAGGATTTTAAAGGGCTTGAAAATAAAGGATGAAAGGTGATGCAAAGAAAACTTGACAATATAGACTAAAATATACAGGGATTCATTGATACCAATGCCATCCAAATAAACTCTTGTTATATCAATACTACATGTATGCAATCCCCTTCTCCCCTACTTTCACAGTATCTAAGACAACCCCCTCCCCAGTGGCGTAGCTACGGGGGGGCACGTGCCCCCCCTGAAAAAATTGGCAGAGCAAAAAAAAGGGAAAAAGAAGACAAGAAAAAGAAGAAAAAAGGTGGAAAATAAGAGAAGGAAGACGAGGGAATGAAAAAATGTGAGGGGAAGACTTGCAAAAAAACCCTTTCATGTTACTATAAAAAAATTTGCTTGCGCTTCGGGCCAGAATTGGCTGTTCGATGAGATTCATATCTTGCTCAATAGGCTGATATGGAGCAAGTTTTGAAGTCAATATACAAAACATATTTTAGCTCGAACATCGACATTTACAAATTTAAGTGCCCTGTAAAATGTCTGTTTTATGGTCTGCATATCGGCTTTTTAAGCACACGCTGCGTGGTCACATTGTTTGATTTGGCAAGTTCCTATTGTCTACGTGTATTCCATAATGTTCCATTAAAAAATGTATTCAGAATGCCAAGATTCTAGGTCTAAATCTAAAACATGCACGATAGCCTGCATGCTCTTTATTTAAAGTGTACTTAAATTATCCAGTTTCACATCAGAATATCAATAATTGTCTGCTAACGCTTCACGATCGCATTATTAATAATACCCAATTAACTATATCCTATTTCTGATGTACAAAATATGAATAGAGTGTCCCGCTTTTAGGTCTTTTCTTCCTCTCGCGCTTCGCACTCCATCAATTGTTTAGTTATACATACCTATCCCATTTATTAATACAAAAAGTGCTTGGAATGACCATATTTTTAGGTAGGAATGTCAAAAAATTTTGCTCGAGGTTTGCGCTCGCATTATTGAAATATATCATTTTCGTGGGTAACTGTAAACAGTCTTTAACAGGTCCTTTTTCGATAATGCTAGAACAGTTAATAAAAATTTCTGCTCACGCATGACGTTCGCAGTAACCATCTAGTTACATACAAATCTTGTTCAGGATCACACATAACATTGCCCAGGATATTACATTTTCAGGAAAAAACACATGAAAGTAAAAAAAAAAAATCGCTCGTGCTTCGCGCTCGCACTTTTTATAAGGCTTATTAGATTATTTCATGCTTATGTTTTTTTATAAGAATAAGACTAAGAAGTGACTGATAGGGGAAAATAATATATAGGTGAAGATTATTTCGGGCCCTGTCCCCTATTGGCGAAAGTTGGATCCGCCCTTGTAACACACACACCGGAAAAATGGTGCCCCCCCTGAAAAAGCAAGGACCCCCCAGTGCCCCCCCAGGAAAAAAATCCTAGCTACGCCACTGCCCCTCCCCCCAAAAAAAATAACAATTATTTTTCCAATCTAATGTTGAATACCCCCATCCTTTCTGCTTTAACGAGCTTTCTCTGCCTCAGCACCTTCTCTCTGGAATAATTTGCCGTCAAATTTAAGAATTATACAATCACTGGAGACCTTCAAATCCAAACTGAAATCTTATCTTTTCTAACAGTATTAATTATTGGCACTTTGACACTCATCCAAACTTTCTTATTCTTTCTTTTCTTGTGCGCCTCAGAATAGAATATTTCTAGATAGATGGCGCTATATAGATGCCTATTATTATTATTATGAATACAATGAATCACACATTATTTTTGACAAGCGAACCATCATGAAGAACTGGTTCATTTTGCTCTTACTTTTCCACTTACAGTATTATGGAAACATTGATACATCACATAATAAGTAATAAATATACATATATCTCCAACCTCTCAAAAGAAATGAGAGTACATTAGCCTTGGCATACATATAATCTGATTACAGTTACAACTACCAACAGATATATAAAATTTTGTTTGCTTTTTTTTTTGCTCCAATAACAGAGGCAATACCAAGCTTTTGCCGTATTCTTGCCATGTCACATTGTTATCAATGAATAACAGAGATTACATAATACATGCATACTGATTACTTCAATCAAATGAATATGATCACATTTCAAATTTCATGATCAAATATACCCTGGTATCAATTCACATTTTGTAAACAATAAACATCATACACTATTTCATCAAACTGCTAAATGTTCGGTATTGAGATGGGTGTAAAACTATGCATCATATCTGACATTGGGAATGAGACTAATATTCATGGGTATTATCACTGATTAAACTAATGATTCATGGATTCAAATGGAATGAACAGCACAATGGAAGAGATAATTGCACTGAAAATAATGCAAATCATGTCAGATAACACACTTAATGAATGGATGTTGATGATTCTCTGATAACCATTCATCTGTGGATAAACTCATCCTTATCCACCAACTTTGGACCAATAATTGTCCACAATCTTCCACTTAGAAAACCCATAAGATGATCCCCAACCAAAACCCAATGTATGTTGGTTTAGTTTGTCTAAATCTCTAATCTAGTGATCAGAGATTAGAGAGTGGAATCATACAATAATCATCAACAAATAATCAGCATCGAATCTCATGAGTTGTCGATTAGCATCAAATGCAAATGATCATCACGCTTCAACCAGTTTTTACCAATGACAACAACAATGGAAATGAAACAAACAAAAAAACCCATTTCACTTTACTGAATGACTATGACTGAGTTGATAATAAGTCAATTTGGAGTTGATCTTTGACTCTTTTGATGAAGTGCAAGATTTACTGTCCAGGTCAATGTAAGTGACAATGTGCATACTAAATATAACATTTCATGCGAATGAATTGTATCACTTCTTAATACAACCCCGGATCACACTGTATTAAACCATAAATATTGGACATACTATCAAATCCCATGGAAATAACAGCTTATATCTGGTTACTCTTCTACTTCATGTAGAGGGTATTCCCCAGAGACATTGTACAATAGCAAACAAGGTGAATATTGTCCTTTCTTGATCAAAATGACAGCTATAATTTGATCCTAGACACGGCAATCAATTTGCACAATATATATGACCGAGAAGCATTAATACATTTGTGAACAGACACTCAACTGCAATTAATTTGACATGAGTTAATGATGGCACTTAGCACAATTTGGCTGTGATGTCTCCTAGACATTCATAGTAACATGATTCTATTCCTTGAAGTATAACATCAGTAAATAATACCATTTCCATGCCTGTCATGATCCATGTGAGGATAGGTAACCTGTTGCCTGGAACCCCATGATCACTGTATAAAACAGGTGATAATTTAAGAATTCAGTGGTCAAGAGATTAACCTACAGAGATCTAATCATCCTTACAAACTCATGGGCCTGGTGTGTACAAGTTACCATTTTGGTAACTTTACCATCCAATGGTATCTTACTAGAAATCCTTGATTCTGATTGGCTGATGAGCATTGTTACCATGGTAGTTACCATTGGATGGTGAAGTTACCATTATGGTAACTTTACCATCCAATGGTAACTTGCATGGAATCCTTGATTTTGATTTGTTGTTGATCAGCATTATCGTGGTAGTTACCATTGCATGGCAAAGTTACTAAAATAGTAACTTTTATGCAACAGGGCCTAGGGCTCCATAACAAAGGTTTGTTATTGATTTAAAATATGTATAGAACACTCCTTATTGGTTCCTGATCAGAAATAATGCACATGTAGCAATGATTTTAACTGGTTATTGTCTGATATCAAATTGATTGCAAACCATTGCGTAACAGAGCGCAGAATACAGCCTTGAAATCTGGTCAAGTACTTCCTGTAATATCCGATAAATTCCAGTTCTTATCTCAATGTTCATATTGAATTCACCATCACCATCCCACTCACCGGGGAGTTCTGAAGAAAACAGTCACAACTCATCATTACTCAATGTCCACCAGGAGGTCATCTCCATCCACAGGTGTTCCTTTCTTGACCGATATAGATTTGACCACTCCTGACATGGGTGCACTGACAACCATCTCCATCTTCATAGCACTGAGGACAATCAATGGTGCACCCTTCTCTACCTTATCACCGGTCTGAACCCGGACATCAATCACCTCACCTGGCATGGGGGCACCTACCGATCCCTTCACTGACTTCACAGCCTTAGGATGGATGTGTAATTCCTGGGTACAAGAAGATAAGGTACAATTACCTAAGATCACAAAACATATCAATGCACGAATACCTGTACATACGCCCTACGCTTATAACTAAATAAAAAAAAAATTGATTAAAAACAGCAAAAGTGCATTTTGGAATGTCATAGAAAAGGAAGCCACTCCGTGGTGTGAATTATTCTCTTCGGCTTCACTATTTGTTATACAATAAATTTTAACACCACAGAATATAATCTAGGCAAGAAAATATCTGCCTTTGTCTACTACAGAGCATAAGTCCAATAAGGCAGGAGAATTCTTATCAGATATTTTCATCTCTATATGCAAAATGGCCGATGCCAATGAGTGAATTCACTTTAACACCATTTAGCACATATAGCTTACATTCTCAATGTTGTTTCTTGCTACATCCCTTCTTTAAAATATTTGATAATCCCTTTGAAGTGTATTTTGAATGGCATAATTTTTGTACTCATATCACAGACATCAAACACATCAATAGCATGTAACACTAAATTATAATATTTCTACTAAGGGCAAGTCCACATCAACAAAGTGAGACATCATCAGCTGCATTATTTTCAAATTGACCAGGATGCCCATAAAACTACCTATGAAATTATTCGTAACTTTAAAATGCCACAAATTTTGTATTTTACTTCCAATTTTGATGAAATATTATTTGATTGTCCTCTATCTGTTCAAACCAACTCATTGGGTTCGACTTGGCCTATAAGCATTGTAATTACCTTCATGGCAGCATTATCTTTGATGAGAACTGATCTGAGTTGACCGTTGAGTTCAAAGAAGACTTCCCTCTCTCCAGTCTTCTTGTTAAGATCACCCATAGCTAGGAGGGTAATGTGAAGTGTCTTGCCTTTCTCAATCTCTACCTATACAATCAAATAAAGAAAACAGCAATATTAGATATCTTGAACAAGCGGAAAGGGTCTGACAGTCTAATCTGCAAGAGAGAAAGAAAACCTATTTATTTGATCTCGCCTGTACTATGCAATTCAATTTCATGTAATTCACTCAAACTTACATTGAATTCCTCTGCGATGTTCGGACCAACCAAGAATATCTTGGTATCAAGCGTGTTCACTGGTCCAAAATCTTTCTTGAAGTTGGCAAAATCTTCAAAGACTTTAGGATAGAGGGCAGAACTAACGACATCACTATCTCGTATCCATTTCCCATGCTGAGCAATGAGTTCTGCCTTCAGAGCATCAAAGTCAAGAGGTGGAAGAGATTCTCCTGGTCTCCCATCTACAGTAGCAAGTCCCTTTGTTACCTTGGAAAACAAATTAAAGAAAACAAAAATTAAATCCCACCATCAATTGGCTATTTCAGTGCATTTAAAGATACAAAATGTTAATACTAAAACTCCTAGGTTATCAGAAATGCTAAATAGCAAATATATGCCTTTTGCCCTGAATCTTTGACAAAACAACTATTTTGGTTTACCAACAATGGTCTTCAATATCATTATTGTCATTCGATGGGCATTTAACTTTATACTTTAAACTTTTCTTGAATTCTCTAAATGTCGCTGAGTGAAAACAATGAAACAAAGGAAATTTTGTAACAAATAATTGTGATAACAATTGACATATTTACATTATCTTTGTATTGAACCCCCCCCAAAAAAATCCTAATATCAATTGGAATGATATCTACCTTAGACCTCAGAGGTTCAGGGAAACCCCCATATGGTTGTCCAATATGACCCTGTAAGAACTCCACAACAGACTTAGGAAAGGAGAGTTCATCAGCCTTCTCTTCTACCTGTTCTGGAGTGAGTTTATTCTGTACCATGAACTGAGCAAGGTCTCCTACTACCTTAGATGATGGTGTTACCTGAAGAAAATACAATGGAGGAAAAATTGTTATAAAATTTCTACATGAACAAAAATCTCAACTTTGAACACAGGAATAAGACTGCGGTATATCATGTATAAAAAAATAAAGTTCTCATCTTAAGTATGAACTTAAAGAAGAATGAAACCTTTGGAACAAGATAGCTTGTGTGAAAACAGAAAAATCAAAGAAACAGATCAACGAAAGTTTGAGAAAAATTGGACAAATAATGAGAAAGTTATGAGCATTTGAATGTAACGATCACTCATGCTATGGAGATCCTCAAATTGGCAATGCAACAAAGATGTGTGATGTCACTTGTGAACAACTCTCCCCATTACTTTAGTATATATTTCACTTAAATTGCCTCTTTTATCATGTCTATCAGCAGATCATGTGTTATTTCTGTAGAAGGGCATGTAATACAGATTATTAAAGAATACATCATAGATAAAGAGTTGTATCACAAGAAAAAACAGAAAGAGACATTTTGAGGGTATTTTATGGTCCATCAAAGGGAAAGTTGTTCACATGTGACATCACACATCCTTGTTGCCTTGCCAATGTGAGGATATCCGTAGCATCAGTGATTGCAATATTAAAATGCTCATAACTTTCTCATTATTTTTATTCGATTTTTCTCAAACTTTCTTTGTTCTTATTTTTTTATTTTTCTGTTTCAACACAAGCCTACTTATTCCAAAGGTCTCATTCCCCTTTAAGATTTATAGCATTGAAGTTGATTTCTATTGATGAATTTACTTTCTCAGCAAAGTCACAGCAGGAAGTAAAGTATGAATGAAAGTGGAGAATTTTACCCAAACGAAGATGTTCAGTCTACTATTTTTTTTTCTGTTTCGACACAAGCCTACTTATTCCAAAGGTCTCATTCCCCTTTAAGATTTATAGCATTGAAGTTGATTTCTATTGATGAATTTACTTTCTCAGCAAAGTCACAGCAGGAAGTAAAGTATGAATGAAAGTGGAGAATTTTACCCAAACGAAGATGTTCAGTCTACTATTTTTTTTTCTGTTTCGACACAAGCCTACTTATTCCAAAGGTCTCATTCCCCTTTAAGATTTATAGCATTGAAGTTGATTTCTATTGATGAATTTACTTTCTCAGCAAAGTCACAGCAGGAAGTAAAGTATGAATGAAAGTGGAGAATTTTACCCAAACGAAGATGTTCTGTCTCAAAGTCAATCCAATCATGTTTTCCTTGTCACCCAATGACATTGAGATTTACCTGTAGACTGTTTGCTACTATAAAGGCCTTCTTGACTTCATCAAACTGACGACCTAGACAAATCAAACCTCTTATGAACACAATCTAAGATAGACCTACTGACCTTGATAAGATCTCTAAGTAGTTGATTGCCTTGAACACCTTCTTGACTTCATCAATCTGGCTACCTAGATTGCTGACATGACATTTGCTCCGGACTTAATGACTTCTAAGATGTAGAGCTAGGTTTAGGGTTTCAATAGGGTTTATTTTAGATTTAGGGTAGGGTATAGTGTTAAACCCAGGGTTGAAGTTGGTCATTTGATTAGTGTGTGAAACCTAGACAAGAGCAATTGTCGCTGCAGCAAATGTCATTGAACAACCTAGACAAAGGTTTCAAATGAACTAAGCTCTTACAAATACAAGCTAATGTAGACCAACTGACCTTGATAAGATCGCCAAGTAGTTGATTGGCTTGAACATAGGCCTTCTTGACTTCATCAAACTGGCTACCTAGACCAAGACTGAATGCCTGGAACTGAAGATTTGTATACTGTCCTCCTGGGATCTCATTACGATAGATATCAGCGTTTCCACTCTTCATAGTAACTGTGCATTCAAAAGGAGCATAGAGCTGACGTGCCACTTCCCAATATGAACTGTATTTGAAGACTTCCTCCAGTGCAACACCTATTACATAATATCAAATAACAAGAAATAAAAATGCATAAATTTATATGTGATCCAGATAAGAATTCATTATCAAACATAATTATTCCAAAAGGTTATAAATTGTGATATTTAAATCCCCTCTAGAACTCTTCCCCCTAATAAATAAATTTAGTTATTGATTACAAGAGTGGTTTGGCCTTAGTAAAAAAATGTGTTCCATCACTGCAAATACCAAGGATAAAAATTTCAAGGTAATTTCACTGAGAAATGAGGGAAATCTTTTGCTATTACATGCCGTAGAATGGTAACTCAAGTAAGCATGAAATAGATATCGAATATCGATATCATCAACATATCCCCCCCCCAAAAAAAGCCCAAATAACAGTTCACATCAAATTTGTGAACAGTCTAAAAGATTGGGGGTATTTGGCATCTCTACCATTCTTAAAATGCCTCTCTATATCAAACATCATCGGTCTCTTGTATCTAGAAATGGCATAAGATGATAATTCAATGACACTGACTTGGAAGAACCACTGTGCAAGACAGATAATGTTAAACTGACCTGTATCCATGCCAGTGTTTTCAAGAGCTGCAACAACAGCTCCCATACTAGGTTGTGATGTCATCCCTGATAGAGAGTCTACTGCTACATCTACAACATCTGCTCCTGCTTCAGCAGCGGCTAACATAGCAGCAACACCCGCACCAGAGGTATCATGTGTATGGATGTGTAGTGGCATGTCAGGGAATCTATCTCGTAGCTCAGAGACTAGGATGGTTGCAGCCTTGGGCTTCAGAAGACCAGCCATATCCTAACAAATTAAAATTGAAATTAAACATTTCTGGATAGAATCTACTTCTGTCTACGATATGGAAGGCACTTTCAGATGTGTTTTCAATAAAAGCAATATCAAACTACAAATAATACAACTGGACAGGGTATGGCAACAACGCACTGCATCGGACAGATATTTTTGCATCAGATCGTATTCAAACCCTGTTTTGAAGATAAATTTGCATTGAGAAAATTATATCAGATATCGACTACGCAATTTAGGGAGATGAATTTTTGCACCTCTGGCCATCAAGAACTGGAAATTACTGAATCTGCACTGGATGCAGAGTCGGAAACCATTTCTTCCGATCCTTTACGAAGATCTCGAAGCCGAGACCCTCCGAAAGTTGACGAAGATGGTAGAGTTTCTCAATCGACCGGTGGAACCCGAAAAGATCGGCTGCGCAACTCAAGATCGCCCATACTCCTTTTCAACTAGCCCCTCCCTTGGCAAAGATGGCAGAAAGATGCACATTTGTTTCACTGAGGAAATGCATCAGAAAATTGATCAGAAAAGTATACAACTTGTCAACAGACTCTTAAAATTTCACAGGAAAGTTTTACCCACGGAATACATGAAGAAAACCGATATATTCTAAACGCTATCAGGGTTATGTTGTTTTCAAGTTAAGTCTGCAAGATTTGATCTTGTAGTCAGATGAATCTTTCAGACCTTGGGGATGATTCACAAAGAACAAAGTCAGGTTTTGTTTAAACTCTGGTTTAAAGTTGTTATTTAACTATGGATAGGCAATAGTGGCATACACCTCTCACAGTAGAATTTCAATGTATTAGCTTATTTCTCTTTCAAATCACTCTTAACCCTAATTCTCCAGGGGGGGGGGCATAATGGCCCTCCCTTGACAATTTTTGCGATATATCTGCTGCGAAAATTTTTCTGATCTTGCTGCTCACTGACTTTTTACTTTCAAGTCTCGCGCAAATTTTTAGACCAAATTTGTGATGCCCGGGTACACGGTTACCACATTACGCAACATTATGTAAGTGCATGTCAGACCCCAAATTGCTCATAAACGTGATTTCATGTACAAATCCAATGCAAATTGTGTATTACCCAAAATTCATAAATGTATCATTATTTCTACTTTTACTGATTAAACTTAATCAATTTTGCCTTGTTCATGATCAGAATTAAGTCCGGAACGATTTCCATAGAAAAAAACAATAAAAAACAAAAAGTAAAAAAAAGAAATTTAAAAAACAATACATAAGAAATTGGTCTTGGTACCAGAATATATTTCATTCACAATTGTTAGGAATGATATAAAGAATATATTCACCCAAAAAGCATTATAGGAGCTTTATTTAGTGAATCAGAGCAAAAAGTATGATTTCATGAATAAATAAGCATAATTAATTTATATAGAATAAAATTCAATGAAATCTACCAGTGCAACTGCATTGATTACATCATTCTCTACCATCATGCAAATTTTTGTTGTGATCGCGCAATCCACGGCTGAGATCTTAAGGGTCCTTAAATAACTAAAGTACCTAGGACTTCTTTAAAAAAAATGGTGGGATATTTGGTCTCATCAACAAACATATTGTTTTAATATTAGAATTATAGGCCCTATCTAAAAAATTAAATGTTCAACACCTTGAGACCCACAAGTCAAAAATAGAAAATTAATTTTGAGAACCACTTCCCTTATGGTGAAGATGATTGTATTAATATAACATTCACCTTTATACATAGGATATGAGTACCAGCTTTAACAAGCTCTGTTGCTAGGTCAGTATAATAGTCCAAGGTGTATTTGGTCCTAGATGGATCAGATACATCTCCGCTGTATGAGATAGCAGCTTCCACTACACCACCCGAAGCTCCTGCAGCTTCCATACCAAGGATCAGATTTGGTAGGTAGTTAAGACAGTCAAAGACACGGAAGATATCCATTCCACTCTTATGGGCAAGGTCACAGAACCTGATAAAAAACATAAGAAACACAGTTAGTGTAAAGTCCTTTGATTAGGTAGTAGAGATGGTCTTTCAAATGAAAAATCTATTCCACTCATATGAGCAAGGTCATAGAATCTAATAGGAAAGTATCAAGTCTCATGGATCAGGGAAGCGTTCAAGAAAGAAGTTATCTGACGTTTTATCTGACAAGTCCCATTTTATCCGACAGTTACCATAGTAACACTGCTTCTTATCCAATCAACATCAAGGAAAGTTATCAGATTTGAGAACTTATCAGACAAAAATCTTGATCTCAATCTCAAGGATCAGGTGGTTAAGACACTCAAAGACACAGAAGATATCCATTCCACTCTTTTAAGTAAGGTCACAGAACCTGATAAAAGACATTAAAACCCATTGAGTATCAAATTTTTCAGGGATCGAGTTTTCAATTAGTAAATGACACAAGAGATATCAGTTCAAAATTATGAACACCAATTTTTACAAGTAAACACCAAAACCCTGTGAGTATCAAGTCTTTCACCAATCTGGTAGTTAAAATATTGAAAGACATGTATCCATTCCACACTTTTCAGCATAAATGCAGAAACATAACAGAATAAAACCAAATCAGTATTAATCATTTCATTTATTAGGTAGTTAAAATGGGCAAATACACAGAAATATCTATTCTCTTTTCTGAGCTGGGTCAATATAAACAATATTATCCTCCATAATTTTGTTTTCACAACAGTACAGGATCAAATTCTTTTTAAGCTTAAATATGTCACTTACAGGTTCTATATGAATAAGGGGTTGTAACCATATCATGATAGATGAAGTACATTTACCCCTTATCAAACTGAGGGGGGGGGGTCAATTTGACCCCCCATGACAAATTTCATTACTGTTCTGTCGCGCAAAGTTTTTTGATCTCGCCGCTCACTGACTTTTTACTTTCAAGTCTTGCGCATCTTTTGAGACTAAAATTGCGATGCCCGGGGACGCAGTTCTGAAATTACACAACATTTTTTAAGTGCATGTCAGACCCGAAATTGCTCAACACCGTGATTCAATGCAAATTCTGTTTTTTAACCAAAAATCATAGATGTATGATTATTTTTATTTTTGTTGGTTTAAATGAAATGAAATTGATTTTTTAATGCTATTTATAATCGCAGAAGGGTCCCCAACAAAGTTCATTGGAAAAAACAATAAAAAACAAAGGTTTCAAAAAACAAAGAAATACATAAGAACTTTAAAAACAATACATAAGAAATTAATTATAATTTTGAAATTTTTTGTAGATATTTGTTAGAAATGTAATAATTGATGCTCCCACCAAAAATTAGCAATCTACTACCTATATGAATTGAGTTAAAGGCAAAAACATACAAAAAACAACAACAAAATTTAGGGCAAATTTCATACGCTTATTTGCATAATCAATTAAAAATATAAAGAATTTTTTTTTTATTTTACCATACAGTCTTGCATGGGCATATTTTCGCGGCGATCGCGCAATCAGAGGCCGAGATCTATATAGTGTATACACTGGTCTGAAATAGCCCAGTTAAGAAAGGGTTAATGGGGAAAAATGTAGAAAACTGATTGTATCACTATTATTTGGAATCAGAAATCATTCTTCAAACTTTGAAAAGTGATATTTTGGCTTTGCTCAATTGTGCAAGATTCAGAAGAGCATTCAAATTTTCATAGAAAATTACCTAATCAGTGTAAATAATCTCCTGCCAATTGGTATTCATCAAACTTATTTCGAAAGAAAATGCTTGTATAAAGTATGCACCAAGATTGAAGTTGGTCTGGCAATCCATTGCTTTGTTTACCTTGAGAAAAAGCAATTTGTCTTGTTGATAGACCTCTGATCTTTGATCCTGTGACCCCCATATCTGACTAATT
Source organism: Lytechinus variegatus (assembly GCF_018143015.1). Lineage (NCBI taxonomy): Eukaryota > Metazoa > Echinodermata > Echinoidea > Temnopleuroida > Toxopneustidae > Lytechinus > Lytechinus variegatus. The sequence continues at coordinate 43,910,909 of NC_054746.1, forward strand.
CAAGGTCACTCTCATATACAATCATGAGCAAATACAAGAATTGACAGTTATTTTTCAGGTATAATGAACACTGACAACCATATCCTGTTCATTCCTAAGCAAGTATATCTGATTTTGGAAGTTGTCAGTTCTTTAACGGTTTTGAAATTATCCTGATGAAATAAAATGAGGATGATGGACAGAGAGAAGAGCAAATAATAAATCCCCCCCCCCGGCAATCGCCTATGAACGGTGGAGGCAAACATTCTAGCTTCCCTCTCCCCATCCTCCATAATCACAAGCACCAATAAAGAAATTAAGTATTGAAACTTAGCACTCAACACAAAGAGTGAATAAAAGATAAATGAGTTATTAAAACTTGAAACCTGGACTTGGGTGATACCCCAGCCTTTAATTGCAATAAATGATTTCATTAATCAGTGGGTTATTCATAAAAGAGGCACTCCACATCACATGTTAATGAGTTATGAGGTGATATCAGTTTCTTTCTTTGCGAATGATGACGAAATAGACCCTAGCTTTAAGATCCTGTCAAAGACCTTAGCGTTATCTGCAGTTACAAGATGACAAAAATTATAAACGGAAATCTAAATTTATATTTAAATGGGATCCTATGACATGCTGATGGAATACAACTGTCATATGCTTGCAAACCACTGAGCAGATGGCTCTGAATCTCTGCTCAATCTTAATTCTACCGTCTAGTTGTATCCCATTGATTGTAACAGACTCATACTCAGACTAAGATTAGTACGGATGTCCTACATAACTGAAAACATTCTGAAAATACCGACTGGTTTCAACCCCTTTCTATCTTTTTGAATTCATCAAAGGATTTTAGCAATCATTGATGTGATACCTGAACCTTGGACTATGGCGATCAGCATGCTACACATTGTAATTTGCCTCCATCTTATACTGATGACCAGTGGACAAGATCTGAAGCATCTACATTTATCTCAATCAGAGTCTGCAGCAACAGATTTGACATCTTATAGCAACTCTGCAGGATGCCGTTTCAGGAACTCAAGTCATGGTCTTGTTGTCAACTGTGCTCATCTAGGATTGAGTGATGTTCCAAAGGATTTGACAGAAGAAGTGTCTGTTCTTGACATGTCCTTTAATAATCTGACAGTTTTCTGGAACGATTCCTTACAGCATGTGCCTCATCTTGTTACTCTCAATGTGATAAGGAATCCACTGTACTTGATTGAGAGTATGGCACTATGGCCACTGACAGAGCTACAGAATCTCATATTGTCCTATGGAAACTTAAAGACCTTGTCTCCCCTTCTCTTTGTAAAAAATAATCATCTTACAAAAGTGCGTCTGAATAATAATAAACTCATCATTGTTCCATGTGATGCACTTGCAGTTCTACCAAGACTTAGAGGGGTAGAGATACAACATAACAGAATACAAAAGCTCAACTTTGATACCTGCTCCAAATGGCCTACCCTGTCTAAAATTGATGTTTCCTATAATGAGGTGGTTGAACTTCAGCAGGAGGACTTTCTACCCTTACAAAACAAGACTTTATCATACTTGTTCCTGAGTAACAATAAGATAAAACGGTTACCAGCGAGAGTCTTTTGTCATTTGAAATCAGTGCTAACTATGAGAATTGAATCAAATTTCTTCAGCTCATTTGATATTCAACCGTTTTCAGGTATGGACTTTATTGACAAACTTTCAGTAAGAGCTGGTAAGATCAGGCAGCTTCTACCACCTGATGATCAAACATATGAACACTATCCATCAATCTTAAATCTTGACATGTCATCAAACTTTATAAGCAATGTTCCTCCAGCTTCATTTTGGGGATTTTCCAAGCTTAAAGTTCTTCACTTGAGTAGAAACAGAATCTCAAGCATAACGAGAGAGTCTTTCTGTCATCTGCAATCACTACTGGAACTTGACATATCATTTAATAGAATAGCATCTTTGCCACAAAAAACCTTTGCTTGCATGCCCGGTTTGAAAAAATTAAACATGTCAAATAATCTTTTACAGGCCATCTTTCCAGACTCCTTTAATGACATGCCATCAATCCAGGAGGTATACCTGACGCATAACTCAATTAAAGATCTTAATAGTAAAAGACAACCATGGAATCTTGAAACTCTCCATTCACTTGATATATCCTCTAATGTTATCACTACCATTGGCAACGAAATATTCATCGGCCTTATAAATCTAAAGGAATTAAACTTATCTCACAATCAGATCGCAGTGTATTTTAGCACTACTGCATTTAAAGATCTTGCGAAGTTAGAAAGACTATATCTCAAATATGAAAAGTCAACGTTCTTAGCGGGAACTTTCACAAATCTGAATTCATTGCTTGTTTTAGATTTGTCAAATACTCCTATTAAAGTATCAGAAAATTCAATTGAGCAATTCAGAAACTTGACACAACTACAGGAACTTCAGATGGAGACTGCACAAATGAAAGACATTGACTTATATGATAATAGAAAAAATCAGTCGTTATTTGCTGGGCTTTGCTCTTTACGATTACTGAGGCTTACGAACAATCATCTTCAAAACCTAGAAAGCAGGGTTTTCCAGAACTTATCTAAACTTCACTTTCTTGATATGTCCAACTCCAAAATAATCGTGTTAAGCTCTGGAATATTTGAATCTCTCTCCTCCCTCCAAACATTATTCCTTGGGGGTAACCAACTACAGAAGATTCCTGAAGACATGTTCAATAGTCTTTATCATCTAACTGTGATTAGTATCCGTGATAACAACCTCCAAGACCTGGATACAAATAGTTTTGCCCAGAACCCTAGACTAAATGATCTCCATCTAGCTGGAAATCAAATCACCAACATCAAACCAGAAACTGTATTTCCAATGAATACTTCTTTCAATCTGGATCTTTCTAGGAATCCCATTATATGTTCTTGCTCTTTGCAATGGTTCAGGAGGTGGCTGGAATCCAACAATATTGAGCTCAAACATGCAAATCAAACAAAGTGCTCTGAGACATCTTTAAATGGTCTTGCTGGTCAGCCAATCTTGTCATTTCATCCAGAAGACCACTGTGGTATCAACATTGTTCCCATTGTGGTCCTCTCTTTCTCAGGTGTTCTAATTGGTATGATTGTTGTTCTTGCCTACACTAAACGATGGTGGTTAAATCATAAATTCTTCCTCCTCAAACTCGCCGTCGTGGGATACAATGAAATGGCAGAAGAATTTAACGATGTTAACTACTATCACCATCTGAACATCATGTTCCAGGAATCTGAGCAGGAATGGGTTGATCAGGTTATGAAACCTGGCCTAGAAGAGAGGATGCCACACCTACAGAACATAATCTTTGGAGATGTAGACCTTCACCTAGGTATGTACTACATTAATGCAATCTTTGATGCTCTTGACAATAGCTTCAAGACAGTCTTGTTGCTAAGCAATGAGTCAATCAACGATGCCTGGACTATGACAAAGCTCCGCATGGCCCTAGAGCATATCAACGATACAGGACTTGACAAGATCATCCTGATCTTCGTTGAGGACATCGAAGATGAGAACATGCCATATCTTGTCAGGTTGTTCTTGAGCAGGAACAAACCTTACATGTTGTGGACGGATGATGAAGATGGTCAGGAATTATTTTGGGCTCAGTTTGGAAAGAGCATGAGGGCGAATAAGGCTATCAACAATGCCATCCCTTTCTGAATGATGGTTATAACATGTATGATTGCAATTAAGCCATTGATTTCTCAATTCTGTGTGTTTCAAAGGTTTTGTACATTGACCACCTGGTTGCAAGAGGCAATGACTCAACAAACACCAGAACACAAACTTTCTTTCAAAATTTGAGAGTGGCAACGGAAAGAGAAACCAATATCTTGCAGTCAATTTCAAACAATTAAATGCTTTTCATTTTGTATTTTGAACACACTAGGACAAGCACATCCAATGTATATACACAAAGCTTGATATAGTGGATCAGCACTTACATATGAGTTCACAATGCAAACAATTCCTAAGATTATAACAAAAACATAATTCTTACGAAACAAAATTGTGAATTTAGAATTGCCAGAAATTAAAGCAGTTCTTTTAAGGGTCTAATCAAAACTTGTAAGCAACATTTTAAATGTAGTTCCACAATTTTTGCTGAAAATTAATATTTCACTTCTTTCCATGACAGACGCACGTCTATCGTCCATATTTCATTATTTGAAAGCATTTTTATCAACCAGGAAAATGAGGAATACTCTCTTCTTTCGAGTCTTTGAAATAGGTTCATTGAAATTGCAGTAGATGTTAAACTATCAACATCCTGATGAACATGAGACACATGCTTACAACATGCCAAAGCCAACAGATGATTGTAATTTTTCAATTAAAATTGCCAGAGTATAAACCTGTCCCATGTGTGTACATTGATGAATCAACTGAAATTTGAAGAAATTGATCTTTCAGTCAAGAAAGAAGGAATTCTTAATCATTACCAAATAAAATTACTTCCATAAAGATTTGGAAAATTGAGAGGACTTTCAATGAAAAAAAAAAAATATGTGTAAATATAATTTTCAGCGAATTCTTAGCAAGTTTTTGATAGTTTGGATAAGTTTTTTTGAAAAGCGTTATGAAAGCTGGTGGTATGTGAAATAATCACATGAAATTAATGTGAATGATAAGCTGGAGCCAATGTGATTTGAAAAGAGCTCATTATGATGTTATCAATCCCAGGTATAGATTTGGCGAACCCAGTAAAATGCATGCCACAATTGACCTTTATCTATTCTAAAACTGCACTTAACAGCTGCACAGAAACATAGGCTTCAATCTGTTTTCCCTAGAAAGAATATAAAAGGGTTCAATCCACAAATCTAGTAATATTGTAGCATATACCGGATTGGAGTTTTGAGAATAGAAATTAGAGAATAGAGATCAAGATGTTTAGAAAGATGGTTTAAGACTATCTGCAGTGTTTAATAATGTCAATAGAACATCAGACAGCATTAGCTAATTTAGCCATATGACTTGTTTATTTTTGTAATCAAGTTATTTAATGTTCAATAAATGTACATACTTTAAATTGCAATTCACAATTTTTTCCATGTGTCCTTATTCTTTGATTGAGTTGAAATGTAAGTGAACTTAGATCACCTGACAACACAACATGGAAAATGAAAGTGAGTACAGTATTGACATGGAGCTAATCATAAAGTTTTGATGACAAAATTGAATTCTTCAGGACGTTTTTAGCCAGAAAATGATCTCTCATTAATCAATGCATTTCATTTTCGTCTTAGGCATAATATGATCATATAATATACTATTAACCGTATCAGACATCTAAGCTGGTCATTTACAAAACCGTGTTGCCCTAGATTTTCGGAATATTTGGAAGGGATAGGTATATTTACTGTATATTGCTCGGTCTCTATGTGTGTATTTACTTTGCATACAGAGACGACGCAAAATATACCTTTGTATTTTCCCTGGTCTCTCATCCGGGCATTTGAAGATGCGTAGAAATAGATACGCTTCATTATGATCTGTGCAGCAAAAATATACATCAAAATAAAGACAACACTGGATCTGGGTGCTAGATATGCATCCACAAGTACATCATAATGGTTAAGTGCAGAGCCTGCTCCCTGAGAACCATATTCTTGAAAGAAATATCTAAATTTTCATGATTTTTGCTCTAAATGTCTGGTTTGGATATCAAAAATATTGACTGGCTCTCCTTTCGGGGACCATCAAATATATTGCCCTTAGAAGAACCATATTGCCCTTGTTTAAAGACTCTGACCAATGTGATTCTTTTGTGGGCAACATATTTTATGTTTCCCTCAAGGCCAGTCAATATCATATAAATATGCTTCAAGGTCAAGGGGTATAGTGTAAAGGTAAACTTACTTGTACACAACATTATCAGGATATGAAGTATACCCTACAGCATTGGCTCCTCTGAGAAGCATCTGGAATGGGATGTTTGGGATCAGTTCTCGTAACGTCTCTAATCTCTCCCAAGGACACTCATGAAGAAACCGCATAGCAACATCAAATGTAGCACCTATCAATGAAGCATGGACATATCAAGATGTCTTATTCACTCGAATCCAGGTTAGCTGCATAAAATTAGCAGCATGTATAAAGATCCTTCACTGAACACATGTTGAAATTCAGAGCTCAAAATGTGGAAAAGGCAATGCATATTAGATGCATGTGGTGATTAAAGAATTGTGCTCCTGTGCTTATTTTTTTTAAAATGAATCTAAAATGCTTACATGTATGATATCGGCAACAATTGAACATCGGACTACAATCTGACAAATACTAACTAGAGTACAAAAACCAAAACCCTTTTCTAAGTTAAAAAAGTGGAACGCCTCTGGCAGTAACGCCTGCATTATGCAATTCCATATAGCATCAGTGCTTCATTTGAAAATAGCTAATAGCTAGAAGAAAACACTAATACGATAATGAAATATTATGTCCATTGACCCAAAATGACATTTGACCATGATCATGTGACCTAAGACATGTGCAAATCAATCATTCATACTTGATTACCCTTATGTCGATGTTTCATGAGCTAGATCCATGAACTTCTAAAGTTATGATGCCAATTCAACACATACTCCCAACACAGCCAGAGTTTATTGACCTTTAAATGACCTTTGATCTTGGCCATGTTCCTGAAACGCACACAGGGTATTCAGGGATACATTGCTGCTCTTATGTCCAAGTTTCATAAAGTAGATCCATAGACTTTTAAAGTTATGACATAACAAAACTTAACCTTGGTTAAGATTTCAATGTTGACGACGCCGCCGTCGGAAAAGCGGCGCCTACAATCTCGCTGTGCTTGCAGGCGAGACAATAACACATATTTCACTAAATCTCTGAAGACAATAAGAAATTCCAGGACAAAATAAAATGTGCTTGATAAATGAAAAAATAAATGAAAAAAAAAATTACCTCCCCAGTTTTCTAAACTGAACAAGTTCTGAAAGTTGTGTGCTACGAAGGGTGAGATGTTCTTCAGATCATAGGTTCTCACACGTGTTGCTAGCAAGGATTGATGTGCATCTCTAAAGGTGGTATCTGTCAACATCAGACCAGGATTGTTCCTCACAGCCTTAGCAAATGCTTCAGGCCCTTCCCGAAGTAAGATGTCTCTCTTTCCCACAGGTACTGCCTTGTCTGTTGGGATCAAATAATAGACGCAAGATTAGTTGAACTCTCCCGGTACCTTAATAACCTTCTGTAATCATTGTTGAGATTAGGTGATGTACTACAACAACTTTAAATTCATTGAGTTTTGACTAATATGAATTAAAGAATTAAGTTGTTACAAAAATATATCTAACGAATAAACAACAAAAATAAAGAAAACATGGTGGTTCCTGAATTGGGTCGACATCTTTTAACAAATCCCATTGCATGATCTAATCAGTGAATGGTAACTTTCACTTAAATGTTGACATGACCCTGACAAGGTATTCAAACTACAAAAATACCAATAATAGCACCAAAAATAAACAAGACCCCAAACATGATTTAGACACATAACATTGCTGTTGTAGAGTATGTCTATTTTGTTTCATTCATCATGATATTTAAGAAAGAAATGACACACTCCATTTGTATGAGATCAGATAGAATTATAACTTTATATTATACATGTATGTTAACAGGCAGATGTCAAGTACGATACTTCTTGAAAAGAACTTTCTAGGTAATTCCTTACAACTGGAGGACCTTGTGCAATATGAGACTGGCACGGAAGGACTACGAAAGTCATGTCAGAAATTTCTCTTCCTGCATTCTGATGGTGTCTTACCGACCAAAACCTAGCATTCTGATATATAGGTGAACATGAAGATATTAGAACAAAATGATTAAAATCATGGATGTACATGTTCCCACATATAAAGTTACAAACAGTATTGACTTTGTTATTAACTTGATTTCTGAACCATAATCAATCAGAAGCAGAATTGGTATCTCCAATGGAAAAGGAAAGGGATTGGTTCTGAATATATATGCATTTAGTAACACACATCAGATTTACAGGATAAATATTGTACCAGTCATAATAATTATGTCTAATAATAATTTCTATCATTTCAATTACATCAATTGTGGATCTAAAAGTGTCCCATATATATGTATAAAATTAAGTTTTAAAAAACAAAAATACAAATAATGTGAATACCTCCCTTCTGATATTATACCTTACATAAAATGGTACTCTATACATGGTATATCTATATACAATAGGTACAAGGAGGTAATAAAAATAAATGTGTACGGTTACCATTTACATGTATAGCAACAATTTTTGTGATGGAAAAAAGATCCAAGAAAAGTTGAAAATATAATCTTTCAGGAATTGTCATGCACAGTCCCTTAATAGATTTTACAATACATGAAATGGGAAATACTACGGGTTAATTCTATAAAATGGTATCTCTGATTTTAATGGTAATCTTTAAGTACATGTGGATAATAATGATGATAAAAAACCATTCAAATTTGAAACAGTGGCATAGAATTGTTGAAAAGTTAGCATTTGTGAAAAAGGAACTATAATTAATATCACACACCAATGGCTGATTGATAAATAATTCATTGACAACTGCAGAAACTTTCTTCTGCTAATAGTGCTATAGATGAATTATTCAGAAAGAGATGAGACAAAAATCAACAAGCAGAGTAAGCCATTACTGATATGATGATCTTTACAAGTTAGAAGATTGATGGAAGGAAATTGAGGATAATCTAAAACAAGACATTTTCTTGCATATTGAAAACAACCTCAACTTCAAATACAATGGGGGTTTCAAGGTTGGTGATGTTTTTGGTGTTGGAAACACTCTGTACACTGCCTTCTCTATTGCTTTAACACCTAATCTGAGTTTTAAAATAATAGTCTAAATCATACTAATCATACTTCTTATGTGCTGATGTAAAAGATCCTGTCAACACCAACAATGAACTTGAAAATACCTGACAGGTCATGTTCCTATCGGCAGAATTTTCAGACATGAAGGAAATGCAAAAGATGAAACCAAAGGAACGCAAAGTAGCTATTGAATCATTCAGCAATGTGGTTTGAAACAACCAATCATTAGTAAAGAAGACCAAGCAAAGGAAACTATTTCTCAGTTCAACCCAGGAGTAAGTGTACCAAACTGTGATACTGAGGGTGAGTGGAAGGACAGATGAAAAGATGTAATCTCAGCCTGACAACCTATAATTCATGCTGATAAAGAAGACTGAAGGAATGACATGGATTTTACTTAAGATTATTATTAATATTGAAACGTTGAACTTGTAGAATGCATCCAAATTTAGCTTCCCATTCACTCTGTAATAATGCCTGAAGTGAGACAAAAACAATAAAAAAGAAAGGAAGAGAAGAAATATGAGTAGACAGAAAGAGCAACATCACCAATGTGAACACAGGCTTTAATCCTACAATTGATGGCTAATCTTTCACAAGGCAGAAGAAGCAATATAAAAGAAACCTATCACCAAATGTGTACAGAGTCTTGCATCCCATCATTGATCATTTAAAAGGCAGAAGAATTTAGATGTAAATGAAACCAAGCGCCAGAGCAATCACCGCATCTCACCGTTTTGGATTTTTACAAGTCACAGCACATACATGATATAAATATTTCTATCCTCTCTTTTAAAAAATCTGAATACTTCATTTGTCAATAGCTAGAGAAGCTGAGAAGAATCATCTAACCGCAACAAATATTCATTAATCATAACTAAACACATTCTGAATATATCTTTACCAACAGCCTTGAAAACATTCATTGGCACAATTTAAAGCTGCACCATCCAGAATCTTATATAGAATCTTTAAATACGTGTATTGATTAATGAATATATTGATGACATAAAGAATATGACAGTTAACTACAAGTCATAGATTAATACTAATATTAGTTTGAAACTTTACGTGATTAGAAGTTAGGAAAAGAAGAAAGATCATGCTTGCATCACTATGGTCTATTTTTTCTGCAGACTACCCAAAGAATTGGTACAAGAATTTCATCCCAACCAGCATTTATTGGGATGCAAATGCCTGAGTTTCCACAGGTTTAACTCACCAATCACATGATAGCTTCCACTCACTTCTCCTATAATAAGCCCAAGGCAAGCAATTTTAACATTAATTTGAAAATAGCTTAAAATAACTTATTTTCTTGAATCCTACGATTAAGGTTGTACTTATCCTTTGTTTTTTGTTTTTAAAGACAGAATGAGTATTTTAGAAGTATACAAATTAAGGATGCATTTCATGTGAGGATTATTTATGCTCTACTTTGCTGAGCTAGGTAGAGTGCCACTACATCAGGCAAGGAGTTGAGAAGACATTACACATACATGTATGTCAACTGCTGGGTGAAACATAGTATGAAGGCGTTTATGATTGAGGGAAATGTCAATCTCAAATCTATATGTTTGTGAAGTGAGAATGGACACAGCAGTGTTTAAGAATATATCAATTTTGAACTATTTTGAACCAACAATATAATTTTCCTTTGACATTTCCTTGTGGGAAACATTAAAATATGATTACTTGGGATCAATGTATCAGAAGGACTATAAAATGATAATACTCATTCTCTTTCATTTAATAATATGTGGCACTGGCACATTTATCAATATTTTCATGAAAGGATGTACAAACTATGCAGGGCATTTTTTTCCTAGATGATTTTGTAAAACACATACATGTTGTAAATTACAATTTACAGATTACAATTGTTATTGATGTAATGAGATATCAATGACTGCTCTAATCTAGAGGCAGTTATTAGAATCCTGTTAAAGGTAAACGTTTTTCTAATCCTTATTCCTTATACCATGGTCACATCTGTTCTACGGCGGCCGTACGGCGAGTCGAAAACAGCCGTTGGACATATTTTGTCCAACTACATATAAGTGGTTTGAATCAAAATTAATAAAACGGCTGTTTTCGACTCGCCATACAGCTGCCATAGAACAAATGTGACCAAGGTATAACTGCATTGACTCCAATGACATTTGCTACAATCTCCTATATCTACAAGCTTACCCCTATTGAATCGATAAGATTTATAAAGATACTCACCAAATGGTACCTCTGGAATGGGTGGGGTAACATTAGGTGGTCTAAGAGCGGTAGCAAGGGGCGTGGCAGGACCGTTAACCAACAGGTTGCTGAAGTAGTAGAGAAGTTTCTGTGCTCTATTTTGACTTGGTTTGAATTCTCTTGTGAGATGAGGATTCTCATCAATAAATGATGTATTCACCTGACCTGATACAAACTGCTCATGGCGTAACACATTCTCTAAGAATGGTATGTTTGTCTGTAAAGAAAGAATGTACTGATATATTAATTGTATAGCAGTGTCACTTACAACACCAAATTCAATTCTTTGTTTCATTTCCATACAAAATTTACACAAGGTAATATAATTCAGATACAATGACTATGCATGTTCAATAAATTTCCTATAATAAACTAGTTCTTTACAAGAAAAAAAAACATGAGGACAAGAAAAAATGAGGTAAACACATGGGGGAAAAATCCTTTTCGTAATTTGAATTTTTAATTTCAAGTGTCACTACGCATGTCTTTGGATTTTGCTGAGCAATTTCTTTCTTCAGAAGTGAATTACTGAACATTTTCAAAGAAGCTTGATACATACTTTTAATATCAAACCCTCAAATAATTGTCAGTCAACTCTGCTTAAGTTAAAACACATGAACCTATCTTTTAGGAAAACCTTTCAGTAAAGGTCATATTACCTCTATGAAATACATTTTTCACTGGAATATGTACTTGAAAAACCTGTCCAAAACTACCTGTTAAAAAAAACTACAACATCATTTTTTCTTCCTACAATGGCCTCTATAGACAGGTTAACTGAATGTTAAATTGTTTCATACCTTAACACCTCTTATCCTGAACTCAGCCAAGGCTCTGAGCATCTTTCTGACTGAACTCTGATGGTCTCTGGATCGAGAGATGAGTTTCACCAGTAACGAATCGTAGTGAGGGGATACTATAGCACCAGCGAAGGCTAGGGCACTGTCAATACGAATACCCATTCCTTCACCACTACGGAATACCTGAAACAAACAGCCAACAAATAAATTATAAAATGATTAAACTCTATATTTTATATTTTATATTCAGAAGATTTGTCATGATTAAGAAAATGAAAAATCATTCTCCTTGTCATGCAGATTAGAGAGGGTGAGGAGGAGAAGATATGGGGCACAACAGTTGGCCAGGCCAAGCAGGGTTCATGGACAAAGTAGGAGGGGGTGGAAGCCAGAAGGTTGACATGGTCTGTGCTATGGCAGTTGGAGTCACTTTGAATCTCCTTTGTTGTTTGCTCGACCTACGATCTCTTGCCTACCTACATCTGTTAATCCGAGCAACTAGTATAACAAGCCTGACAAGTGTAGTGCCCTCCAGCATATACTTAGTGCCTGCGAGCTTAGCCTGTGTTGTGGGATGTATACTTGGAGGCATAACCAGGTTTTGAAGGTTGCTGAAGAGGCGGTTGCAAAGAGGATTATGTCTCATACTTCTGGGAAGGGTGTTGCTAATAGGGGCATGCTCCATATTGATTTTGTGAAGAAGGGGGCCAAGCATAGATAAAAAGCAAGGTCTATGAGGCCCAGTATTTTATTTTGTCTCCAGCTCGTGAAAGGCAAGTTAGAGTCGATCTGGATGGAAAAGGGAGTTTCCCACTGCATGTGATGCTTATAAATCTCTTAACCCAATATTGTTTTGTGGACTGATTCTGCTAAGGAAGTAATCCTAGGAGAGTTGACTGAAAATGCGGCAGAGAGAACAGGCAAGGGCTGGAATGTATTTTGCCTCCCCTTTTGAGGTTGGCTGTCATGGGTTCATAGCAAAATCATTGCCTAGGTGGATTCGGGAGTTGGGTTTCTCAAATACAGAGAATATGCATGCTTGTAAGGCTGCTTCTGATGCAGCAGAGAAGGGTTCTGCCCCGATTTGGACCAGTATGTCCAAAGGAAGAGAGTAACTATTAATTTAAGCAACTTTTTTTCTTTCTTGTTTCTGTTACCAGATGGGAAGGTGGTGCTTTGCACTGTTAACTCACCACCAAGAGGGAGTATTGTTTATCACGGGCCAAAACTCCCAGTGACTGGTGGAAGAAGAACTGATGACTCCCCCTGGTAATGCATGAGGCTGCGTTCTCATGTTTGTTTAGCATAACCTGTCATCACTAGCAATGGCCAGAAGCTGGTGCTAAATATTTGTCAGATATTAAGGATTTTAATGGCTTTTAAACCTCCCCAAAACATGGCATATTCAGAGATCATCATGATATGATAATTCCCTCTTACTGGTCTAGGATCTTAAGGTAATCCTCTATTGTGCCTAAGACAATTAAACTCCAACACATGAATGTTTGAAAGGTATATCTCATGGAACAACATCCTGTTTCTTCCTCATTGATTTCTCAGTGTTAATCTTTTTCTTCAAAGGGTTCATCCAGCTGAGCCTTTGTGTGTAGTAACATTCATACTTTGTATACAGTGCACATGGTTTACAGTAGAATTGAAACATTGATTTCGAAGCACTATCATAGTGAGAGTGGATCTTTGTTAGTTCAATCAATCAACCAGAAATAAACATTAGTCGTACAGAAGATTGATGGATGATGGGAACATTAAGAAAGAATACCAGGATTATACCTCGATTCTACCGGTATCAGGTTGAAAGTTCTTAGCTGGGTCCTCTGTTGTAATCCTACATTGCATTGCACTCCCTTGTATCTGTACATCATCTTGTGATAGACTAAGCTCTGGTAGACTGTATCCCTCAGCGACCTTTATCTGAGACTGGACAAGGTCAACACTACAAATACAAGGACATAAAATATCAATAATGATAACGGTAATCATTTATTTATTTATTTATTTATTTATTTCAAATATTTAAAAGAAGGGTAGCTCAATCAGCAACAAGCTGGTTTTCGTTGAGGCCCTTCGTGAACAAACACAAATATAAAACATGGTAACATATTCAAATATAAACAAAGAATAGAGCATAAATACTACTATTGAAAAAAAAAAATGAAATGAAATGAGCATAATTAACTATGGAAAATAACAGAACAAATAAAATATAATACTGTAAAGATGTTAACTAAAACTAAACGAAAATATATACACATGAAAAGAGATAAAATATGTACAAAATGAGGAGAAAGAATAAAATAAATTCCACCATTAGTCCCTATTACATATTAAAGGTTTTTTCCCATTTAGCCATTTCCTGTTTGAACTGTTTAATGTTTTCTATGAATCGGAGGTGTTCGGGTAGTTTATTCCAATGTAATGGGCCTGTGACAAAAAATGATTTCTGATAAAAGGTTGTACGAGCATATGGCACTCTGATTATCATCTTATTTGTGTTTCTAGTTGTTCGGGAGGATACTTTCTCTATATAAATAAACTTATCACAAAGCACCTGGGGAGCAGCTTCGTGTAAACATTTATGAACCATTAAGCAAGATGCTCTGAAAAAGACATTGCGTATTTTGGGCCAGGATAATATTTTGAAAATTTGTTCAGATGGAGTTTCCCAAGAGAAGTTAGATACCATGTATGCCGCCCTCTTATGTAATCTCTCTAACTTACTGTGATTAATTTCAGATCTTCCCGACCAGACGGTACAGCAATACATTATATGGGGCATTACAAATGCCCAATATAGCTTATTCAATTGTGCTTTATCAAAATACTGTTTACAGCGACGAATAGTTCCTAGTTTTTGTTTTACAATTAAAGCTATGCTGTCAACATGTTTTTTAAAGTCGAGATTGTTATCTATAATAACTCCTAAACATTTATATTCATTTACACATTCCAATTGACATCCATTTAACACTATCGATAGCATATTGCTGTCTAGTGTTCTTAGCTTTTGTTTTGATCCTAGTAGCATCGTTTTGGTCTTGTCACTATTCAAAATCAACTTGTTTTTATTGAGCCAAGAGTCCAAATCCCTGAGAGCTTTTGACAGTTTTAGCTCGACCTCTTGCTTCGATCCCCCCAAAACAGAAATAGTAGTATCGTCAGCATACATGTAAACGGTGCCATTTGGTATAGCGTTTGGGAGATCATTAATGAATAAAGTGAAAAGTATCGGGGCTAAGATCGAACCCTGTGGCACACCCATTGTAATGTTTCGTAGAGTAGATTTTTCTTTTCCTAATGATACATATTGTTGGCGGTTTTTCAAGTAAGAATCAAACCATTTGATGACATTAGGTGAGAATCCATATTGATATAATTTATCTAATAGTAGGGAATGGTTAACCGTATCAAATGCACGTCGAAGGTCTATAAAAGCTATACCATTCAGGTGTCCTTTATCTACATTCTCTGACCATTGATTCACCATGCATAATAAAGCTGTTTCGCATGAATGCTTAGGGCGAAACCCAAACTGATTCTTATATAAGTAGTCTTTCTGAGATATATAATCAAATACGTTTAAATACACTGCCCTCTCGATTATTTTAGATAAAATCGGCAGTATAGATACAGGCCTGTAGTTTTTCAGTGTGGCTGAATCCCCTCCTTTTGGAATCGGTTGGACTCTGGCTATTTTCCAAGCATCAGGGTATACAGAAGACTTTAAGGACAGATTCAATATATATACTAAGCTTCCGATTACACAAGGAATATCACAAATATATTTCAGTATTTTGACGGAGAGTTCGTCATATCCAGTTGCTTTTTTGCAACTATAAGATTTTATCTCTTTGATGACGAAATCTATAGAAATAATAGAGAAATTAAACAAATCACTTTTTATCTGCTTTTCCGAATTTTCTTCATTAATGTGTTCACACTCTTCGGAATTCTCAACACTTTGTTCAAAATTGTTGGTGAGTTCCTGAACTGAGTCAATAAAATATGTATTGAAGAGCTCAACAATTTCTTTCAAGTCAGATATTTCGGCATCGTTTACGTTCAATGTCATATTTTCAGGTTGCTTTTTCTTAGTCAGACGCCTCATAACATCCCACAATGCATTTGCGTTACCTGATTTAACATCTAATAAAGAGGTAATATATGATTTTTTAAGCTTATTGAGTTCCCTTGTCACAAGATTTCTATACCTTTTATATTGATTCCAAAGATATGATGACGACAGTTTGATTGCTTTTTCATGTAAGTAATCCCTTGTATTCATCAATGCAATTACATCACCTGTCACCCACGGACACGCCTTGTTTCGTATACGTTTTCTTTTGTATGGTGCACATTTGTTTATAATTTCCATCAGCGGCTTGTACCATATGTCCCATGCACAATTTACATCTTCACATTGATATACATCTTCAAAATGAACTTGGGATAATAAAGACTGAAATTCAGAGAATTCAAAGCCTTTGAAATCTCTCCATTCTATAATATTTTCTTTTTGATTAATATCTGTATCACCATAGACAGTAAAAATCATATAGTGATCACTGAAAGATGTTTTTATTACTCCATTCATTGAGTGGTTGTCTATATCAGTGGAATATATAAGATCAATAATAGTTTGTGACGTTGTCGTCACTCGTGTTGGTATATCAATTAATTGATCAAACAAAAAAACCAGTCATGATTTCATCAAGAGATCGAGACATAGAATCAATATAGCATGGAGACATATCACAGTTCAGATCTCCAAGTAATATAATTTCTACATCTGTGTTTGTAATAGCTTGATTTAACATTCTGTTCAATAAATCAAAAAAATTAGACCCCGAGTTCGGTGGTCTGTATATAACACATATAAGCATTGTTTTTGAGTGTTTTATTGACAGTTTAACCCAAAGAGCTTCAATATCGTCACACACGATATTATTTTCATACAAACAATTTATGTCATCTTTCACGTAGAGTGCTACACCTCCTCCATGTCGATTGCGGTCTTTGCGGAAAACATTGTAGTGTTCAATATCTAATTCAGAATCAGATATTGTACCATCACATTTGGTCTCCGAGATGGCAACAACATGGAAAGGATGATTTTGTAGAAAAAAATTAAGTTCAGATACCTTTGACACTAGTGAATTTATATTAATGTGACATAATTTCAAACCCTTATTTGGAATAAATCTAAACAACTTATCCTGGATTCCGAAATATTTACATGTATGGGCCCAATTCACATCATGTTGTGAGTGAAATGAAAAAGTACTCATAGAGCTGTTTTCATCATAATTGTTAACATTTAACTGTGAGGATTGTTTAGAAGGTTCTTTGCTGTCGTGAGGCAGTCCATCCAATCCTTTGGAAACATTCTGTTCTCTGGTTTCCGTCGTGACTTGGTATAACTTCGCCAAGGAAAAGGTGGAGGTTCGTTGCCCATTTGAGAGTCTTCATATGGCGTCCAACGTGGATACAAATCACGAGTTGATGTCAATGCACCCTCTACTCCATTCCATGGGATTCCGTCGTTATTCAGAGGAGGAAAGTCAGCATCATAGGACCTATATCGCGAGTCGTTCGATGCAGATCTCGATGTACGCCGGAGAAAACTGATAATATTTTGTGCGAAGGTGATTGTCCCGGTACGATTTAGATGCACGCCATCTACGTTCAAGTGACGGTCGGGGACGATGTTGTCGTTGCTAATGATGAACCAGCCTCGCTGATTGGCTGAAAGTTTGATAGCTGCGTTCACATCTGAAACTTTGGTGTATTCTCTGTTGTCTTCGTTCTGTCTGTGCATGATGGTTGATGCAGCAATGGTTTTGACTCCTGGAATTTTATTTATTTGTTCAAGAAGGGATATTGTCTTGGCGATTATTTCATCTGCCTCATCGCATCTAATGTTATTTGTGCCGAGATGCACCACAACTTCGCTCACTCCGTATTCATTGGCTAGTTTATGTACATCACTGTACACATCTTCAATCCTAGCTCCATTCAAGGTTCTGCAAACTATTTTCTTACTTCGAGAAAGTTTTGATGGTCTTATTTGTTTAGTCATAGAGTCTCCAATTATCAGCACATCTGCTTTTATTTGTGTCTGCGAAGATTTCTTTGTATTGTGTTTACTTGCTGGATTTTCGTCTTTTTCGTTATTTCCTGTATGCCGAGAGTCGATTGTGGTTTGGACGTCATGTCTCATCATAGCATCTTCTACCACATCAGTATTATCCTTTGCATGTTTAATGTCATGGTCCGATTGAGTGTTATTATCATAATTTCTGCCTGATAATTCATCGTATATTAGTTTTTGCTTGTTTCTGTACTCATTGAGTTGTTTATCAATATCAAATATATCGGTATGACCGATGTGTGTTGGAGTAGGACGGATAACTTCAGGGGACTCTTCATGGGAACAGTTTGAATCAGCAGGTCGCTGAATGGCATCATATTCTTTAATGCAAGCATTCTGTAAGGGAGCGGGTTCATCAGGGCACAACCCTACTAAAAGTTCATTTACCTTCAGTTGCAAATCTTTGAATTCCTTTGAAAGGCGATCCAATTTCAAATGTAGTTCGTAGTCTGTATACAAACAAGAGCTTGCACTTTGCTTCGCGCATGAGCAAGTGGACAAAGAGCAGTTTACCCTCGACTGAGCAGAGGGTGAATCCTTTGATGACGTGTTCTTAGGCGGGGAATCCTTTCGTACTACAGATGAGTCCGTTGTACATAAACAGCTTTTGTGTATATGAATGGGATTTCCTCGTGACTCAACGTCACGGTTGTTTAACATGGGGTAAGAATCCGTTTGGCAGCTATTATCAACAAAATTTGCATACGAATTACCATGACCAATTAAGGTAGTGGGGGAATCCGTTTGCTTGCCGTTGTCATGGGGAGTATGCTCATGTAATCTAGAGTTGTGAAAGTCATGGCGGCCATTTTTTGTTGCTAAAATGCTGTAATGACGGGCAATATCTGTATTCAGATGACTATATATCGATCCTAATTCAGATGTTAGATAATCAATCAATTCTTCATCAAGTGCTGCATTGACAATATCATGTTTCAGTAGATGAGATAAGAGAGTGTTTATACTAGAAATTGTCAAATGCTTTGGTAATTTGCATCTAAATTGATCAGATCCAGGAATTCCATGACATGAGTTAGTTTTTAATTTCGATGCAAGCTTATTTTTAGTCATTTTGCAGAGTGTATTCAATAATCACACTAGTAAGATATGAATCAATCAGTATAAGCCGCAGTAATAGACGAATAGAGTGTAAAATTACCGATTTGTGTTTCCAAGAGTTCAGGAGGTTCCTGTGTATACAGATGGGACTATGATGGAAAGTCGTATATGGAGCACGGAGAGACTAAGATCAAATTCACCACAAAATATCACTCAGAATTCCAGTGAATATGTTTCCAATATCACGAATATATTTCCAAATAATAAAAGAATCCACCAAATCCAAAAATCCACTTATAATCGTAAAGAATGCTATTAAATCATGCACTTTGTCCGAGACTTTGACGAGACTTTGAAGAGTCAATTTATGGAATAAATTAATCATAATAACAAGTGGAACACCTCTGGCTGTCTTGCCTGCACTATTCAATATAGCAAGAATTCTGACTTTGAAAACAGCTATTGAATAATTATTAACCAAAAGAAAAAACTAATATGATAAAAATGATAACTTTCAAAGTTATGATACCAATTCAACAAATAGCCCCAATACGGAAAAAGTTCATTGACCTTAAATGACCTTTGATTTTGGTCATGTGACCTGAAATGCAGATGATGTTCAGTGATACTTAATTGCTCTTTATGTCTAAATTTTCATGAACTAGATCCATGAAATTTCAAAGTTATGATGACAATTCCACAAATACCCCCAACATGGTCAAAGTTCATTGACCTTAATCATGTGACCTGAAACTTGGGCAGGATCTTCAGTGATACACTATTACTATTATGTCTATGTTTCATAAACTAGGTCTACATACTTTCTAAGTTATGATGACATTTCAAAAACTTAACCTTGGCTAAGAATTTGTCGGGAAACCGGCGCCTATAGTCTCTTTCTGCTATGCAGGCGAAACAAAAATCACTCATTGTTTTGCAGATGTATATTTTTAAGAGACCTATAAGTCAGAT
Source organism: Lytechinus variegatus (assembly GCF_018143015.1). Lineage (NCBI taxonomy): Eukaryota > Metazoa > Echinodermata > Echinoidea > Temnopleuroida > Toxopneustidae > Lytechinus > Lytechinus variegatus. The sequence continues at coordinate 43,931,046 of NC_054746.1, forward strand.
ATGTACATGTAAGTCAGTTGACCCAGAAATAAAGACGTAACTTAAATTGGTCTTTGTAATCGGTTTTCATTCTCAAAATGAACCATTGGGAAATCCATTGTCTTGGAGTTAAATATGAGATACATAGGAGTGGCATAAACATTGAGTATCCAAAATGCCTTAAGTACCATTCTATACGTCAAGTGACTACAGTCCATTAACCACTAAAGTCAAAGCAATTCTAAGACCAGATTATGCCAAACATGTATCTACTTTTTCCAATAAAGTTAAAGTCCTCAAGTTCCGATGTCCCAATAGATTCAACTTATTAAGCAGATTCATCCGTACATACATACATACCCTGTAATTTCTTCAGTGACAGTGTGTTCCACCTGTAATCTTGCATTGACCTCTATAAAGTAATGATTGCCTTGTTTATCAAGGAGGAACTCAACAGTCCCAGCATTCTCATAGTTGACTGACTGACAAAGTTTAACAGCATCGGACGTCATTTTGTTCCTCAGGGCGGGGTCAAGCATAGGGGCAGGGGCTAGTTCAATCAGCTTTTGATGTCTACGTTGCACAGAGCAGTCACGCTCATAAAGATGGATCACATTTCCAAATTTGTCACCTGTGATTAACATTAATATGATGGGTTAATGACTTGGATCTTGATGAATATGAATGATCAAACTGAGGGGGTGAAACAGCTCTGTCCCTTGACCCCACTACCACACATTTTGACAGAGCTTACATATTCTAATCTTTTTGCCTTTCCTAACCCTCCCCTTTCCCCTTGTCATAACAACCTCACAGTAACATTGTGTTATACCTACTTCAAATGTTTCATATCATCTAGGATGGTTTCCCAACTAATTTTCATCTTCTTGTATCTGTTATTGCTACATAATTGAGAGCTTTTGCATTATACCAGAAAACAAACATGAATGGGTCAAAGAGACTCATAAAATCAGTTTACAAATGACATGCTACAGGTGAGTAAGTATAATATATCACAAATATTTTTTTTGTTATATAATATGCATTGCAAATATTTTCATAACTGCATTGAAGAGAATTTTCCAATATACTGCCATATCATTTCCAAATAATAGGCATACTTATATAATATTGACTGGCCTTGAGTGAAACATCAAATATGTCACCCGCAACAAAATCATATTGGCCTACAGACAAGGGCAATATGGTTCTTTTAAGGGCAACATATTTGAGGTTTCCAGAAAGAAGAGCCAGTCAATATTATCATCATTACCTAAGGCTGTACAATGTGTAATTTTATTTCGTAATTCTCCTGGAGAAATTACAGGAGATCCCGCCCGCGCATGCGCAGTCATTACGTTCGCAGCATTGTTTTGGCAGTCATTTTCCGCCATTTTGGGTAAGATAAAAATTGTTTTTTCTTACCCTTCTTCGAGTTGGTTGCTGGAATTAATGTGCTAGAACTTTTTTCTTTAACAACCTCCTTCTAACATCGACTTTTGTTTCGAGTTGGAGTACTTCCTGTCGGAAATTAGATCATGAATCGTGATCTCTTGAATGTGGATACCAGCCCGCCGGTTTCTCCACCGGACCAGACGCTGGCGAAGCCGGGTGCAGGGACCCGTTCCGCGAGCCAGCAACCAGCTTCGCATGATAAAGGAGATATCAAATCTCCGTCGGGCTCTTCGGGCATAGGTACCGATATGGCACTATTGAAAGCCAAGCCCAATAAAATTGTCAAAAAACATAAAGACAAAGGAGATATTAAATCTCTGCCGGGCTCTTCGGGCTTAGGAACCGATATGGCACCATCATCAAAAGCCAAGCCAAAAAAGAATAAACCTTCCCCCTCAACTTCAAACTCTGAGTTCGAGGAGAGACTTACTAAATTAGAATCGCTTTTGACTAAAGCACTGGAGAACCACTTACCAGGTCAGCCATTATCAAGATAATATTCCTTCTGAGGCTGAGTCTTTTTACGATGATAGTAATTATGGCTATGATGATCAGAATTCTCAGTTTCACGCAGGTCAGGTCCATGTGACCAATGTCAGTGATGACTATTCACAAGCACCAGATTTCGAGAGTGGGGAAGGTGAATGTGATGTGGGCCAAGGCCCAAGCATTCCGGCATTAGCCGCTAAGTTTGCCCAGCCCCAAGAGATGGGACAAGCAATTGATGATAACCTAGCGATGTCTGCATCGTATTTACTCTCCAACAAGTTGGGTGAAAAGGCTCTTGAGGAGTCTTTGGGGAAATACCCCCCACCCACCAATTGCCCCTTGGTCGATGTGCCAAGAGTTAATGGTCCCATTTGGGACAAACTAAAACAAGTAACTAGACAAAGAGACCTGCAACTACAAAAAATTCAACGTTCACTAACCAGAGGTTTGACAGCATTTTTGCAATCTTTAGACCCGGGGAATATTTCTGAAGCTCAACAAGATTGCCTCGCTTTGCTCAGCAATGCCAATTTTGAGCTAAATTGCACTAGGAAACGTCTTATCAGACCTGATATGAAGTTTACACCATTGTGCAAATCTTCCCAAGTGGGCAAGTTCTTGTTTGGAGATGATCTTGCTAAGCAAGTGAAAGACCTGAGTGAGCAACAAAAGGCAGCTGCAGGGATGATGAGAGGTCAATTAAAGGACAAGCAATTCAAGACTCACTCATATCACCCATATGCCAGGAATAAAACCAGTACCCGTGAATTGGGATGGGCGCAATCAGCCCAACATGATTTGTGGTCAGGCAACCCAGAGGGTCCTTTTTTAGGGCAGCCCCAGTGGAAACGACGCAAGAACAAGGGTCAAGACCAGTGGCAGAACCCAGGCTCGCAGAGCAGAATGCCTTCCCACAGCCCCTTTCCCCCAAAGCAGGGTGCACCTTGGAAGAAAACAAAGTAACTACTTCTGCTGAAGAGGTGAGTTTACTTAATGATTATTCAAAGTTTCCTATTGGTGGCCGACTGAGGCATTTTGTAAACAATTGGAGAAAGATTACTTCTGATCACGTTATCTTATCAGCTGTTGAAGGGTATAAATTAGAATTTGAAAATGTATCTATTAAACCATACCGTTCACTACCCCCACGCTGTTTTCACATCAGAACAGCTGAAGTAATTAAAATCAATCAAGAAATTATACACTTACTTGAGAAAAGGGTGATTGAACAGTGCTCCCATGAGAAGGGAGAGTTTGTGTCCAACATTTTTACTCGGCCCAAGAAAAATGGTGGGCTAAGAGTTATTCTGGATCTTTCTGACCTGAACAAGTATATGAGCTATCAGCATTTTAAGATGGATAGCATACATACAGCAACACAATGTCAGAAAATTGTTTTCTTGCCTCAGTGGACCTCCGGGATGCTTATTTTTCGGTCCCAGTTCACCCTTCAGATAGAAAGTACTTAAGATTTGGCAAGACACTCTTTTTCAATTCACTTGTTTACCAAATGGTTTGAGTACTGCACCACGGCTCTTTACCAAAATTTTGAAACCAGTGTTCGCCACACTGCACCAAGCAAATCACATCTTAGTGGGTTATCTTGATGACACCATCATTATTGGTAACAATAAGGCCAAAGTACACAAGGCAATTGATGCTACGGTTAGCCTTTTATCACAGCTTGGGTTTGTTATTTACCCTGATAAGTCGGTACTCAAACCATTACAGGAACTTACTTAAGTTACTTTCCTTGGATTTGTACTTAATTCAGTGAATATGTCCATTACACTTCCTTCTGACAAGGTAAATGAAGTTAAAAAGTGTTGCTTAGACCTCCTCCAAACTAACTTGCCTCGTATTAGAGCAGTCTCCAGAACAATTGTAGCAACATTCCCTGCTGTCCAATATGGTCCGCTTTTCTATTGGGCTTTAGAATCAGACAAAATTGTAGCACTGAAAATTAACAAAGGTCATTTTGATAGATCCATGCAACTTTCGCAGGCAGCTCGGTATGATCTTGAATGGTGGATAGCAAACCTGCACATTGTATACTCGTCTATTCAGAGAAAAGAACCGGACCTGGAGTTGTACTCCGATGCAAGTGGTTCGGGATGGGGAGCTAAGTGTATGGAGCTAAATTCTAGCACAGGTGGGCGATGGAATGCCGAGGAGCTTGTCAAGGCTAAGAATAATGAGATTAATTATCTTGAATTACTGGCAGCCTTTTTCGGACTAATGTCCTTTTGTACATCTATGAAAAAAGTCCATATCCTACTATGCATAGATAATGTAACTGCAGTTACCTATCTCCAGCATATGGGGGGTACTAGATCATGCAGTTGCAATGAAATTGCAAATACAATCTGGAAATGGTGTTTAGAGAGAAATATTTGGCTGTCTATTTCCTATATTCCAGGCAAGCTAAACGTAGAAGCTGACAAGCTGTCTCGGAAATTCAATGATAGGACAGAGTGGACACTGGATAAGCAAGCTTTTAACCAAATTACTCATTACTTTGGCTCCCCAGATATTGACTTATTTGCATCTCGACTGAATAATCAATTGCCAAGGTATGTCTCTTGGCTACCTGATCCTAGTGCATTCTCGGTTGATGCATTCTCTCTAAACTGGGCCAAGTTGAATTTTCATGCCTTCCCACCATTCTGTCTCATACCAAGTTGCTTGCAGAAAATTCTGAATGACAAAGCTACGGGCTTACTACTTGTCCCAAATTGGCCCTCACAGTCTTGGTTTCCCTTGCTCCACATTATGACAGTAGGGAAACATGTAGAAATTAAGAGGAGGAAAGGTTTACTAACTCTACCTTTCTCAAATGTCACTCACCCCTTTTGGGATCGCTTTGATCTATTATGTTGCAGGATCTCCGGAAACCTTTCAAGAGACTGAATAAAAAGACTACGGAGATCATAATGTCTTCATGGAGAGACTCTACTAAAAATCAATACTGTATCTACATAAGAAAATGGAAAAAAATTTTGTTTGGACAAAGGTTGGAATTATGTTCAATCATCAGTAGAAAATTTATTGGAGTTCCTTACAAGTTTGTTTGAACATGGAGCTGGTTATAGTACCTTGAACACTGCAAGAAGTGCTTTATCTACATTTTTAGTTTTAGATGGTCCTTTTACGGTGGGAACTCATCCCTTAGTGCACCGCTTTATGAAAGGAACCTTTCAACTTCGACCACCCAAACCCAGGTACACTCATATCTGGGACGTTAAATTGGTGTTGAACCATTTAAGGAAGCTAGCACCTGCGAAAACCCTTAGCCTCAAGCTTTTGAGCCTGAAACTTGTCACCCTCTTGGCACTAACCTCAGCGCAGCGGGTGCAGTCGCTTCATCAGTTAAACATTGAGCAAATGACTCTTAAAGATAGTGGAGCTACGTTTTGGTTTGGTCAACTACTAAAACAAGACAGACCAGGACATATCACCGGAGATATGACGTTGGAAGCTTACCCTCTAGATAAACGACTGTGTGTACTTCATTATCTAAAACATTATATTCGAAGAACAGAACGTTTGAGGGGATCAGAAAAATTCCTTTTTATCAGCTATCAGAAGCCTCATGGGAGGATAAGTAAACAAACCATCTCCAGATGGATACGAGTAACTCTAGCTGCAGCTGGGGTAGACACTGATATCTACAAGGCGCACTCAACGAGGGCTGCGTCGGTGTCAGCAGCTGAGAGGTCAGAAGTTCCCATCGCTGCTATTCTCAGACAGGCTGGATGGTCTAGTGAGAAAACCTTTCAACAGTTCTACCATAAGGCTTTGGATCAGAAAAGTGACTTCTCAGCCTCCTTGTTAGGCAGTGCCTCATCCTCGGTTGTATAGAGGTATTATGTTTTGTTCACACCAGGGTTGTGACTTGGTGTAATTTTGGTATCAAATATGCCTCCTGAGCTTTGAAATCTCCTGTAATTTCTCCAGGAGAATTACGAAATAAAATAGAAAGATTAAATGAGAACAAAGTTTGAAATTTAATATTTATTTTATGAGTAATTCGGAGGGAGAGATTACAGGCCCCCCGCTCCCTCCCATTACTCTAAGGCGAAATTAGCTCTAACTTGTTCTCATCTTAGTTTAATCTTTCTTGCTGTTTTATCAGGAGCCATATTTGATGCTTTGAATGATGACTGCGCATGCGCGAAGGGATCTCCTGTAATCTCTCCCTCCGAATTACTCATAAAATAAATATTAAATTTCAAACTTTGTTCTCATTTAATCTTTCTATTATACTTTTACTTTAAAAAATTTATAAGCCTGTTTACTAATCACTACTTTAGAAGTAATCCTTGCTAAGCAACTGTGACGTTAATTGTTACCTTCCAGTCATGTATCCTATGCATGCACATACACTCAACGCGTAGAAATATTGCGCTTGGGTTACGTTTGTGTAAGCCTTGGCCGTGCTGTGGATTATCTACAATGCGCTGGTTTATAAACTGGTTCCAGCCCGATTTAATGAGTGATCAAAATGGGCTCCTACTGCGCAAGCGCACTAGCAGAAATATAGCCAATATTACCCTGTTTTGTACTGGATTCCTATGGGCAAAGCCCGGGAAGGCAACATGACAAATGTTAACCTCGTTGGTCTTGCATCGAAAGTAGCGAGCGAAATATGGCTTTTATTAATCTGCTAAAATGCCTTGTATAGGTAACAATCTACATTATTACCTAGTAGTAGTACATGTTCTTACCTAGTACTTGTACTTCAATATGTCTTGGCTCTTCTATATATCTTTCAATGAACATTGATCCATCGCCAAATGCTGCTAAAGCTTCAGACGATGCTCTTTCAAAGTTCTCTGTCACTTCCTGTTCAAACATGAGACAAATAAACATATCAAATATTCATGATACTTAGCAAAAAATTTGTTCAAAATTACAAGTCTTGATTCAGAGTGGAGTTAACCCGTTGCCAACGGGAGCCGGATATATACGGTTCCCTAAAACTTATTCATGTACGGGAGCCGTATATAGTCGGTTCCCCAAAGGCTATTACTCGCATCCATTTGCAGGCTTTAAAAATACAATTTCATACTATGTTTCTGCCTTTTCTGTGTTATAATTACAATGTCCATTAATTAAACTACACATTCCAGAAAGTCATACGTTTTTACCTTTTGTTTCTATAGTTTATAAAGCATTATAAAACGAGTTATGCTTCGAAGAGAGTCCAATATTGGCGTACAGTGGGCATTGCCGCGATGGAAGCTTGATTTCAACGATTTTCAGTTTCGCAGAACCACGTATATACCGTAATCAATAAAAGTGAGGGAAAACAAAGGGAGCAGCGAAATGCAACCCAAAACGCGCGCAGAGCTGCGTGCGTGCGCTGATATGATCAACGATAGATCGAAAACGATCGATACTTTATAAGATTGCTTGTGAGGTTTCAAAAAGTCCGGGGTTCGATCCCGGCCGCGGCACCTATATGCCCGTGAGCAAGGCATTTAATCTACAATGCTCTTTTATCCTGCTTTTCAAATAAATGAAAATGCTATATGCATTACTGCTAACTAGGTGTGCACTTCTTTTTTAAAAAATGGCGCCGTTGATAAAATATAGGAAGAAGAAAAATCATGGTTTCAGTTTATAACACATCGATTTTTGTTTTCTTCTTTCATTTAGGTGCATTATTTTGCTTCTTGAAAATGGCTGTCATAATATTCAACTTCATGAACTGATCAAGCTAGATCAAACTAGAAGAGAGTACACGACTTTAAGTTGATATCGATTTCTATAATCCTAAACAAAAAGTGTATACAGCTGGCTATTGAGAATACCTCGGATCGTACGTACACTCTATTTTGTTCTAACGATACGGATGTGGTAATTGATGGAGGCATGGCCCCCTTTCCTTTGAAAATCACAAAAGGGCATCCAGCGAAGGTCAATAAAGTTGCCACTTACTAACAATGTAAAAGAGTGACTTGAAAGGGAAGGATGTACGGATGAATTCACACTTTGTCAGTTTGGTTTAACACCAAAGAGTGATAAACGCCGTGACATAGGCATAATCATGCTAATGAAGACTAATATGTGTTATTTACGATGTACAAAGTATATGAAGCATGTTTTATCCATATCAGTAATCTCATATGAATTTTCGAAAAAATCTAAGGTTTCCCCAATTGATTTTATTCTGATTGAGTATGTTATCGTGGTTTGGTTTGACCTGCATATAAAAAAAAATGTGATGCGATAGGAATCCAGAGCATGGAGTAAATATGCATTCCATGGATATATTATTCGAGAAGATAGAGGGAATGAAAAGCAGAATATATTAAAATAAAATATTTATGTTTATGTCTGCAAACAGGCCTATAATGCTTTTCACGGAACAAATGATGTAAGCCGGGTAATGAATAAGTAGAGCGCCTTGATCACAATGTTTAGTGGATATTATATGAATTATTAATCATTATCATCATGCGGCTCGTTTAATTTTTTTTTAATTGCTTGTTAGAAGGGTGCGAGAAAAACGGCATAAAGCATATTGTGATTCCATATACGTCCATTCAGTTATTTGTTTCATTTTTGGCCGTACTCCATAGAATATAACAGACGTTCAACTTTGATAAAGATAAATATGAGATAAAGCAATCAGTACATGAATTGATTAATTAAGACAATTAATTAATTAGAGATAATATATATCACTTAATATGAGCTGGAATATGATATTTAGGCAGGCGAGAATGGCCTTTCTATGTATCTCTTTTGAAGCACGCTCTTCCTCTTACAGTTCTCTAATTAACTCGTTATATTTGTATTTTCATCGGAGCTCTTATGGATTGTTGGCTACAAGGAAAAAGGAAGTGGAGAAATAAAATATAAGAATTATTTTAATACATCGAAATTCTGTAAAGGTGAATGTACCGGGTGAGAAATTATATACACTTACGACATTTTAGAATTATACTTTGGCAATGCAGGTTATTATTTTCAGAGTCCTTTTTCATCTTGACGAAATTGGATATTAAAACAAACTGAACGCAGGAAATAATAATTTCCGAACGGAAAGTTCCTAAAATGTTAATCAAATCATATATTGTCCGAAAATTTGACAGTGAGTGTGGCGAAACAAATGGGGGGGGGTTAAATGATGGAATATAATTTATATGCACTAGAATAAAAAAAGGGTATAAAATAGTAATGGTGTAACTTGGGTTGCGATTTCATTGCTGACCTCTATTTCTCCCCCCCCCCCCTTTGCTTGTCAGAAAAAAGTAAAGAAAAAGTAGCGCATTTATAGTCCCCTCCACCAAGAATTCCTTGGTTCACCGCCGATCTCTGACAACTAGAATACCAGCAAAACCGAAAATGTCTTTCTGGTCACACTCATTTTTTTCCATTTTAAATTGACCAACATATACTTAAGTTATTTTTTCTTGCATTTTCCATGAATTACTAATCATTTGTTGATCATTAAATCGTTTGCACATAAATGTCAAGAAAATAACCACACACGTTCTAAACTAGTGAAATAAACTGAGAATTGAGTAAGTTCACAATAAATAAAACGGTTTGCAGGGACTTATTGTATATTCTTGGATAATGAAAGAAAGGCAGAATGTCTTGTTTTTAATACAATTTTAATTACTAGAATCATTGGATACATAATATTCATTTTTTTACACAAATACATGGCAACGTCTCCGTTGGATTTTGAATTAAGGAAATAATTTGGAGGTTTTTGTTGAACATTTCTCGACGACGTATAAAATCTAGAAATCATTTGAAATTGATTATGGGCCGAATATGCCGGGCACCTATCCTAATGTAGGTTCTATTTTTTAGTATGGGTTGGGCTTGGAGGGCCGGGTTTGGACATATTTCTGTGATGACGAGAATATACTCAGAAGGGAAAAAATAGAGAGAGGGCCGGGGGGCACGGAACGGGAGATGAAGAGAGAGAGAGCATAACCCACTTGTCTGCGCAGTGTTGTAGTACATTTTTTTCGATTAAAAGCGCCTCGTATGAAATTGAACCCTCTCCCCCTGCGTAAGCTACTGATTGAATAGAAGGGAAAAAGTAAAGGGAAAATAGAGGAGAGAATATAAGTGTAAAGGTTGACTAGAGGTAAGGGGATTAGAGAGAGTAGAGGGGATGGCATTCATGACAATAACAATAATATTTTTCAATCGAATTAAACTATTTTTTTTTATTCTTTACATGTAAAATATTCAAATGTTTACATAATATCAATGATAACAATTATAAACATTACTATCAACACTAACAATGATAATAACAAATAATAAAAGAAAATATAACAATCGGATAATAAAAAAAATAATAATAATATTGATAATAACAACAATGGTTAAGATTATGAATATAATAATGATAAGACAAAGAAAAAGATAAAATAAAAAAGCAGACGAAACAGAAAAAAGATGAAGGGAGAAGATTATGGTGATCATGGGGGGTGGGGTGGGCTAACTTAAGTAATTGGATGATAAATGATAAATAATCTTCATAATAATTGTCGTATACCACCTTGCAAATTTTAATCGAGAAGATTATGATTTCTTGTTCAGAAAGTATTACTTGTATGCATATAACGATATTTTGAAGATTCATGTTTTGGGGGGCATACTTTTAAAAGGAAATATCATATTCTTAATTTTTTTTCATTTTGCATGAAGAGAAAAACAGAGAGAACAAAATTAAGCAAAATAGGACGACGGGAGTAAAAGAATGAGAATAGGTATAAAGAGAAGATAAGACGACGAAGAAAAAAGGCGAAAAAAAGAAGCACAAGCAAATTCATAACAAGAATAAATAGAAGGGAAATAGAAAGAGAAAACTTAGGAGATGGAGGTGTAGGATTACACAATTATCAGTGAAGAAGAAGGAGGAGGAGGAGAAAATGAAAAGGGAGCATTATAAAAAAGGAAGAAACAACAAGGAGGATTTCATTTGCAAGAGGAAACAAAGCAAGACTATATCAAGGGAGAAGGGGGGGTCTATAAATAGGAAGTAAAAGAACAAAAAGATGAGACAGAGATCGAACAAACGAAGAAAGGAAATGAGGATGATAAGATGTGAAGAATATCGAAAAAAAAGAATATGAGAAGAAAAGAAATGAGAATAATAATTTTGATAATAATAAGAAGATCGAAAAAGAAGAAAAGGAAGAAGAAAGGAAGGGAGAATATTATGATAATAGTAACATTATGAGAATATTATGATAATAGTAATATCGAAAAAGAAGAAGTCCAAGAAGAACTTCAAAACCCACATCACCAACATTACATTCTCAAAGAAGTCACTCTGTACGGACTAGCACTGGAGCGACAGGTGAGCTCTGAACTCCGTGCAGCCAAAACAGGAAATGAACTACGCATGCGCGAAAACTATCGATCGATCAATTCACTCATCGTGGATCGCACACACGCTTTTGTAATCAACGATCCAGCTCGCACGCATGGAACAATGGAGCTGTTCGAACTTGACATGGCCGGCTGATTAATCTCGTTTGGGGTGTTAGAACCTATTCTACTATGCCGTCGCGAACGGGTTAAGCTGGAAGAGTGTACCAAATGGTAAAATATTGAATGGAATGGAGGGATGTTGCAATCAACCGTGGCTTGGATAGATATATAGACATATTCAGAACACAGGTGCAGTAACATTTTAAAGCCCATGACATTTGGTATAAAATCTCCTTGACAAGTATTGTCCACTGTCATGTTACCATTATATTAACTTACATCCATAGATCGGACGACTCTCATTCCTCTTCCTCCTCCTCCATATGCTGCTTTGAGGATAACTGGGAATCCATACTGTTCACAGAATTCTTCAACTTCTTGTGATGTAGTGACTGGACCATCGGTTCCAGGTACTACCGGTACACCTGCACCACAAAACATAATCATCAGGAGACAAAATTATCATAGTCCTACAATGGGCATATCTGAGAAATATTCAAGTACTACAAAGAAAACAGTTAAAATGTATGATATGATTATCATGTAATAGATGATCAAAGATTTGATTATCAAAATATGGTAGCTATTGAGATATTCTACATACATGCCATTTTTTTGCTACATATTTCCTGTACATATATGGGTTGTACCTCATTTGGTTTAGAGCCATTTTGGTTTAATACTAGTTGGGAAAACTCACAGATCATATAAAGCCAGTAAAACTAGATGCAGTCTTTAGATCCATCAACATCAGGTCTAATTTGACCTGGCTTACGTCTCATTCATATTCAATAATCAAATTGGTTTCAATGGTTCAATTGATTGACTTAATTTTCCCCACTACAATTTGGTCACAATAATCTAATAAGAAAAATTAGACTGCAGCCCAATAACTTGAAAATTAGATAAAATATAGGCCAACGGCACAAAAACAGGTTGTAAATAAAATTGGATAATTCCATACCAAACTGGTATTATAAAACTAGCACATAATCATGTATGAATGTCAAGGGGTGCCTTACAGAGTGGAAAAAATCTAATTGGTGATTATTTCTCTACCAACTTTCATTTCAAATTATCATTCATAATTGGGGCTAATTTTCAGTTTAAAGGCTAAATGTAAATCACCCCAGATTATAGTTCATATAATTTTTCACTGATCCATTGCCCCGAATAGTATTCTCAGCAAGTAGCATACTTTCCCCTTTGCAACTTGTTACACTGATAACTCATTTGGGTTTGAATTGAAAGGTATCACACTTTATTAATAATAACTTTACCTGCTGAAACCACACATCGCCATATAACCAGTACCAGTTTATCTTCCACTATACTGACTTCATGAAATCAAGAAATTGGAAGGAGAGGGGCAAACAAGTTTTTATAGGTAAAACTTTACACCCACAAGGTATGATATGTTACAAGGTATTTTTTTCTTAAATTTTTTTGTTTTACTATATTATTTTTCCCAACCCCGACAGCAATCTATGCAGGTGTGTGACCCCCCCCTGGTATGACAGGGTACCCATCATTTGTTTACCTGCTGCTATAGCAATTTGTCTAGCTTCCACCTTGTCACCCATCTGATGTACAACTGTAGGTGATGGACCAATGAACTTGATACCAGCTTCGGTACAAGCCTTGGCAAAGTCTGCTCTTTCTGATAAGAATCCATATCCAGGATGAATAGCATCAACTTTGTGTTGCTAAATAACAAAAAAAGGAGAAAATTTACATTTGTGAGTCTGCAAAGTGAGCAAGCCAAAAAAAAATTATTATGAGGAGTTTCTGGATATAGAGCACTACATGTATATTTGAACAAACAATGAACTGGCACAGTGAGCAAGCCCCAAACCCCATTGATTATTTTCAATTTTCATGATTAATTTTGTAAACATTTTGGTGTGTAAGAACTCAAATTGATAATGATAAAAATAATAGCTGTATTTTTTTTTTTTGGGGGAAGCACTGTTTGCCCGAGGATACAAAGCACTGCTATTATTACCCCAGCTTCAGCTGTGCTACCCATATAGGTGCTCAAGCAGGAAAGGAATTTCTCTCTTGAACCCCCTTCGGTACTAATATTACAGGCTTCAGGATACAATAATAGGTTGAGTGTACTGTACATCGTTCAAATTATCATAACATGTACAACTTTCATTTAATTTGAATACTATACACTATCATTTAAAGTTGAAATTAATGTTGAATTTGAATAAACAGAATTTTGTGGAACTTCTTCTCAACAAAACTGTCAACATGTCAATGAAATGTACTTTTGACTTTTTCCATATTTTCTTTAATCAAAAGAATGTGATCCCTTATTCAATTAAGCTGGTCCTTTTCAGTGATCCAATTGCCACCTTCTTGTTTACATACAATAAACCAGGATGTACGCGAAGTCAGCTAATCGAAAATACCTCCATGTACAGTAATGGGTACATGTACCCAACACCAAGCTTGATTATCATATTGTACTAGGTGTCCCTGGGGAAAAAATTAAACTGAGGCTGGGGTCATTTTCCCCTATAATGCTCAAAACAGCCCTGGAATGTTGCACATTAATACAGTAGGTTGTGAAGTCGCCCTCAAAAATAAAAATTATTATTTGCCTTATGATACATGTTCATTGTAATCTAATTGTAATCATTAAAGTTCAAATACAGTGTATCACACGGGGAGTGTCATGATAATGATACTGGACAAAAAGTGTACTTTATACATGTAGTTTACCAATGACCTGGTCCCATGGACCTGGTAAATAAACATAATGTATTATGAATTCAAACTGGTTGGCAGGACTTTGAGCAGTTTACTGACAAACAGGAAAATGAATTTGTTAACTGCTTTGACATTCACTGAAATGTCAACAAACATGCTAACAAATAGATGATGTATGCCAACAAAGTAATTTTTTGCCCATGATCAAGCCAAATTGAAAAATAATAAAACCGCCAGCCTAGGATTTTGGGGGGATAATTTTTAGTAACATATTGTGTAAGAAAAATGTAGCAAGAACAGTGAAAAGGCATTTTTTTTCAAATTCCTTTTCCAGTGTAGAAACTGTAATTTGGAAAACAATACAACACTTCCCTTGAATATGATATTGGTTGATAAAATATAGAAATTCATATAACTTTGTTTACTTGAATCTGAAAGAGACTGCAAATCAATTTTAATCATGCATGCATGCTCCAGTATTTGCAGTGAAACCTAAGAACTGTTGTCTCAGCTGGTTATTATAATTCAGCATTTTCCATGCACAACCTCATTAGAAATAAATGTCATCATCGCTCCTATTGTACCAGTATATCCTTTATCATGACTGCTCATTTGAAAGGATATAGGGGAGGGGGATCTCTTCATTGTAGCATGGAGACTTTTATACATGTGTATGCTGTATTATATCATGAAAAAAAATATTTAAAGAGAAAAATTACTACACTTTGCTAGAAATCATGCCTTTTATTGGAGCTGTAAAAAGATTAGAAAACATAACAGAGAAACTGGCAGGGTTCCAATAAACAGGGATATTTTACAATCTTTGACCTTGTCTCATCTCAAGGTCTCATGAACTTCAATAGTGCACATTGAGGTACTTGAATAACATTTAAAGGGATAGCTCAACCACAACAGAAGCACAATAAAAAGAAAAGTTAATTATATCACTTCTTGAATTATTCATAAACAATCATCCCATATTAAGTGGTTCTGCTCAATAACTTTTTCACTCAGCGCCATGAATGTTTTATGCACACACAGCACTGTTGACTACATGTACATGTATATTGGCAGAATGGCAGTAGAAGTCTGAATCACTGGGAGAGAGAGAAAACAATCTCTGTGTCCTTTAAGTGGCAAAGTGTCCATGCCAACATGTTCTAAGCATTATAAACAGTGTTTTCAAATCTTTGAATGAATAAAAATAACTATGATGTAATCTCAAACATGCAGAGCAGAGGCCCATGGAAATCAGAACAGCTTTAAATAAACAAAAATCTATGTTCTACTATTTGTCATTATATGACACCTGGATAGATCCATGTGATTTGATTGGTTGTTTGATATCATTCATTCAGCCCATTTTGCAATGACATCATCAGCCGTGCAGTTTTGGATCCCTTCATCGTGCAATTTTGTCCGTTGCACTCGCGCACCGAGACAGCTTCAACTGCAGGCATAAGCAGTGCACATGATGTAATGACGTTACAATCTACAGACCGAACTCGCACTGCATGAGCATGTTTTATATCAAAATACATGAATTTCATATGAAAAAAACCCTCAATTTTTAGGTGTCATATAAACTAAATAATGAATGTTTCTTCATTCGTGCAATGGACAGAATACTTCATTTGGTGAAAGATTAAATAATGACCCATTCAACGAGGTGTAGCCGAGTTGAATGGATCGTTTCATCTTTCACCTCAAGTATTCTGTCCATTGCACGAATGAAAAAAAAAATCATTTTTTGTATACTATCTCTGGTCATATCATTAAATATACAATGCTATTCAATATACTGAATACATTTCAATGAAAAAAAACACCACCAATTCCTCTGTGTAATTGAGATTTCTTGTTTAGGAGATGAGATTATCACATCTGTGGTGATTACATTTCTCCTTTGACTAGATGGCATACTGCCAGACCGCTAATAAAAATCCCAATTGATTGGAGTTCATGAAATCTTACCTTTGCAATTCTTATGATTTCAGGAACAGATAAGTAAGCAGCCACAGGTGGTAATCCCTTTCCTATGAGGTATGCTTCATCTGCCTTGCCTCTGTGCATATTACCTTTATCTTGCTCTGAATAGATAGCAACCGTTCGGATCCCTAACTCTGTACATGCTCGAAACACTCGGATTGCTATCTCACCTGAAATCATATTGAAGAGAAAGTCATGGTACCTCAATCCATTACAGTGTATATCAAAATAACCCCCCAAAATATTAAATCAATTCCAGCTAATTTGATTCAAACTTCAAGTACTAAATGGTGCAATTTCAATATATGCAATTATCGTCCAATTGAATTTCAAGTTAGTTCATTACAATTAATTTTTACTTCACTCCTATTGTATAAATTCTAGCAATCAAACTGTATTTATGTTTAATCTACAACGCTATTCCATTTAACATGAACTCTATTCACTTTACATAGGTGTAATTTCAGTTGAACATCACAACAAATAGTTAAACTGGCTTTAAACATACATGACTGAAAAGACCGCGACAACCAAATATACAGGGAATTAATTTCTAACAAATTCATAAAAAAGTATAAAATAAAGAAGAAACTGTTCATATAATTCAGAATATAAAAATAGGTAGTATGTTTTTTTTTTTTAATGTCTGTAATTTAAAGACAATCTTACCTCTATTGGCAACCATCAATTTTTCAATCTTTTTCTTCTCAGCTGGCTGCTCCTGTGCAATGGTCGATCTGTATCTGTTGCCATGGAGACCACTGGTTGATAGTACTGCACAGGAAGGTGTGGCTGTCTTTTGTAATTGTCTGAATTGCCATGCCTCCCGTATGCGAGGTAGGAGAGTGCTTGCACGGGATGCCTGCACTTTAAACATGGTTGATACTGGGTTCAATGAAACCCCCTGAAAGAAAAACAAATTAACTGTTTTATTATACAACACTATCCACTGGAGTATTTCCCAAAGTATTTCTCAAATCACAAAAAGAACTTAAGAATGATTTCACACAATGAATTTGAAAGCCCCCTCCCCCAAGAAGAAAATAAAGGATGAGCCAGGTGCATAACAACTAATTTTTCAGAGGTTTTCTGATTTCTATTTTGAACAAATTTTTTATTCATTATTCAACAGTGATAACCTTATCATAAAGGTCAACACTATCTAGCAAGGTAGACATAATAGTCCCTATTCAGTGTACAAGCCTGTCTGCCTGTAAAACAAAGTTTGAAAATGGTTAAAATCATATTTGGCACTGACTAAATCATTTTTTTTTACATTCTTTTAAAGAGATTTTTTAATGTCCAAACATTAAAACCCCAATCAATACCATCATCTATGTTGTTAGCCTTAAAATAAACACCATTCTACTTCCTGTAGTTTATCCCAGCTGGTTTTGGTATAAAACTGCTGGTACATGTAGAATGGTCAAAAGAACACTTATCAATTATCAAGGCAATTCCCAACCTTAGACATTCATACTGAATAATAGGAATCAGACTACCAGTATATTCATGTGGGAAAGAAAACAGTCTTATTTATAATCACATGGATTTTATACACAATGAATACTGGAATATGAAATTATTCCACACTATGATAATGTTGATGTTTCTACTTCTCGTTTTGATTATCTCTTATCAGGCCTTCATTCTACCACTGAATGACAAGTCCAACCCAACAAAAAGTTGATTTGAATAACAAGAGAAAATCCAACAAGCATAACATTAAAAATTTCATCAAAATTGGATGTAAAATAAGAAAGTTATGGTATTTTTAAGTTTCGCTTAATTTCACAAAATAGTTATATGCACATCCTGGGCGGTATGCAAATGAGGAAACTGATGACGTCATCCATTCACCATTCTTTATTCATTATATGAAATATTCAAAATTTCTCCTCATTGCCCTGTAAAACAAAGTTTTATTTCTTCCTTAAATGTGGAATTATCATAGTTTTAACATTTTATAGTTCAATCAAGTTAGTCCTTATTGTCAAATCTGTAAAAATTGAAATATTGTGCAATTCAAACAATAAAAAACAAAAGAAATAGTGAGTGGGGGACATCATCGACTCTCTCATTTGCATGTCCCTGACTTGTGCATATAACTATTTTGTGAAAAATAAACGAAACTTTAAAATGTCATAACTTTATTTTTCATCCAATTTCGATGAAATATGCTCATTTGCTTTTTCTCTATTGATTGATTTTTTATTCAAATCAACATTTTTCTGGAGTGGACTGGACCTAAGTTTTAAAAGCAATGTCATTTTCAAATGCTAAGTCAAATGGGGCATGTACAGAAACATGCAATCAATTGAAAATCAATTATGGGGTCCGTAAATCAATTATTTGTCAAGTTTGGAACTGATTGTTGATCTCTTTCCTTTGACAAGGAACTGATTTGTTACAACTAAAATTGATCTACTAATAACAAAATTGCATCAGAATTTTGCAATAATGTGCATATATTTCCCTTCACCACCCCTGTTGCACCCCTTACATGTAGAAAGTTTACCCTGACAAAGGTCCGAGTCAAAATGTTTAAATGCCATTCAAACAAGTGTTTAAACCATAAATGGTTTCCTATTCTGACAACCATTTGACAGTAAAAAGAATCTTCCCCAAAACTTGCTAAAATTTCACACCTTTATGCCAGAAATGTCAATCTACATGTATCTTCTACATTTTTTTGAAATTTATTTCATTTAGTTCTTTGAAGACTGTTCCCCTCTTCCTTAGCTCTGGAAGATTATTTTCTGTTGTATTCTATCTACCTGTACATAAAAGTCAAAGTGTGACAATACAAAGTTGTGCTTACAGAATTACCGTGCTGAATTCAGATCTGAAGGTGAAAGGTTGATAGAAGCAAAAAGAAAAAGGAACATAATTAAAGTTATGAGTATTTTCAAACAGGCTTGTGTGAAAAAAAACAAAATCATGCTAATTAATAGATCACGCTATATGACTTTTAAGCCATAAGAAATTAATTTATGGAAAAAAATAACAAGAGGGGGTTGGCAAATTCATGTTTAAAATTTTAACCCAATACATGTAAATATCTGGGGATATTGTCACACATACATGTAAGCTATTAGGAAAAAGTCAACAAGAAATTTTGATGAAATGCTTGTAATCTACTAGGTGTGCAGTCTCCACAGAGTCCATACTCATTTTCCAAAAATAAAAGGATCACAATTTACTACATGGCAGAGCCTGTATGAACCTTAGCAAGTACCTCTCTGAACACAGCCACAATATTACCCCCTTAAAGGGATAGTCCAGACTGGAAATATTTCTATCTCAATAGAGTAAAATTCACAGAGCAAAATGCTGAAATTTGATCAAAATCGGATAATAAATAACAAAGTTATTGAATTTTCAAGATTTGCATTATTCCGGTGAAACAGTTCTAGGCATATCTCTATGAATATTCATTAGGTGGGCTGATGATGTCATATACCCACTTGTTCTTTGTATTTTATTATATGAAATTAAGTTTATTCAAAAAATTTCTACTAAGAACCAAAACAATGGGATTGACAACTGATGAAGTCATTAGTTATTTATTGCGGTAACTTATTTCATTATAATGGAGACACATCCTCTACACATGTATCAAAAAATGAAACATTTTATTATTTCATGTAATAACATAAGAAAAAGGAAAGTGGAGATGTGACATCATCAGCCCACCTAATGAATATTCATGATGATGTCCATACATGTACATTGTTTTCACAAAATATTGATTATGGTAACTTTAAGATTCAATTGCTCTGTTAATATCCAATTTTGATGAAATTTTCAGCATTTTGCTTTGTGAATTTTACTCTAATTATTTATATTTTCAGCCTGGACCATCCCATAAAACAAACAAACACACACACAAAAACACCTTTAAGGCCCCCTTTATTTATTAAATAAAGATGTTTTATTGTTTTTTCTCAAATTAAATTCATACAATACAGTTCACAAAGTAACAATTGTAAAGAATAATTCGAACAAATCACTTAAACCCTTATACATTTATGCACATCATGTATTCAAGGCCTAGATGGAGGGCCTGCATCGTATAAATCCAGATCCAAAACAGAACACCAAGGCCAACACCAGACTTGAAATCACCCGGTGTGTCTGTCCCACCTAGCCAGGAGGCTCCTAGACAGTAAAAATCATTTACGAACGTATACTCACTCTCCATGGAGCAGCCAGGGCTTGCGTCCGATTCAAGTGCGTGTACCGCAAAAAAAAAGAAAACTTTCGACCCCAAGATTTCTACTTTCCCTATTTATTCTAAAAGATCTAGCCCTAAATCATGTAAATGGTATACAACTTCATTTCTCACATTTCTACAATATTGATTTCGTTTTTAAACAAGAATTCATCAAAAAAAAAGAGAAAAATATTATAAAAAGACAGGGAAAACTTGCCACTGTGTTTACGCCACCATCTTGATTTCTTCTTTTACTAGTATGGTCAGTTCCCCCATGTCTGCGCAGTCTCCCAAGTCTGTGCACCCGCGTATCTGCGCGATTCTAGTAAAAGATACGCAACGAGCACGAACTTTACACATGCAATACATGGACAAGTATTCATCAGAAAATCTGACTCAAAAATGTGGAAAAATAATGAATTCAGGGCATTTTATGTGACGGCCTCAAAACACAGCCTTTGTCATCAAAATCCCTGAATCGTGTGCAAAGTAAATGAGTGCACAGACATGGGGTAGGCCTACAATTTTTTTTTTCAATCTGATTCTGAAAATGACTGCCCGAGGTTTTTTCAAGAAAATCCTATATTTTCTTCAATTTATTAATGAGAAATTATGTACACTTACTCTTAATAATATAACGAACATTATTAACCAAAAGATTTTGTGAAATAAGAAGAAATTATTGTTAAATCTTGTCTCAAATTGTTAGGTGGGCAGACTAAAAAAGCAGTAAAGTAAAGTCATGACAGTACTTGAACTGAAGCTTGAAGTTAGACCTAGAATTAGCAGTCTAGGGCAAAAAAAAAAATCTGTTCTTTTTTTGCAGTATAGGCACATGAATTGGACGCAATTCGTGGCTCTGTGGAGGGTAAGCATATCTTAGTAAATGAGTTTTACTCTCTAGAGTAGAAGCCTCCTTCCTGGCTAGTTCCACCGCGAACCGACCAGGCAGGCACAGCCCGGCTCGCCGCGCTGCCCCGGTCTGTCGAGGCCTGCCACTGCCAGCCGGCAGCCCCTGGCATGCCCATGACATGTTCATTCTGGAATAATCTTGCAACCACACTAGAACTAGATCTAATTCATTAATTTGGTCAATAACAGGCAACAGAAATGAACAAAGTATAAGAGCACTAAAATTTATACTTACTCAGGTATTTAAAACGAAATATCTGCTGAGAGTTACTCGCAAATGACCAAAGTGGTGTGTTCAAAGTCACTTTCAGGACTGTCACCACGTTAATACCGGTACTAGTTCTTCATTCATAACATCGCTGGTATACGGTATAAAGAGTCATCGAGAGAGAGATGGATCAATCGGATTCGCTCAACACACATACACTGAGTATGATAGATATCTCGTGCCTGGATTTGGAAAGAAGTACTACATTATAATAATGAATAGCTAGTGGTGCACGGTCCGGTGGTGGTGTGAGGGGGGGGGGGGGAATAAGAGGAGGTTACTTGAATTAAATGGTCAAAATATACATGGCAAACATAGACAAGTTTATGATGAACAAAGTGCCACCATTAACATGATTTAATGCAGTAGTCAATGTAGAATCAAAACAATTCAGGGCAGGCCATGCCACAGCTTAGCTGACTTGTGACTGTGACGTGGCAAATATAGTGAACGAAACGAGTAGGAAATGTTTTCACCTTTTCAAAATAAATCTCAATTTTGTATTCGGCATTTGATATGATATTCAAAATATGGCATCATATATTATACTTTTCATTTAGTTTAGTTGTGACGACCACGGGTAAAAATGAACTTGGAAAAAAGGAAGCAAAATGATATAGAGAGAAGGGTGAAATAAGATGATATTTTCTGAATATTAAATCAAAATCTATCACAAATATTAATCTTTGAAAAAAAAATGTTGAAAACTATGCTCGCTCACTTCGCTCACACCTTTTTATCAAGTTCCCCGCCCCCAAATACGCCATGCTCGACTCGCCCCTGAACTGCCCTGAAACTGAACTGCCCTCGAATCATACTTTTTGACAAGAAATACAGCACTAAGAGGCTATAGGCCCAGAGGAAGGGTGTGGGAAACTATAGGAGAAATGAAATGATCATTTTCTCGCGCGAAGAGAGGAAGCAAAATTAATGTATGAATTTAACAAGATAAATATGTTTCCTCTATAGGTTTTTATTCTGCTGAGAAAGAAAAGATTAAGAGACTTCCCCTAGCTCCCCCTTCGCTTTTAATTTTCTCCCTTTTTACCTTCCTCTTTAATGGGGGGGGGGGGACGATCCAACACGGTCCCCTGGCTACCAGGCTGTCTATAATTATATTGTACCGTATTGTATTTATTTTCCGTCAATTAAAAAACAATAACAAAGATATATATCTACAATGATCAATAAAATGAAATTTTTTTGCCCTATACTCAGCGTTGGTAACTATCGATCAACGAGAGCGGGCCCCTAGTCATAGAAATACATGTAAAAATATAAATCAGGCAAAATTTCCATTAATTTTATCAAAGTACAGAATAATTAATAAACAAAGAGGGAGTATTGGGCCACTGTTGGCATTCAAGCGATGGGTGGACCCAAAGGGTGGACCTTAGGGCAAAATGAATAGGCCTATGAGCCGGAACACTACTGTACTGAACCAGATTAGTGTTCTGGATCATAGGCCTATACTGTAGATCAACTTATCAAGAGTTTATTTTGCAAACTGTATAGGCCTAAAAATAATAATCGGAGAGAACTCCGGGAGAACTGAGATTTTTGTGGCAATACTACGAAAAGCTATGAAGCAATCTATCTCTGATATTACAGTCCTTGCGGATGGCGCATGGCCACGCTGCACGTTTTCTCATTGTTTACTTCGTATTTACTACGACGTTTGTGTACAAACCAAATGGAGGCGCCATGGTGGGCGTGGTCAACATTCAATCAATTCAGTTTCTTTTCATTAATTATGAAAACGAACCTAAAATTTCTTACAACTTGTTACAACTGAATTGCGTAGACGAAATGCAATTCAGGGTGTGGCCTTATTAAAATGAATGGATTTCAAGTCAGATTTTTAAACTAAGTCTATATGATTGAATTACCGTCCATTGTATTTTCTCGTCTGCTGATAAAATGATGAAATTTTTACTTAATTGCCAAGCTGATAAAGCCCTTTCTTACAGATTTTGATATAGTAGACTTGTTAAGAGGTTAAACGCTGCATTTTTTAGTACAAATGTCCCACTTGGCACAAATGTTCCTTGAGTCAAAAGAAAAAGATTCATCCAAAGAGACACGCTGTATCTATGCAAATAAGCAAGTAATTTGCATAAATTTGCATATCATGTCGATATAGTATAAAAAAGTAATTCAGAATATATTTTTCACCAGAACTGCCCTAAAATTGGAAATAAAGACTTAGGGTAAGACAGGGAAGAAAATTGTCATAAAATAATTGGGATATCCTTGTTTATTATTACCTAGTTTACATAAATTATGCAAATTGTAATTTAAAACAGAGTTTTTTTTCAAGAATCTTGAATTGTTTTATAAATAACAGCAATTAATACAAAATGTAAACATTCTACATGAAAGAGAATATATTAGCGAAAACATCGATATGCTTCATGACAGTATTAGTGTCTTAATTTGCTTAGAAAGAGGGCAAATATGTCAAAATGTATGCAGCGTTCACCCCCTTTTTTTGCAGTTAACAAGTCTACTAATATATTCTCCTATCTGTACCAGCCTTGGTATTATTTTCGCAGCTTTAGACCTTTTAATAAACGCAGAGAGGGGTGTACCCATTCCTTTGTGGAGCTCGTTATTGTGACAATGACTATATTAATTATGATATTCTCTGACACTGTAATTGTCTACTGAGATAACCGATCCCTATTGTACATTAATTTCAACATTACTAAGGATTTTACTTCTACATTAAATATGCAATCAAAACAAACTATTGTCACACACTATTGAGTTGAGTGAGTGTAACAAGACTTAATTGAGATATCTAGAACCTCCTTTTCTATATATAACTTTAGGCCATAACAATTCTTTACTTTTTATTTCTTTCGTAAAACTGGGTAATTTATCATTTTCTCTGGAGTTATGAACAACTAAATAAATGAAAATGATTTCTCTTATAATTCCTCTAACATAGCGACATCGGTAATGACACTCACTCACTATTTCTTTCGCAGATTTGACAATCAAGGAATTAGCATCATGATTGGTTTTAATGATGGCAATCCCACTTATTCAAGGAGTCAAATCTGTTTTAAGGTATAATAAAGAAAAGAGTAAGATATTTAAAATACAAAAGAAAAAACGGTGAGTGTGTGATGTCATCGGCTTCCACATTTGTATACTGATCTGGATGAGCATATAGATTTTTGTGAAATTACGCGGAATGTCATAACTTTCGCATTTTACACCAGATATTGAAGAACTATTCAGCCGAGTTAATTTTGTTGGTTTAATTTTCAACTTCTAATTAAATCACATATTTTTGCTAGTGTGGACGACCGTATAGTGGAAGTACTTTCTTCTGAATCTTTATACTGGGTTCCGAGAAATAGTGCATTAACATCGCTGAAGAAAAGCAGAGGGCAAAGATTGGTGCAGATAAGGCTGCGGGAAAGCATTTGGAAAGAAGTAAATGCAAAATAATCATTTCATAATATTTTGAGAAAATGAACGGTTTTCCTTTTTAAAGAACAACATACTGAAACGATTTCTTTCTTCCATTCTGTTCTGATCTTCCTCTTTTTTGCTTTGGTCTTGCCCTCTTATTTCGTGCCCGAGAAGGGGGGTGAATAAAAAAAAATTATCTGCAATCGGCTCTGCATGGCATTGACAACAATCCTTTTTAGGCAGATGAAGAAAGATGATGTCTCGTAGAGGGCGCGAATCACATTAGACCAGAGTAGTACATAAAGGTCAAGTCCACCACAGAAAAATGTTGATTTGAATCAATAGAGATAAATCAGACAAGCATAATGCTCAAAATTTGATAAAAACGGATGTAAAATAATAAAGTTATGACCATTTTCGCCTATTTTTCACAAAGTATATGCACAATTTCAGTGACATGCAATTGAGAGAGTAGATGATGTCCCCAACTCACTATTTCTTTTGTTTTTATTGTTTGAATAAAAATATTTCAAGTTTTACAGATTTGACAATAAGGACCAACTTAACTGAACCATAAAATATTAAACAATGGTAATTCCACAAGTTCAGGGAGAAATAAAATTTTGTTCACATGACAATGAGGAGAAAATCAGATTATTTCATTTTTCATATAATAAAATAAAAAAAGAAATAGTGAGTGATGTCATCAGTTCCCTCCTTTGCATACCGACTGGGATGTACATATAACTATTTTGTGAAATTAATCAAAATTCAGAAATGCCATAACTTTCTTATTTCATATCCAATTTTGATGACATTTTCAGCGTTATGCTTGTTTGATTTTCTCTGTTGAATCGTATCAACATATGGGGTGGACTCGGCCTTTAACTCTGGATTTATAGAGCAAAGTACTTGACAAACTTAAGAATCGGGTGAAAGGCAATAATATCAAACGAAGTGCTTCTCCCTTGCATACTCACTTACTGCAATATCATATATTCCCTTTTGTATTTTCAAAATGCTATGAATTTCAGTTTTGGAAAAGCTTAATTTCTTTTTCGGTTGCTCACTCTCTCGCAGACACCCCTTTATTTGAATAGTACTATTAAGTACAATAATCATGCAAAAGATTGTTTGTTTGCTTATTTCATTTATTTATTTCTTTTATCATTATTAATAATATTCATTTATATATATATATATTTTTTTTTGGGGGGGGGGACGTGTGTAATTGAGTTTAAACAGACGTGCATATCAGTCAAATAGGATTCTTAGGACAAGTCCATCTCAACAATAACTTGATTTGAATAAAAAGAGACAAAATCAACAAGCATAACACTGAAAATTTCATCAAAATCGGATGTAAAATAAAAAAGTTATGACATTTTAACGTTTCGCTTCATTTCACAAAAGTATTATATGCACATCTCGGTCGGTTTGCAAATGAGGGAACTGATGACATCACTCACTCACTATTTCTTTTGTATTTTATTATATGAAATATTTTGATTTTCTCGTCATTGTCATGTGAAATGAAGTTTCATTGCTCCCTGAACACGTGGAATTCCATTATTTTAACATTTTGTGCTTCAGGCAAGGATGTCCTAATCATCAAATAAATTGAAATATTGTATAATTCAAACTATAAAAAAAACCAAAAGAAATAGTGAGTGAGTGACATCATCGACCATTTCATTTGCTCGTTCATGTAACTATTTTGTTAAAAATAAGCGAAACTTTGAAATGTCATAAGTTTCTTATTTTACATCCCATTTTGATGAAATTTTCAGTATTGTGCTTGTCTGATTTTTCTCTATTGATTCAAATCAACATTTTTCTGAGGTGAACTTGACCTTTAAAGTCACCATCCGAAAGTAATGACCAGCCGGGATTGAACCTCGAACATTTGTATCAGGCCGTAACTTCTCCATGTAGTTCGGATTGTAGGCACATGAAAAAAAAAACCGATAACTATGGCGTGCCAAGTGTACGCCAGTATATTCTGGGCAATTCAAGCAATTCCGTACACAAAATGTGTTTTTATTCAGACGAAAATCTTTTTGTCATGACGCTTTTCTAATTTCGTACACGAAATTTATTTTGTGTCACACAAAATCATTTTCGTCTCGACGAAATGCACAAAATAAATTTCGTTTAGACAAAATGTAATTGCGTCCACAAACTTCATTTGGCGTGCCATACAAAATGGCGCACCAAATGTCCGATGGTAAATTCCGTCCAATTCACGTCATTCCGTACACAAAAGTTTTTTTGTTCGTATGAAAATGATTTCGTCATGACGCAGTTTTATTTCGTATACGAAATTATTCTTGTCACACAAAATAAATTTTCGTCGAGACGAAATGAAATTTCGTCCACAAAATTTATTTCGTACACACGAAATGAATTTTGATCTAACGAAATAGCACCCCAATTGTCCAAAGGAAAATTCTGTAGGAAAATATGTGTTTCACTCCAACGAAATTCATTTCGTCATGATGCAGTTTGATTTCGTATACAAAATTTATTTTGTGTCACACTTATAATCAATTTCTCGAGACGAAATAAAATTGCGTCCCCGAAATTCATTTCGTTGCGATGCAAATATTTATTCCGTCAACGAAATGATTTTGTGTCACATCACAAAAAATTCCGTCGACAAAATGATTTTGTGTCACATCACAAAAAATTCCGTCCATGTAAAATAATTCTGTCTCCTCTTTCTGGCAGGGAATATGAGATCGTCGCTGATTGGCTGCACCTTGCTCAAGCCGATATCTTCGCTCGATCGATTCCGGGCGCGGGACGGTCACACTCACAGGTCGGCATGTTGGTGAACCTTTCTTGTTTAGCTTAGATTTCACGTTATTCATGTCAACGAGAGCTGCAAACAACTTCTCTAATTGGTAGAATGTGGACGGACATTGCATTCGTAAGTTTAGCTATGTTTTCGACTTCAAAATTACGTTGAAAACAAAATGGGAATTCGTTAGTCGTTGCCAAACTTGCATTTGCAAGAAGCTGTGCAATTTATAGTCCCGTGTATTCAAGTTTGTGTAGGGTCCTACTGTAGTCGACCATGCCCATGCCAGGCCAGGGGGGATTGGTCTTTTGTGCACACCTCTTCTTCCAGGCTGGTACAGTCCGCCACTGGCGTATTATCGTACCTCGTACCTAAAATGGTAATGAATTATACAGGCTGATATTTAGGCCTAGATTTTGATAAATGGTGTAAAATTCATACTCAGACTGACTCAGAGCAAAATGCATGTTGAAATTGGAAACTTCATTGGATGACAAATTTTAAATAATTATTGACTGTCTGAGTCAGTGATTGACGTGATTTTATTTTTAGATTATTAAAAACAGCTTTAGCTTGGGCACCCACACGCATTGCGAGGTTAGTATTAATACTGGTAAATTAAACCATTGAACCATGTTTGGCAGTGGATTTCGAATTGACAGTTAACATGGTTAATGAGTTAGTGGGTCGCGCATGCTGGCTTGCTGCGATCCCACTTCTGCAAGTGATGTCCACGTCCATAAGGCATTAAGCACACCACTTCTAAATAATGGCTTGGTTTTTCTGTGCGCTGTGGCATGTCAGGGGCGGATCCAGCTTTTATAAAGGGGGGGTTGGGGTGGTATGTGAGGGAGCGTAGCGACCGAGTCCAAGCGAGCGGAGCAAGCGAGGGTGTTTGGGGGGGTGTCCCCCCTCCCACGTAGGGAAAATTTTTGAAAATCTGTGTGAAAATGGCGTTTCCTTGCATCTAAAACACCACTATTTTTGATATAGAGGTCGTTGCCAAATTAACCCCCATGAAAATTTGTAAAATTAAGTTGCGATCCCCCATTTTTTTTTTTTAATGGGATTTTTGTTTGGGGATGAGAATCGGCAACCCTGGCCTAGATTGTCACTTCCGCGGTGGCCCGTGTCCTCAAAAAAGCTGATGGGGGGGCAAAAAGGACTATGTGACATTTGTTCGCCCAACCCTCCCCCAAATAAATAATAATAATAAATTAAATGAATACATAGAAATAGAATAAAATAAAATTACAAGTTTTTTAAAAAAGATAAGATTTAAAAAAATGGTCCTGGGCAGATTTTTTTTTTTTTTGGGGGGGGGTTGCAACCCCCCCTCTAGATCTGTTTCTGCATGTAATGAACCCTTGACTATGAGTTGGGCTTGTCCGTAGACTCTAATGTTAGAGTCGAGGCCTATCTCGGCTCGGGCCCAAAGATGCGCCACCGCGCACAGAAAAATCATGTGGTATGGACACCAGAAGTGAGAATGAGATCCCATGCGCGACCCACTGACTTAGATATCCACTGCCAAAACGGTTCATGGTACAGGGTATAGGGCAAGTCCAAGAAAAGGTCACCCTAGAAGATAAAATTTTATCTCCAATTTAAGAAGTTATCTTTGGAGGGGTAAGAAAGCCTATCGCCTGTTGTGGTAGCCTAAGTATGTTTGGCCTAGGTCCTAGCCCCACTCATTACTAGTACAAGTTTAGTTACTTCGAGCGATGTTTGTGCCGGCTCCACTTCACCACCACTACTATACGCTCCATCTGGCTGAACATCGTGTCCGTTAAGTCGATCTGATATTCCGAGTGACAAAGGTGGGATTTTATGGGGAAATATAAAACTCATGGAACATCACGATCTTTAAAAACAAAACTAATATAGGAGGGGGTCCAGTGTCCGGACATGTTATCTTTTGGTTACACTTCGTAATTCAGAAGGTTCGTAATTCCAAAACACGTGAATTCATTATTGCCTGAACCACAATGTTCGTTAAATCGAAAAAGGGTTCGTTAATCCGAACATTTGTGGCGTAATTCCGAAGGTTCGTTAATCCGAAAAGGAATAATGAGTGATAATTCCGAAGGTTCGTTAGTCCGAAAACGAAATGAGGTTCGTTAATCCGAAAACGAAATGAGGTTCGTTAATCCGAAAAAACTAAATGAACAACGAACCTCATTTTTTTTCGGACTAACGAACCTTCGGAATTATGACTCTCATTATTCCTTTTCGGATTAACGAACCTTTGGAACAACGAACGTCATTTCAATTTTTGGATTGTCGGACCTTCGGAACAACGAACCTTATTTCGCTTTCAGATTAACGAACCTCCGGAATATCCAAACCTTCGGAATAACGAAGCTTCGGAATTATGAATGTAAACAATCTTTTTGAAGCCTTCCTTTTTGTCTTTGGATTACACTAAAAATATGAATTCAATACTTGTAATCATCTTCTATTTTGTTCTTTATATTTCCCAACATTTTGTACTAAAATTTGATGAAACTTCGCTTCTAACTTTTTTCAAATGACTTTCTAACATTGATCGTGTGGACACACAACCTGTACGGACACACAACAACTGAGTGACCTGAAACTCAGGCAGGACGTTTAGCAATACTTGATTAACCTTATGCCCAAATTTCATGAACTAGGTTTCTAAGTTTTCATTTAAAAAACACAACCTTTTGTTAAGATTTGGTGTTGATGCCGCCACCGTCAGAAAAACAGCGCCTATAATTTTACTCTCCTATGCAGGTGAAACAAAACGGAAGGAAAGAAGGGAAAACACAAATTTTGCGCATTTTCATGTATTTATTTTCAATAGTCTCGGCAGTGCAGCCGTCCTTGCATGGTAACTATTATATAAAGATTATCCAGCAGCTTGCAAAGGAAAGTCAGTTTCAAAGTAATTTCTTCAGTGCACAGATGAGGCGAGGGGGTCTTCGGGCGCTTGCCCCCTCTCCTCTCCTACAAAAATAAATTATGACCAAGAAAGTAGAAAAGAAAATGGTGAAATATATTTTTTCTGAATATTATGCTTTCATTGGATATTTATAAAGTTAAATATTTTTATTTTTTTTGCTCGCTCACAAAAAAAAGATCTGCCCAATTATTCATATCTAGCCCCTTCAAAACTTTGGCTCACTTCGCCACTGATTTGTTTCATCACACTTCTATGCAAATACTTACGCCTATAGAATAGAATACATTATATCCTACATAGAGTAAATCATGTATAGTACTATTGGTTCAAGTAGCATCATGTGACCGAATATATTTCAACTCTGACGTCATACCTCGATATATTTTTGGATACTAGTATATCGAGGTCTGACATCATTATTTCACAAAACTGGATCTAGCTAAACTCTCAGGCACACCGGCCAGCGCGCTCTCTCTCCCGGGCAAGTCCAGCGATGTGTCGGCACAGGCACTGATCTGCGTTCTGCTGAGCACGATGGCTCAGAGAAAAGTAGGTAATTCAACTCAAGTAACCGGACTTTGCAAGCTCATCACATAGATTTTGGTTATAAATTATAAAAAGTTGGATAAAAAACAAATATATCAGGCGTTTCATTCGAAAGCATAGTGGGAATTATTAATCCTCGGTTGGACTGGCAAAACTACTATATTTCCCTCGGGGCTTCGCCCCTCAGGAAGTAATTGTCAGACCAACCTCGGATAAATAATTCAACTATACTTTCTCAAAGCCTGATATATTTGTTTACTATTTCTCATAATTCCATATGGCTTTGTGTAATTATTTTGTGTCCAGAATTACTTCATTAATATGAAATTTTATTCAGAATCACAAAAACTGCAAGCTCTCTTTTTCTCCTAATAATCAGAGACAAAATGAGCCCAAGATTTTGAGGGAGTCAGATGTGTCATATCAGGCAAAATTCAATAGAAGTTGTGAGCGAGCAAGCTTTTCATTAAAAAAAAATCACATTTTGTAGCTTGACATAAAAATATTCAGAAAATGTTATATTTCATTTTTCTTTCCCTTTTTTTTTGGGGGGGGGGAGAGCATCCCAAGCCTCCCCCCATCTATGCACCTCTGTCTAGTGTCTATATTACTGTTATATTGTTATTTCAAGACTAATTTTCATAGAAACGATTGGTTCAGAAAAAATATTAAACACATGCAGCCTTTCATGGAAAGTTCCCCCGGTTGTCCCGAAAAGGTGTGTTTTGTTTGACTTTCCTCCTCAACCCACCCTTTCGAGAAAAGCTCTCGCGGCATATCTCAACGTCCGTATGACATATTTGTCCTGCCCACCAGAGGTGAAGGCGAGACTAAGGGATCCAAATGTCGTCTGTCCGTCCGTCACAAACCTGTAATGACACATAACTCCACAACCGTAAGTCGCTTTTAAACCAAACATGGATGGTAGATGGACCTGGGTGACCTGCATGTTGAGCTGCAGTCAGAGGTCACATGCTAAGGTCAAAGGTCATTTTCAGGTCAACGTTAAAGTTTACATGCAACACTTTTATGACACCTAACTCCACAACCGTAAGTCGCTTTTCAACCAAACTTGGGGGACCTGCATGTTATGCTGCAGTCTGAGGTCATATGGTAAGGTCAAAGGTCATTTTCAGGTCAACGTTACAGTTCACATGCAAGACTCTTATGACACCTAACTCCGCAACCGTAAGTCACTTTTCAACCAAACTTGGATGTTGGATAGACTTGGGGGACGTGCATGTTATGCTGCAGTCAGAGGTCACATGGTAAGGTAAAATATCATTTACAGGTTAAAGTTTACATGCAAGACTCTCTTATGACACCTAACTCCGCAACCATAAGTCACTTTTCAATCAAACATGGATGGTCGATGGACTTGGGGGACCTGCATGTTATGCTACAGTCAGAGGTCACATGGTAAGGTCGAAGGTCATTTTCAGGTCAACGTTAAAGTTTACATGCAGGACACCTAACTTCGCAAATGTAAGTCGCTTTTCAACCTAACATGGACAGTAGATGGACTTGGGGGACCTGCACATGTTACGCTGAAGTGGGAGGTCACATGATAAGTTCAAAGGTCATTTTCAGGTCAACGTCAAAGTTTACATGCAAGAATCTCTTATGTAAACTAACTCCGCAACCGTAAGTTACTTTTCAACCAAACTTGGATGTTGGATAGACTTGGGGGACGTGCATGTTATGCTGCAGTCGGAGGTCACATGGAAAGGTCAAAGGTCATTTACAGGTTAAAGTTTACATGCAAGACTCTCTTATGACACCTAACTCCGCAACCGTAAGTCACTTTTCAACCAAACTTGGATGGTAGATGGACTTGGGGGACCTGCATGTTATGCTGCAGTCAGAGGTCACATGGAAAGGTCAAAGGTCATTTACAGGTTAAAGTTTACATGCAAGACTCTCTTATGACACCTAACTCCGCAACCGTAAGTCACTTTTCAACCAAACTTGCAGACTTATGCTGCAGTCGGATGTCACATGGTAAGGTCAAAGGTCATTTTCAGGTCAATATTAAAGTTTACGTGCAAGGCTGGTATGACAAGTGTTATTCCATCCCAGTAATTTCACAATGAAGTTTCGATATAATTCT
This sequence comes from Lytechinus variegatus, assembly GCF_018143015.1. Lineage (NCBI taxonomy): Eukaryota > Metazoa > Echinodermata > Echinoidea > Temnopleuroida > Toxopneustidae > Lytechinus > Lytechinus variegatus. Next base: position 43,964,363 of record NC_054746.1, read on the forward strand.
TGCGTGCCCTCGCAAATCACAATATTTCTGGTTATTTTCATAAGTGGGCGAGACAAAAATTGCTTTTGCCTTGTTTTTTAGTCATGTTCAAAATGAATTAGTGATGATTTCATTTTTCTCGGCATTTTAATCCCCAAGTCTGCATGGTTTAATTATGTTTGATGCATGTTTTGCCTTTAGTAGACAGCTGGCAGCCCTCTGTCTCGAGGAGTATTTTTATATCTCTTTCTGTATTTGGTGAGTGAAGCCAACGAAATTCAGCTGAACAACCAACATAAAGGCATGGTCACACCGGCCGAGCGTTGTTGGAGCGGTAGGGAAAGAGGGTAGAATTTTTCTCTCAAAATGGGGGAAAAAATCGAAAACAAAAAAACTAAAATCGAACTTGAAAATGGTAAACGGTAGCGAGCGGTGATGATTTTTTTTTCTCTCCGCTCCACGACCGCTCCAACAACGCTCGGCCGGATGCCTTTACACTTAAGGGGAATCCAGCCTTGGTCATAAAATATAGTGTTGGAAAGGAGAAAATTAGATAAAACAGAATGGTGAAAGTTTGAAAGAAATCGGACCAGCAATAAGAAAGTTATGGCTGCTTTAAAATTGAAATCCCTATGATTATGTAGATTTCAAAGTGGCAACTGGGTAAGTAAATTATGACAAGAGGCAAGGACAACTTTCCCATAGGCCATGTACTTAATTATCAGGGATTTGTGTTTTTCTCCTAACTGCCCTTCCCCTGGGGCAGTAATCTAAATATAACCCTGGTAGTATATTGTTTTATGTCCTCATGTGAAAGAAAAATAAAAATTTGAAGTAAAACATTTGAAAAAATGACATATTAGCCATTTTATGTATTGGAGTACATGGAAGAGTAGTCCTTGCCTTACATCACTGTGACATCACATATGTGGCCAATTTGCAGTCTCGTGGATCTAGGGATTACCAATATTCACAACTTTAAAAATAACTTTCTTATTATTTGTCAGATAGTGTTCAAACTTTCACCTATCAACTTGACTGATTTTTCTTATTCCCCTAAGAACAAGTTTTTATTTGGGTTGGATTCCCCTTTAACAGAGACCGAAGCTTTAGTTCTAGTTTTGGCTCTGCTATTTTTTTGATTGGATGTATTTCCTGATTTATCACAATAATTGCAAGTTTTATCATAATTTAACTTTTTGAAAATTATGCTATTATGTGATTAAGGCTACATCTCTTGTACTTTCTACCGATAGTCTCAATATAACGTTATTAATGGATTATTTCTTGTTAAAAATCCTAAAGATAGGAACTAACTCTGTGGTTGGTAGATAAATATGACTCACTTGTCCAGGTGTTGATAAACGGGCCCTGCTGAGTAGGCCTAGAGTTTTCTTAATTATATATAATTGATTTCATGACATGTGTTTACATTTGCTGCAGATTCCCATTCAGCCGTTGGACTGAACTGGTACTGTAACACAGTATGGATGGTCAATATGAAGCAAGCTTCATCGAATTCCTCCAAGAGCTCTGTACTCTGTTCTGATCATTTTGAAGATGCTTGCTTTGACAGGACTAGGCAAACGATTCGTCTAAGACAGGATGCTGTCCCAACCACATTTAATTTGCCGCCTCGTCATCAGAAGGTACAGTAGATCTATATCATACGTGTTTTAAAGAAATATAATCTCTGTATTATCTATCTACCTTTGGTTTGACAGAACAATGTTTTGAATATTCCATTCTCAGTAGCCAAAGAGAAATGAAAATTATCCTATTCGTTAGGGTCACCATGGACCTCGGCCTATACTGTGTACCAGGGGACTGTGTATTTTAAGTTAACGCTTACTAAATGATCAAACAAATTAAAAATTTGGTTTAGCCCTACATAATTAGCATGAGCTTCTTTGAAATTGCAAAGCTAAGGGTGTATTGCTGATTTTTCATAATTTATTAAAATTCATTTTTGATAAATTATTTTATGCATAAATAGAGAATTCTCTGCTGTACAGTTAAGTAAATCTCTAAATAAGTTCCCAAGTTCTACGGTGCGTATGAAAAAATGGGATAGATTTGAAAAGTCTATAAAATTTTTGTTTCAAATTATGAGCTCAATATTTTGGTGTCAATACATGCTATGGAGTCTTATCCTTCAAATGCTATTAAAATAATTTGGTTTTGTTCGTGCTTACGCAAACACAAATTTTTGTTTTGTCTGGGGTAAAAAAGGAAGCTTGTGCCAAAATGGCATAATATGATGGTCGGACTTCTTGCTATCAGCAGAATTCCTCTTAACCTTTTCATTATCTTTGCCATAATTTTCGAATTATGCAGTCAAAATTCATTTCCAAATCTACTTATTTATTTGGATAGTTGTGGTGTTGTTCCTTTTTAATATGTTCTCTTTTAGTTTTGAATATTCCTTCCTTAGGCAAGAACATTTTTTTAAACCAAATTATGGTAGAGCGTGTTTTTTTTCGAATCCTTTCATTGTGTTCTGCAAAGGTTATGATGCCTTTGAACAGTGGCATACTGAGGGGTGGGGGCTCGGGGTGCTCCCCCCCTCCCAATACAAAATTATGACCAAGGAAAAAAGTGGAAAGAAAAATAACAGAAAACATAGAAAGTGAAATATGATATTATTCTGAATATTATGTCAAAATCACAAAATTTGATATTTTAGTAAAAACTGGAAATTTTTGCTTGCTCGCTTCACAACTTTTTAATGCATTTTACCTGATCTGCCATATCTTGCTCCTTCAAAATTGACTCAATACACCATTGCCATTGAAAGACATGAATATTTTCTTGTTTGTCCTGTCAAGCACATAATTAAACTTGGTGAAGGATTCAATGACCCCTTGAAAATAGGATTCATGTCTTTTATAGGTACCATTACATAAATTGTTTCACATAATTATTATCAAAGGTACCATAACATAATTTGTTTCACATAATAAAAAGGATTTGAATGATTACAAATTCTCCCAATTAAAAATGCAAATCTTCTCACTTGGGTTGACAAGAAAGTCTCTTCTTACTTATCATAAGGAAAATTCAAAGGTAAAAGAAGTTCAAATTAAAACCAATGTAATTCAGGTAAATGAATAAATTTATTAGTGAAATTTGACAGCATTTTTCGAAAATTATGGCAAAGATAATGAATATATTATAAGTCTGCTGATTAGCCAAAAGTCTAAAAGTATAAAACGTCCCGTGTTCGCTCAAGCATGAATTTATTTTTTAAATGCCATTTCAAAGATAAGATCTTAGAGCATCTATTAATATCAAAATATAGATATAATATTTTGAGACAAAGCAAAGATTTTATAATTTTCAACCAATAAGTGCAAGAATAATGATGCATTTGTCATTTATGATTTAAAATAGAATTTCCATTGGATTAGATTTGTAAGAAAAATAATGTTTTTGAGCAATTCTAGGTCCGACATGAACTCATACATTGTTGCATTACTGCGTATCCGGATGCCGCAAACTTGGTCCCTAAACTTCTGCGAGACTTGACCAACAAAAAAAATATGAGGACATGTTTCTAACTGTGGAATTATTGCAAAACATGTGGAGGGGGGCTTATTAAAGTGATGGTCCAGGCTGAAAATATTTATACATGTAGCTTAATAAATAGAGTAGAAGTCACTGAGCAAAATGCCGAAAATTTCATCAAAATCAGATGACAAATAATCAAGTTATTGAATTTGATAGTTTATAACAATAGTTTGTGAAAACGGTCGTCATGAATATTCATTAGGTGGGCTGATGATGTCACATCTCAAATTGTTCTTTTGAATTTTATTATATGAAATAATGTTTATTAAATTTTATCCTCCAAGAACTAGAAAAATTGGATTGACAACTGATTTAGTACATTAGATATTAATTGCTGAAACTTATTTCATCATAATGGAGACACATCATTTACACATGTATGAAATAATGAAAAAATTATGATTTTATGAACCAAACGGAAAGTGGGGATGTGACATCATCCCACCTAATGAATATTCATGATATGACTATTTTCTCAAAATATTGCTAAACTTTAAACTTCAATAACTTTATTATTTGTTATCCGATTTTGATGACATTTTCAGCATATTGCTCAGTGGATTCTACTCTATGTATTAAGATATAAATATTTTCAGCCTGGACCATCCCTTTAAGACCCCCCCCCCTTCCTCCTTTGGGGCCAGATAGGGTTAATAAATCATCATGAATATTTAAACATGTTTATTTTGCTGCAAGTCCATTGAAAAGGATTCATTTCTAAACAAATATTATTCTAAATGTACTATTGAATATTAATTTGACAAATTTAAAGTCATTTTTTTCATTCTTGCATCTCGGTTTATTCAATTTTTCTTCTTTTTTTAATGTTTTTTTTTTTTATTCACTCTTCTCGTACAGAATGCACACAAACCAGGGAAACCCTCGAAAGAAAGTCATTTAGATTCAGCAAGCAACCTCCCAGATACTGCAAAGACACCTGTACCAAAGTCTTCAGCACCTTCCCTGGGACTACTACTCAATGCCAAAAATCTAAGAGGGGTAAAGTGGAAGATAACAGCAACATATATCTAAATGGGGTATTGTACAGTATGATTGATCAACCAATGATACCAGTTGTATTCTGACATTTAAATCCATGTCCCTCTGACCAATGTTGTCAAATAAAAACCTTGCTTTGAGCATAACATCCTCAAGGTGGTCTGAAATTCTATTAGAAGGTACATGTACTCTTCTGTGGAAGTTCATTTTATGCTTTGACTGCTAATCTACAAGTTTTATTATCAATATGCTAGTGTTCTGAAGTTGATGTGTTAATAATCAATTGTTTTAATGTTTTATTCTATTTAAAACATAATAGATGGAGACCAGCAGCATGGCAGCAGGAGCTAATGTTGGTCGTGATGAGGCATATACCACCATCAACAATGCTGCAATTGCAGTCACCACCACCAAGTCTGCTTCTGTCACTGCCATCACCATTGCCACCGCCATTACCAAGACCACTCCTGACACAAAGCCCCCAAGTCCTCAACTGACCAGATATTGCAGCTGGAGAAGGATATACCAGGAACTTCAAAGCCAGGGCTTGCCAGTCTCCTACAATAAGAAAAATGCCATGGGCCCATCTAATGAACTAGTAGTAGAATATTTGGCCACAGTTGTAGAAATGCAGAGACTAACATACTGCCACAGGTAAAAATCAATGTCAGATATGATGGATAGTCTTTGAAATATGGGTTGCAGAATGAATATCAGTAAAACCCATCATGATGTGCTATCTGATTTAACCCTAAAAAGGCGGTGGGAGCCCAAAAATTTTCACGATAAATCCACAACGTGAAAGATTGTGCCGCGTCATTATAAAGCCTTTTTTAAAAAAAGTTTATGAGTTTTCAGACAAAATTTGTGACACCTGGGTACCCGGTTCTGCAATTATGCAACATTGTGCATTGTGTAAGTACACATGTCAGAATTGCACTAAAATGTGATTTCATGGACAAATCCAATGCAAAATCTGTTTCTAGCCAGAATTCATAATTGTATCATACCGGTTAATGTTTATTTTTACTGATTAAAATCAATTAATTTCATTGTGCTTATGATCAGAAAATTTTGTCAACAATATAAAAAAAGTAAAAAAAACAAAGAAATACTTAAGAAAGGAAAAAAATACATATGAAAGGTATTTGATATCAATTAATTTTTATGTGTCTGAACAAAAACTTCAAGGGCTGTGTTTATAGATTTCCAGCCAAATTCTAATTTCATGCATGATTTAGTAAAATATATAATTCTAAATAATTTTAGAATGATCAAATATACAATTTTTTCATCTGTGGCAGGCATTTTGCATTTCTTCACAATTGCGCAATTAACGGTCAATCTTGAGGGCCCCCACTCCCCTTCCGCCCATCTTTCCTGCCTCCAAAATACCCTGGCAGTCTTATTAGGGTTAGATTAAGTCTACATTAAGCAAACATAAAATTCTTACAATTGAATTCAGTGGCGTAATGAGCCAAATATTTTGAGAGGGCTAAATATGGCGAATGGAACAAAAGTTCTCCAAAGAGAGCGAAGGGAGTGTGCAAAATTTTAGAACTTTTTAATACAGAAATCAAAATTTGGAAAGATTTTGACGTAATAATATCCAGTAAATACTCTATTTCACCCTTTCTCGTTCGCTTTCTTTCTTTTTCTCCTTTTCTTTCTTGGTCGTTAAACATTGGGGGGGGGGGGGGCAGTCAGACCGCAGGTCCCTATGCTAATGAGCAAAAAGTCCAGATACATCCAAATCATCTCGTGGCTGAATCCTTGCAAAATCTTGTGATTCGTGAGATTTTCTTTCTCGAGTCTAAGAATTTACCTGTTTTAAAGAGAAATTCCAGTATTGGTAACGATCTCAAAATGACTTTTTACAGAATCTAATATAATGACCACCCAAGTGTCTGTTTGTATGAATAAAAAATATGTGCCAAAGGATTCTGGAAGAAATTGTGTAATTGCTGAGAAATAAGCAAAATAAGCTCATATTCCAGCAATAATAATAATACACTGTCCCACGTGTGCCTATCTGTGTTGGTGATCTTCAGTGTGAACATTTTTCAGCGTAGATTTCAAGATTTCACAAAGTTCAGTTTATGTAACTTTACCAAATCTAGATCCTCGATGATATACTGACAATTAAGCCAGACTTTCTCATGAAATCAGTGTTTACTGCAACTACTGGCATTTCTTTTTAACCTCAAGTTAAATTAAATATTATTGCACTATCAGATAGAGTAAAAGTTACTCTTTCATATTGGTCATTTATTTTGTATACAATATTTTGTTAAATAAGTAAATTTCTGGCCTGAAAGTGTGCCTCAAAACTTAATTTTCTTCTTCCATTTTCTTTTGCACATTGTGCAAACTTTTTATTTTGAGCCTCAATGATATCCATATCACCATAAAGCTGAACTTCTTTTCTTTCTCACAATGCCACTCTTGATATGCGGCACCTTTTAATCGGGTCAAGATCACACTTTTCCCACTAAGGTACAATACGAGATTTCTGTAATTTTGTACTTGCATGAAATCCAGAGTTCTGATTGGCTGGATAAGGTTCACAGAACAACAGGCACAGGGTATTTGAGGAGATTACCACATGGGAAGTGTGACCTTCCTACGAACCATGGCACTGGAACCGTTGGAATTTGCCACTGGGTGGTCTATTTGACCAATCAGAATGCAGTATTCTTGTTTTCAAACTGCTTTATGTACTTGGCAAATGAAAAGTGTGATCTTGACCCGATTAAACCAATTCTTATTTTGAAACCTATATCGTTTCAAAGCATACATATTCAGCTTTATCATGATATAAAAATCATTTGGGCTCAAACACAAATAAAGTGTGAAAATAGCAACTTTTGTCAGGTGAAAATATTTATTTTATAGCATATTTTAGATCAAACTTTGAACCTATATTACAAAATCTTTGAATAAATCCAAACATATGACATGAAAGAATGATTCTTCTTCTTTACAATGGTACCAAATTCATGAAATTCGATGCACAGTTAGAGCAGCAATGACCGAATGAAAAGGTGTTATGGTCCGCGTCAAGCTCATTAAATATACAAAACATCTCAAGTCATGAATATCATTTGGATGAAAGAAGCCACTCTCTTGGGACCTGCAGTCTGACTGGGGGGCATGGCCCCCATCTATACATCAGTGATGGATTTAATACTTTTTGCATGTACGATGACGATGCTCGCTCTCTCTCACCCATCCTCACTATGTGTATATGTGTGTGCAAGATGAATTATGAGGAATAATTGCATGAAGTGACGTTTTTCAACCAGAGATTGATCCTTATATATTATTTACTATTGCATTTTTGTTCATCATATTGACCCATCTTGACCCCTTTACCCCCCCCCCCCCTGACAAAAACCTAATAGTCAAATGAAGTTTCCTTTTCTTTTCTTTTGATATACATGTAATGTATTCATGTGAGAAAAAAAATTATAGTGCCAAACATTTTTTGAAAATTTTAATTTATTCCTTCAGGTGAGGTTTTGTCCACAGTTCCAGAAGGACACAAAATAGTATCAGAAAGTCATGCCAGAATCAACAACTGAAGGGTTTGAAGAGCCAGATAAAGAGCCTAGAAATGTGATTTAAACGTAAGTTAAACTTATTTATAATTCTGATTCATTTTCTAATCCAAATTTTAGAATTAAACTCTTAGTTTGAGGTGTTGATGATTTTTTTTTCAGCTGCAAAAGTAACAAACCAATATCAATCATTGGTCGATAATGTGACTTGCTTTCTCTTGCCAAATTGGTACATGTACATGTATATTCTGCATTTCTATAATGATTGACCCCACCACTAGCACATAAGATGCAACATGTCAAATAACTGTCAAACTCACTTCATCATGTATTTAATTATTAATATTTCATTAAAGGAGTAAAAGGACTCAGAAAGATTACCCGAAAAAGCTCACAGAATTTTTTTTACTGGTAGACCCTTTACATTCATTTGATGAATTGAGTTCATGCAAAATCAACTGAATGTTATGAGTACAAAATCCTGTTAATACACCTTACTGTGAGGCTATTCTGGTAGGTCATCCCGGGAGTGCCTGAGGATCTTGTCCATTTGGATAAATCTTGCAAAGTACCAAGAGGTGCCTCCACCCCCCCCCCCCCCCACTCTATTAAGGGTTAACAATGAAATTGAAATTAGGAATAAGTTTAGTATCTTGCTCATATGCATTATAAATTAATTACTATTTCAGGTACTTCAATCACATGCACAGTAGGAGCAAAAACAGCAGCAAACACACAGGAGATGTAACACTACATTGACCAACAGCAACAACTACAGCAGCATCAACAATTTCTGCAGGAGATGCAAAAACCACACTGGCAACCTCAACAACATCAAGGTGTCCAACAAGCACTCCGGGAACGTTAACAGCAACCACAGCTTCAGCTGGAGTTTCAACAAACACATCAGAAAAAAACCAACAGCAGCAAAAAAAACACTTATGAATAATGAAATGAATCTAATTGAAACTCAAAAGCCAATGACGCAACATCTTTGACAAACTGAGACAATTATTCATTCTTTTACAGGATAAAGAAATACTTTTTTAAAGTGTAAATTTGCAGGAACACAATGGATGTTCCTATGTATCTATTTAATGAAATAAATTTGACTTTAATAAATTCAGTAAATTCAATTCAATAAATTTAGTGATTCAATAAATATCTACTTTTATTTGTCAATGAGTGAAAATACCTGTATTTTCTATTTAGAATGACAAAAAGCAATTTATCAATTCAATATCATCAAAAACTTTAGCAATATGGTTGTTAGGCCCTCCAAATTGTTGATATTTTGATGAAAAAGCCGTTTCTGCTGCAATATTTGACGCAACTCAAATAGATCAAATATTGTCGCAGAAATTGTCATTTGCCCCTGAAAGTATCTGCGGCAAATATTTGACGCAGCTCAAATAGCTGCATCAAATATTGCCGCAGAAATTGTCATTTGCCGCTGTTTTGAGATTTGCCGCAGAAAATGGGAGTTGCCGCTGCGGCAAATGTTTTATGAAACGGGCCCCAGGTCAATCAAAATATTTTCGAATTCGTGCTGGTGAGCAACACGTTCACTCCCAGCGATAGGGACTTGTTTAAAAATGGCATAGGAAATATGCATTTTCTAAGTATGGTAAACTCATAGTAGAATTTAGGTATTAAATTGTGAATGAACTGTATTGGTAGGTAAGACATGCGTAGAGGATTATTTGTCTTTATCCATTTCTATTTTCCACATTTTTCTTTTGTTTGACTTTATTTTCTAGGGGGAAGCCCCACTCCCCCATTCCTGTGGATGCCAATTGGTTGGGGGCTTGGAATAGTGCAAGTTAAAAGGGTGAACCTGAACTTTATAGATATCAAGAGAGAAAGAATTGGAAAGTTAAAATGAATAAAAACAAAGATGGAGAGAGTGAGAAAGATGGTGGACTTTCAAGGGGCATTAAAAAATCTCATATTAAAACATCATTTTTGTTTTTGTAATTATTCTATTTACCCAGGGTCAGTCAAAATATTAGCATCCACAGGAGGGTGGGATCCTTCCCGCCTTAAAACTGAAATCTAAAGAAAAGTGTAGAAATGGATAAAAGACAAAGATCCTCTGCGCATGATTTACCAGCAAATGCAGCTCATTCAGAATTTAACTCTTAGAGCACCTAAATTGTACTATAGGCCTACAATATGTGTTTACCATGCTTAGGAAACACATATTTCCTAAGCTATTTTAAAACGAGTCCTACTGCTCGGAAGTGAACAAGTTGCTTCCTTACTCATATTCAAGAACGTTTTGACTAACCTCCTTTTTTAATTGGTTGCTTTGCTCCCTCACATACCCAACAATTTGTTGTCCTCTACATTTCTTCTGCTTGGTCACTTCGCTCCCTCTTACATATTCCTCAAATCTCTTGGCCCCTGCATTTTCCTTCTGTCATTTTGCTCTCTCGCATATATCCCCCCCCCACAAAATTCTGCTCTGTCGCATTCGCTCCCTCGCACATATCCCAAAATTGTTTTGCCCCACCCTGCATTTTTTTTCTGCTGACAGCCATGTCCTGCCCAACCTCTCTCTCCAATACCTTGAAATGATGGGGGGGGGGTAACTTTAGATATGAGAGTGACCGAACAATTGTAAATCAGTGAAATATTTGACTTTTCTTTTGATTAGTTAATATTTTCTGTGAGAGTGATTATTGCAAAGGATTATACCCCTTTCTGTACACAAAACATACCAGTATTTTGAGAAATAACAACAGAAAAAAGACCACATTCTTCCTGACTGTTCAAATCCTTAAAAAAATAAAATATGGTAATTTTTACTTTCTCAGGCATTCATCACAGGCTCCCCAATTCCTGTCTCTATTTCTCTATCACCCCCATTCTTAATTCATCTTTTTGTCTCTATCCAACAGCTCATTTATAACTGTGGCCTTGTTCTATCCTACATGTATTCTATTCTTCTGTCAGCTTGCCGTCATTCCTACTTTTCACAAACTTTTTTCTCTTCTGACATTCAAATCAGAATGAATATACTGTAAGACATCTTCAAATTCAATGAATTCATTTTTGTTACATGCCCAGTGATAAACGTTTTCATTGAGCTATTTTAAATAATCAGAATCCACACAGCGTAAATTTTTTGTTGTAAAGTTGTGCAAATCAATGTTTGTCCAAACTTAAAAGCAAGTAATGTATAAGGTAGGACTTCTGTGTGGTTTTCAGCCTCTTCAAGTTTTAATACAGTCCATTATTGTTGTTGACTTCCACTTTACCCCTCTTGGACTTTCTGGTATTCAGTAGGAGTGGTCTTCGAGAAATTAAGGTGCTGAAGACTTTGGCACTGGTGTCTTTGCAGTATCTGGGAGGTTGTTTGCTGAATCGAAAAGTCTTTTGGGAAATACCTTGGTTTGGGTGAATTCTGTAGGAGACGAATTAATAAAAAAATAAGAAAAAAGAATATTGAACAAAAACAGATACAAGAATGAAAAGATAACTATTCAAAGATAATTTTTCAATCAAATATTCGATTATCCATGAAGAACAATATTCGTTTAGAAATCAAACCTTTTGCAGTGACTTGCAACAAGATAATTTTTTTAAAAATATACATGATGATATATAAACCCTATCTAGCCCCGGGGGGGGGGGGGGCTTAATAAGCTCCCCTCCCCATCCACATTTTTCATGATAAGTCCACAATGAGAAATGAGGTACCATGATTACTTTTTGGTCAATTCTGCAGAGCTTTTGAGACACCCGGATATTCAGTTACGCAACATTTTATGAGTTTATGTCGGACCAAAAATTGCTCAAAAATATTATTTTGTATACACATTTAATCCAATGGAAATTCTATTTTCAGTCATAATTGACAAATTTATCATTATTCTTGCACTTATTGGTTGAAAATAATCAAATCTTTGCTTTTTATAATCAGAATAGTGCCATGAACAGATCCCATTAAAAAAACTATAAAATACATAAGGCCCCAAAACAAAGAAATACATATGGAATTATAGAAACAATAAAATACATAAGATTAGAAATGTCATTTACCATTTATTTTTGAGCAACTTTGTTAGAAATCATAGAATTTCGGGAATTCTTTAGAGATTAACCTTTAAAACAAAGAATTCTCTATTACGCATAAATTAGCATTACTAATTTATTAACAATAAATTTTAATGAATTCTGTAACCTTTAGTTCCATGCTTGCAGATTACATTGATGTTGATGTGTGCATTGGTTTTCGTTTTGATCAGAGGCAAGATCTGAAGAGGGGGACCAAAAAAGCCCACCTCCCCCTCCCTGGGCTATGCAATCTCAAAGTAGCCCAGGATTATGAGTTAAACCAAATTTTAAAAAATATATTTATTTAGTAGTTTACTGTAAATACACAGTATAGGCCCCGGTCCATGGTTATCCTCCTGATTAGGATAATTTTCATCTCTATTTTGCTACTGAAAATTGAATAATTAAAGCAATGTTCTATCAAAACAAAGGTAGATAAAACAGAATATATATTTCTTTAGAACGCATGTATGATATAGATCCACTGTACCTTCTGAAGACGAGGCGGGAAATCAAATATGGTTGGGACAGCATCCTGTTTAAGACGTATCGTCTGCCCAGGTCAAAGCAAGCATCTTCAAAATGATCAGAACAGAGTACAGAGCTCTTGGAGGAATTCAATGAAGCTCGCTTCATATTGACCATCCTTACTGTGTTACAGTTCCGGTCTTGGTACCGGTTCAGTCCAATGGCTGAATGGGAATCTGCAGCAAATGTAAACACATGTCATAGAATCAATTACACATAATTAAGAAAGTTTGACGTGTCCAAAGGAAACAGATGCCCCCGCAGAATTGTAGTACAAAATGTTTTTTTATTGTTTTATGATGCAATTTTCTGTAAATCAATTAAACTATACACTAAATAAAATAAGATTTCAGTTCTTGATGTTTTAATAAGAGATTACCACAATTTTGTTTATGAATTTTGAACAGAAAAGTTGATATTTCCCCCCAAATTACTAAATCATGGAAATTGAATGCCTACAAAAAAAAACACTTTATAAGTAATATGACATTTCATTCCTAATACATGATTATATACGTGTTGTCCCTAGGTGTCCTGAGTCTTGTCAATCGAGGGGGGGGCGAGGAGAATTTGCACAATGGAAAAATTGATATACATTGGGTTTCAAAGCTTAATTTCATTTCGGGTAAATCAATATGCTTTATTTCATTTGAATCAATTATACCAATTTTAGGGCATAAAATACAAATTCAATTCAAACCTATAAATATAGCCCTTGAACTACTTATTTTTTTAATTCAGGAATTCTGATCAAATGTATATTAAAAACAATCAGTAGGCCTATATAATGTTTTTAACCCTTATGAGACTGGGGGCTGATTTACCCCCTTGTCATATTTTGCAATAAATCCACTGCACAATTTTTTTTACCGCATCACTCACAGACTTACAGCATCACTCACTCACTTTTTCGAGTCTCGCGCAACTTTTGAGACCAAAATTGCGACCCCCTGGTATGTGCTTTCGAAATTACACAACATTTTGGAAGTGCATGCAGACCAAAAGTTGCTGGAAAAATGTGAATTTGCGTACAAATCTATGGAAATAGTGTTTTTAGCCATAATTCATAAATGTGCCATTATATTTCCTTTTACTGATTAAAATCAATTAATTTCAACTTTTTTACGGTCAAATATGGTCCCCGACTATTTCCATTGAAACAACAATAAACACATAAGAAAATAAGTGTGATGTTGAAATATATTGAGTCTGTGAACCAAAAGTGATCATTTCAGGGGCATTATTTAGTTAATTAGAGCAAACTTTTGATTTTACGCGTAAATTAGCAATGAGATTTAGGCAAAATTTGATTATAGTTTTTTAGAATATACCATGGGTAATGCGTTTGCCAATCATCGCTGTGATCCCATGATTGACTGCCCAGATCATAAAGCCCCCCCCCCCAGTCTTCTTAGGAAATGAAATAGCCCAGTCTATGTAGGTTACTGGTAATGTTTTTTTTTTTACTTTTTCATTTTTCTTATGTACAGATTTTCAAATTTATTACTAATAGAAATTTTCAGCAATTTCTGAAAATAATGATACAGATACAAATTTTGGCAATGACTCACATTGAGTTGTACATGAAATCAAGTTTTTAAGCAATTCGGGATCTGATAATATGCACTTGTGTATATCATAACTGCGTAACCATGCATGCATTCCAAAAATAGTCTTGAATGTTGTGTGGCCCTGCCATGTTTACGAATTTATTGTAGATAAAAGTGAGCTAATCACATAGATTTGTTTGTTAAAATGATATTCTTAATATTGATTGCTGTGCAAGATTGAACAGGGAGAAGAGGAACATGACAAAGCAATCAAGAAAGAGTAAAGGGGGGAAGAGAAAGAGGATTTATTTATAACACACAAGTAAAAAAAATGTGTTTTAAAACACACTGGTTAAAACGTGCCAACCCGGGCCAGAAATCCATTCAATATGATTGAACTTAATATCATGCAGAAATCAATACGCATATAAATATAATCAAAAAAATAAATTTTGAACCAACTTGCATAATGAGCTGTGAACTTAGCCTGTATTTTGGTGACATCTACCTACACACCAAATTTTTTTAAATCCATTGAATGTTTTTCAAGTTATTGCGCGGAAACCAAGGGGGGGGGCTGACAGGGGCAACACTTAATGCCCCCTCCGGGCTTCATCTGCAGGGGCATAAAAACTCTAGGCCTACTCATCAGCAGGGGCCCGTTTCTCAACACCTGGACAAGTTAGTCCTATTTATCTACCAAACACAGAATTAGTTCCAAAATTACCCAAAAGGATTAACTAGAATCCATTAATATCATATTGATACTATTGGTGGAAAGTACATACAGTGTACCAGACGTAGCCTTAGTCACAAAATAGCAAATTTTCCAAAAGTTGCAAAAAATAGAGGCAAAATATGCTTAAAAAGTACTTAAACATGCAGACATGGGCATTAAATTTCTGAGGAAATGAAATTAACACTAATTCATATCATGATAAAAAAAATCACATGTAAGTGGACATTGAGATATTTATCCCAAGATATAAAATTTGAATAGTTTACGTAAGTAAACCATAAGGCTTTCTTCCTAACATGATGGTTTCTAGTGTTGCTGTTGGATGTTTGTGGTCTATATCATGGTTGTTCCACTTTATATGTTTGTCATTTTGCCTCCGACGAAGATTCTGCTAGGATCGAAAGCTTAGGCCCCCTTTTGACTCTCTAATTTACTCCATTGGCTCTTTTTTTTTTTAGATAAGCAGTTTTCAGCAGCTTCTTTTTGCCTTTAACATGATGATAATCAAACAGATTTTCAGGATTCCAAACATCATCAAAAAATATATTATCATGGATTGTTAAACTCTTTAGATACCTAAACGCACAATTTTATGAATGCTATGCGTATATTAGAGGAAGAATTTATTAAAATTTTGATAAGGGTCTGAAAACGAGTCCAATTATGGATGACCTGAAGTGGTAGAATCTTTGTCAATTCAATTATTTTACTACCTTAAATTAACACTTGTTATAATTTCTGTGCATTACAATTACTATTGAATGATTTATCCCACTTGTTTGCTATATAATTCATTTTTCTTTAAATTATTACGTAATAAAATTTTCAAATTTCGAGGCTCATTTGAATGTCACAGTCTATCCACATGATATCACTACATAAAGGACAAGTCCACTCCAACAAAAACTTTATTTGAATAAAAAGAGAAAAATTCAACAACCATAACACTGAAAATTTCATCAAAATTGCATGTAAAATAAGAAAGTTATGGCATTCTAAAGTTTCGCTTCATTTCACAAAACAGTTATGCACATCTCGGTCGATATGCAAATGAGAAACTGATGACATCACTCACTATTTCTTTTGTAATCTATTATATGAAATATGAATTATTTTCATTTCTCGTCATTGTCATGTGAAATGAAGTGTCATTCCTCCCTGAACACGTGGAATTACATTATTTTAACATTTTGTGCTTCAGGCAAGGAGGTCCTAATTGTCAAATTTGTAAAAAATGAAATATTGTATAATTCAAACAATAAAAAAACAAAAGAAATAGTGACATCATCGACTCTCTCATTTGAATGTAACTGGCTCGTTAATATAACTATTTTGTTCAAAATAAGCGAAACTTTGAAATGTCATTAATTTATTATTTTACATCCGATTTTGATGAAATTTTCAGCATTGTGCTTGTCTGGTCTTTCTCCATTGATTCAAATCAACATTTTTTCTGAGGTGGACTTGACCCTTAACCCTATCTAGGCCGGGGTATTTTGGGAGTTCATATGGCCGGGGGGGGCCTAGGCCCCCCCCTAAGATCTCGACTGTCGACCGCGCGATCGAGCCGAAAATTGGCATGCTGGTTGCCTGGGACATAATCTCCAAGATTGTATAGTAATTTTTTTTGTGCGAGTCGCTATTAAGTGATTATGCTAATTTATGCGTAATTAGTATGCGAAATCATACTTTTTCCTCTAACTCCCTAAATAAAGCTCCAAATGTACTAATTTTTGGTATAGAAACTCTTTGTGGTGTTCTTAGCAAGTGTACATGAAAAAAATTGCGATATCAAATCATTTTCTTATGTATTTTATTGTTTTTTGCAATTTCTTATGTATTTCCTTGTTTTTTGACCTTTTGTTTTTCATTGTTTTTTCAATGAAATTTGTTGGGGACTCTTCTGTGATCATAAAAAGCATAAAATAAATACATTTAGACCAGCAAAACTAAAAATAATCATACATTTATGAATTTTGGTTGAAAACACAATTTGCATTGACTTTGTACACGAAATCACGTTTTTGAGCAATTTTCGGTCTGACATGCACTTACATAATGTTGCGTAATTTCGGAACCAAGTACCCGGGTGACGCAAAGTTGGTCTCAAAAGTTGCGCAAGACTTGAAAGTAAAAAGTCAGCGAGTGGCGTGGTCAAAAAAATTCGCGCGGCGAAAATATTGCGCGATTTGTTGAGGGGGGGGCCTCCGAGGCCCCCCCCCCCCGGCCTAGATAGGGTTAAGAAAGAAGTTATGACAGGTCTGGAGATGTCATAACTATTTGGTCAAGTTGTCCCCGATCTTGGCAAAGAGGGATTCGTGAAACAGTTCGCTAACAGGTAGCTAACTATTTCCAATTTAGTTAAGAAGTTAGAAGACTTAACGGTGTTGAGAAACGGGCCCCAGTCTACGCAAGCAGAACCAAACAGAATCAGTTTGCCACACTCAAATTCCCAATTTGCACTCGCATCAATTATTTAGTTACGTACCTATCATTTTATGATCTAGTGCATAGAACAAATGACCATTTTTTTTAGGTCGGAATGTCAACAATTTTCAGCTCGTGCTTCGCATTCCCATTATTGAAATATGTACCATCCTCATGGTTAAACAGTCCTTAACAGGATCATGCTAGAACACTTATTAAAAATTATGTTCGTGCTTGGCATTCTCAGTAATTATCTAGAACACACACATCTTGTTCAGGATCACAAACGGTGCCTAGAATGTTAAATTTTCAGGACAAAATACATCCTAAATACATATATAAAAGTTCCAAAAAAAGTAAGAAAAAAAATTGCTTGCCTTTGCACTTTTTATATAAGGCCTACGTGATTATTTCATATTGATGTTATTTTATAAGAAACCAACTCGCATATTTAATGACCCAGTATAGTGGTCCACCCGGATACCCCCAACCAGTAATTGGGAGGAGATACCTGCGGGTCACAGTTCTGTGTGCGCACCCTTGTAGGCGACCCAGATTGGCTGGCTCCTCCAATACGCCTTGGAATGTCTTTAACAGATATATGGCACTATATAAATGCTGTGCATCATCATCTACCAACACACCCAAATTTTAAAAAATCTGATGACTTTTGATAAGATATCGTGAGGAATCCAACTCGCATATTTAATGAGCTGTGATCTTTGACCAGCATATTCCGAATTCGAACTTAGCCTGTATTGGTATCATCTACCTACACACCCAAATTTGTTCAAATAAGTAGAATATTTCATAACTCATAAAAAAGACATTATCATGCGGAAACTAAATTGCATATTTAATGTGTTTTGACCTGCCGACTCCAAATTCAAACTTGGCCTGTACTATCAGAGGGTCGTGTGTTCGAATCCCGCCATGGACTAGCGTCCTTTGGCAAGGCGTTAATCCACTTTGCCACTCTCCACCAGGTGTTAAATGGGTACCTGGTAGGATGTGAAAGCCTATGTATAATGTAGTATGCCTAGCAATTGAGTCTTGGAACTCTTGTTGGAGTGCTCCCCAGGGAGTGGAGAAGGTGCATACATTGTACGCAGGCATACAAGGTTCTGATGACCGTGGTAATACTGAGTCTGGAAAGCGCTTAGTCTCTTAGAGACGTCGTTCCGATGCATTAAGCGCTATATAAATATGTGGAATATTATTATTATTATTACTATGGTGTCATCCACTCCTATGGTGTCACCCACTCCAAGCTGTGGGGAAGTTACACATTGATGCAGAGGTTCGAGCCCTGATCACGTCTTTCGGATTGTGACATTAAAGGTCGGTCCCAGACGTAAATAATCAAACCTGATTGATATACGTCTGTCAAAAACTCAAAATACACACTCCTAGTACCAATGATTAATGTTAATGTTTGGACCTCATAGGCGACATTACCCAAAATATGGGTTGCCGGTTGGACAATGCTGTTCTGAATCTGATTTCAAACCCAAGACTTTGGTAAATGTACGCCTTAATACAAATTGGAGTTATGCGATATGACTTTCATTTGGTGGGAAGACATTTAATACTTTATAAAATTAGTTGAAATTAAAATGGATTATATTAATGCTCACTGTTGGTGAGCATTTCTACATGATCCCCCTATTGAGATTTATAGTAAATATTTTGGAATTATATTAGTTATGCGACCCCTCCCTCATGATGATCACAGCATTATTTGTAATGGGGATATATTTCGTTCATATTCTTGTCTCTTCTTTCTCTTTTTAGCCTTTTTTTTGCTTGTTAAAACCTTTTCATTTTTTTTTTGGGGGGGGGCTTGCCAAATTTTATGTGGGTCAAAATTACATTCATTTTTTTAGTGACAATCTTATTTTTCATTTGTCAAATTTTACGCAAGACAAAATTACCTTCGATCATTATTACAGTTAAAACCTTTTTTTTAATTTTAATTTTTTTTGGGGGGGGTTGCCAAATATAACATGGACAAAATGACTTTCCCTTTTCTTATTTATTTTTTTGGGGGGAGCTTGCCGAATATCACGCGAACGAAATGACTTTCATTTTTAGTGACCATCACTTTACGTGAGACAAAATGACCGGTTTTTTTTAAGTGAGAACCTTTTTTGGGAGTTGTCTAATTGTACTTGAGAAAATTCACCCCACCCCCCCCCTACTTTGGAAAATCTTGGATTTACCTCTAGTTTTAATCATGATTAACCCTAAATAGACTGGGCTATTTCGATGCCTAAGAAGACTGGGGAGGGGGGCTGATTCAGCGCCCCCTTATGATCTCGGACGTCGATTGCGCGATCGCGACGAAAATTGGCACACATTACCCATGGCAAAATCTACCAAATTATCACATCAAATTATGCAAAAAATCTCATGTTTCATTAATTATGCTAATTTTTGCGTAAAATCATTAGTTTGCTCTAATTAATAAAATAATGCCCCTGAAATGCTAATTTTTGTTTCACCTACTCTAGATAGGCATCTGATCAAATTTATTTTTAAAAAATTTCAACATCATGTTTATTTTCTTATGTATTCTATTGTTTTCTAAATTTCTTATGTATTTCATTGTTTTTCGACTTTGTTTTTCATTGTTTTTTCAATGGAAATTGTCAGGGACTTTATTTTGACCATGAAAAAGATAAAATAAATTGATTTTAAGCAGTAAAAGGAAAAATAATAATACATTTATGAATTTTGGCTAAAAACACTATTTGTATTGGATTTGTACACAAATTCATGTTTTTGAGTAATTTTGGGTCTGCATGCACGAACGAAATGTTGCGTAATTTCGAAAGTGTGTACCCGGGGGTCACAATTTTGGTCTCAAAAGTTGTGCGAGACTTGAAAGTAAAAAGTCAGCGAGCAACGCGGTCAAAAAGATTTGCGCGGCAGATTTATCACGAAAAATGTCGAGGGGGGGGGCTGATTCAGTCTTTTTAGGGTTAAGATCATGCGTATACCACGGCAGAGGCGTAAACCGCTGCAGGGGCATGCAGGCTGGCCCTTGATCCCTAGTGGATTTCACCGGAAAAAAAATCCAGATAAGAGAAAAGGAAAGAAAGAGAGAGGGGGGGGGAGAAAGGGAAGACTGGGAAATAAACGAAAAGGTCCCCCCCAAAAAAAGGAGGGGAAAAGAGAGAAGAAAAAGCGAAATCATTAAAGGGGTGTATAGGCCTATTATAACTTCATTTATAATTGTTTTTCCTTCTTTTATGGGGGGGGGTCAAAAAAATAAAAACCTTAACGAAATGTTTTTCTATAATTACATTTAGGTCTACACTCGCGATTTAATAAAAAATAGTAGCCATCTATATACAAATGATGCGTTAGAGTGGGTCAGTAGGAACTCTGTGTACAAGGTAACCACATGCACACAGTTCCACTGACCCACGAAAGAAACCCATGCATCATCTGTTTTATAGAATGGAATTTTTTTTTTAATAAACCACAAAAATTAATGATTTACTGGATGCATGATAATTTCATGCGTCCGGTAAATTTAATTTACCGGACACATGATTTTTTTTACCGGACGCATGATTTATTTACTGGACGCATGATTTATTTACCGGATCGATGCATGAAAATTCCAAAATCTAATGCAGAGCGCAGACACTTTGATAACCCTGGACAACATAAATATGGGCTTAACTGGATAATGTTGCCACAAAGATATTGTTATACCCAAAATGCCAGATACAGCTTTGCATTGACTATATCTTGAGCAGTTGAGGCAGCCTCCGACCTCCAATACATGTAGCTGTGTGTGTGTATGCGGGCCGCGCCGGGGGCCAGCGCCTGCCTGGGCCTGCAGTGGATATTTCGCTGTGCACAGCCAGCCCAGGGCAGTATAGATCTAACGTTAGATCGTACATGTATGTCTGGACTTCTCAACTAACGAGTATGTGGGCAGTTTTAATCCCAATGACAATTACGGTACCGTATTTGTACTTACAGATCATTTTGCATCCTTTGATTCATTCTGCTTTGATCGAAATTCAAATTTTGACGTAAACAAGTGACGGTAACAGTACATGCGCGATGACATCACAATGACCTTTTCGGACGATTGCTTGTTTACAGTGGATATCGTTGCGTTTTGATTATCGGGATATCGTTCATGCAGCCCAGTAAAATTTTTGCATTGCTCTCAACCAATCAGATTGCAGGGATTTTCTCATCCATTACATAAAAAGTTTTAAAATTGCTAAAGATCCAGAGATATCAAAACCCACCTGCTGATTTAGCACTGGGGTACACAAGCCAGGGTTATGCCCAGTGCATGCCCCCCGAATGTTCTACGTACAACCAAGATATAAAAAAATGAAGGGAATTAAAGAAACCAAAATTAGGAAAAGTGTAAGGTAAGATATCTGTCTCAAATTTAGATTTGCACGAAAGGTTTTTTCTCGCTTGCTTCATTCGCTTGGAACATATAAAGCAACTTTATTCCCACGTGCCATATGTTTCGGCCTCTTTCTTTCTACTATTTCATTTTTTTTACTCATCATGCTCCTGCCACACAGGGGTTTGCCCTAATGCATGAACAATCATTAAAAAATATCATTTTCATACCATGTGACTGGGAATTTTTTGCTCTACCCCACCCCCTCCTCGATCCCTGTATCGATTTGACTTGACATGGGCCTATACCTGATGTATTCTGCTTCAATATAAAATCATAAAGGATAGAACGCCTTGAATACAGGCCAAACAGCCTAACGACACACACACACACACATTGCCGTGTCACGTGACAATCAGTATTAAATGAGGATGTGTACAACCCTATGGCGACAAGGCTAGTCGCAAAAGTTGAGCAAGTTCTGGACGAATAGGCTTCAATACCCCAAGAAAAGAAGTAGTATCTAGGGACTAATTAAAAATAGTTTTCTTAATGGAGTTCCATGTTAAAATCTAGTAATTTAAGTCCAACTTTTAATTCGCGTGCACTCACTTTTTTAACACAGGAATTAATAGGCACGGTGCCTAGAGTGTCATCTACCAACACACCTAAATTTAAAAAAAAAAAAATCAAATATATTTCAATTTATTGCACTGAAACCAAGTGGGGGTGGGGGGGGGGAGGCAGGCAAATCAATGGACAGGTGGAACGCTTAATGCCCCCTCCGGACTTTGTCTGCGAGAGCATAATTACAGAGGAGCTGAATTTGAAGAGGGCCTGAATCAAGACTGAAACATCGCAATACGTGTAAGTGGAGTAGCCTAGGCTAGGGCACTCACACTAGTACGAGGCCCGGGGGGGGGGGGCACTCAGTATATAATGCATAGTGGGTATGTGCCGCGGAGGGGACCCCCATTTTTACACCCAAATTTCCGTTCCAAGCCAAGGCAAAGAAAGCTGCTCCAAGGCAAAGCATTTTGTTCTTATCTAGAAAAAAGAAGAAATTCGCTCCAAAGCTTCGCATATTTTTCGTTACGCCATTCCGGTCGCATTGATCTGCTGCAATTTTGGTGAAAAGCGGCCACAGAGCGCTGTCCGACCATCGTCTCTGAGCGAGCGCACCCGGCGGAGGCTGCGCTAGCTGCATCACGGATGCCCGTTCCATAGGGATGCATACGCACGTACTCACACGCTGGCGATCGATCCGTTCCAACTTCCAAGGACCCCCATTTCACAAAATTTTAGTTCCAAACCCCGTTCCGAGGACCCTCCTTTTTACAATACTCCCGCTCCAAGCCCCCCGTTTTTGTCTCTCCTGCGGCACACCCCCACCACTTTTTTGTTCAAGTGCCCCGGCCCCGGGGTACGAGGTGAGGCTGGGTAAACTTGCGCCAAGTTGCGGCCAAGCCCGCCCAACATGCCCAAACTGTTGAATAAATTTGTTATTTCAAATTAAAAAAATATATATTTGTCATCTGATTTCAATGAAATTTTCAGCATTTTGCTCTGTATGAATTTTACATTATTTGCTAAGTTCTAGGCCAAAATATCTTCAGCCTGTATAATTCCTCACCATTTTAGGTGTGCAGAAAAGACCAATCCCCCCCCCCCCTTTGTCTGACTACAGTACACAAACTTGAATACATGGGACTATAATTTTTACAGTACACAGCTTCTTGCAAATGAAAGTAGCAGGTATGGCAACCACTACGATTTCCCATTTTGTTTTCAACGTAATTCAAACATAGCTGAACTTACGAATGCAATGTCCGTCCACATTCTACTAATTAGAGAAGTTGTTTGCAGCTCTTGTTGGCATGAATAACCATGATAACGTGAAATCTAAGCTAAACAGGAAAGGTTCACCAACATGCCGACCTGTGAGTGTGACCGTCCCGCGGCAGGATATCGATCGATCGAAGATCGGCTTGAGCAAGGTGCAGCCAATCAGCGACGATCTCATATACCCTGCCAGAAAGAGGAGACAGAATTATTTTACATGGACGGAATTTTTTGTGATGTGACACAAAATCATTTCGTCGACAGAATTTTTTGTGATGTGACACAAAATCATTTCATCGACGGAATAGATATTCGCATCGCAACGAAATGAATTTTGAGGACGCAATTTTATTTCGTCTCGACGAAATTGATTATAAGTGTGACACAAAATAAATTTCGTATACGAAATCACACTGCATCATGACGAAATGAATTTCGTTGGAGTGAAACACAAATTTTCCTACAGAATTTTCCTTTGAACACTTGGGGTGCCATTTCGTTAGATCAAAATTCATTTCGTGTGTACGAAATAAATTTTGTGGACGAAATTACATTTTGTCTCGACGAAAATTTATTTTGTGTGACAAGAATAATTTCGTATACGAAATAAAATTGCATCATGACGAAATCATTTTCATATAAACAAAAAAACTTTTGTGTACGGAATGGCGTGAATTGGACGGAGTATGGCACGCCAAAAAAAGTTTGTGGACGCAATTAAATTTCGTCTAGACGAAATTTTTTTCGTTGAGACAAAATTAATTTTGTGTGACACAAAATAAATTTCGTGTACGAAATAAAACAGCGTCATGACGAAAAGATTTTCGTCTGAATAAAAACACATTTTGTGTACGGAATTGCTTGAATTGCACAGAATATACTGGCGGACACTTGGCGCCCCATAGATAACGACCACTTCTTCACTCTAGTGCCTATTTTTATACCCCGTTGTGAGTTGAAAATGCCCAGTTTACATGGAAATCTCAATTTCTAATTTCGTTGGCGATATGTTCTGTCATACTCCCGTGCTCTTTGACTGGAATGCCTTATTGTATATAATTTGAAAAATAAATGTGTCAATTTTCACTTGTGTAGGCAGTAATTTGTTTCCTTGTTCTCAATTGGCCATTCACGGCAATGTCATTATTGGTACTTTGTAATTTTAAATTCTTCACTGTCGAAAATGATAATTTTTCTCGCGAGGTTGTTCCCCCCCCCTCGAATGATTTTAAGGGTGCTGCCAAACAGAAGTGCCAAATACCACCCCAATTTGTATCCAGCAACCTTAATAATAACTTTAAGAAATCAAATTTTACACACTAACTGACTTTCATATTTCTCATTCAAAATAAGGTGTCTCTGTTATGTTGTCTCTTTTTATCTGACATTCAGAAGCTACTTCTTATAAGGGTTATATGTATAATAATATAAGGTCATATACAACATTTTCAGGATACATTTTCAGGCTCATACCCTCAGCAAGTAAGAACGCATTCAACTCTATTCGTCTTGTACAGGGTCAATATTGTTATGTTTTGATTTGATTTAATTTACCAATATAAAAACAATACATATGAAAATACAACATAATATAACACATGATAAAATAATACTGGATGGATCGGCCTATTCAGTTCAGCTGAGACATTCCACCATCATCATCATTATTTCCACCACATGCACCACTATCACCATCATCACCACCGCCACCACCATGACCACCACCATCACATCGTCATCATCATCATCATCGTTATCATCGTTATCATAATCATAATCATCATCATCTTCATTTTTAATTATCATTTTTTTCTTCTTGATCATAATAGCGAGTGTTGACTTGTTTTTAATATACTTAATGAAACTTCAATAATTCGTATTCATCCATTAATAATTATGATTACAATTAATATATGTTTTGGTTTGTCATATTTTCAAGCATTTTTTGGGCTTACAATGGCAATCCATCTTCTGCTACTGATTTTATGGTAAATTAGATATGTATTATTTATTGTCAATATATATTTGTTATATCAATGTTATTTTATGTTGTGATGTAGAAGAAAAGTAAATCAAATCAAATCAAATCAAATCAAAATCAACTGTTCTGCGAGAGGGCAAGCGACAAATCATTGTAACAGCGCGGGAGCTTCAATATAAGTCTGAAATTGTTTAATATTCTTTGATATATTTCAGAGAATTTATGATTTTAAATGGTAAAAAATATGATGGCAACTGTCCCTGTCCTTTGTGTGCCACTTTAAGTTCGTCAATTGCCTGACGAATGAGGAGTGACGAGTTTCATTAAACGGCCCCTGATACGGATGGTTTCACTTCAATAGTTATCTTTGATCTAACACATTGTAATGAATCCCATAATAGCCGAGTTGAGCCATTGACCTATTTTGCATGAATTTTTCTTTTGATAATTCTGGATAAAACACACAAAAATAGTTTCCTTATCAGTTAGTAAATGTCTGCCTTTGTATGATTTCAGATCAAGGCGAAATTCTCTTTATATTACTGAATATTTCAAACAGTCGACAGGAGAATGAAATGAATCGTATTTTCACTATTCCAAAGAAAGATACTTTATTTCATATTGTTTCTTTAATCAAACGTCATTCATTACAAAGTGTTAAAAACTGATAACGAAATTTAAACCGGGAAGACGAGTATCCGAAATGAAATCAACTTGATCTGCATCGTACCCTTCTTTAATATTTATATCTCTTCCTTCATTTCAACTGTTTCTTTCTACCCATTTATCTTTCTTTATTACCTTCACTTTTTTCTTTCTCTCTGTCCCTCTCTCCCCTTCTCTCTCTCTCTTTCTTTCTTTATTGCTTTCTTTCTTTCTTTCATCTTCCCTTCTTCTTTTCAATTTTCTCAATTTATTCAGAATTATTACTGTTAATTTCTATCTCCTATATACCTAAACATGACCTTTTCCGCCCAGGTCTCATTCATTCGAATGCCTACATCTAGTTTCTCACAATTGATAAATACCATTGATTGGTATTGGAAGCATGGCATTTACGAAGACCAGCGATGCGAAGGATTTTTATATAAAAATATATCAAACCTGATACCTCTGACATTTACATTCGTTAAAATATGGGGTTAGGGCCTGCATTTCTTGAGAATAAAACAAACATGAAATTTAAATGCAGGTATGCAGTTTGGGAATAAAAAATAGCCTAGCTAAAGACCATTGGATTAAGCCCCCAAGTAAACATGACTTTTCTTTCTACTAACAATAAGGGGCGTCTCCATTCATTTATTTGCTTTCTAAATGCTTATGTGTACGATGTCCATATCAATCAAAATTGTTTCTCTCACAAGATGATTGCAAATTCTATATGATTGCAAATTCTATATAAAACCAATAATAAGATACGATGAGCTTTTATTATCATGAAAATAACCATGGTAACAAGAGTTTATGAATCGGTTTTGCGCTAATAATCTCAAAGGAAAATATGACATTATATTTTCGTCGTTCGTTCGACGTTGTTAATTTGATGTTGTTTTTGTTGTTACAAGTTCTGATATTAGGAGGTAATTTGATTGGAATAGTCCCATGTATGCATTCTCCTTGGAAAAATATCCAACGATATAGGTATACTATCTCTCAATCAAGTATAGAAACCTTCAGACGATGATATGGCTCAGTGGTTTTCTAGCCACCGTTTCTTTTCACCTCCATATGAATGGAATTCTAGCTACTGGTTATTTTTATCATATGGGTGTGGGCGCACTTACGTCGGACCATTTTGAGCCGAGTACAAAAGACTTCGCTCACGGGCGGTGAACTTCGAAGTTACAAACAAACAGGAATGTCAACCGAGAGTCATTTTAAGGAATATTGCCTCATTTTTATTGAAGCTAGATAGATACCATGATGCCGGTGGCTTCTTCTTCATCGCACCTGGATATATTGTGGAATATAATGATAGACACCATTCACACCAAACTGGTTATAAGATAGCGACGTAATTCAAGGATTCGTATACTTATTCATGAAAGTTCTGGTTCATTTGCATAATCATGGCATCCATTAATATTCTACTGATTTCTTTATTGCTCCTTCTTCATCCGACTGTGAGATTAATAGGTAAGATTGTGAGACACCTTTCCGTTGTATCATTGTAATCTATTTGGGTTTATTAATTCGAAATCAGAATCAATGTGAAAAAATAAGTTCTTTTTTTTTTCCTTTTGGGGTTTTGTTATCTTGTACATGTCTTCCTCACTATTTTGTCACCATTTCTCAAAGTGCATAGAGGCTTCTTTTTCGTTTTATTATCTTGATAGTTCTTTTAATCGACATGCTCTTAAAAGCTTTACATAATCATTTATATACACCTAGCACACCAATAATATAAATGAACTTTTCGACCTACCTTTCGCATGTGATTTGATATCTAATTCAACTCAATTTTACCTTAACGAATACAATATAGGTCTATTTATGATAATACTCGTGTATCATTCACTACGAAACAGACCTTTATTTTAAAACTTCATTGTGACTCAAACTTTATAAACTGACTGTATGAAATTGTTTGAACAATCAAAATGAAATATTTTGAAGATTTTTTTATTCAAGAAAATATTTCAATGCGTATTGTGTTACGAGAGCAGGTGCAGGAAATTTTCTTTTGTACTGAAACGTATTGTACCTAATTCCTTTATAATGTAAGTAATTCGTGGTTCGATAAAACGTGCATTATTACACTCGATTGTACATCCTGATGGTGGTCTGAAGATGACGTGCGTGGTCTGGTAAAGATGAATATGCATTCCTTATGGGTATTCACTGGAATGTGTTTTTTTTTCTTTTTACATATTTTCTGTATTCTCTTATTCAAACCAGAGAGACCGGAGTTTCGTTTATTGATAGAGGTTACTTGATACGTTTTATTACAATTCTTTCATTTCTATTCTGCATAATATGATAATAAACAAATATTCTAAATCTAAAAAAAATGATAAAAAGGAAAGTAAACGTTGCTAAAATGGATGTATATCATTTGATTTCCGTTTGTTTGAATAGTATAGCATATTATCTCCATTAGGCATATTGGGTTCACGGATATATATTGTATACTGATGCCCGAAAATAAGGAGTTACCTTGCCGAAACGGAAACCTGCATTTATACCGTTGTATATCATAATGGCGCCACTGGTGTATGTAACCACGACTTGTCTTATCATCCAAAGATTTTTTATGACGTAATAAGATCTGATCCATGACTTCCTGTTGACACCATGAAAAAGCAAAGCAATACATACATATTGCTCATTTTGTTGATGGGAAGCAAAACAAATATATACGTAAAAAGAGTGTTTGCAATCATCATTAATGTGAAAAACATGGGCCTACCGCGGCAGCCCCAAGAAGAAGAAGAAGAAGAAGAAAGAAGAAGAAGAGGAGGAAGAAAGAGGAGAAGAAGAAGAGGAGGAGGAGGAGGAGAAGAAGAGGTTAAGAAGAAGAAGAAGAGGAGGAGGAGGAAGAAGAAGAAGATGATGAATAAAAAGAAGAAGTAGTTGGTGAATAAAAAGAAGAAGAACAAAACGGTACAAAAGTAAATTATCTTGCCGCTGCCTGCAGCAAAAAGAGCAAAGTATTTGCAATGAAATTGACATAATTGGATTTTCCTTTTTCATTTTGTTAGGTGTTTATCTTTCTCTGTTTTATCAATCACGATGGTTTGCGGCTACCGGATACGCATTGTTTCACAGTTCAGGTAGACTTACTGTTAGGAATTAAGAATGCTCGTGCATTGTCGAAAAGAAGGAGCGACGTGAATTCACTCTTTAAAAATTCAGCAACTTCTCAAACAAACAAACAAACATACACTTATTTACACACTATCAAATCACAAATTAAAGAACGCACCTCTTAAATCTTGATGTTTCTAAACTTGTGCAATGCATTCTTTGAATGTTTGTACCACCAACGTGTACAAACAATATGAACCACATAATGGGACATTATTGACGAAATCACTTTTTTTTTTTTAAATGATTCCAATCTATGAAACATTGGAATGTGCATTAAGGACATAGCAGAAAACCCCTTTTATTTGTTCTTGATGAAATATAAAAGTGTTTTATTATTTCCGATTATCGGTTGAGAATATACGTTTGCCAATATTATGCTAGAAATTCATGCATCATGATCCGATTGACCCTCAACATGACTTACTTAATATTTTCGATAATAATTACATAGATTCTTTTTCAAGAAAGATGTTAGGATTGTTTGGTGTCTGATATCATTCTGTATACGGTCCATGTGTCAACGAGTGACGTATATTTCAATAAAATCATCTGCCTTTGATAATATATATATATATGTTTCTCATCATCTCTTTTACCATAATTTATTTTTTTTCTGATTTGATCTCCATTTTCTTTTTTTTCATTATCCCTTTGGAACGGATGATGCCCATAACCTTATCTTAAATTATTTCCTGATCACAGAGGCTGTGTGAGTATGCACATTTTGATACATTTACTGCTGTTAATCATGAAAGATGTAATGTACTGTTTACGTCTTCAGTTTTATTGACCATATTTTGTTTGTTCTATTGGGAATAATTATAAGATCTGAATTTCCCAAGTGGATCATAATAACATTTCAGATGACTCCTTGCTTTTGGTTAGTTTCTATCGTTAGAATAACTGTAATGATTAAAAATTGATACCTGAGATTTGATCTATTGTGGATATTTGAACAAATAATTAACCAAGGAAAATAACAACAATAATCTGACTCGATGACATGCTAACAGATATTTTAAATCTAAATATTATACATCTGAATTCTTGTCTGTATAATTTCAGTTTTCAGTTTACAAATCATTATCTTCTTTTGTTCATCAATTATATTGAATTACCCCTAAATACCTTTTGTGTAGACATTATTTATTTACAAATTACACATTTCTCGTGGGTTATGAACCATGAAACGAATTGTATTTTGTACACAGCAACTTGTTTTCTTGTACAGCTAACCTTGAAATAAATCAATACCAGTGTCGGTGCTGAATGCAAATATATATGAATGCCCTTGTATCCGAACAACTACTTTAGCAAATGTTAGAATGCCATACCTATTTTGGAGATCAACTTAATTTGGGGCCATATGTACTTCAGGACCCCCTGCCCCCCCCAAAAAAAAAAAAATCTGTCGGAAAATTATATTCCGATTTTGGCAATATGCATGGGATATGCCTTTATTTCTTTTCTGTGTGTTTTCTTCTTTATACAGGGCAATTGTTAGTTTCCAGTTTATTCAGTCATACTCATTGGTGCAATCGAATATAGATGAATTCACATCGTAAGTATTTAAAGATCTTTAAACCTACAACATTTTTACAAATCCACTCTGAATATTTAACTTCTTGTAGGAAATTGTGATGATTTTATATGATCAGATTGTATTAAATTTATCTCAGAACTCTTTGTAGTTTCAGACTTTTTAGAAGTTTATCAGATGAACGAGCACTCTAAAAAATGGAATGTTAAATCAACATTTGAAAGGTTGGAGGAGTGACAACCTTTTCCAAATGTTACATCCAACTTTGTATAAAGCTAAATCCAACATTTTAAGTGTTGGGTAGAACCATTTAAAGTGGTAAATGCAACATTTAGAAAATGTTGTCACTCCTCCAACCTTTCAAAATGTTGATTTAACATTCCGTTTTTTAGAGTGAGCTCTTTAAGAGTTGAAGATGGTTTTATATAAATTAGAATCGATTTGCAATATGTTTAAATTTCAAGAAACATGCGGCGATGGGAATAAGTTTGATATGCCTTCTCATAACGGTGGCGGCGCGGGGGTATTTGGAATTTCTTTTGTGTTTCATATGCATATCTGTTTCAACCAGTTGAATTATTTCGGTCCTTTAGTGGGTGCATGCAACCTAATAAGCCAAGAATATTGATATAACTATAAGAACGATAAATGTATGTACCAAATTACAATAATATTTTTTTCTCGCTCAGGACCGAGTATGTGGAACAGCCTTCCGAGAAGCCAGTCTTGCCAAAGTCTTTCGACTTTTAAACAAACATTCAGACAATTTCTTTTGAACTCCTATTAATTTACCTTATCCGCCCCCCCCCTTTGGCATGTTTGGTTTTGTTTTGGTAGCTCTTTTGTGTTATAGGAATTGGCCTTTGAAACGTCTTGGGGCCTATTGAAAATCCCACAACTTTCTGTTATTTACTGTATTTGTAATGTTCCCTTTTGGATTCGTGTTTGGATTATTTTTTAATGATTTTTTTTATGCTGTTGTACCCTTTTTTATCACATTGTGGAAATAAATAAGTAAAGTAAAAATGAGCTTTATGTCGCTTAACATCTACTTTATGTGTGTTTCAAATGAAAAGAAAGTAAATATGCGTGTAATATGTGAAAGATTATAAATCTTATTCATCATCTTCTGATTTGTTGAGTGTTTTATGGGTGATTCAAAGTCAAAATACTCATTGTTCCTTTCCAAGCCGTGTTCATATTAATAATCTTTCCATTCTATTTGTTTTCAGACAACTCCTTGTCGATTTACAAACAAAGTATAGTTTAACGAGTCAACATATCAATAATATTCAAGTGAGTATGATTAAAGGACAAGTCCACCCCAACAAAACTTTGATTTGAATAAAAAGAGAAAATTCAACAAGCACAATGCTGAAAATTTCATCAAAATCGGATGTTGATGAAATTTTCAGTATTGTGCTTGTCTGATTTTTCTCTGTTGATCAAATAAACATTTTTCTTAGGTGGACTTGACCTTTAATATAATACTAGTATGTTATTTCATATAATCACATCTATATCCTTTCTTTCCATTGTTTGTTCAATTTATCGCTTCTCGTCCCTTATTATGTCGCACAATGATTAAAAAAAAAGTAATGTTTTTTTTTCACAGTAATTAAGATCGGGAAAGTGTTGGGTTTTTTTTGGTTTGATGAAATTATTGCTTGACAACTAAAATTGACTCATGCATTGTTTAGCATGATGCAATATATATGCTGGTTTATTCTGCATATTTTGTCTAAGTCCAGAGTAATCTGGTCTGTCATTTGAAATGTGTTAAGATAGGGATGTTATACGTTGCAATATACATAATTACAAAGTATAATGTTTTATGTGAAAACTGGTACAGTATTTGAACTGCATTAAGATACTGATATGACACTGTAAAATACAATTTTCTTAGTTTCTACCTCTCTTTGTTAACAGATTCTCTCTTCACCCAGTGGTCGCATCCTAGTATCATTTGATCTTGATATAAACACAAG
The DNA here is from genome assembly GCF_018143015.1 of Lytechinus variegatus. Taxonomy (NCBI): domain Eukaryota; kingdom Metazoa; phylum Echinodermata; class Echinoidea; order Temnopleuroida; family Toxopneustidae; genus Lytechinus; species Lytechinus variegatus. Next base: position 43,997,325 of record NC_054746.1, read on the forward strand.
AAACAACACCTTAATAGCATCGAGAGACAGGTTGAATAGAGATGTAAGTATGAAAACAATATTGTCACTCTGAAGAAAGGGAGATGACGCCCTCTAGGATTTTCCAAGTAGTGAAATAGAGAAAAAAAATAATAAATTGGAGGAAAGATGAAAGAAGAGTTTCAAACATGCAAAAGGTTATATATATCTCTATATTTATACCTTTGTTCAATTGACGGCACCTCAGGTCATCTCGCCCTCATCTTTTAATGATGGAATCAAAATGACCACAACATTTGAAAATCGGTTATGATAAATTGACGGTGGATGGAACGATGAAATTGATCTTCGAATGCGATTGATTGAAATATGTCTAGGTTACAATGTTTATGCAGGTTTGTATGATAACTTCAGGGTAAGCAGTTAAATTCAAACTCTGATTTTTTTTATTTGTTCTTGAGTATAATCAACACAGAAGACATATAATTTTAGATATTGGAGTGAGAGTATGTAATCGATAAATAAGTTGCAGTTAATTTTAAACATATATCTTTAAACATATTAACAGAGTACAGCACCGAACAAAGACAGCACATTATGCAATCATGGTACTAAATCATAATTGGAAAATGTTAAAGACCAATGTGTATATCTTTGAAATAAGAAAAAAAGGAGATAAAAATTTTAAACTTCTGTTGAATTCAGAATGACGAACATTTTACACAATTTGTCTATTTTTTATATTCAGTTAATGGCGGCAAATTATGTGTTTGTGTTTACAAATACAACGGGAACTGAAGAAGCCTTTCAGGTGGATAGTAGCTCTGCATCCTTGACACCATCATTCTGGGATGGATGGCATCAATATGCTCCTGATATATTCTATGCGGTACTGGTAGCACTGGTCCTCTTTGCTTTGTTCTCTGTCGCAGTTTATTGTTTGGTAAGCTATCTTTACCTATAAAGGAGATGATGATGATGGTGACAGTGGTCGTCTTTGTTGTCGTGTTCTTCTTCGTCGTCATCATCATCATCATCATCATCATAATGATCATCATCACCACCACCACCACCATCACCACCACCACCACAAACCTTTACCCGAGAGGCATGGTAAGCTTCGTTCATCTTGCATTGAAAAAAAAAATCACTGAATCAGATGATAGTCATGTACAATGATTATGCGATGCCTAAAATGATGATTACAGTAAGTGAAGCAGAACTTCTCTGTTTTAAAAAGGAGCACTCATTCGGCGAAAAACTATTCTTTTGAAACATTATCGCAGAACGGACATAATGTAAAAAAAATCCACTGAATATAAAATTGTATATACTATATTTTGATGAGTGAATTCATGAATAATATTTATTGTGACAGATCGCCAAACAAAAGAGAGCAAAGATGAAGAAGAGCGTTCACCAGGAGAATGGAATGACAGATGGTCACGTGATTGGAATCGACAATGACGGATACGAAGCAGAAATGACACAAGTCTACAAAATAAAGGTATAAGTTTGAATGCGTAGTCATGAAATGACCCCTCTCCCAAAGCACCTAATGCTTTGAACAAAGATCCGATGTAGGATTGCTTTTATTATCATCTTATTGTTGTTGTTGTTTTTTTTCTTCTTCTTCTCCTCCTCCTTCTTTTCTCCTTCTTTTTCTTCTACATTTTCATATTATATGATGGCGTTCCGTCCTATGCTTTTTTATTTTTCAGTAAACTTGATGTTTCTGAATGAATATAATTTTCGATATTTTTTATTTTCTTATTTGATCAGAACACGGAAGCATCTCCTATTCCTGTGCATCCACTTAGACCAATGGAAACATCACTCTCTGTGATTTCGTCTTTGGAAACAACAGAACCTCAGTCTCCAGATCAATGGCAAGCGCCCCCATCGGCGGATTTACAATCATCAACAAATCTTCAGACACAAGAATTATTACAAATTCCACCATCTATTTCACCGTCGCAAATGCATAGACCATTAGAAACCCAAACAGATCGGCTCGATGAAATCCCTGAGACTCCAGACTTAATCGAATCTCGTCAAGAAGAAAATGCATTACAGGAGCCATCAGCCTCTACCTCTGAGAATCCAAGTCCTTATATTGTCCGTCAGATGGTCTCTATGTATGAATCCATTCATCCGAGTCGAAGATCATCTGTTCCAAAGCAAACCCCTTCATTGAGCTTACCTCGTAGATCTAAACAACTCGATCAATCACCATTGAATGTCTCGGCAAAGACTAAAGAGAGTCCTACACCTGATGAAAAGCGCGGGACGTTACCGAAGGCCAACTGGATATCTTCATTGCAAGGGTCTGTGAGGTCTAGTATTCTTGGTTTCTCATCGAGTGCCGCGTCATCAAGACGACCATCGATCACTGGACCTTCTATCTATGCAAGGCTTCTTTATGCTAGTTACTCGGTTCCGCCTAATAAGATCTATGATTATATTTGAGAAAGAATACTTTTACCGTGGATTGGAATGATGGAATCATGATTTGTGCGACCTGGTGTTGAAGTAGGTCCGTGATTTAACACTAATAAATCAGCTTTTCATAATATTTTGTGCATATATTTTCACACTTTCAGTACAGACGACGATTTCATTTTATGGTCCTCTTGACTATGGTATGATACTCTATTATTATACCGGGCTGTAGCAGAATGCAATAAGCGCCAGTAAAGCGTTCAAGAAACAGATCCTACACATGCAGGTACCCATCACCTCACCTGGGTCGAGTGCAAAATGACACATGAAGTAAAATTCGAACCCATGACCCTCTAATTACAAGGTGGGAGTCAGAACCATTACACAAGAAACATCTTTCCTCTTCAAGAATTTGTATTCCTTTACAGTATTGTGGTACGATGTTTTATTTTAGATAAAAGAGACCGAAAATGTGAAAATTAGCAAAGTTATTGTGCTCTCGGTCATGATCTATCGTCAGTGAATTTAAACCAGTGACGTCCAATCATTCCCATTACATTATGACTATTTGACTACTTATATGCATTTCAATTAAAGATTAATTATGTTTTATAAAGATTGAATTTATTTGATAATCAATAAATGCTGCTTGAAATATTACACGGTATCAAAGCGCTTCTAAATTCAGACTTATGAAATGTATATACGTGCGAATGAGAAATAAGTGGAAGGCGAATGGAGAAAGATCAGATTAAAGTACGAGGGAGAGAGAGAGAGGGGGGGGGGGGGGGGGAAGGGGGAGGGGGAGAAAAAGAAAGGGAGGGGGTGTAGGGTAACTGGTGACTTTGGTTGTGGTCATGGTGGTAGTCGTGTTGTCGATACTTGTGTTCTATGGTTTGATGATATTTGTTGTGGTGATATATGAGATAGTGTTGGGATAGTTCTAGTTGTGTTGTAGGGTTTGACCATTTTAGTTATGGTGACAGGTTTGGTTGTGGTAGATGTCGTAACCATGGTTACATTAATGATGGTAGGGGTAGTCGTCTTTAAAAATAAGTGACTTGACTGATCATTACTAGAATGCTGCCTCTCGGGAATGGAGACAATTTACACTCTTCATGATTTATAAGCCAGTTAGCTGGAATCAAATGACCATGCAAGGTAATGATATCTAAACGAAAGAAAAATAGTGTTAAACATACCCCACAAAATACTGTTTATTCATAAATAAATTGTGAATTATCATGAAAGGTGACGAAGGCCGGGGACGAAGGAATTGTGCGTTTTTTCCAAATCATTTGCGAGATGAATAGTGACCGGTCAACGTTTTCAAACACAATGGCGCCATCTTTAGGATAATTCAATATACTATAAGAAGAATGACAAAATACTGAAAGTATAGCCATTTTATTTTTACAGGGGTATACGTAAACATTTACTTCGAACAAAGTAATTTGATAAATTGCAAAGAGCAATCATATTGAAAAACAATACCGACAACAACAATGAACAATTAAAGGCAAAATGTTTCTACTCACTACATTAAGTTTTGCTTATTAATTTCCACAGTTAGATTTCATGGTCCGAAAAATAAGGGATCTTGTATTATATCATAAAACATATGTGATGAAATATAAGATCTAATATTCATTGGCATAAACACTTTTAGATAAACCATGATAGGATCCATGGTTTTTGTACTATCCCCGAAAAACACACCTCTAAAACCCTGCGTTATATTTCTTTGTCAGTAATACAAAGTAAAGCAAAAATTTCAGGACACAAAAAAAAATTCGGGCGTAACTAAATTGAGTTTAGTATGGAAGGTGTTTGAATGTCATGAACTGAGATAGAGAAAGAGAAAGGGGGGGGGGGGATATGGTTCTAGATCGGATAAAAAGAATAAAATTCAACTTTTTATATCGTATCAATGAAAATAACTAATCATTTATAATTATGATTTGCCCACAGTATTGGACGTTTAACTAATCTAATCAATGTGCCTCGCCAATCGAAAATTAAACTGAAGGAAGAAAAGGGGATGGAAAATGATAAAGAATACATGAAGAAAAAGTAAATAATATACAATATAATTTGATAAATAATTATTGATAACAGAAAAATCGATTAAATTGGCATTATTTTGATTATGCAAACGAATTGATGAATTCGGATAAATAATTTCCGTGTGATGTAATGCACCCTGATCTAAAATGAATTGGGCCTATATACTTCTCTCGTTTAAACGTGGAAGTCATCCATTAGTCTAGACTAGCGCGCTTCAATATCCTTCGAACGCTCACTGGGATACTGTCGGAGTTAGTTCATGGTTACTATGGTAACCACTACCACCAACGAATCTAGCATCAACATCATTTTTTTAGTTACGTGGCTCCTGCACTTTGTCATCGAGGTCAATGAATTTTAGCATAGGCGAATTATGTTAGTTCATACTTGTTTAATGCTCTTTGCCTCTATATACTGAAATGAAGATTGAGTAACGAAAAGATGTTATTGAATAGTAAATAAATGGGAAGGATAGAAAAAGGAGAGAGGGAGAGAGACACAGAGATGGATACAGACAGTGGTGGGAGAGGGAGAGAGAGAGGGGGTCGGGGGGTCGGGAGACGAAAGAGAATGAGGTAAATGGGGGGGGGGGGGGGTATTTATATGCTGCCACGACAAGGACTAAACCTGCCCGGAAATTTGAATTCGCAAATGACAAATGTTATCAAAAATGTTATATTTGTCATGAAAACATCATAAATCTGTCCCTACTTCACAGATCGAACCTAGAGGAAATATGTACACAACATGCCATTTATCATTTTCCTCAGTTTAGTTTTTAATTGTTTTTATAGATTTAGGGTAATCAATTCGACGTCTATCTTATCTCCCATGGGGACAGTAAAACAAAATAATGCAATGTGACATTTCCAAACAAATATATTGTCTTACGTCCTTGAAACTAGTCCCTATAATTATACCTAGTTACATTAAAGTAACATGTAGCTTCATATTTTGTTTCTTGCATTCCCTTTCCAACTCGCGGTTTTATGTTATAATGTTGCAAATTACACACACTCAAACTGCGAAAAACATATGAATTACATGTACTGCAAAATTTTTCGTTTGTATCAACCAATCGTTATTGGTTATGATTTTTTGCACCAATATAGACATATTAAAGGAAATGCTGAGCCTGGTGAAAGGCATAATTGATGAACAGCTCAATGAAACAAATCGGCACTATGGAGAGGTAGGAGGGGGAAGGTTAGGACACCAACATTTTGAGTGTACTCAAAAATTTCACTAAGATAAAAGATTCAATAAATTATAGTATCTTAGCAAAAGAAGAGAGATGTAAGGGTGAGGGTGTGTGTGTGCGTGTGTGTGCGCGTGTGAGGGTGTGTGTGTGAGTCTGTGTGGGAGTGTGTGTATGTTCAGAGTGGGTGTAAGTTCAGTTGGAGGAAGGTTAATTTTTCTATGTGATTATGAAATGAAATTTTTCTATGTGATTATGAAATGAAAAAGATAAAAAGTAAGTTGAATATTCCATCTTATTATTTGGAAATGCTAGATGCTTGGCAAAAGATTGATAATTTAAGACATTTCAATGGTTCCAAAAATCCAATCATTTTCAATAATAAGAATATTTGTATAAAAAATAAAATGATATTTGATAAAGATTTATTAGAACGAGGGTTAATTAAGGTTGAACATATCATTGACAATGGACATGTTAAACCAGTCGCATATTTTTTGAACCTTGGTATGGGTAGTGATCTTTTGTTTATAATAGGTGAAATATATCGTGCAATTCCAAGTGATTGGAGAAATGATTTAGGTTCGATACAATTTTGTGAGATAGACTTAATTAATTATAATATAAACTTGCTTCTGTTGGGGAGGGAAATTAGCTTTAAGGAGGTATTATCAAGAAAAATATATGAATATTTTATTAAAGAATTGCAAAAGTCGTATGATTTACAGATAAGAGATGGACAAAATAATTATAATTATACAGAGAAAGAAATTAGTGAATGTTTTTTTAGACCAAGAATAACATTATTAATTGGAAGACAGAGGGAATTTCAATTTAAGCTTCTGCATGGGGCAATTTACACTAAAGTTAATTTGTTTAGATTTGGATTTGTTGAAGATAATCTCTGTTCGTACTGTAAACTGGAAACGGAAACATATTCACATATATTTTTGTCTTGCTTAAAGGTCAAACTGATATGGGAAAATTTGATACAGCGATTTGAATTAGATGAAATAAAGAACTTGAATTGGCGGGATATATTTGTTGGTTTGTCAGGCAATACAAATAGAATAAAAAGTTGTAATACTATTATCTTTATGGTAAAATATATATTATTTATATTTAGAAAGGAGGGGGTTTTACCAACCATTGACGATATACATAAACTTATTTCAGAATATAAGGATCAAGAAAAGAAAATAGCTATTAAAATGGGGAAATTAGGGCGGCACTTGCAAAAATGGGAAACAGTAAAATTGTGACAAGGTTAAGTTGTAAGTCTTTATTTACTTTCAATATATGTAATACTTCTCCCTTGAGCTTGTTATATTCAAAAATTTTCATCGAATTGTTTTGTACTTTTAAACATGATTTATTTATAATGAGTGTGAGCAGATCTTCTGGGCAGTGGTGTGTTGGGTGTGTGTGTGTTTGGGTGTGTTTGTGGTGGGGGGGGGGGGAAGTTTGGTCTTTAAGCATTTTTATAATAACTGATTTCATTGTTGATTTTTTTTTTAAAGATATATATGACTCATGATTTTGTTAAGTTAGTGGAAAAAAGTGAAAATATGAAGTGTAAAGTATTATATATGATTTGAAATGTTAAATTGAAATGTTATGTTCATGAAATCAGAATAAAAACATTATTCAAAACAAAAAAAAAGTATGGTGGAAGTGTTGTTCTTCCAAAGTTCCAATTAGTCTGCTATGCAGACTCTGAATGGCTCGTGAGGTGGGATCTGCTACTGGTTTGAGAAGCAAACCAGCCTGAAAGGGCGAGCGAAGTGAGCAGCCTCAATAGACCTAGTCTGCTATGCAGACTCGTTGAATCAGCTGAGGTACACACACTGCAGATGTGGGTCTACATTTGTAGACTAAGTTCCAATCGCGTATTCATGTTGTATCAGTTTTTGAATGGTGTTTTAATGAGGAGAACTGTGGAGTCTAAGTAATGGCACGTTTCAGACATCTATAAATCTTCCCGATAGAGAGACAAGAAATGAAACATCCCACAAAGAATGATAGTCATGATCAGATAGACAATCGTCTTCGTCAAAAGGGGGAAACCCCGAGGATCTGGTCTTGACAGGAAATTAAACATTTTATATGTGACAAGGAGGAATAAAAAGAGGCCAGAGAGACAGAGAGAGAGAAATAGAAGGTGGAGGTTGAGGGGGGGGGGGGGTGAGGAGAGTGGATAATCATCACTGTAAAAACTGTGGTGTTAAAACTGACGCCAATTCGTGTTAATAGAGGACCACACCCTGACGTGTTAAAATAACACCCTATTGAACATAACACCAAAGAGTGTAAATGTAACAACCATTGGTGTTGTAATAACACCTATAGGTGTAAAACTAACACCACCAATTTAACACCGGTGTAAAATAACTGGTGTGGTCCTCTATGTACACCGGTTAACACCACAGTTTTTGCTGTGTATATACATCACTCACAGTGTCTTTAGTTCGAATATACTGAATGGTCAAGTGATACAGTCAGATAAAATCTTTAACTTAAAAAGCATGAATGTTTCAAAATTTAATTTTCATTTATTTTCATATGATATACTTTTTAGTCTCTGCCATGCATCAAAGCCCGTAGAGCTTGTAGTTCATTATGTACATTTAGGAAAAATATTTGAATATAATATTTTCTTTTCTTGTGCACCCCTGAATAGAATATTTCTAGATAGATGGCGTCATGTAAACGCCTATTATCATTATATTCATTAATGTTATTATTAACACGATAACATGTGTAGTAAAACGAAAATTCTGAGGACAAGTCTAAAGATATCAAGAGCACCAAAAGAATCTTGTATCACTGTTTCACAAAATAAGGCAACCCTTAAACAGCGCTATTAAAGTCATTATTCATCAAAATGGAAAGAAAACATTTTTTGGCTGTTTTATTGTTCTCCCTTTGGTAAAAAAGTGAACTCATTCTAAAAATAATTTCAAATTCGATTATTCGTTTTACTTTCTTGCACACTAGAAAACTTTTCGACTTTCACAACATGCCTACGTTTACCTGCCTATACCTATGTCACGCATGATCAGTTGATAACTGTGATCAAAGGGACAGGTGTAGTATATGAAGCCACCGTGTTATATCACAGTTAGGATCTATCTCGGATTTTAATATTTAAATAAGATCTCAATAATGAATCACGCCCCTTTCATAATCACGATCTGTTTCTGTTCATCGCTCCATCTCTTTGTCCCTCCCTCTCCATCTCTTTCCAAAGGATTTATTACGATGTGTTTGTCAGTGGATGTGCCTTTATGATTTTTTTAGTATCCCTCCTCTAACATTTAAAGTGATTGGCTAACATTGATTTGACTTTCAAAAAGTGAAATATAAAGTGACTGGAAACACCATCTTAATTTCATCCCATACACTTATGTGTTCTATTTAAGCGTCTTTAAGACGCTTGATTACGAAATTGGATTTGCCCTGTATTTTTAGCGTGTTATTTTCAATAATGGTTGTTTTCAGGGTTTTTTTTTTTTAGTTTTAATACATGTACTAGTACACATGTTTCCTCTTGGTTTATTATTGTTTTCAATCGGCTGCTCACAAAGTTAAATATTTCCTTTAACACTCCATTTCTCTTTCTTGTTTTATTTGTGATCTACCTCTCACCTTTTGCTCCAATTTATCATTCCTCTCTCTCTATTTCAATGTGTTTTATTCTGTTTTGCTCCAATTTATCATTCCTCTCTCTCTCTCTATTTCAATGTGTTTTATTTTGTTTTATTTGTGCATTTTGCTACCTATTTCCATTCCCTTTTCTCTTGTAATGCGTTTTCGTCTGTCTATCCCCCATCATCCACAATATCTTGTCTATTTGTCTGTCTATCTCACATTTCCCCCATAAATTTATTAGTCTGTCTAGAGGGATAGAGAGAGGGGGCGGAGGCCCAAATGGAGCGTCTGTTCTCAGTTCTTTCACCTGCAGGGACGAACACCTTTACCACCCCCAAAAAAAAGGAAAACCTCGGCAAATACGAGTTAAATCAAGGCGAATACGATTACATAGCTTATCTTCAAAATCGATAAAATCATTCTATCCTCGTTAATCGAGCATTAATAGTTGCATTACCGGGAAGGATTCACATCCAAGTTATCGTCATGTTCGATCGCGGGAAAATAGTTTGGTTGATGATCTTTGGTCGATAAGCTTTCTCACTTTTTTTTCTATAAAATGTGCTTCTTTGCTCAAAATGTATAATTGATGTGACAAACAGATATTCCTGTCAGTGGAGGGAAAGTTTTCACCCCTGCACAGTGTAAAAGAGTTGATTCTAGGCTTTGATTCTCTTAAAAAAAGTTCGAATACAGTAAACATTCATGAATAAATAGTGTGCTATTCCGAGGAGCAGTAGTGTGTTCAGACCCTATTTTTCATTTAAGTATACCATGGACCTGGTAGGTCCATGATTCGAAGAATGAAATGAAAATATGCCCTTCAGATCAGCTTTGTCACTTCACTCCATTAGTTCATACAGTAATGTAATGCGTTTAAGACTCCCAAAGAATAATGAAACGTCCACTCTGAAAACAATTACTCATATAAAAATAGATATATCTTATCAAATACCAGAATTAATTCCATTTTCTTGTCAAAATAAACGAGTTTCTTTCTTTATTTATTTTTGTTTTAATGAAAATCATATCAACAGCCTCTCTCATTAGTTACAGTATTTATCTAAATTTGAATACAATCGGAACATCACTGACAGTCTCGCATGTATTACGTGATTCAATATCAAAAGCAGTTTTGAGTTTTTGATTTTGTTTTCTAACAAGAGAGAAAGAGAGAAATTCCATATATTTGGATATTAAAGTTCGTTGACCTCAAAGACTACTGAATTTTGTATAAAATCATTCATCTCAAAAGTTTCTAATTTCAACTTAAATTGTCACTTTCATTGACCAATCACCCCCCCCCCCAAATTCCATCAAAACATATAGGCTGTTTTTCGACTTGCGAGAAAAGAAATGGTATGATAGCGATTTGCTAAACTCATTAATTCACTCTTAAACCCCCCAAAAAGCAAAAAAAAATGATTTAAAAAGAGTTAGTCGTGTTTAGGTATATATGATATTTTACTGTTATTCCCACGTTCCACATTACTTATATTTCGATTTCAAGAAATGTAATGACATTAGTCTGGGTATGTGCAAGACTTGACACCTAACCATATTGGTACCCTGGCAAAGAGGTCAATTTACACAACCTGAGAATTGTTGAAAATTGCTCCGAAGGTCTGAAAATAAAGCGTCTAAAAAGATAATATCAGATGATATGCAATAAGAGACTGTCAAAATATACTCAAAACAACAGTAAACATTAGACTAGACCTTTGGCATTCAATCGAGACATTTTAACGTAAAAGAAGGCAATCTATTTAAGTTTGCATCATCTCTTCTTACTTAAATGGTAAATCCACCCCAACATAATGATTTTATTACGAAGAGGAAAATCAAACAAGCATAATGTTAAAAAGATAATTAAAATCCAGTGTAATATAGGAGAGCTATGATATCTAAAATACACCCTATAACCCCCCCCCCGTTTATTTGCACAACACAGTAATTCACAATGGGGGAAGTCGATGTTGTCACTCACTCACTATTTCTCGTGTAATTTCTGAAGATTTGCAGTGTTGTTATAAAAATGATAATTATTGTCATTATAATAATCATGATTATCTTTATATTATTATCATTATCATTATTTCACTAATCGATATCATTACTTTACAAGCAGCAAGCTGCTCAGGTAAAAAAATGAAATATATCCTTCACCATGTTTACCTTCAAACATGATTTGGTCTAATCCAACACGGAAATCATGAATAATATCTACAAAATATTATCAGACACACTGATCAAAAACTATTATGAAGGAAAATGAATGTATATATAATGCATAAAGCGATGCATAATGCACAATATAACATCCCTCTGCGGAGCCAACGAATAAGTTATCACGGTATTTTGCATGCACATGCACTCGCCTACACCCTTATACTTTGTCTGAAACCCTTATGATTAGGATCTTCGTAGGCCTTTTCTGTTTTTTTTTCTTTTCTCGTCTCTCAACCCCCTTTTTTCACTTTGGACAAATTTACCATTCAAGTGCCCGTTTGCATTAACAAATAATAATTTCAAGTAATACACAAATTTCAAGAGATGTTCGAACCAGAATTAGTCATTTAAACCCAGATGGAGCTATGGCCTTTGGAGAAGAGTGCAACCAACGACCATACCCACTTCCATCAACATGACCAACTACCCAACCCGTAACGAATACACAGTTACCACACTGTGTTAACAATGTATTCACATTGTCAATCCACTGCGACATTGGCATATATTTGCACATTGTGAGTGAGTGATTAAACGTGCTAGTACTTTATCGAAGTAGAATGAGTCAGAATGAGTGTGTGAACACAGTGTGAAAAATACAACATAACGAAATGGCTTTTTTCCTACATTGTTCACACTGTGTACCACAATATGAAAACGTGTTGAAAGTTTGTAGCAGTAGAATGAACAAAGTGTTGACACAGTGTGTTTCACTGGCATGGGTGTGTATAAATCAGACATACAGTCAATCTGCACAAACATCGTTACCGTGAAATTCGAATGTACTTGACGTTACTTTCTATCAGAATTTCAATTAGAAAACATTTTTTTCTTTCTAACCGAACTGGGCCCCTCAAACTACGGAATTGACTTTCAGTGCAAATTCAATCAAAATATGTAAAATCTATCATCACACAGTAATAGCAATGTGTTTTTTCCACACAGAGGTGTGATCTCAATATGTGAACACACTTTGCTAAACGGAGTTCTTTTTACTACGTGGGCAGAGTGTGAACATGCGAACGTATTGTAACTGTGAATTTCACATAGGTGCAAGAGTTTTACTACGTGAGTTCAGTTTTAAAACAGGTAACTGAATGAGTAACGTACTGTTTAATTTTCAATTTATGAATAGAAGGGAAAACAAGAAACTGATAAAACAGTAAAACAGAAAAACAGTTCGTTTTTTGGATTTTTAATATTTTGAATCATTTCCCTGATATAAATCATTAAATTACTACCGATTTTTTGTTTAAAATGATGAAAATAGAAACGATTTTTGCTTAACACTCTTTTTCGACAGATTCATGAACACATTAAATGTATCAAACATGTTCGCCAAATGACAAAGACCATTTGGGAGGTTATAGTATTTGTTGAGTCAGAACAGCAATTATACGTCCTAAGTGTTGGAGCTGACGAAAAATTGTAAATCTGTCATTTGTGCAGAGTCCGGGAAGAAACTGTTGTTTTGATTCATCAGTTTTCGACAAAGACTTGTTGGTTTGTTCATTGTCAGGAAGGGTATTTAACAATAGATTGTCTATGCTCTTGAATCTGTTGTGCATCGTGAAAGAAAAACTACCTAATAATATGCGATACACGCGCACTATGTCTTTTTCACGTTGTGTTCACACTGTGGATACAATGTGTTCACACTGTGGACACAATGTGTTCATAAATGAAATCAATACAAATTTGTTCAAATCTATCTGGCAGGGAGGGAGAGAGAGAAAGAGAGTGATGGGGAGAGAGAGAAAGAGAGTGATGGGGGGAGAGAGAATGAGAGAGGGAGAGAAAAAGTGTGGGGGGGGACAGCGGTTGATACGAGAGGAGGGATGGGTGTGAGGGTTACAGGTGTGTTATGGTCCATATGTGAGTTTGCCTTGATGATAAGATCGGAAGAGATCACACATCACCTGTGATGAGAGATCTCACCGTGAAGAACACCTGACTAGGTAAGAGAAAACAATTCCCTGATCTGACCATGAATGTAGGACTGCGTTGCTTTCTCAGCCAATTTTGAAAATTGTGAAGTCATCATCTGAAAATCAAGAGTGATTTGTTCCATCATCTTTCACTGAGTGTAGTGGGATTCAGATTCGGAAACAACATCATAAAAGCCTAATCCCTTGTTTTATTCTATATTATCGATTCGTAGACATGGAAAATGTCAACTGGAAGAAAAATAAATGTTTTGTTGAATTGACTGAAAAAAAAATCATGTCATCTGACATTGCTCCCTATACCGCTAAAATATTGGCATCATATTTTCTCGTTTTTTTGTGGAATATAAGTAATATTCATAATGATTACAAAAGTGCAAATAAAGTAATAAGTAATATAAACTAATAATATAAAGTAATAATACTCGTACGTGCATGTAGACCTAAAGGTTCTGGAAAATGAATTATAATTCAAGTTGACGGATAGAGAGATAAATGGTGGAGGGGGGGGGGGGTCAGGAAGGAAGGGGTGGGTAGTGAACAGATGAAACCGTGCATTTGACAAGAAAAAAAAAACAATATACTATTTTCATTCTGTTTGAATAATTGCTTAGCTTTGGTAAATGATAAAATTTATTATCAAAATGTACGTTTGATAATCAGGGCTCCGTAACACAAAGATTAGCGATCAATCGCTAAATGAACTGACAAATCAAGATCAATGTTACATGCGCATTTGGTTTAAAATACTGACCAGGGACCAATCAGTGCGGTTCTTTCATATTTGCAATCCATCGCAAACCTTTGTGTTACGGAGCCCAGATGTCATTGCACCACACAGATGTTCATGTTTTGTTCTTGTTGATGTAGACTGACAGGAAGTATAAGTGTACCATGGACATTTGATTTGACAATTCTTTTATGACATAATATCACTAAAATCATTCACAACTAGCCGCATGGATGAACCTTGCAATGTTCTTGAAAAACGTTTGTTTTTTGTCTGTTTTTTTTCAATCTGTAAAGATTATGTCATTTCATAATTATAAATAATTAAAAAGAGAATAGTGTTTCTCTATTATGCGACTAATGTAGAACAAATGTGTTTCCTTTTATGCAGTTAAAGATGCGGGATTGTGAAAGTAAGGGGGTGGGGGGGGGGTGAGAGGCAAAAGAAAAATAATGATGGGGTCATTGGTGGTCAAGATTGGTTCCGCAAAATTGTAATTCAGGAGGGATAGAGGGAGATAGAGAAAAATAGAGGGGGGGGACATTGAAGAAGGGAGAGTGAGGGAAATAGGAAGGGGTGCGTTTGCCCCCATAATCAGAAAGATTTATCGCCCTCGATGTGCTTCATTGACATCCCGGTTGCCTAGCTACTTGTCACTCATAATAGACCACACCCACTTACCTGTCGACCAATCAGGAGGACTCTCACGCTGACTGTACAAGAGGTCGGTACAAGAGTGAGCGTGTGACCACCAATTTTATAAGATACCAACCAATTCATCTCACTCCTGTGAAAGTGGCTTCATTTTTCAGTTCACAATTCCAGTATTCGTGCCAAGATAAAAGTTGTTCCACGCTGCGCTGTTTGTAGCTTTTCGAATATGCAACGTTCTCCTATCAGACATTAATCTTGAAGGGTATATCATAGAGACTGATGACTTCTTACCGCATTCACCCTGCTAAACAGCTAGGATACTGTGCATTAACCTAACTCATTAGAAACTTCAAAATTTCTGTACAGGACATTGTCATTGATAAGTCTTTATTTGATAATGGGAAAGAAGATGGAAATATGGAATTTGATCGGCCTGATGCTAGTCATCTCTGCAGGAATGGTGGATTGTTCTAACTGCATAGAAAAGTTCGAGTCCTGGAGTCCTCTATCGTTTTCCACCATGTTCCGACAGCACGCTATTCATGGACTGATCCAGGGTCGTGTGACCCACATCTACCCCCCTCGACACATCCCGCATTGTGGTAGAGAGGTTATTACCGCTCAGATTGAGATTCAGTGTGTCTTCCGTGGTAGTTCTGATCTGGAAAGACAACCCATCATCAATGTCACTGGCTTCGGTCAAAACAACGACTGTGTGGATACCTTGGTGACCTTGGGTGACTCTTATTTCATATTTCTGGAACCATTCGAGCATGACAACAACATCCAATACGTTGTCCAAGAGCACAATCTTCAGAGAGGGGCCTACCTGGCTATTAATATAAAAATCTCAACTGTGATGAGTGTTTATGAGTGTCGACGGGTAGTTGGTGCCGGGACAACGACACTGTCCCCATGGAGGTCAATGACACCAGTCAAACAACTACCATGGATCATCTTGCCATCAGACTCAAAACCAGTACTAGGTGCTGAGAAGCCCGAGAACAGTGCATCGTTCATTCGACCCTCATCTCTCCTCCTCTTCCTATGGACGACCACCGTCATAATATTGCTATGAAATAAAGAGGCGCGGATGGACGGGATATCATGATTGTTACATTGCTGCTAATTACCATTGATCATGCAAGACCAACCATTAATGCTATTCCTGACCATTCAGACCGTGGTTGCATGTGACCATGCAGGCATTTCATTCCTTAAAACAATGAGCAGTACTCTAGACTTGAAATGATTCGAGGTGTTCATAAATAATTCATTTGTCACGTTCTTGTTCACAGGATCCTGACGTTAATCTGCAGAGGGATCAGTAGTTGTAATGGTAGGTCAAGTTAATGTCAGGAACTTGTCCACGTGAGCAAATTACCATGGTAACGCATCCACGTATTGCTGAACGGAGTGATGAAGGAAGGAGGAAATGCACAGATAGATAGATACGTAGATGTAGACAGGGAGAAAAGGAAAGACAGAGAGAGAGAGAGAAGGGGGGGGGGGTAGAGTAAAGAAAAGATGGAATGATGGTATTGCTGATTGTATTTTCTTGCTATCGCAATAAAGATAGGATTGGGAATAACATGAACGTAAAATTCGACATTATTCGACTTTTCAATTTGGATAATAACTTATTTTTTAATTTTACACTTGACATCTCATACCAATCGGTAATATTAGGATCCATGTAATTTGTCAAGATTATAATTAACTATATATCTGTCTTAAAATTTGTAAATAATGTTTTAACTTTTCGTTATATTTTGATATTCGTAAACTAGTGTGTTTATAAGAGAACACTCGAATACGTAATCTTATATTTACTGGATGCAAGCCAGAAATTGTATCTCCAATATTGTACAGATTTATTACATGCAAAAAAGGTGTTTTGGTTTGTTCATAGTGGTTTGTAGCTAAAAAAAGAAAAGAAAATCCAAGCTTTGATTTGAATTCTGTTATTGGCATGATATGTTGAAATCCATATGATATAGACACACTAACGAAACCTACTCTATAGACAGATCAAAGCTATATTAGTCATCGTCTTTACACAGCAAAAACTGTGGTGTTAACCGGTGTATATAGAGGACCACACCAGTTATTTTACACCGGTGTTAAATTGCTGGTGTTAGTTTTACACCTATAGGTGTTATTACAACACCTATGGTTGTTACATTTACACTCTTTGGTGTTATGTTCAATCTCTAGGGTGCTATTTTAACACCACAGGGTGTGGTCCTCTATTAACACCAATTGGTGTCAGTTTTAGCACAACTGTTTTTACAGTGTAGGAGTAGGTTTCATACAACTATCGCATTACTGTGGATAAAGTTCGCTGGGCAATAGGGAAAGTTGAAGGGAATAATATTGAGTTCGTACAACTTTGCTAAATGCATTGAATGTTTAACATTTCATGTTTTCTTGTTTGTTTTACTTTACTTATTCAAGATTAGTAAAAACAAAATATATATATTACGACGATATGTGTTTGCGTAGATGCATACCTTTAGCATAAGCGTGTGAAATATTCTCTTTCGCAATAATGTTTTAATATAAAATATTGAATCTTAGAATTTACACATTAATTCAATGAAAAATTCTGAAAAATTATCCATTTTTTTTTAGTTAAGCCAATCTGTCATACTCATTATAAATATACCATAAATAAGTCCAAGTCATATACAAAGAGTGATATATTTAAGATATAATTACAATAATTTTCCAAACGATATTGTAATAGAAGAATTTATGTTATCATTGAAATTTTACTGAGTGGTTAAATAATTCCATTGATTATCATCATTGCTTTCATCGTAGACACAACCCTCTTGTTATGATTATTGTTAATATTTCTTATCTTTTTTTTTACTTACTTCAACTGCATGTATATAATATATTTTTTCTTCATGAAGCGATCTGATATGCTTTTATGTGAGAATTTTGGAATTGTGTTGACTTAAAAAAATACCTTTTTTCTGAGGAATATATAAATATACATACTGTACATGTAATATTAAATTGTTATCATGCAATGTGATGTAAAATAGATTTTAGTTTGTTAGATTAAAGAACAAAATTTGTAAAATTGTACCTAGCATTTCAATTATATTTTGATTATTTTTAAAATATCTTTTGCTACTGCGTGATGAGGTTTTTTTTTCTAAATACATATAGTTTCACGTTTGTTTTACCTGTCAGAAGTTTCCGATGTATAATTCGTATATGTTCAATGTAAAGCGCAGTGGTATATAGCGTGACATGCTATCATCATTATCTTGAAGATAGACATCAAATGCATGATGATATACTTTTAATAGGGGCAAGCCCGGAGAGGCAAGAAGCTATAAGATTTATGAAGGGATGACTTCATATTTGCAGGACTACAGGGAAACATTGTATGAAGTCATTCTCATTCCAGAAAGGTTTGACATGTTTCTCGCGCTGCTCAGATGCCGCGTTG
Organism: Lytechinus variegatus; assembly: GCF_018143015.1. Lineage (NCBI taxonomy): Eukaryota > Metazoa > Echinodermata > Echinoidea > Temnopleuroida > Toxopneustidae > Lytechinus > Lytechinus variegatus. Next base: position 44,015,690 of record NC_054746.1, read on the forward strand.
GTTCATACCATCTGGTATGAAATATAACCTTTGACCTCGGAGTGAATGCTAGTAAGGTCGAGGTCAAGTTTAGATTTGAGTGCGTTTTCATTCCTAGGATTTCTGCCTTGTATTGTTTCTTGTTTTTTAAAGAAAGTAAAATAGGGTGTGCGGTAGCGTATTCATAAATATTATTATCAAACATTGCTGTTCACTTGGCCGTATAGTGCATAAAATTGGCTTTATGTATATGCACGTTACAGGCTCATTAGCATTTCAAGCGATCTCGTATCACTTGTAGTGATATTGTTTTTATATAGCAATTTTATAATGAATACGTTATCTTAACATGTAACCAATGGCGTAATTATGAAAATGATGATTTTTTTATGTGAACAATATTTTTACAAAGCAAAAAAAAAAAAAGATACGAGAGGCCTGATGTGTATAGTAATCTGAAGTCACTGTGTGTGAATTTAATGGAAAAAGTACTAATGCTACTCAATTAAAAAGGATTTTCGATGTGTTAATAAATAGCGATAAATTAGTGTTGTAGCCAAAGTATTTTGATGGGCATTTTGACATCGTGATGTCTTTAGCTGAGGGTATATAGTATGTTGTGTGTTTATGTAAAGTGTAGGAAATATTTTGATTTTTTTTATATGGGCAAATGAGGGAGGGATATATTTTCATGTCAATTTGAGTATGAAATCCATTACATAGACGTTAAAATGTAAGTCATTTTTAAATTAATTATCTTTCGATTCCAATATTTGCACCCCTAAAATAACGATCAAATTGGATTAGAGGGGGGAAATGACATAATTTATATGTTTCTTGACAATTAGCAAATGTGATTCCTAGTTAATATTATGTTTTGTATAGTGTAATAAACATACATAACCAAGTGATGAAATTTGTTTATCATCATGACATCAATGAAATAGAATGGATTATTAAAATGTTCATTTATTAAGTTCATTTATTTTGCAGTTATTTGTTTAAAAATCATGTAATGAAAAGTGCGTTGTGATATTTTGTTAATACTGAGGCTATTTATAAAGTGACAGTTGTCCTCTTAATTCAAGTATTATAAAAACACACACACACTCGTTGGAGTGATATAAATACATGTATTCAAATGTTCATGTTTGATATAATCATAGGCCTACGATAATGAAAATGATGATGATGATGATAAAAGATAATGATGGTCATGGTCATGATAATGATGATGATGATGATGAAGATGATGATGGTGGTGGTGATGATAATGGCGATAATGGTAAAGCTGCTGATGATGAATACGATGACATCAATGGTAATAATGATGATGATGATCATGGTGACCACGACGATTATGATGCTGCACGGCTGATGTTGATGAAGACGACGGCAACGATAATGACGGTGATGATAGTGATAGTGTTGAAGGTGATGGTAATGATAATGACGGTGATGATAGTGATAGTGTTGAAGGTGGTGGTAATGATAATGACGGTGATGATAGTGATAGTGTTGAAGGTGATGGTAATGATAATGACGGTGATGATAGTGATAGTGTTGAAGGTGATGGTAATGATAATGATGGTGATGATAGTGTTGAAGGTGATGGTAATGATAATGACGGTGATGATAGTGTTGAAGGTGATGGTAATGATAATGACGGTGATGATAGTGTTGAAGGTGATGGTAATGATAATGACGGTGATGATAGTGTTGAAGGTGATGGTAATGATAATGACGGTGATGATAGTGTTGAAGGTGATGGTAATGATAATGACGGTGATGATAGTGATAGTGTTGAAGGTGATGGTAATGATAATGACGGTGATGATAGTGATAGTGTTGAAGGTGATGGTAATGTCGGTGATGATAGTGATAGTGTTGAAGGTGGTGGTAATGATAATGACGGTGATGATAGTGATAGTGTTGAAGGTGATGGTAATGATAATGATGATAGTGATAGTGTTGAAGGTGATGGTAATGATAATGATGGTGATGATAGTGTTGAAGGTGATGGTAATGATAATGACGGTGATGATAGTGTTGAAGGTGATGGTAATGATAATGACGGTGATGATAGTGATAGTGTTGAAGGTGATGGTAATGATAATGTCGGTGATGATAGTGATAGTGTTGAAGGTGGTGGTAATGATAATGACGGTGATGATAGTGATAGTGTTGAAGGTGATGGTAATGATAATGACGGTGATGATAGTGTTGAAGGTGATGGTAATGATGGTAATGATAATGACGGTGATGATAGTGATAGTGTTGAAGGTGATGGTAATGATAATGACGGTGATGATAGTGATAGTGTTGAAGGTGATGGTAATGATGGTAATGATAATGACGGTGATGATAGTGATAGTGTTGAAGGTGATGGTAATGATAATGATGGTGATGATAGTGTTGAAGGTGATGGTAATGATAATGACGGTGATGATAGTGTTGAAGGTGATGGTAATGATAATGACGGTGATGATAGTGTTGAAGGTGATGGTAATGATAATGTCGGTGATGATAGTGATAGTGTTGAAGGTGGTGGTAATGATAATGACGGTGATGATAGTGATAGTGTTGAAGGTGATGGTAATGATAATGATGATAGTGATAGTGTTGAAGGTGATGGTAATGATAATGATGGTGATGATAGTGTTGAAGGTGATGGTAATGATAATGACGGTGATGATAGTGTTGAAGGTGATGGTAATGATAATGACGGTGATGATAGTGATAGTGTTGAAGGTGATGGTAATGATAATGACGGTGATGATAGTGTTGAAGGTGATGGTAATGATAATGACGGTGATGATAGTGATAGTGTTGAAGGTGATGGTAATGATAATGTCGGTGATGATAGTGATAGTGTTGAAGGTGGTGGTAATGATAATGACGGTGATGATAGTGATAGTGTTGAAGGTGATGGTAATGATAATGACGGTGATGATAGTTATAGTGTTGAAGGTGATGGTAATGATAATGACGGTGATGATAGTGTTGAAGGTGATGGTAATGATAATGACGGTGATGATAGTGATAGTGTTGAAGGTGATGGTAATGATAATGTCGGTGATGATAGTGATAGTGTTGAAGGTGGTGGTAATGATAATTATGGTGATGATAGTGGTAGTGTTGAAGGTGATGGTAATGATAATGACGGTGATGATAGTGTTGAAGGTGATGGTAATGATAATGATGGTGATGATGATTTTGATGCTGACAGCGAAGGTGGCGAGGCCGAGTGGTTTAGGGCTTCTGACTGCACACATGAAAATATGGGGTTCGATTCTTTTATAAATAAAAAAAATGAAAATGGTTCAGAGAGAGTGAGCGAATTAAAAGAAAGGGATAGGGAGGGAGAAAGTTGAGAGAGGGAGAGGGGCACTAGCGTACCTAGGGGGGGGGGGGCAGACTGTCCCCCCTGACTAGTCACAGCCCATGCAGGGGACGTACCCCTGCCCCCTGACGAGTCACAAGTGATCCAGGGGACGTGCCCCCCTCCTTTTGAGAAGCAAAATTAATTATTTGTAATGTAGAAATGCAATTAAAAGAACTTGAATATCCTTTTTTTTTTGCTTGTCAATTTTTTTCTGGTACGAAATCCTTTACCTGTGGTTAAAGACCTTTTTTTTTTTTTGCTTGTCATTTTTTTTCTGGTACGAAATCCTTTACTTGTGGTTGAAGACCTTGTTTTTTTTTTTGCTTGTCAATTTTTTTTAGGGTATGAAATCCTCTAGTTGTGGTTGAAGACCTTTTTTTTTTGCTTGTTAAATCTTTTCGCAGACGAAATATCCTCAAAAATATCCTTCTGGAAAATCCTAGGTACGCCGCTGTAGAGAGGAGGTTAGTATTGAAAGGGAGAGAGACAGGGGGGAGGGGGGGCAGGGAGGGTGAGGGGCGAGGTTAATGTTTCATGATGTATTTTGACTGAACCCACTCTCTGGAGCATATAGATTTCAACATTAAACGAGCATTGAGTAAAATACGTGCAACTCTTCTTATTCTCATCAAGACGTGCGTAGCGACAAAACACTCCAGAGTTTCACTGGCGCCATAGCCGGAAGATATCATAACGGGTGACAGTAGTTTAAGAGAGCACAGTATGAAAAAGTTGGTATGATATGAATACACCATGATATTTATTCAACACAAAATAGTGTTTGCGTAAAAAACAAAATTACAGAACGATATGATTAATGATAACACCACTGGATATTTAATTAGTGTTAACTAATTTTATAAAATGAGTGTGGCGATCCTCTGGTAACATTATACCTTTTGTAGTTTAATCATCGATGTTTTGAAGTGTAAATGGGTAAAATCTATAGGTAAATAAAAAGGTATAATACAGTAATACAAAAACATGATGATAAAATACACACACATACCCCACACCCACACACCATCACGCATCCCCACATGTATATACAATTTATTAGGCGCTTATTATCTATATGTATCAATTCACTGGCGCCTTATCTATTACCACTGATTTAGCTGGAGCTGGATTCTACAGAAATAAAGATAATCCAAATTAAGAGGGAAAATAGGATTATTGGATATTGCAATTTAATTTACAAGAATGTCAAATAGCAGGTCATATTATACTTGTATAAAAAAAAATATGTGAGCGGAGTTCCCTCGATCCATTCACATATTTGAAGACGTCCATTAACATAAAGTATTAATTAGTTTGGAATATGTAACGTGTCTTTGGCTTGGTTTTGTTTTATTTACGATCAAAATACATTAGAATATAAACAAAATATAGGCCTACATCACAATGATCAAATGATTATTTACAATAATTAAATTTAACAATGAATGTTATACAAAATCATATCGCGTGGATAAACCCGTTTCAGATTGGCTATTAATAAATATCTTCCTTAGGGGCCCTATTAAACTGCTGTGCAAACCCTTCACTCGAGTTAAGGGTCTGAATGTGCAGCCTACTACTAGGTCCCTTTTATCAATAGATCTTCATGAAACTCATTTTTCACGTACTTCGTACCATCTTTTATCATGTGAAGATGACAAGTTAGTACAGTTGTTTGCAATAAATAAAGACACTTTTTGTTAAAATACTGATGCTAAACATGCTAAATTAACTTGTGTACCTTAACCGAGCCGTGAAAATCCCTTTATACAATGAAACTTATGTCCTCTAAATGTCTTTCTTGAAATTAAGTACAGTATTTAGCAACTTTCTCGGAAGAATACATTAATATATATGGCCACTTAGTTATAGGCTTTGATACCCCCCTAAATGCTTTTTCCTTTACTGATTGAAACTGGGTTGAATAAAGACAAGGTTTATGTTCGTAAGGGAGTATTGTCTTTACTTTGAATCCCATCAGTGTCTCGATCGTTCTCTCCTATGATGAAATGAACATATTTCACAAGTTTCACATACCATGCTATGAACCAGAGTTCATCTTGCCTCTCATCGCTATTCAAAATAAAAGCCTTTCAATTACTCTCTCATGTGCATGTGTGATTATTTGTCCCTTGAAGGTTAAATTGAGCATTTACGTTTTGTTTTATAGCCTACATCCATATGAACCCCGATAATTATTTCATGAATAACAAAATGGAAGCATGATATTGCCATTATCAAGTTAAAATTCACCTCAAATTATTTTTGGAAAATTTCGATTTAGTCAATCGGCTTCATTTCACGCAAAGATTATTATCATACACTTTCTCTCTCTCCTTTTCACTCTATATATATTTCATGTATTTGATGAACTTGTTCTTAACGTGCATCGATTCTTTTAACGAGATTCATATTATCATCATAAACAAGCACAAGTATCCATAATGAGCCCAATCTGCTGATAATTTTGTTTCAATAGCAATTCGCACTCAACAACAAAGATTTGCAGCGACTACAGAAGTATCAAAACAAATATTGTCGTTTGGTATTAGATGCAGACTACTATACCCCAATATGTTGCACTCTCTGAAATTACAATTTGTTTAAAAAAGAGTGGATTGTAATTAACATGTATAGAACTCTAAACGGTCTTGCTCCCGTGGTTATTTAATGCAAACAATTATGCCTCCGAGACCTAACTGCTATCCTACTAGATCAATCTCATCTCAATAATTGTATCTCGCAAAACCAAGAATCGAGTCACAAAAAAAACAGTCGTTCTGCTATATACAGTGCGTATCAAAAAACAGTTTACATTTAGAAAAAATCCTGTAAAATTATACATTTACAATATCCTGAAGATTTTTTCCACATTTTACATTAGTACAGATCCATTTAAGCAAATGAAGATATATAACTGTCAAAAAATATTTCCGCTTGAGTGAGCACCACTTACTTTTGAAAAGTTAGTGAAAATGATTTGCGCAGAGCGATGAAACAGTTATGCGAATAAGAGTAGACCTTAATCGTGAAGAACACATGGAATTTAGCTGGGAAAATTGATTTGAAGATATATACCTTTTCAAGTTCTTTCCTTGCCAATACACTTCGAAGAGTGCATTGCGCCCCACCCCCACTCCCCCACACACTGGGGCCATCGTGACGATATTTGCTTTACATTGAGCAGCGATTAACATGATATGGCCTAGATTTGACTTTCATTTTGTTAATCATTTTCAAGCTTGGAAAAGGTATGGAGAAACAAGTATCAAATAAAAAATGAAATGTAAACCCACTTTAAATGATAAAAACTTATTGAAAAAATGCTGGAGATGTCTGATATAATTTTTTGTTCAGATTTAGTTATGTCCTCAGATCCAGCTGGCACAAAAAAGGTAAAGGTTGTGCTTACGGTGCCTTGTAAAAATGGCAGAGGTAAAAATGGCAGAGGTAATAATGGCAGAGGTAAAAATGGCAGAGGTAATAATGGCAGAGGTAAAAATGGCAGAGGTAAAAATGGCAGAGGTAAAGATGATAAAGATAGGCTACATCATAATAATTATCATCCATGGCCGAACTCTTGTCGACGAAATGGGCTATAAAAACTGATTAAATATTATGTTGTTTTTCGTCATTTAAGATCTATACTCTGTCATTTATATATGACTAAACTCAAGCATTTTCTTGCCAAAATGATTTCAATTAGTGACTGCATGATGAAAGGATCTTAAGCTCGTAAGCAGAACAACGCTTTACATGAAACCCACGATTTTTTAAAATGTAAACACCAATGTGTGCAGCCACTAACCCTCTGAAACGAACAAGTTCGTGTCTACGTCGAACTACTTTCATAATTTAAACTGGATAAAAAATAACTGAACATTCTGTAATAAAAGTATTTTTTTATTTCCATATCATGATGGATCATGATGAATAGATATTGATGTCACTGGCGGATCCATGGGGAACAGCTGGCCCGTGCCCCCCCCCCCCCTTGAGAGGTACAATTAAAATCTTAGCAAATATGCTAACTCAAGTGTGCCCCCTTTTTAAAGCGAGACCCTTTTCTGCTTGCTAATTATTTTTGTGGACGAGTTAGTAGGCGGAAAACTTTTTTTGCGTGTCATTCTTCAGGAAAATGTGCCCCCCTGGAAAATCCTGGATCTGCCCCTGATTAGTGTGATACGTTAAATGTAAATGATACAATTATTGTTCATTCTTTAGAGCAATACCTCAATGCAGCTAGTACAAACGGATGCCAGGTTCCCAAAGGGTTTGACGTCATAATGGGAAGCTGTCCCATGACATTTTATGCACTAAATAATGGTTCATAATTGTTTTTAAAAAATATTTCAGGAGCGTCAATGAAATGATTGTCTCTTGATATATCCTGAAGATTTTTTTTTCTAGAAAATTACATTTTATTAATATTTTCTATACACCAAACATGGGAAAGCTGCTCGCAAATGACGTCATCATCAAAATATAAAAGTATGGCTTTTTTAATCTTTGATTTCCTAAAACCCTCACAAATATCATTTTATTTTATTTTTTTGCTATTCTACAATGACTTTTAACTGATGTTGAACTTCCCCTGTAATAAATTAAGTACAATTGCGATCAAGAGTGTGCTTCAAATTTGAATACTAATATTACAACGATTTGACATGAGAAGGCCGTCCATGAGAGTCCAGAAAAAAAAAGATATTCTAGCCAAAAGATTATCAATTTGGTGCAGACGATCTATCTCTGATTTTAAGAATGTCACCCTTTCCATTATTTTTATTTTCTTAGAACCTTTCTTAGTTAATCTATGTAGGGCTTACATGCGGGGGCTGTTTGATTTTTTTTTCATGGGGGTTTAAGACTCTTTTTACCTAAACCATTATGAGCTCTGCCAATTTTAACTCTGCCATTTTTACCTTTGCCATTTATACCTCTGCCATTTTTACCTCTGCCATTATTACCTCTGCCATTTTTACCTCTGCCATTTTTACCTCTGCCATTATTACCTCTGCCATTTTTACCTCTGCCATTATTACCTCTGCCATTTATACCTCTGCCATTTTTACCTCTGCCATTATTACCTCTGCCATTTTTACCTCTGCCATTTTTACCTCTGCCATTATTACCTCTGCCATTTTTACCTCTGCCATTTTTACGTCCTGACGGAGCTGTGCTTACTATGTGTTGAAATTTCAAGTTTTGGTGGCAAACTTGTTACAAAATGCTTGAATGAATCTGTTTTTATTTCAATTGACTAAAAGAGCAAGGTAAATATATGAGAAATGTTTCGCAGGGTAAATTTGATTTCGCCATTTCCCCTTGACACAGCGTGAAAACTAGCATTTCTGCGCAAACAGATTTCTGCGAGCTTTTCAAAAATGGACAGTGCTCACTCAAGCGTAATATTCTGTCAAATCTTTTACTTTCATTGGATAGATGAGACCCAAACCTAAGATAATATGTTAAAAATTACCCACATGTTGTATATTTTTAAATTCCCAGGGCTTTTTCAAAGTGTAAACTTTTTTTTGATACGCACTGTATAGCAGCAAAACTATTTAGCTTATTACCAGTACCCATTAAGTGCTCTGCTTCATTTCCTATCTTTAAACGAATCGTCCGTAAATTCCAAACAAGCTGATTAAATTTTCTACTGTTTGTCATAGTATGTATAGGCCTTACCACCCATTGTTATTTATTTATTATGTTATTTTTGTATTGTGTATTTTGATTGTGTATGTTATAATTGTGATTGCATAATGTTCCAAATGTGAATGATAGCAGGGCTCCCTTGTAAAACAGGCAGGCCTCTGGCTTGAATGAGACTACCCTGCTTTTTAAAAAGAAAACATAAATAAATAAAAAATAAACAATATGAAAATAAAAAGCTATTTACTTTCCGTGTATAACACTCAGAATGAAGGAGTACACTAGACTGAAATATAATGATTTAAACAGAGGAAGGAAAATCAGACAAACAAAACACTGAAACTGTCATCAAATCGGATAATTAAACCAATTATATGCAATGTGCGATGAGTAAGCTGATGATGTCATATCTTACTCTTCTGTATTTCATTGTATGAAATCATTTTTTTTCTTTGAATTTCATGCATAAGACTTTCACTGCTGCAACGTATTTTTTGTGGTTTCATGTAAAACATAAGACAGAAGAAAGTGGGGACACGATATCATCATTCTCGAAGGCATGCTTATAACTGTTTTTCACAAAATCTAACTAAATTCTAAACTTCAATAACTTTGTTATTGTTATCAGATTTTGATTCAGCGTTTTGGTCGGTGAATTTTACTCTTTTATTTAGATATAATTATTTTCAGCCCAGAGCTTCTCTTTAAGCTGGACTCTTGAAGATGTTGTAAAAATCAATTTATACGTTTTTACACCTACTGTGTTGGTCATGCTGTTTTGCTCAAGTAACTAAGCCAAGTTATTGTCTAATTTGGTCCGAGTATGGTTCGAATATCGTTCAACCGTGTTCGAGTTAATGCAAACCCCAACTGTGTCCTCGTAGGAACACACTGAGGATGAAAGACCATCATTTCAATCGACCGTTATTAAATTCACTTATAACCTTATACACACCCTACGTGAAATTACATTATCACATTATTATTGCAGAAGAATAGATAGTCAAGTTGATTATAACATTAATTCATATTGTGGCTATAACAATTGTGAGCCTTGAAGATCATTTTATTTAGAATACGTCCTAGTATAAAAAAAGTTTGAAAATGGGTGAATATGTAATTTATACTTATTAAATGAACAAATTCTGCGGATGATGAGACAATATTAGAAATGGATTAGGCGAAGTAGAAAAATAAAGTTTGCCATCAAATCTTCCTTTAAGATATAATAATAAAAAAAGAAATACAAGATACTTGTCTTTTGGAAAATAAGCTTTTCATTTTGTATTAGAAAGTATCCCTATGATTCATTTTTACCTGCTAAGATATCTATTTGTTCAAAAATACTATAATGAAGTTCTAATAAATGAGAATAATTCAAAGAAAATGTTGAATTAGTTTTAATATGATGATAGGAAATAAAAGAATAATGAGGATATCCCATCTGAGAGTGACACTGAGACAATGAATGATTAATTTTTGCAATGTCAGTAGTTAATTGAATAAGTCTTACACTCATAATGGAAACATCCTAAAATAATGCTCACATTACTCCGTGAATTTTTTACCCTCCAGTGATATGGATATTCTTCATTTTTACTCTAAACTCCTATTTCTTGCTACGCCTATATATATTTATGAATCTTTACGTAAAACTGGAATCTTTCTCTAGGGTTAGTCTCCCATGTTCGGAAGACAACGCCTATGAGGGAAGGGGTCTTACTCTGCATGAGATGATTATCGGCTGATATCAGTTGTCTGCCTTAATAATAGCCATATTAATCCCAAAATAATTTTTAAAAACGAAAAAGTAGAGTAACCATGATATCAAATTACAATGTTTGTGGTCACGTGACAGGCAATATTGTGATGTTAGTTGATTCGGAATACGTATACCGTTAACTAGATCATTACTCTCTACCTATATCGAAACAAAGAAGAATGTCATTTTTTCCACTGATTATATACAAATGGAAATTTCTTTTACTTTTACATGTAAATAACTTTATCATTATATCAATGATTACAATCAATAAATTGGAAGAAAGACTACATGATGTAAATAAAACATTTGTTAATCGTTTGAATAGTATCTGATATCAACATCATTTACAATGTTAGGTAGATAGCTGGTGGATTTCTAGATTGAAGTTCATCATAAGTTAAAAAAAACTGACTGCTATAAAACGTTGCAAAGATTTTTCACATCATTGGCGTTTGTTATCATAATACCTAAATATTTACATCTACCTCGTAACCAGCACTCTTCGACACATAAAGGTTTCGTGGTGATATTCAAATACAAAGTATAAAGGATGTTAGCATGAACACACGGCGGAGTTGAAATTGAAGTTTACCTGGAGCAGAAGAAAAAAATCACACTGTAAATTGATGGGTAAAAGAGAGGAGAGAAAGAATTATCTTGAGTGACATGACTTTCAGCACCCACCTACATTCTAGTGAAATGACCTATATCTTGAATTGTTCCATTTTCTTTTCAATAAAATACAAACGATTGTGCTGAGGGGAACGTTACCAGAATGTGACAGCGCAGGTTTTGAGCTGTTTGGCGTTTGTTAAAAGCTTTTATGCTGTAGGGTATATAGAATTGTAGGAAAGCAGAATGAATAACTCCTCCAAACACAAGCCACCATGCAAGTCACACCTATGAAAAGAACTGTATTTCCATGGGTAGGGAGGTAGGAGGACCATTGGCGGATCCAGGATTTTCCACGGAAAATTTGACATGCAAAAAAAGTTATCTCGCAAACTGTAACGTCGTTTCGTCCAAAATAAATTTGACAAGCAAAAAAAAAAGAAAGTTATTTCGATTTTAAATGATTTAATTTTTTCCATCATAAAAGACCACAAATAATAGGGGTCATTTGATATTGTGTCCCCTCCTTTCCAAATGGTAGGGGGAAGCGTCCCCTGTCCCAACCCCCCTGGGATTTCCTCCCATGTGTATTTATAATTAAATACAATTTATCGGTTTGGTGTCGATTGCAGTGATTCGACTGTTACTTGGCTCCCTTAAGAGAAATGCCAGTAGTTACAGTAAACACTGATTTCATGAGAAAGTCTGTAAAACCAGGCTTAATCTAGTTTCGCTTGTTCTTATTTTTTTTTATTCCTTCCCCTTCCCTTCTCATTTTTCATTTTCTTAATTTAAGAAAATCTATAGGCCTAATATAAGGCCTAGAGCGGACAACATGCAATGCAATATTAAATTTCTACAGTGTTCAGATTCAAAAATGAAAAAGGAAAACAAATATCATGAATAACCTGCATGTATGATGGCCTAATGGGAATAGCCCAACAAACCATTATCCTAAATGGAAATTAGACAAATTGGAAATTAGACGAAGTGGAAATTGGCCGAAGTGGAAATTAGACCAAGTGGAAATTAGCCGAAATGGAAAAATTAGACCAACAGCACATTAGACCAAATGCAATAATAGACCAAGTGAGGATTAGACGAACTGGTATTAGACCAACTAGTATTAGACTTACCGACACATAGGCGATCTAGTAATAGATCAATTGCAATTAGACCAAGTGACAATAAAATACATTAGACCAAAAAAAAATTAGACTAAGTGACGATTAGCCCAACTGGAAATTAGACCAAATGGCTATTAGGCCTATTGGCTATTAGACCAAGTGGTCGTTAGACTAATTGGCTATTAGACCATAAGAGAATTGGACTAAGTGGGTTTAGCCCGAATGTTGTTAGCCCATTTGAAGATGAAACCAACCGTCAGTAAACCCTAACCTGCGCCATGCCGGCGGCGCCCCTCCTCCCCTCAAGGAGTTCATTGCTTCCCTCGCTCAGCATGACATAACAAATCACAGCTGACGTGGTGACGAATTCCTGGTAGAAACCTTGTTAGTGATTTATGCGGATCCTTTCAAAAATTCGTAAACACACAATTTATATTCTCTTATCATGAAATGATTTCTTGCGGATGATTCATTTCAATTCTATTCTATCAAGCCACTGTAAAAAAGTCTGGGAACTAACACATACAAAATTTACAGAATATAGAAAATACATGAAACCAAGTAACAATTATGTATCAAAGTCATGAAAAAATGAGACTTATGTAACATGAAACGAACCCTGATCATACATTATCAAATTATTTACCGAAAATGGAGAAGTTGGGTTTTATATCTTCTTTAAAAACATTTGATGGACTAGATTTAACAACCAATAATAATACGAAAAGAATAAGTATAAGAAATGCTGGATTAGGAAAAAAAATACATATATCTAATTTCTAAGGAAATACTTGATTTTGTAGGTCCATGCTTGTAAAAAAATCAAGATAACACGAGTCGCGAAGACGATGGATGCAATGTGTTTTTATCATCGAAGGTTTAGAGCGCCATCTAATGAACAGTGATGGACAGTCAAGACGCTATTTGCCTTTTATCCACGTTTATATATATAATTTTATTGCTTAATTTTCCCACTTTTTTCAATTTTACCAGTGACTTTTCAGGTTTACATTTCTTTTCTGGACTTTCACTTTCAACCCTTTCATCTGTAAGACGTCATAAAGGCAACTTATATTTCAAAGAGGGGAAAATATACTGATTGCATAGAGTTAGAATGAATAAAATTATTTTACAAAATCAAGCAACTTTAGACTAAACCATCTAACCACATTGTTCTCCTTTGATTTAAAACAGTAGAAAACAAATTCTTGTCAAGCCGACTCTCCCCAAGATGACGTCAGATTTGATCACCACGAGTGTGTTATGATTGAAAATCGAAGCCAGCGGCCTATAACCAGAACTGGGGCAACGGGTAAATTTCGTTGTTTTGCAGGCCTGACTTTCAATGAATACGATCAGTGATTGGATTATTAAAGATAAGTAAAAACGGACCAGCAAAATATTAAAATTCTCAGAACTTGAAATTGAGCCATCTTTTAAAGGTGCCAGCTATGACAATCCTTACTGTCTATCCGGATATCTTCTGTATTATTATTTCCTACTAAACCTTTTGATATTTGCAAATAGCATCCTTTGTGTATTATGTTTGAGCACCAGTTGCTTCCTCCCATATCCACAAAATACCTTAAATTGACTGCAAATGTCCATTCATATTCAACAAGACAATCCAGTGATTTATATTTACCTTTCTTGAATTATGGAGCGTTGTGGCCCAGTGGATTAGTTCCGGACTCTGAAACAGAGGGTCGTGGGTTCGAATCCCAACCATGGCGTAATTTCCTTCAGCAAGAAATTGATCCACAATGTGCTGCACTCAACCCAGGTGAGGTAAATGGGTACCTGGCAGGAATTTATTCCTTGAAACGCAGCGGGCGTAGCAGCTGCACTGCTAAAGCCAGATAATTATGCTGCATATACTGTAGAGCGCTTAGAGACTTAATTCTGACAAAAGTATTAAGCGCTATATAAGCAAGTATGATTATTATTATCAATCTTCTAGGAAATCTGTAAAATATGATGGAGTTATTTTATGAAACAAAATACCTAAAAAATAAAAACATGCAAATCTCTTGCCTCTTTCAAAAACAGCTTGAAATATTTCCTTTTTGATGCCTGTAATTAAATCTGAAAATAAGTTGTAATTGCCTTATTATCCACCCATTATACTTAGATGCTTACAGTACATTCTCTCTCTCTTTCTCTTCTAAAATTATTATGCTTATATTATGGTCTCGGGAGCCCAGCCTTAAAAAGGCCATTGGCCTATGCTGGCTCCCTCATATTCTCATTATCTTGTTAAATGTATTTCTATTTTTGTATCTTTATTTGTATATAGCGTATTCTTTGATTTGTATGTTGTGTGTTTTTTAATGAGAATTTGTAATAAATAAATGAAATGAAATACTGTATGATTGAGTCAATAGGGCTAAGCTGTATATATTGAAATCTGTTTTAGGTTCATGATCATAAAGATAATGGCAGTTTGGCGTTCTATAGGCACAATGTACGTTTTCTCGTTGTCTCTTGTTGATTTTGACCTATTGTTTGTCCTTTGAGTACTTTGTGAAACGTCAATTGCCCATTTCCAGAAATTACGTAACGAACACAAAACGTTCAATGGGGATAGTCAACTACCCGCTCCCAAACTCCCCAAAAGCTGGTAAATCATTGACTTCCTATATAGTATCCATACAATAAAAAGACGAATAAACGTTTTTATCAACCTCAATCAGTTTAGTCGCACCTCACTGATGTTATCATTTACTGGCCGTAGGTGCAGTATTTGAGTATTTGATACACTGTAAAAACTGTGGTGTTAAAACTGACACCAATTGGTGTTAATAGAGGACCACACCCTGAGGTGTTAAAATTACACCCTAGAGATTAAACATAACACCAAAGAGTGTAAATGTAACAACAAAAGGTGTTGTAATAACACTTATAGGTGTAAAACTAACACCACCAAATGAAATGAAAAAAAAAAGTTTATCATCCAAGATTCACTTTTTAATGAGGTACAAATCCTTTAAAACTGAAATTGGTGCTGTTATTGTAAAGTGAGCGAAGATGTTTTATTTGTGGTGGCGTATTTTTTTAGGGGTGAACTTTGGAGATACGGCGAATTATTTGCCATTGAGCAAGCAAAACCTTGATAAATTCATTTTTTTTCATTTAATGCGCATAGGTTTAGCATGGGTAAAATGTAAACATTCGCTTACTATATTCAAGGAAATTCCGAAAGCTACAAATGAGTATTAATAATTTGTTAAGTTAATAGGTTATGCCGACAACATTGGTATGGAAGAAATTTGTTTCCTTGTTATTAAGAAGTAACAAAATTAATGTCAAAATACTTTTTTTCCAAATGAAAATACAGGAAACTCTGATTGAATTGCAAAGTTCAGATAATCGTAATGACACCATTAAAAAGCAATGCCATTTCATTCTTTGCTTGAGTCAGTAGGGCCGATGCATAAAAATTTGCTTGCAGATCTTGGTTAGATTGCGCATTTTCCATGTACTGTACTTATACACTCTATTGTATTTACTACGAACACCGTCGAACATTGTTGAAAATAATAGAAAATTTTGAGTGAAGGGTAAATTTTTTCTGTTCATACTGTTTGTTTGCACTGAGCTAGCATTTGCTTTTGGTTCAACTTCAACAGTACGTCATGGCGGTGAGAAAGGCCGGTTTCATTCTCGACTGATCGATTTTTGCTCTTCACCAGAGTCAAATATCTTTCTTGGAGTCAATTATTTTTTTTCACTAAGAGAGCAATAGATTAAGAAATTCACACTTAAAATTTTATCAAAATCGGATGTACAATAAGAAAGTTATGACATTTTAAAGTTTCGCTTATTTTTACACCGTACCTACGGGGGGGGGGGAGGTCTGCCTCCCCCCTCTGACGAGTTACAACGGATGCACGGGGCGCATTCCTCCCCCTGACGAGCTTGAAGACTTTTTTTGCTTGTCAATTTACGAAATCCTACATTTGTGGTTGAAGACCTTTTTTTGGCATGTCAAATTTTTGGGCAGACAAATTTGCCCCCTCTGTGTAAAATCCTAGATACACCACTGAAAACAGTTATGCACAACTCAGCGATATGCACATGAGACTGAGGGTAGATGATGTCCCCCACTATCTATTGTTTGAATTATAAGATATTTCATTTTTATTTTTACAGATTTGGCAATGAAAAAACTTGACATAATCCCATAATGTTAGGACAATTGTAATCCAGATGTTCAGGAGCTAGGAATAAATCTTTTCTTCACATGACAATGAGGAAGAAATTAGAGTATATCATATTTCTTGCAATGAAATACAAAATAAATAGTGACCCCTCATTTTGCATACTGACCAGGATGTGCATATCACTGTTTTGTGAAATTAAGCAAAGCTTTAAAATGTATATCATTTGCGATATGAAAGGTTCACCAGTCGTTCTTAAAGTCGCTTAACTTACGAATAGCTTTATGAAACGACCCAGGATGTGCAAAAGCCGCATAGTGACTGTTTTGTGAAACTCAGCATTTTTTTTAAAAATGTCATAACTTTCTTATGGGTTATGCTTATTTGATTTTTCTCCTTTTTATTCAAGCCAACTTTTGTTAGGGTTGACCTGTCCTTGGAATGACGTCATTCGATTCATCGCTCTCTCCCGTTGCTAAGATATTTTAATTGATATGTAATCATTAACTATGAATGTCCATCTGTCTATTATAATCAGCTTATGGGTATGGTATCCAACGACTCATCTGTATTTCACACCACATGTTTTTTGTTTGTAAAGCTCTTCGTGAAGAAGGACGACAAATAATTTAATTCAACGTGAATTGCATAGGGATTTGCCACTATTGCCACAACTTATTTTATCATTTATTAATTACTTTTTTTAAATTTGTATATTATTTCATTCATTATCATTTTATTCATTTATTTATCACACAATCACCACCATCATCATGATCCGCAGCATCATCTTCCTCTTCTTCATCATTTCATACACCCCAACATAGAGCATTTGACTGGAATAAAAGGAGAAAAATCCGACAAGCATAACACTGAAAAGTTAATCGCAATCGGATAAAAAAATTAGAAAGATTTCAAAGTTTAAACTGTCGCTTAATTTTACAAAATAGTTGTATGCACATTCTTGGATCTGGTGCATGAAACTTTATTGCCATAAAAAACTCTGGCAAAAAAAATTATGCCATCGATCTTGGCAACAAATTTGCCAGAGTGTTGCTTTTACGCTACAGGGCCCTGGGCCCGTTACATAAAGGACTTGCAACTGTTGTAACTTTGCCATTATAGCAACTACAGTGGCAACAGGGCTCAGCAGCCAATCAAAATCAAGGTAACCATGGTAATTAACATAATGGCAATAGTTACAACAGTTGATTCTTTATGAAACGGGGCCTGGTCGGCAAATGAGGGAACTGATGACGTCTGATGGTGATTCAAATCAACATTTTTCTTAGTTGGGTCCGGACCTGGGATGGAATAGTTTCATGTTATCATGTTTTCTGGTTATCACCAGTGAATTGATTAAATAACTGTGCACGTAGACATTTGAACATTTTGATGAATCACAATGTATGAATCGTGTGCGAAGGAATACAATACGCACTCTGATAACCAAGCTCTGAACTCACCAAGTCCTGAAAATAGCGGGAATATATATTTTCCCGCTATTTTCAGGACTTGGTGAGAAGTTAGTCTGCTGGTCAAATCCTTCACTACAGTTACATGTCTGAATGTGCAGCCTACTCATGCCATGTGTACTGAATACTGGGGTGTTGCAAGAAACTTGCGATCAATTGCGAGTCAATTTCTGGTCTACTTAAATCAAACGTCTTGCAGTTGATACAAATAAGTGATTTATTGCTAATTTACTCCTTGAAACAAGAAGTTTAATCTGCTTTGCTACTGCAGCTAATGCAGGCCTGGCTAATGTTAATTTATCAGTTGTAAAATTGCAACAGAATATTTGCCAGTGATCTTAAATATTTTCTTGCAACACCCCCTTAGTCTTCGTGCGGAGACACACTTGTTGATCAAATTTTAAATCAGGGTCTGTGCCTGCAGACTAACGCGAAGTGACCATCATGAATAGGTCGATGATGAAATCATGCATATACTTTAGCGTTCATACGCGATGATAACCCAGAGAAGAGATGACCGCGAAAGGGCATCGATCTCCGGGAAGAATGAATGATGGACACAGCTAAAAGGCAGTTACGGTTTCTCCATCACATGAACTTATTATGAGGAAAGCAGAAATATTTCTTTATCTTCTTGAATGTGACGGAAACGGTGATTTTAAAAGTTGCTATGACCGTGAGGCGAACGGAAGACTTGAATTTTCCCGCAGCGTCATACCGCCATTCAGTAGATATATGGACTGATGGAGCAAGTACAAGCTCAATGCATGAGACGTCCGTAATCGTGTCTTCTATTTCACAAGATGGCTGCTTACGGGAGTATAAAATCACTGAGGCTGGTTAAAGCGTGTTCTCTGGTCATCTTTTGCTTGGTCTGTTTGGGATTTATGCTATCCTTCCAGCAAATGTGGCTTCAAAGAGCTAGAGTGAGTATAAACATATTATTAATCATCATGATCATTGCTTTACTACTATGCCCGGCCTGACTAGGCCTACGGCTACGTGATCGGTCTGTGTAATGTATAACGATACATTAAATTACCAAATAATTAACATTCCATATAAGTTTCAAACAAGACAATGCAAGATATAAAGTCTTGTTCAATCATGGAGCTCCATGGTTCAATCGATAACCCCAACAACAAGTGCTGTTGCCTGCAGGGGCGTCGATCCATTTTTCAGATTGGGGGGGAGCAAAAATCATGAAGCAACTTTCCAAAGGCAAAACAAACCAACACACACACACACATGCACACGCACGCTCACCCACACACACACACACACAAACATATATATATATATATATATGAATCATGAGATAGAGACACATATCACAGAAACATATTAATGCGAGCGCGAAGCGCGAGCTGAAATTTTTTGATATACTGACCTGATAACAGGAAAAAGGTGCCTGTTTAGGACTGTTTGTAGTAACTCATGAGGAGAATACATATTTCACTACACAGATAATGCGAGTGCTGCCGAGACCGAGCTGAGACCTGAAAGCTTGATATTCTAAGCATTTTTGGTACCAATGATTAAGATGGGTATCTACAAACCAAACAATAGATGCGAAGCGCGAGCTGAAAATTTTGATATTTCGATCTGAAAAATATTGAGTTTTTAATAAAGAACAAGATAAATAAAATAAGATCCAACAAAAGATAATTGCAAAAGATTATTGCAAATCGAAGCGGGAGTTCTTTTGGGGTTTAAAACTGAAAACGGGTCATTCTGTTCACCTATTTAATCATGAAAAGTAAGGTTTTTCTGCTACAGAAATGATGCGAGCGCGAAGCACGAGCTGAAAAATTTTATATTCCAATCTGAAAAGCGGACATTTTGAGCACGATTTTGAATAAAGAATGAGTTGTGTATCTCAGTCTCGCTTGCTTATTTCTGTGTAACACTACAATCTTATTTTATTTTTTGCACTTGCAGAATTATTGGGGGGGGGGCAAAACGATATGTTTGCCCCCCCAAATATTTTCATTGGTAGGGCGATCGCCCCACCCCCCTTCCCCCCCAGGATCGACGCCTCTGGTTGCCTGACTTTGATATACTTAGCAATAGCCACTCGTGGGCCTGCGACAACAACCCGTGCACATGTAACCGTGACAGTAATGTTTATAGTGATTTATATTTAGACATTTTGCTGGTTATATACCCTTCTGTCTTATCCCCTCTTCGTCGTGTCTTGTACATTATTGTATGTCTCGTCTTGTCTCTTTAATTCGCAACGTGATCCTCTATCCAAATTACCTCCGACTGCTGAGCCTTGCCCTTGCTATGATCTACTTACATCAGGGGCAGATCCAGGATTTTGAAATAGGGGGGGGGCGCCAGCGGCGAGGGAGCGAAGCGACCGAGCGGGGGGAGGGTGTGGGAGGGGGGATACCCCCCTCCCACGGCAAGGACTTTTTCAAAAAATCATGTCCAAAAGTCGTATTTTGAGAGCACCTTTAGAAGAAAAATGCACACTTAAATCACTGTAACTTCATGAATAAAAGACACATACTGACTCATTTAGGAGCTGGTTTCCAGTCACACACCGTATAAGCGGTCATTCAAAACATACATTTGGCAAAGGCTCTTCACTTGCTTGCATCGTGTGATTGAAACGTCAAATTTAAATGATACGAAACTGAGACTTGTAATCGACATATTGTAATCAGCAAACCTATAGATTATCAAACATTAAAAATGGGGTAGGGGGGGGGGTTAATGTCACAATTTCTACTTTTTAACAATACACAATGTATCCTAGGGACGTTTTTCCCCAGCACGAAAGTATTTTTATTCTCCCCCCAACCCCCACCCCCCCGTCACATAAAATCTTCGCTCCTTACGCTGACATATAGCTGCCTATACACAGCAAACGCGGAGTGGGGTCGACTGGTGATTGAGAATATACAATTTTGCTCCTTGATAATAATTCGTTGGAATGATTACTTCGGCGAAACTTAGTTGGGGCGCCCTGGATAATATGCCTCTGAATCTACCAGAAAGTGTAAAAGTTAGTTTACATTAAATACAAATATGACAGACCTATAAAGTGGCGTACCTTGGGTCACGGCATTGGGGGGGGGGCACCAGCAAAAATTTTGAGTCACTTCGTGAGCGCGCGAAGCGCGCCCAGTTGCCAGGTATACTGACCTAACAGAGACATTTTAAGGACAGTGCCATTATCTTTTGTAACCATGATACGTACCTGTCTCGTTAAATAATGCGAGCGCGAAGCGCAAGCTGAAAGTCTTTTAAATATTGACTCTCCAAACAGGAAGATTTTAAGGACTATATTTTAGGAATCCATTAAGAGTATACACATCTCACCATAGTCATCTAATGCGATTGCCCATAAGCGCTTGCTTATTTTGTTAGAATTACATCTAAACATGCACATAAAGCACTTGTAATCATGATTACCATACCCATCTCACTAATCAAATCTTGCGAGCGCGAAGCGCGAGCTGAAAATTTAGGAAATTCAGACCTGGGGAGCGTTTCATGAAAGGATTTTATCCGACAAGTCCTGTTTTATCCGACAGTTACCATAGTAACAGTACCTCTCAGCCAATCAGAATCAAGGAATGTTGTCAGATCTGACAACTCGTCAGACAAACATGTTGATGAAACGCTTCCCAGAAGGGGGGCATTTTAATGCTTATTTGTAGGAATTCACGAAGACCATACGTAGTTCACTAACCAAATGATGCGAGTGCGAAGTGCGAGCTGAAAATTTTTGATATTCAGATCAGAAAAAGGGACATTTTAAGGACTGATTTTACGAATTTATTCATGGAGAGCAGACATATTACACAAAGCCACTACTGCGAACGTAAGCACGGACAGGAAATGATTTATATTAAGACCTTAAATGGGGCCATCACTTTTAAGTAGTCATGAAAAAGAAGCACACTATTGTACATAAAACAATAATAATTCGAAGTGCGAGGAAATACATTTGGCAGTTTGTTGTATATTGACTTGAAAACGGGAGGTTTTATAGTATAACAGGATTATATATCTCGGTAAACAGACAATGCGAGCACCAGGAACAATGAAGACATAGGCCCTATGCAAATTATGTTTCATAAAGTTATGAAAAGAAATGTTTCTTATGTAATATAACATAATTATGATATAATATAACATTATTATGAACAATAATGTCTTCTTTTCCACTACGTTTCTCTCCCTTTCTTCCTCTTTTTCTCCTTTTCCCCGTTTTTTTTTTTTTTTGGTCAACCGATTGGGGGGGGGGGGGCACGTGCCCCCCCCGTAGTTACGCCACTGGACCTATACATTTCAGTGAAAACGTACATGACCAAGGCAGAATGATAATGCTGCGCACGTGGCGCCCGATATAGGGCTTCATCTTTGAGTGAAGAATGATCTCGGGATAGACATTATCATTCGCATCGTTGACACTTTCTCTCGCGATCTGTTACTTACAATTTACATGTATTTGCCATAAAGACGGACAAACGCATGTTACAAAAAACACAAAATTTCGGGAAAAAATGATATCCAATCCAACATCTTCACACTGGTCACTGCACTGTAACTCCCGATTACAAGTGGTGCAACTTTCCAACCAATCGACTTGCGCGCCCTGGAATTCCGGAATTTACATATTGCAATACAGTATGACAGAGGTGCATTTGTGCGAACACAAAGGCCATGAGCGTAAGTTAAAATATAGTTTTGACTAGATCTAGCCCTTGAAATTGACTACATTGTACCAATCCAGTAAATATAACCATCAAAAAAAAAAAAAAATCCGGCGAAAATAGGGGGGGGGGGGGCGCGCCCGGGGCGCCCCCCTCTGGATCTGCCACTGTACATAATGAGAAAGCAGTCACTGTTGTCGCGGAACCTTTCTGATTATATAACCGATAAATCAATCTACCAGATGCACATGCCTGTGTAGGGCCCTGTCTACGGAGGATTGTGCTATTATTACTGGGGGTCACCTGTTGACCCAAGGAGCTTGTGACACAACTTTTTATGCTGAAAAGTCCCGACCGGAGCGCATTTAGAAAGAAAAATAACATCGAATCCTTTAAAGCACAGCATTAGACCAGTTCGGAGTTACCTCATGGTTAATTTTTGTCGATTGATCGTTTATTTATATCAGTATGATAGACAGATTTCAAAGCAAGATATTGTGTTTTTAGCATGCCTTACATAGCAGGATGCAGAAATCGAATATACCAGGTGAAGTGGCATATTGTGCCACTTTGGAGTTCCATTCTGCGCATGATCAGAAGAACGCCATTTGTACTAAAGTGATTCAATGAGATAAGCACTGACTGACTTGGATGTCTTGATTATTCATATTCTTTTGAATTCTGTTTTGAGTTAGCTCCACAAAAAACAACAATGTATCCACTAGCGACAGGTATTTCGGGCTATTCACGACCTAAACAGAGGTTGTTTGCAATATACTATAGGAAGGAAATATGCGTCCCACAAAAAACGAAACCGAGATTTATCGATGATTTATCATAACTTAATCACAAATACAATAGACAAATGACCTACCATTTTAAAGCTTAGAATCTCCTCTTTTATCTGAAATTACTTTTAAATTATTTCTCATTCACGCATGAGCGAGCAAAAGCAATTTCAAAACGGGATTCCAAAAAGTCACTTGGCTGGCCGTATCTGGGTTATAAAAATAAAACCACATTTTAAAAAGGTTCAATATCTGCTCTTTAATTTGATACCTCGATTACAGAAAATGGTCAAGGAATAACAAAGTTCTGGTTATTTGAAATAAGGCTTGATTTTCAATAATTTCATAAAATGAAGAGGTTTTACAGGCTCGCGTTCAAACTCATTCGAAACTCCGTTTTGTTGACGATCAGCCATGCATTAACTCTTTTGTTACCGTGCGATAGCTTCTGTAGGAAACTGGTGAAAACACGTTTATTTAATGAAATTGTGGAAATACAAGCATTGTTTCGAGGGATCATAACTTTTTTACTTCTTGACCATTTTTTCCCGCATTTTTTGTGATTAAGGTATCAAATGAAAGAGCAGATATTGAACTTTTTAGTCATGTAACTTTCTTTTTGAAATTTAGATACACCCCGCCAAATGAGTCTTTTGCATCCTTTCTTTGAATTGTTTTTGCTCATCCATGCGTAAATGAGGAATAATCTAAGTACAGTAATACCAGGTGAAAGAGGTGATTCTAAGCTTTAAATTGGTAGGTCATTTGTCTATTTTATTTGCGATTAAATTATGATAAATCATCACTAAATCTCGGTTTCGTTTATTCTGGGACGCACTGTATAGTGGTGGGTGCGGTTAGGGGGTCTTCAAAAGGACCCCCATCAGGTTAGCCAAGCTGAAAAAAGAAACTTCATGAAATCGGTGGTATGTCTTGCCTATTATCAGGGTCATCGATCTTTGGCTTGCGCGGGAAAGGACTCTGTTGTAGTGTGGAATTTCTTTGTAGCTTCTGTATATAAAAAATGTTTTCAGTTTGCTTGATTGTGTTCATTTTAACAGCCTCATCATACATGTTATATGCTGTGCATCCCAGATATGCTGCACCTACAGGCCTACAATATTTACGAGTCTCTTTGTTTGGACAATATCGCACACAACGCACTTTGTGCAACTATCTGCCACGTGTCCGAACATTTCATGGTTTGGCATTTGAAGCATCTCGGTGGCGGAGGAACTTATTGAAATACATCATCTTCTTGTTTGTCCGTCGATGCGACGAGGACCATCAAATCATCCTGGGGTTTAACCATTAGCTTGATGGGTACGCATGGGTACTCAGATGGCTAGTCAGGCCCCCGGGGGGGGGGGCACTCGACCAAAAAAGTGGTGGGGGTGTGCCGCGGGCGAGACAAAAAACGGGGGCCTTGGAGCGGGCTTATTGTAAAAAGGAGGGTCCTCGGAACGACAATGTTTGTGAAAACGGGGGTCCTTGGAACGGATCGCCAGCGTGTGAGTGCGTATGCATCCCTATGGAACGATCATGCGTGCATGATGCAGATAGCGCGGCCTCCGCCTGGGGAGCTCTGCGGCCGCTTTTCACCAAAATTGCAGCTCATTCAAAGGGATTGGAGCGGCGTAACGGAAAATATGCGAAGCTTTGGAGCGGATTTCTCTCTTCTTTTTTTTCGATAAGAAGAAAATGCTATGCCTTGGAGCGGCTTTCTTTGTTCTTTCTCTCAACAAGGCAAAAATGCTATGCCTTGGAACGGAAATTTGAGTGTGAAAATGGGGGTCCCCTCCGCGGCACATACCCACTATGCATTATATACTGAGTGCCCCCCCCCCCCCGGGTCAGGCCAATCTGTGCCCTAAATAGTCTCTGGCAGTGTGGACAGGGAATATTGGCTGCTGCTACAGGGTTGGCAGTCCTTGCCTTCCTGGCTTGCCTGCGGGCTACGGCCACTACGGTCCTATTGGCCTCACATGTTTCAGCACCCTTATGTACAGCTGTTTGCCATGTTCCTCTTTCTTGGGCTTTCTGTTCCCATGTGTCATGGTTGATGTTAAAAGACTTAAGTGATTCTTTTAGTGTGTCTTTTAAGCCCCTTTCACAATTGACGTACGACCTGTTTACGACCGCCTGCAACAGTTTTTTCCTGTTGTTGTACGATCGATCTCTTGGTGTCTTGCGAGCTCTAGCAGTCGTTGTAGACGAATTTGAGATGGTCGAGGTGGTTGTGACTGGTCGCATCTGAATTTGAACATGTTCAAAATCCAAACGCAATCAAATACGATTGATTTACTCGCGTCAGGTCGTATACCATCGGTCGGGCGATCATCGTGTGAGTGTTCAACGTTGTACGACTTGGTGCGAGAGGTGGCACAACTATGTGTAGTCGCATTTAGTCGGCTGGATGTCGTACAACACTTGCACATGTGCTAGAGACCTACAGAGACCAGTCTTGCGACTGGGTGCGATAATATAAGACTGTTGTAAGACCGATCGAAATAACGGCTTATAACATTCCACTACCGTTGCATTCACATGTATGCGACCGTTCAGCCCCTTTCACAATTGACGTCCGACCAGTTTACGACCGGCTGCAATAGTTTTTTCTTGCTGTTGCACAATCGATCTCTAGGTGTCTTGCGAGCACTCGCAGTCGTTGTAGACGGTCGCACGAACTCGAGGTGATCGTGACTGGTTTACTTCTGAACTTTGAACATGTTCAAAATCCGAACGCGATCAAATACGATCGTTTCACTCGCATCAGTCGTATCCGGGGTCGTACCATCGATCGGGCGATCATCGTGCGAGTGCTGTGCAACGTTGCACGACTTGGTCCGAGAGGTGGCACAATGAAATCTCGACTTGGGGTCGTACAACAATTGCACATGTGCTAGCGACCTACATGTACAGAGACCTGTCTTGCGACTGGGTGCGATAATATATGGGCCATAAGACTGTTGCCAGACCGATCGCAACGGCTTACAACATTGCACTACCGTTTCATTCGCATGTATGCGACCGTTCCCCTCGCAATCCCTCGTGCAACACTCGCATATGAATGCACGAGCACAATAGGATCATAAGCGACTTACTCGTGCAACGGATTTTACTGGTTGTTTTTGTTGTACGACAGCTGTTGCAACTGTGAAAGCCTCTGTGCGATCTTATGAGATAACTGGCGATTGATGCCTGTTGCAGCCTTTCGCACGACCAAAAGGTCGCAAATGGTCGTACGTCAATTGTGAAAGGGGCTTGAATCGCTTCTTTGGGCCTCCATGATAGCGTCTTCCTGGAGCTCGCCAAACAGAAGTTTCTTTGGAAGACGTTCGTCCGGCATGCGAGCTACATGTCCTGCCCACCGGAGCTGAGACTGCATCAGGACGGTGTACATGCTGGGCAGGTTCGTACGAGTGTGGACCTCAGTGTCTGGTATCCTGTCTTGCGTGGAAGACAGGATACCAGACAATGTGGAAATGGTTCAACTTCCTGGCTTGGCGCCGATATACTGTCCATGTTTCACAGCCGTACAACAATGTGGTAAGAACCATGGCCCTGTACACCTTGATCTTGGTTGTTGCTGAGATTCCTCTCCTGTTCCAAACGTTCTTGTATAATCTGCCAAAGGCAGCGCTTGCCTTAGCAAGTCTGACATTGACTTCATCGTCAATGACAACGTTTCTTGAGAGTGTGCTGCCGAGGTATGTGAACTTGTCCACCACATTTAGACGTCCGCTTATTGTGATGTTGGGTTCAACGTAAGGCTTTCCTGGAGCTGGTTGATGTAATA
Organism: Lytechinus variegatus; assembly: GCF_018143015.1. Taxonomy (NCBI): domain Eukaryota; kingdom Metazoa; phylum Echinodermata; class Echinoidea; order Temnopleuroida; family Toxopneustidae; genus Lytechinus; species Lytechinus variegatus. The sequence goes on from NC_054746.1 coordinate 44,043,108, forward strand.
CTTCAGTCTTCTTTGTGCTGATAGTAAGGCCGAAGTTGTTGCAGGCCTCAGAGAACTTGTCAACACTATGCTCAGTATCATGAGTATGCTGCATGTCAACCTCTGTGGAAGCATTGAGGGCACAATCATCAGCAAACAGGAAGTCATTGATAGTGTCAGTTGAGACTTTGGTTTTTGCTTTAAGCCTCCTAAGGTTGAAGACAGAGCCATCAGTCCTGTACCTGATGCCAATGCCCATGTTTGTGTTGCTGAAGGCATCAGTCAGCATGGCTGTTTTCATCGAACCAGTCCTTGTGTTTCCTGGTGCTTGGCCCAAGACACTCCATGGCTGTGTTATGCAACATGTCACGAAGTGCAACCCATGCATTCTCGACATCCTGGCCTTCCAAGGAAGTGGACTGTAAGCGTTGTTCCAGGGTGTCGGAAAAGGACTGTTTGAAGTTGTCGATTTTCAGTTTGTTGATGTCCAGACGCTTTTGCGCTTTCATGCCTTGTGGTCGTCTCTTGGGCTGAACATGGAGATTGAATTTGGAGACGACAAGGCAGTGATCTGTCCAACACTCCGCGCCACACATAGACTTAGTGACACGTACATCTTGTCTGTCCCTCTTCCTTACTATGATATAATCAATGAGATGCCAATGTTTTGAGCGTGGATGCATCCATGAAGTCCTGTTCCGGGTAGGGAGGTTGAACACTGTATTCGTAATCAAAAGGCCATGCTCTGCACAGGTCTGAAGGAGCAGCAGACCATTGCTGTTGCAGTTTCCGACCCCATGCTTCCCGATCACACCTTCCCAGGAGACGCTGTCATGGCCAACTCTCGCATTGAAATCACCAAAGATAGTGAGTTTGTCAGCATGGGGAACAGCTGTGATGACACTGTTCAAGTCTTAATAAAACTTGCCCTTGGTCTCATCAGGATTTGTCATGGTAGGGGCATATGCGCTGATGATGGTAATGAACTTTCTTTCCCCAGAAAGGGGCGGCGGAGGAACTTATTCAAATACATCATAACGTTCATGGTACATGCAAAATAAAGTTCTTTTGGCACTTCTCTTCTCTCAAAGGTCAAAAGAACCGACGGGGTGTTTTTCATCTCCAGGTCGATTCTTTTCTTGAACCTTTTGACTCATATGACCTTCTCCTTCTTCAATACCTCTAATAATTCTTCAATATCAGTACTTACCTTTCTTTTCTTCTTATATCGGTCGTACCAATCTGCTTTGATTGCTATTTCTGCAAATTCTGTCATCGAATTAAATTTTTTTGCTTGATGTTGGTGTTTGCACATTATCTTGAAATTATTTTTTCTCTCTCTATCTTCTGCTCTTGCCCTACATTTTCGTTTAGATATTCAATTCAATTCCAATAAAATTCAATACAAGAGTATAGATACAGTAATAACAAATACAATGTACATAATAAGGCAAGAAAATGTAAGGTACATGTAAAACAAGTATTAATCAGATACAAATGACAATAAAGACTATTGGAATTAGGTAGTTATAAAAACCTATCAAGGTTTGTCGAGATAACCACCCTTTAATACATAAAAAATAAAATAAGCCAAATTGAAACTATAAGTTTGGTAAAATGCTCATTAAAAATTGAATTCAATAACTGAAATCATTTGATAATACATGTACATGTAATGATATAAACGTAAGTTAAAACACGTTTAGCCTCACAAATCCAACACATAAACACACAAAGGCAGTAAAAATCATTGCTTTCACACTTGATTAAATATAGTTTCAATTTCCTGCTAAAAGCATCCGTTGAACTGATTGATCTTATTTCTATTGGAAGATTGATCCAAACAGCTGGAGCATGGTGTCTAAACAAGAATAAATTTTTATTTACAGTCCATAAGTGATATTTATTTTTGTTTCTTGTATTATAATCATGAAAATTAATATTTAAATCAAGCATAGACGATATTGAATTATGGAGTATATTATGTTTATGTTTAAAAATTAATATTGCACAGAAGTAGGAATTGAGTTGATAGATATTTAGAACATTGAATTTCACGAAAAGTTCTTTAATGTGGGCCAGTCTGTGAGAAAATGAACAAATTCGGATAACTCTTTTTTGTAAAATAAACAATCTTTCTAGTTTTGAAGGATATGTATTTTCCCACACTACATTACAATAAGACAAGTAAGGCAAGATTAAGGTATTATAAAAAGTTAAAAGAATGTGTTGAGGCAAGAAATCACTAAGTTTGCGGATGATACCGATATTCTTAGATATTTTATTTGTCACATCCATTATATGATTATTCCACGAAAGTCTTTCGTCAATTAAAACACCTAAAAACTTTGAATTACTTACACGTTTGATAACTTAATTATTCATTTTAATATTTAATACTTCAATATTATTTACTCTATTATGTCCATGAAATAATATTTACTCTATTATGTGCATGAAATAATGTATATTTTGATTTGTCCATATTCAAAGAGAGTTTGTTATAGTAAAACCATCCGGTTACATGAGGTAATTCTTGATATTTTTATCTTAATTTTGACTATTCGATTGTATTCATTCTAAGATAATAGTCAGCTCTTGTTGCTTTACAGACGAGTCATTAATAGTGCTATCCTTGCTCTTCTGGGCTTTCTTTGACTACTCCTGACCTTCTTTGGTGTAGTATACCATTCTCCTCATTCTAGTCGGTTAAACCTTACCTTAAAATGTTCAAAATATATAACAAACCATAGAAGTTCGAGCCAACAGTCTGTGTTTGACCTGTTATAGTAGACTTACAAGTTTAAAGCGTATAAGACTGCTGTCAAGACTTGTCCGTTTTTTTGGTCCTGGCGTCCACGTGGTTTGGATAGCTCTTTCGAAATTCCCGCCACTTTCCACCGGGTTAGCTCCGACGTGTTCACTCTCAAACGTCCAATCCTCTTCTCTAGAGACTTCTACATTTCCTTTGCCATTGAATGGCTGTCGATAGTGTTTAATAGTCGGCTGGTTGGTGGAACTGTAAAGTTTATTGTACATTATTAGTCGAAGTTAATGGATTTATCGTCTTTCTAATCGTCAAGAAAAAAACAGAAAAGAACAGCACTCCATCTGCTCTGACATTTCCCCCTTTCTCTTTTGAAACTCAATTTTATTCAAAGCTGCAGTCTACCTTTTCAAAAAAACAAGCAAACAAAAACAGAAATTTCATTTTTTTTCTACCCGATCTTGTTAAAACTAGGTTGGACTCAGCCCAGACGTGCCCGGGGTGAGTAGATGTAAATCTTCATCAGTCCCACCACTGGAAGCAAGATGGCGAGAACTTCAACATCCTGTCCGTCACCTTTCCTATAACCAATCGAACACCCAAAGCCTTGTAGCTATTGATCCTACTTCAGAGGTTGTAGGTCCAACCTCCGTGAAAACGACCACGTGCAAGCTGATATCACCCTTGACACCACGGGTTGGAGATACCTTACACTTTCACATTGAAGCAAGGAATGTTAAAGGACATCCGATCAAGTATGGCGGGGACTTCTGGTTTGGTGTCCTAGAGAGTCCCAAACTCAAGGTATGTTTCTACTCCGGGCTTTGAATCTTTTCGTATTGTCTTCAAACCCACACTGTAAAAAACTGCGTTGTTAATACTGACACCAATTGGTGTTAATAGAGGACCACACCCTGAGGTGTTAAAATTACACCCTAGAGATTAAACATAACACCAAAGAGTGTAAATGTAAGAACTAAAGGTGTTGTAATAACACCTATAAGGTGTAAAATTAACACCACCAATTTAACACCGGTGAAAAATAACTGGTGTGGTCCTGTTTGTACACCGGTTAACACCACAGTTTTTGCTGTGCATGATTGATGAAACCGTATAGAAAGCTAAGGCCTACATCATTTCATTCTTTTCATAGGTTATCTCGAACGAAACACATTTATTATTTTAATTTTGAGTTTAGGAGCAGAATTCAGCGATGGCAACATGTAGCATGTATTCACACATAATATTTTACATACTATCATTCCAAGAACCGTGGTTGCATTTGCCCCCATTGAAAGTCAAAATTTTAGCGACCATCCCACAGTCTATTATGACACGGAGCGATTTCCGTCTCAAGATACTCGTCATCATTCTTGGTCAAGTTATCAGGGACTCTGCTTATTTTCTTTGATTAACAAGAGTTAAGATTGAGATATTTAAAAGAAATATTATAGCGTAAGGCTTACACACCTACGTGCTTATGGTCCCCCATTCATATCCTACAAACTTAGCAGTAATTTTAGTAAGCCTGCACAGATCCACAGGTAACTCAAACGTATTCCGTCTAAGCGTATGCATGCCATACCTCAGGTTCAAAGTTATTAATGTATTCATTGTTGAACCTTATGGTACGCGAATGACAATGATGAACTGAGATCATTCCGGAATCCAGCAATTGATCATCAGTATACCTTCTTGAACCCTATCAGCTGTTCAACAGAGGTATAGGCCTACTACCCAGGAACTCTCTGTATATCGGGTCATGGGTCTTATTTTTCACTGGAATCATCAAAGTACTTTTTTACCATGCGAAAGGGTGGTATGTCTGTTATTCTCTTAATGTTCGACCCTTCTAAAGGACAATTAAAAACATTTCTTAAAGAGGGCGCTAAATAGGTAAATATAAAATAAACATTTTCCCAAGGATTCAAACAGATAAAAAGCAGATTCGGGTACTAATAAGACTTCTTTAAGATTAGAATGTTTGATGATGATACTCAAATATAACTTCATATTACCCCAATACAGACAGGCTTTAACATCTCTTTTAATAACCATCAATATAGTATCCCTTAAAGCAATGAGAATCCACTGTAACTAAAACCTTGGAGTACCTGGTCCATTGATTCTGTTACATTACGACTTTATAAAAAAAAAACAATTTTAATGGCAAATATCGTGATTCATCTATGGTTTAGAGCAGATTGTTAATCCTATTGCCAGGCTGACACTTGCACGACTTTTGGCCACGATTTTGTAGTGGCAAGTCGTGCCATTTTGGGGCACGAACTGGGAGGCTCCCGCACTCTTTACGACCTGTTCATGCATAGTTCACGACGAGTTCACGAATGCGTGCCCGTCATTGTCCACATTGACACGAACTGGCACGACGAGTTCACGCATAGTTTGCGCATAGTTGACGCACTTCCCGCATTGGCACGACGAGTTTGTGCAGTTCGGACTGTGTCGTGCTGAACTATTCGTGAACTCGACGTGAGCTGTTCGTGAACTATTCGTGACAGTCGTGGCATGGCGCGCACTACCACGCACTTGCACACATCCTCTCGCATCGTCCCGACGAGTTCACGACGAGTTCATGAACAGTTTGCGCATAGTTCACGACCCGGTAGCTAAATTTTGTCGTGACCAAAATTTTGAACATTTCAAAATTCTCGTCCCGACATGGCACGCAGTCACGACGTGTTTACGCACACTTCACGCCAGTTCACGACTAGTTTGCGCACTGGCACGACTTGAGTCGTGCCAATGCGTGACACAAAATCGTGCAAGTGTCAGGCTGGCTTATGTTATTATTATCAATCTTTCAAACATATTCCTTTATTTTACTTTATGTTCTAGATGTTCATGTTCATGCCATGGAGTGTCACTGCCATTACTAGTTGCTCAAATACCTTGTTTACAACCATATCCCCTTGAAATACATACATACATGCCAGCATATTAAAGGATGGTCTGGGCTGAAAATATTTATATCTAAATCAATAGAGTAAAATTCATAGAGAAAAATGCTACAAATTTCATCAAAATCGGATAACAAATAACGTAGAACAAGCGGTTTATCCATATTTTGTGATAACAGTTATATGCACGTTGTCATGAATATTCATAAGGTGGGCTGATGATGTCATATCCCCACTTTCCTTTTCTTATGTTTTTATATGAAATCATAATTCTTTAATTTTTTATACGTGTAAATGATGTGTCTTCATTTTGATGAAATAAGTTGCGGCAATAAATAACTAATTCACTTAATCAGTTGTCAATCCAATTGTTTTAGTTCATGGTAATTTTTTGATAAACCTCATTTCATAATTATAATAAAATGCAAAAGAACAAGTTGGGATATGACATCATCAGCCGACCTAATGAATATTCATGAAGACATGCCTAGAACTGTTTAACTGGAATAATGCAATTTTTTAAAATTCAATAACTTCGTTATTTGTTAACCGATTTTGATCAAATTTTCAACATTTTGCTTTGTGAATTTTACTTATTGAGATATAAATATATCCAGCCTGGGCCATCCCTTTAACCAACATCAGGGAAATGCAATATGGGAGTAAAATGAATAGAACGATAAGGGAAGAGGAAAGGAAAAATAGGGATAACGTTCCGGGCACTGATTACACGGGAAAGGCTTCAAGTCAGTTCAATTAGAGTTCACATTTATCACGTGAATAAATCATACCTCCTAGAATGGTTATGAGACATAAAAGGACATGATTTAACTGTGTTTCCACACTGTGGCAACACTGTTAATTGTCACTAGTATACATGTATTTCCACAGGTATGACACAGTATAGGCCTACTAATAACACCCATTGTGAGGTACTATAGTATAGTACTCACGGTCGTTACTTCGATATTCTTTACAGTCATGACAGTGTTACCACATTGTGATAATTTTACTGTTCACACTTTTGAATATGATTACCCGTAGTGTATTTCCATACGAAATATTAGGAAATGTCCTAATTCTTTTTTGTTTTAATTCATTTTTTTTAAATACGAAATTACCTTCTCTCTCAAGTCTCAACTATTGACAGATAAATGTATTTCAAAATATTGCTTTGCTTAGTATCATCTTTTATTTTCTTCAATATGCAGCTTTGTTTATCATCCATGCCGGTGTAGCCTCCTTGCTCTGTGTAAATATACTGCAAGAAGAATTATCAATGCATAATGTTGCAATCGCATATTAATCATTGTTCTATCTTTACATTATAGGCGATATGGGGCCCTATCATTTAGACTGATTAATGATGGTACTTTGATCATGCTGAGTGATGTGTGATAGTAAAAAAATAAAAACAAACAAACTTTATGATATGATATTTGAATGAAAAGGGAATATTCTGGGGAGTGGGGGCTGACTCCCAAGAATCAAACCATTTTCTTAAATCAATTAAATGCCTTTCTTCCTTCACTCCACAGGCTTCCACGGCATCTCGTATTATTGACCATCATAACGGCACATACAGCCTGTATTTCTTAGCGGGTTGGGCAGGGGATGTTAGAGTTAGAATCATCCTCGTTCATCCCAGTGCAGCTATTGATTACCTCAGAAACTCGTTTCGGTGAGTACGCTCGCATAAATTACTTGGCGGTGCACACTGGCGCACATATGGGGGGGGCTGTAACCTCCCCCAAAAAATCACGACCAAGAGAGAAAAAAAGAGAAAATAATAATAACATTTGTAGGGCGCTTTATACGGATGTTTCAAAGCGCGCGAAAATGAAAGAAAAGGAAATGGAAAAGGGTGTAATATGATATTTTTTTTTATATTATGTCAAAATCTATCACAAACTGAGATTTTTGTAATAAACATGTCAAAATATTTGCTCGCTCGCATTTTAAAAAATTCACGCGATATGCCATATCGAGCCCCCTCGAAATTCTGGGCTCGTTATGCCACTGCCGGTGCACTAAAAAAGCAAACTACTTTGTCACCTTTTTTCGGGATGACGAAGGAAAAAATAATGTTTTTACCTAGGTCTCTTTATATAAGTCCATTTTTTAAGATCGTCTTCAAAAATAGAATTGGTCTTTTTGGGTGTGATTGATGCAAAAATATGTGAATTCTATGTGTGTGGTAAAAGAAAACTACATATTCCTTGTACAAGATATTAGAAGACAATTCATGGATTCGTCATAACCTTCTTTAAAGAAAAAGAAACCTGTAAAATAATTTGCAGTGATATCTTTATTGTTTTACTTGTGAATCATTCTGTGATAGAAAACCTCCAAATTTTCTCAATGATACACTTTCCCCATTTTTTCTTCTGCTTGCCATAATTTCGGCGGACCGTTTCAATGCTTTTTGGGGGTTGTCCAAAAAGAAAAAAAAATCCAAAGCATGAAAACATGATGAAATCCTTCGTACCCCATGCTTGCACTGAATATACAACCTCGACCAAACCCAGACAAATTCAACAGTGTGAAGTACAGTTTATGAATCATACTGTTTTAATTTACATTCACCATACCACAAACATGAATTCGTGTCATAGCTATTCAATGAAATATAACAGACATACTCAAAGTGCACATGTAGGGCCTGTGTTCTTGTGTTGCAGTATTGAAGATTTCTTTTGGGTTATAATATTCACATAACAGTAAACTAAGCAGTCTATCATTCATTGAAATGTGTTATTTGATTGGGTGAAATGATGAATATAAAAAAAATCGTCCAATATACTGTCATTTTTTTCTGAAACCCTGAATGTATGCATTTATTCGCTACCTTCTTCTTTACCTCCAAACCTTTTGAAATAGGTTATATATAGTCATTTCCAAATGTCCTTTGAAATGATGAATATGTATATATTCAAGAAGAAAAATAAATGGGAGATAACAAAAAGGTGATGCGATTAACTTGACGTTTGGACATTTTATTAGAATTTTAGGTAAACATAAAATAGCTTTGCATTTTCAAAATCTGAGTGTCATATCGAAATATCGGGTCGTGTGGTCCAGTGGTTAGAGCATTGGACTCATAATCGCAAGGTTGTGAGTTCGAACCCCAACTCTGCCATTGTCTCCACTTTGATAAAAAGGCCCGAGAGTGATATCTGTCGTCTATAACGTCAGCCACTATGACTGATAAACCTAGACGTAAAACGTTTCATAGGTAATTGGTTATATACCAGCTTGGCGTTTACCAGTAAAATGCTGTCCTGCCGAGTTCCTACAGGAGTTACCACAAACAGAAACAGAAATACGCAAATTTGATTTGATTTGGTTCATTGTTCTCATCTGAATGCATTCATTATTCGTACAAATAAGATATTATCTTCTTCCAGATATGATATGAATTGTTTTTTTTTTAAATGTATGATTTTTTCCCCCACAGCCACGCTGAGGAGAAGGTGCTATGGAACGGTGTATTTATCTCAAAGGGATTGACGGAAAAATCAACATGTTGGATCAGCTACAATGGAAACACATCCAATGCATGTATATTTCAGCCGCAGAGGGCGCTTCGTCACACACTACTTGTTTGCAACCCACCTGCTTCTTTACCTTGTAGTAAATTGGTGGGTGTGGTTGGAGCTACTTCATACTCACATCAATTTCAACGAGTGCTTGCTCCTGATAAAGCATACTTATTCACCAGGTATGACATTCTCTCATTCATCTTTGTCAAAATATCTGAACTACTTCGTTAAAAGGAGGAGTTTGCTGAATATATACTCTACATGTCTAGACCCCAGGTCTAAACCTTGTTGCAAAGCGAGATAATAACACCCATTAAAGGTCAGTCCACCCCAGAAAAAAAGTTGATTAGAATCAATAGAGAAAAATTAAACAAGCATAATGCTGCAAATTTCATCAAATGTGGATAAAAAATGGGAAGTGGTGACATTTTAATTTTTCACTTATTTTTCATAAAATAGTTACATGCACAACTCACAGACATGCAAATTAGAGGGTCCATCACTCATTATTTCTTTTTTTTTAAATTGAATTATACAACATTTCAATTTGTACCAATTTGACATAAAGCACCCACTTAACTGAGCCATAAAATGCTATTATACCACATTTTCAGTGAGGAATAAAACTTTGTTTTACAGGACAATGAGGAGAAAATTAGAATATTTCATATAATAAAATACAAAAGAAATAGTGACTGATGTCATGAGTCCCCTCATTGGCATACCGGCCTGGTTGTGCATATCACTGTTTTGTAAAATTAAGCGAAACCTAAAAATATCATAACTGTATTATTTTACATTCGATTTTGATGGAATTTTCAGTGTGATGCTTGTTCGACTTTTCTCTTTTTTTCAAGTCAACTTGTTGTTGGGGTTGACTTGTCATTTAACACCCCACGTAAAGAGAATAAACAACCGGAAAGACCTAAAATACTTTCTCCATAGTGTTACTATTTTAACTTGTATCATAAGGAAGGCGATATTTGTATGATATTCATCCTCAAATCCTTGAAGAAAAATTATGGCTGTTAGTCCACCGATAAATACTTCGATTATTGCTTTTTACTTGTCAGATGTGTTAACAGATTGATTAAAATGAAAGATTGTATTCAAGCCATCTTGCCTAATATTGTAAAACATCTGACTACATAATCAAAGCAGAGACCAGTGGCATGATAACAAGGAGATCGAAGTAACCGTGATCTTGAGATGATATCACCCATTGAAGTATGGATTTATCTTGTCTATTTTATTACATTAGACCTTATGTGAACGCACCGCTAGCATTTGGAAAACCAATCACTATCCGAGGTAAGAGCAAATTGTTTTGATTCCATGATTAATCAGCTACAATATTGGATGGAAGAGAGAAACTCAGCAGAATAAAAAACACATTGATTTATCCAGTGCTAAATTGAGTTACTTACAACTAACCATTTATTTGAAGTAGATTTTAGTTAAGAAGTTTTCAATCAACGTTGACGTGATATAGGTAGACATTTACAAATAGATGATGTTTAAAACAAAAGGGTTTCAGTGTTCTTCTTTTCTTTTGATAGTATTTTGCCAACTGAAACCCTGTTTCAGTCCCAGGAGTAAGTGGCTTCGACCCCTGGCTATATTTGGTTTGGGTTGACTGCCCATTCCTATCTGATTACGTTTGTCACATTAATTATAGTTTATTATGTGGCAGTCACGGGCCACTTCTCATCAGTTCATGACAACATCAGGCCCAAAGAACAATGTAAAAAAAAAATCAGTGAATCTCTTCACCATCCTGTTCATTAGAATTTTTGGATACATAATATAATCTCAACAAAAAAATTAAACTTTGTCTTTGTTTATTTTTATTGTATTTGTATTTCCAGAAACGATAGATGAGAAAGGTATCCTTGATCCGCAGCTGATGTCGCTACCCATTTGTCAACCAGATTTATCCCAAACTCTGTCTGATGGCTTCTGGTATAAAGACCGTTGGAATTCATTGGTTTGCCAACCCCGTGTTAAATTCTCCATAAACACTATCCGTGAATGCTTGCAAGGACAGAATATTTATCTTACAGGAGACTCTACAACGCGCCAGTGGTTTGCAGAGATTGCTAAATCTTTGAATCTCGGCAGTGCGGTAGACCGAGAATTTAAAAACAAGTCTTTCCACCTACTCAGGACAGACAAGAAGAACAACATCAAACTGGAATTCATCTTTCATCCACTCTCTCTTCATCCATCTTCTGTGTTTGTTAATTTATCAGTGGTGCGATTCGAAGCAGACGTCTTGCTTAGCTTAGCCAAAACTCCTTGCCAAAGTGCAATAGTGGTTATAAGTCCGTGGGCGCACTTTCCAAACTACCCATGGGGTAGCTACCTTGACTGGTTAGAAGGTATATATGATGCTTATTCTTACCTTAAGAGGACGTGTCCAGATATAAAGCTTATCGTTAAAACACCTCATCCTGTTAATATGCAATGGGAGATGAAAGCTCGTGATTGGATGTTTTACCAGATGAAACAAGCCATGTGGAAAGTCTTTAAAGGTTCAGGGGCATTTTTTGTTGATGTATGGGACATGAATCTTTCATACCTCTCTGCACCGATCAATATGCATATGCCTAGTAACGTTGTCAAAGAAGAATTATCTCTGTTTCTTTCTCATGCTTGCCAAAGATGATGATTTTGAGTGTGTAATTCTTTGAAGTTTGGATTCTTTGAACATACGAATCATGCATGTGCTCATCCGTACATGTCAGAAGAGAAATATTGAGAAATAGAGCCATAGCAGAGCTGGTAAAATGAGTTCAGGTGCTACACTTGTTTATATAATTGGTCAAAATAACTAGTAACGTAGTCAATGCAATGTATATGTGTCTGATCAATTTGAGTAAGGGGGCTCGGAACGGTGTTGAAAGTGTGTGTGTCGGGGAGGGGGGGGGGTGGGCTGACTATGCAAACAGACACAATTGTACATGATTACTGAAAAGGGAGGAGGGGGGGGGGGTAGAAGCCCACGCGCATAGTTACTGTTACCAAAATTGGCTTCAGATACCAGAACAGTATTTTATTGATTTTGTCCCTTTTTTTGTCGCCTGTAATTGCACTATCGCATTGTTTTTTTTTGCCACATAGGAATTAACACTTGTGTCATCACAAGAAGATATTTATAAGGTAGGAAACATTTATTTGTGTTGATAAGATAGGCCTATACCTTACGGGCTTTCAAAACTGAATAATAGCCTTTGGAATAAAATATTATTTGTCATTTTGACTAGTATCTAGTCATGAAAAGAGGTAGGTATATTTATCGATTCGTGATCTGGGACCATTTCATAAAGTTGTTCGTAAGTTATGCATGACTTTGCGACTGACTGAACGGTGACCCATGTGCTAAATTAAACATAGATATCCATGGTAATATGCAAAATATAGTTTGGAGCTCTATTTTCCCAAAATGACTTAAAACCAACTTAGATAAAAACATGTTCTAGTCGTGGGTAACTTACGAACAGTTTTATGAAACACACACCAGAGTCTGAAAAGAATGAAGAAAGTCGAACAACGCATCGATAGCTGCTGCAAAATCAGGGGAAAATTATCAAATGAGATGTTTATTAAAATGTCATCAGGAAACTTGAGTCTAAAATATCACGATGTATTTGAAGAGGTCATTTAGTAAGAAGCCGTGCAATTGTGTATAACAAATTGTAATTGTTTCATAGTCACATGATAGTACATTTGGTAAATGTAAATATGTTGTATCAACATGCTCGAGAAGGAATGACAATATAATTATGTATGCTCATGTAGATAATGCAGTAACTAAGGAGCCCGGTTCGCGCATGGTATCCACTCGTCAATGGAAGTGCCTCCCCCCGTGCTGTGACAATCTTACGATAGATTAGTCTTCGATTTTAGGCAGTTATTGGCTACGAATTTTATGAGGACATTTTGAACAGCCATTGGCGTCGGAGGTGTTCAAGCTGTAGAGAGGCCGTACGGAGATTGTACCGTCTCTGTTCAGTTACAATATCATATTTTCGGGATTCGTACATGGATCATATTATGACCATACGTAAAATTTGTTTTCGCTTACGTCAATATGTAATCATAATGTTGAATTTATGTTACAAGTAAGTCTGCAGAGTGTAATGGGGTGTGTGTGGGTTTGGGTGCTTCTGTGTGTTTGTGTGTTTCTGATGAGGATTGGGACTTTTAAAGGTTTATTTCTTGTATATTTTGCATATTATGTATTTTATAATCTGTATGTATTTTGATTAACAGGGCCCAATTGCAAACCAGCTTTTTATCTTTGTTAATGTTTTTTATCGTGTATAGCTGAATTGGTTACCCTGTATAAAGATGTGAAATAAAATAAATAAATAGAATGCCTCTGTATATAGACTCATCGTACGCACGATACGACGTGTATCTACTCGCTAAAAATATACAGATAAGAGGAAAATACTTGATCGTCATCGTGCGATCTGCATGAATAGTGAAATACGATCCGTTTCAGGCCTAACTACGATGACCGTACACCAAATTTTAAACAGGCATGATCGAGTTCGTAGTGAAGGAAACTTCAAATATTTCAGTTTTATATTTATATATACAATCATTCTTTTACTTCAACTTGGGTTCTTGACATGATTGCGTGTGTGTGTGTGTGTGTGTGTGTGTGTGTGTAAAACACGTGTCTTATGTAAGAATTAAGATGCAATATTCCAGTGGGCCGATTTGAACAAATTGGAAACTGTTACCAAAGAATATTTCTCTTGAACATGCCAGTTTAAGTGGCGGATTCAGGGCAAAGTACAATCCGAAGAAATCTATAAGTCCACCACAATCCCTGAAGAGTTTGAGGGTTGGGGTGGGGTTGGTCAGTCACCCCTCTGAATCCGCCAATGAGTAAATACTATTCTTCGATAACCATGATAATGGGAGAATGTCTAATTTTGAAAATTAAACTTTTTTTTTCTCAACTTGTATGTCGAATCGTTGTGTTTTATTTACTGTGTTCCCGTGTCTATTTGACAGATCATACACAATAAATCAAGATAATTAAATCTACACGAGAGTGTTAGCATGTGTTCCACAAAGTTTACTCCTTAAATGGATGAGCAAGAAACATTGTTTAACCCTCAAAGGACTGGGCTATTTGATATTTACTGAGGACTTGGGAGGAAGGAGCATGATGCCCCCCCCCTTCTGATCTCGGCCGCCGTTGGTGCGATCGCGTTTAAATTTGGCACGCACATTCTTTACCACATAAACTACAAGCCAGTATAAAAAAATATCTGAAATAATTATTTTGTATTTATTATGAATAAAATATGTTGATTTATTCGTGAAAAACATTATTTGCATATTTAACACCCAATTTGACTTTAGATCTCCAGATGTCATCTTTGTAATATAATTCAAAGGTTTCCACAAATAATTTTTTGAGTTTTGTCAACCACATTTGTGTATAAACGAGGCCTGTGAAGGCCATCCTGGTTATGTGTTGACCTATCCGCACCCCTATACTTCTTTTCTGTCTCCTCATAGCCGTAGCACGGTAGGTGGCGCTATCACACGACTACTGATTGAGGAGAAACATAGAGATGTCTCTATGAGGAGAAATGTCCAGCAGAAAAAAGTATTGTCTCTATTCACACAATGACTTAGAAGTATGTGTCTGCCCCCGGCGAAACCGGGGGGGGGGGGAAGTGCCCCCCGAATTCCCCCGAAGGAAAAACTGCCCTTTTTCAAAATGGAAAATGTCCTTTTATCAAAATGAAATGTGCCCTTTTTCAAAATGAAATACCCTTTTTGAAGTAAAACATCATACATTTTAGGTTAGAAAATCTCAAAATTTTTGGCTCGCGCTTCGCATCAATAATTGTTTAAGGTATGGAATGTCCAGTTTTCAGGTTTGAATAGCACACATTTCTTACTCGTGTAATATGTCTTATCAATCAGAAAAACTTTGCTCAACATAATCACTACAAAACACACTTCTTCACACAGATGATATTCTCTTTGGCTTTGTCCCCCTCCCCCCACGGAAATACGTTCCGCCGCCCCTGGCCCAAATTAAGTGTCATGTATTTTCTTGAACTTATTTTTACGAATTCGTTTTCTCTCGCACCTTTTTCTGTTGTTGATCCTCATCGCTTGTTTTCTCACACATTTCGCCATATGAACATTGACAGAGAATGATGTAAGCTCCATAAATTCATTCATTTTATCATGTCATCGCGCAAGAAATTCTAAAATATATAGTTGATAGAACATTAAACGTAAAAGTTGGAATTCTTTTTTGAAGTTGGCGTAAGTTGCTCACTCGAGCTTAGCTCCTAATTAACTTGATTTTCAATAAGACTGCTAACATTTTCACCATGTTATTCTGATCAAAGCATTACCTTTATAAGGGAGAGGATAGATTGATTAGATGATTAATATTCCAAATGCCTTGATTCTCATTCAAATCTTGATGGTACTGTTTTTATGAGCATTTATTAATTAATCAGACTTTTATGTCTTATTCAAGACAATGTTATTTCTGAAAAAATGTACAGGTCTTTTATTTCATTAAGTCTCGTAACTTTATTTATATTGCAGCCATTTGTAATACCTTATACAGGTCAAAGTTATTTTTTAACTGCCTTTTCAAAAGTTCTCTTAGTTGTAACGTCCCCTTTAGTCAGAGTAAGGTACAGGAATCCATCTTCGAGCTCACGTTTTTCTTCCGGTTCATCTGATGCAGGGTCAGATGACTTGATGATTAATGCTTGCCCATCCCAGCTATTCAATGAGAAGAAGAAGAATAAGAAGAACGAGAAGAAAAAGACGAAGGGAAGAGAAGAAAAAGGAGACGGAAAAGAAGAAAGATAAAAAAATAAGTAAACTTCTGTATACCAACCATTCAAAAGGCAAATTTTCACCACTCCTGTAGAATTTCCCAGGGCCAAGTCATCAGTAACATTATTAGGCAGAAGGGTCGATCATGTATTGCGCGCCGATTTTGAACATTTCGAACATGTTTTTTTTCCACTTTTGCCCCTCCTTGTCTTTCTAAATATATTTGTCCGTATTCCACATTCTTATCAAGTTTGAATAGATACATTGTTATCAAAGGACTATTTGTAGATTTTTATCATAAAAAATGACCGGAAACGGTAAAAATTGCAATTATCATTGTCTTTTACTCAAATTTCATCATTTACAAAAACAGAATATATTCATTTTCGATTGGAGTACATTTGGAGTGAAGTATTGAGAAAGAAATATTACATATTGATAAAAAACTTAAATCGATGAAGAGTAGAAATATGACAAAACTTACTTTGCTATTCTTTTTAAGGTCACTTTCCGGAAGCTATTGTAGGTCTCGAAAGCTTCACCTACTGTGAATGACAATTCTTGAGTAGCAACCGGCAATCTAAAAAGAAACCATTTTGAAAGGAAAATGGCAGTCATTTGCATTTTACCAGAGCCATTCTCAGTTTACCAGGGCCATTTTCAGTTTTCGAGAGACATTTTTTTTCATGATTCAGCGCATGATTTCGCATCAGATTTTGTCCTTGTTTACAAATTAATCTAACGTTTAATGAGGTAATTATTATGTTAGTATGTTATGTCAAATAGATCATGTATATGTTTTATCTTTTTATATGGAAATAAATACAAACAAACAAACTCGTGAGCCACTTGAGGCACAATGATCAGGTATAACAAAGTGGGCACGTGCGAGCCAATATGATCATATATACTAAAAATAAAAATTGTGATAATTGAAAAAAAAAATATTTTTTTTACATAAAGTACATTAGTTTTTGGACCAACTGAAATGCCCAAAACTCATAAGGTTCGCCCCTCCCCTGGCAAGGGATAGCTGAGCCCCTGGGCCCCATGCCGTTGGGTTTCACTCATTTCGTTTGTTATGCATGTTTGGATGGTGGTGCAGTTAAAGGGAAGTTCACCTTGACGAAAACTCTGTTGTAAAAATAGCAGAAAAATGATTAAAATATTGGTGAAGGTTTGAGAAAAATCTATCAAACATTGAGAACGTTTTTTTTTCTTATTTGTGACGTCGTTAACGAGCAGATTCCCCATAATGTTATGTAAAATAAAATGCATAAATTTTCATATTTCAGTGGTTCATGATGACTTAAATTTTCATTTCATTTTTTTGGAGCTGATGTGAAATCGTTTGTGTATTGATATACTGGGAAATTACATTACATTGATTTTGTAACAAACGATATTTATTTGAAATTGGCCTATCCAAATTAAAGTAAGGGAGGGTCTTTTGAATAAACTTGCACTTGAGTTTACTCTGATCTGGATTCCAGTTGTGATAGGTCCTTGTTACGTCATGAAGGGGAAGGGAAGGGGTTGTTGGTAGTGGTGGTGGTGGGGGGGGGGGGCTGAAGGTTTGTG
Source organism: Lytechinus variegatus (assembly GCF_018143015.1). Classification (NCBI taxonomy): domain Eukaryota; kingdom Metazoa; phylum Echinodermata; class Echinoidea; order Temnopleuroida; family Toxopneustidae; genus Lytechinus; species Lytechinus variegatus. The sequence continues at coordinate 44,060,738 of NC_054746.1, forward strand.
CTGGGATGTACGTGTGCGGTGGCGTCTGTCTTTTGTTTCCATTTGCCTCCCCCGTAATATCTCTTTTTTTATTTATGTTTTCCCCTTTTATATTAAATGTTTATATCTCGTATTCAGGATTTATTACATCATGTATTTTACAATATCATATATATTCAGTTTTCAGATTTTGTAAAGGTGGCAGCGCTAATAAGGCTTTCCCTTTCTAGTTGCCTCCTCATTTTTTTTATAAATCATGTACTTGCTTTTCTTTTCAGTAAACTGTTTCCCAGATTTTTATACTTGTAATATTTGCAATTTTCCCATCATTTATGTAAACTTTGTATGTGCCTTGTATTTGTTTTTATGATGAATGAAATAAATGCTATCAATCAATCAATCAATCAATCAATCAGTAATAGAAATGCACAACAGGATAAAAGTCTATATACTTGTTGCTCTTTGACGTTACTGGTACCTTGATTCAAATGAAGTTATTTGTCAGTTTAAGGTTAAAATCATGTTCCTTTGCATGTTCGTATCCGGGGATCGTATATATGTCATGGGAAGAACTAATAAAACAACACATTAAGAGAAAACAATCATATAGAGTGTGGTAACTCACATGATCTTGATCTTGAATTGATCACCATCCTGTTCGATGTCTTGATACACAGTGGCAGATTTGATGACCTTCCTTAACATGAAGTTCACTCCATTGGCTTGAAGATACTTCTCAAAATTTTCATCATTTTTGGTCAGCTTCCAATAACCAGAGAAATTTGGTAGCTCGTCAGAAGATGCCATAACGATTCCACAATAACAAACTCACTATCTCCAGGTACTAACAGATCTCTCACCGGATTAGGTCAAGACTCGCGGATTAAAACAAAAATGCAGTAAAACGTGTTTGCCTTAGTTGTGAAGAATTATTGTGTAAAGAGTACGTCCAGCACAGCCTATCTTAAATCAGTTGCATAAGGGACTGTACATGTGTAATGCATGAGGTAGCTCGATCCATGGAGCTATTACAGATCCATGCTCGATCTATGCAGGAAAGTGTATTATTGTCTACTCCCAGACTTTGCACAGAGAGATTCTAGATCAAACATTAGACTTTGATCTCAACTCTAATCACAGCACAATAGATCGCTTTCGAAGTGACCTGTTGTGATTTTTGCCATGTTGCATCACACAAACACATTACAGTGGAAATGAAATTTGTAACCTGTCATTGATGTATTGTTGCAACCATATCATTCATGAATAGATTATGTTTTCGTAGTAATTTAACATTTCTTGTATTGTTCCCTTTGCTTTTATTATTATATTGTTACAATTACTATCATTATTATCATTATCATTATAACTATAAGTATCATCACGATCATTATCGCTTATGATCTTTATTATCATGATCGTCATTATTGATTTTATCATCATTATTATCATTATCAAAATATTTGACAATGAATTGGTAGGCCCTCATAACACATTTCACCCTCTTTTATTTCTTCCATACGCATATCGGCACACCATCACAAACAGCAGGGAACTGGCGTAGAACGTCAATAATGGGGGGGGGGGACTCTAAGAAAAAAGAAAATGTTATCTTAACATTTGAAAGGTTGGAGGAGTGACAACATTTTCTAAATGTTGCATTTACCATTTTAAATGGTTGGATTCAGCTTTATACAAGGTTGGATGTAACATTTGGAAAATGTTGTCACTCCTCCAACCTTTTAAATGTTGATTTAACACTCGAATTTTTAGAGGGGGGGGGGGGCTAATCGTAAAATCTATTCTCCTCCTCTCTCCATTTCTCTCTCTCCCATTCTCTCTTTTATTTTGGTTCTCGTACTTCTGAATAAAAAAAAATAATAAAGCAGACAAAACAAAAAACCCAATCCGTATATTAGCCATTGTGCCTCTCTTCTCGTTTGTGACCAACTCTCCTTTCCCCCATTTTCTTCAATTGTATATATAATCCTGGGGGCCGTTTCATAAAGCTGTTCGTAAGATAAGAGCGACTTTAAGAACGACTGGTGAACCTTTCTTACGCGCTAAACCATCGCCAATGGTGTATGCCATTTACCAAGAGAAAGGATCACCAGTCGTTCTTAAAGTCGCTCTTATCTTACGAACAGCTTTATGAAACACCCACCTGGAGGTTAATTTAAAGATATTACACCCAGAAAGAAAAAGCTGATACTCGTATGAAGAAAATAACCATTCATAAATGGCATCTCTTGGCCAATTTGAAATTTTGTTTAATGGATATAATTAATTTAACCAGATTTTCTATCTCCCTCGCTTTTCTCCCCCACTCTCCCTCCCCCCTCTCTCTCCCTCTCTCTCATTATAATCATTTTGCTAACATACTTGAAAGAGATGAACTGTCAAACAGAAAGACAATTATTATAAACTGACAACAAAATTAATAAATATTCACTATAATCAATTAATCATTTCTATTTCATTTATTTCACTCTCTCGTTAAAAACATAAAAAGATCTATACAATGTATGTTTTACAAATAATTGCACATGAGAAGTGGGAGAACCATAAATAGCCATATGGGCTTGTCAATGATGATTCCCTACAAAAATACAATTTACAATTGGAAACAATCAATCAACCAACCTATCAATCAATCAATACTTTCATTAACGGTCACATTCAAACTTTGTATCAATAAATGAATGATAAACTTAACTAATGTTATATAAAATTGGAAGTTTAGAAAGACTGTGAAATATATAATTTTGCTCTGACTGTGAAATACATAATTTGCTCTATCGATCGATCGATCGATAAATCAATCAATCAATCAATCAATAGTTTCATTAATGGTCACATTCAAACTTTGTATCAATAAATCAATGATAAACTTCACTAATGTGATATAAAATTGGAAGTTTAGAATGACTGTGAACTATATAATTTGCTCTACTGAATATTTACCAACGCTTATGTCAAGTTCAATATTGTATAGGAATCTACGTAGAACAGAATAGAAGTTAAAGTAGCTTAAAATAAGAACGCCATCTCTCATCATACTTTGTTGAAATGTCTAACAGCAATGACTTCACCTCTCTGCTGTGTTATTGTCATGTGATTATCATCCTTCAGCTCTCTGGTCGCAACAACGCCATTAGGGTCGGTTTTGTTCCTGAAAAAGAAAAAGAAAAAAAAACACGCCTAGATCATCCTTTGCATCTTCCTAAGCAAGAAAACTAGTCCCACTCACTGGAAAGGATCACAGCCTTGCCCCCCGGATCCAGATCCTTTTATTGATTGGCGGAAAATTTGTGTACATCACCGGGCCTCAACTGACCATTGTTGGATCCGCCCCTAGACCCTAGATAGCAGTTTGTGCTTTACTACGAGGAAGGCATGAGTTTTCAAAATCTTTCCCACATGTTTTTTTTGTTATTTTTCATTTTTTTAATCTAGTACTCTGCTCACCATTGGTCACAATGAGCGGCGGATCCGGGGGGGGGGGGGGGCACATCTAGCCCATGCCCCCTCCCTTTGAAAGCCATAGTCAACATTTTTAATGTAAATATGCCGTTCTTACACAAGTGTACCTTTTTGAAAGGTACAGCAAATATTTTTTTACTGAAAATATTAAGTTTCGTACACAAGTGACGAGTGACAAGTGAAGCTTTTTTTTGGCTTGTCAAATTTTCCTCGGGAAAATGTGCCCCCGCCCCTTTGAAAATGCTGGATCCGCCCCCTGTCACAGTACATTGATGATGACAAAGGTACAAATTACATTATCGTTTGGATTGAGCTTGACCCATTAGATTTTATAAACAAATTAGTAAAAAGTCAATGGAATTTTTTTGTAAATAAGTAATAGATCTAATGAAACTATGTCACTAGCATTGAAGTCGATAAGTATTCAATAAAACATTTCTTCGAGCTGAAAAATCCAAGATATATGGTTTGGTAAAATAAATCAATACAGCCATCTCGCGTTTTTCATGACCCCCCCCCCCCCCCCCCCCGGTAGCATCAGTTGTTGCCATTTATGTGGAGGGAACTTGGTCTCCATAAAAACACTAAAACAGTGGAATAAATTCTTCCTAAGATTTTAGATTGATCTATGCGACTTCTTTATCGACAAAAATCACATTTTTCAGAAAAGACTTAGGTTTAGTGAAACAGATTGCAGAAGCTTTTTAATGACTTGTCCCATATTGTCAACAACTATATACATCGCCATAGTTATATAGAAGCCAGTTACTACTTTACTCACGTGACTACGATTTTATCACCGCTCCACTCAGCTAGTAGCATCTCTTCTTTGCCCGAGAGGGGATTCTTAAATTTAAACTCTTGTCCCACGGTGAACTCTAAGGTTTCTGTCTTAACCGATTTGTTAGTGATGACGAACTGATCTCCATTCTGTGTAATCTCCTGCTGGGGTGACAGTGATGTGATCGCCTTTCTCTTGATGATATTCACTCCTAGAGCCTTCAGGAGTTCATCAAACCCTTCGTCTTTAGAGTGCTTCCATTTACCAGAGAAATTCACTTTGGCCATCGCTGCTGGAACGTTCTGGGAAATGATCATGAAAATAATGATTAGTTAATACTTGTGTCGACGATAATGATGATGGTAACAGACTATTAGTAACAGGAGTAATATAGCCATGGTAGTAACAGGGATTATGCTATGGTATTGAAGGTGGGGGAGTGACCATGCAAAAATACACACATTTTTATTAACGCTTTTGTACACGTTAATTGAAGGTGTGGCTGAACCCCCTCCCCCGCGGTTCTGCGGCCCCTGAACAGCAACAGCAGCAGCATTATAGTAGATGTAGTAACAGTAGTATAGTAGTAGTAATAGTAGTTGCAGTAGTAGCAGCAGTAGCAGCAGAAGTAGTAGCAGTATATAGTAGTAGTAGTCGTAGTTGTTTAGTAGTAGTAGTAGTAGTTGCAGTAGTAGCAGCAGCAGTAGCAGCAGAACTAGTAGCAGTATATAGTAGTACTACTACTAATAGTAGTAGTAGTTGCAGTAGTAGCAGCAGTAGCAGCATAAGTAGTAGCAGTATATAGTAGTAGTAGTAGTATAATAGTAGCAGTAGTAGTAGGAGTAGAGTAGTAGTAGTAGTAGTAGCAGCAGCAGCAGCAGCAGCAGCAGCAGCAGCAGCAGTAGTAGTAGTAGTAGTAGTAGTAGTAGTAGTAGTAGTAGTAGTAGTAGTAGTAGTAGTAGAAGTAGTAGTAGTAGTAGTAGGAGTAGAGTAGTAGTAGTAGTAGTAGTAGTAGTAGTAGTAGTAGTAGTAGTAGTAGTAGTAGTAGTAGTAGTAGTAGTAGGAGTATATAGACGTAGTAGTAGTAGTAGTAGAAGTAGTAGTAGTAATGATACTAATAATTATTGTCATTAAAAATAATGAAATAAATCATAATGAGAATAATATCACTTATGATAACAACGAATGGAATAACAATATGCCATAATTTTAACAAAAGTTATAAACAAAACAATAATGGCAATAACGGTAAACTTAGTTGTTGAGCCCCATATTAATCTCACACCTATATTCTATGGTATAACCTTATAACATACGGGCTCTTACACTTGTTTTGCTAGTTGAATCTATATATACTGTATATCAAGTGCATAAAGTTACCCTAACATCTTGGGAAACAAGTAAATATATAGTTGTGAATGATTTTGGGTCCCAACAGTCGAGCGACTATTCCATCAGTGTTGGCAAATATTAACTCACGTAGGCCGATCTAGCTAGCATGTAAAATAAAATGTCTGGTTCTTCTATCCCTTCCCCTATCATAGTAGAATAATAGCAAAACGTTTTAGATTTATGACCAGTATCTGAAAAATACAAAATACTTATTCTGTTACCAGCATATATATTACTTTCAATATATGTTCATATGTAGTTTATCAGGACATGGACCTATGATCCGGATGAGTATGATAATACCTTTCATATTTTTGCACAATAAAAATATTCAACCAAAATCATTACAAAAGAAAGTAAAAACTTACTATGTTGAAAAATGAACTGGAAAGACAATTAATAATAGCCACACAAATGGAGTCAGTTTTCGAACTACGACAAAAACTGCAGACAAATCATTCAACTTCTTGTTCCAAAGAAAATGTAGTCATACTCGTTGCAGTTCATATGAACGATATATAACATGTGAGTTCCTTATATAGGAACCTGTTGGGCGACGTCTCGCTCGAGTGCCCTCTTTTTTATTTGCTCATTGAAATATATCCACTGATTCAGTAAGTGATCTTTTATCATGTTAATCACGCCATTTATAGAGGTTGTATTGAGCTGCGGTGTGATTGCATAATACTCGGTAAATGTTTTGGGTCTCACTTACTGACCCAGAAAGTAAACGGTGGTAACTATTTTATCTTACAGGTATGCCTATTTGGCAGTGTTAGTCATGCTAAAGCATGAATAATTACCAAACGTTAAGCAAAGTCGTGCTTTTTTACTCTACATTATATGACACCGAGATAGATCGTATTGTCATTTGATTGGTTGTTCGATGTCGATCATTCAGCTCAGGTGTCGTGGCCGAAGGCGTCTGGCTATACATGGAAAGTCCGGGGTTCGATCCCCTGCTGCGGCACGTATACCGTCTATGCCCGTGAGCAAGGCATTTAATCGACAATGTTCTTTTAACCTGCATTCAAATAAAATGGAAGTAATATATGCATCATTGGTAACCTGGTGTGCACTTGTTAAAAGTCTTTGCCGCCGGGCTTTGCTGCAGGCACCATAGTAAAACCACTCGTGATTGCAGCGCCCATGTTGTACGCGAAAATCAAGTTCGCATTGCATGACCATATCTTGCATCGAAATTCATAGATTTCATATAGAATCTATTTTAGGTGTCATATAAACCAAATAATGAATGTTCTTTCCATTCGTGCAATGGACATAATACTCCATTCGGTGAAAGATGAAATAAATGATCCATTCAAGAAGCCGAGTTGAATGGATCATTTCATCTTTTACCTCATGCATGTCCATTGCACTCATGAGCATTCATTATTTGTGTGTTCCTGACTCCGTATGTTATGTGGCAGCTCTGAAAATTAGGTTCTCGTTTCACGAAGACTTGTTTTATCAAAATACAGTTTGCTCTCAACTTAATTAGATTAAGCGATTAATTTTTAGAAGTTATTAACCGTTATAGCAATTTCGTTATTATAACAATTTTATGAAACAGGTCCCAGATGTATAAAATGGGGGGGGGGGGGGCTATTATTACCTACTGAATTTTGATCTCCAATCCACTTCATACAAAATCTGAAGAGTGAAAAATTATATCTTATATCAAATTACGGCAAAAGGGTGCATAAGATTTTGTTCAAACCTTAATATTCTTATGGCATGACGGGTGGGATTTCTGACTTGGGATATTGAAATATTTACCCCCTTGCAACAACTGCGCTCTGAACAAAATCTACTCATATATCAGATTTACCTGATCAGAGGGGCACTAAAGTTTAGATTTTAGAGAATATACTTGTCAAAAAGACACTTACCTCTTTCAAGAAAGACATACATAATGCACATAACCGTACGCAGCGGCGGGGAGGGGGAGCTGCGCCCCCCCACAGAAATTTTGAAAACTTAAATCTTTTCCTTGCAATTTCTCACTAAATTCATCAAAAGTGTGCACAAAGTCCTCAAATTTCACTTTAGAAAATGCAAAATTGCCCCATGACAAGCTTGGTCGCTTCGCTGCCTCGCTTTCGATTTTCTTCGAAATTTTGATGCATCTTGCCCTCTCCACCGGAAAATATCTGCGTACGGCCATGTGGAAGTATGTACAATTAGAGAACAAAAGAACAAGGTTGTGAGTAATTTGCATGGGAATGCTTTATTTAGGAAGCATGCATGATCAATTACAAATACATGTATAGTGTCACAGAATATCAGAACATTCAAATTAAAGTTTAAACATTAGATACAATTTGATGACATTTAGAAAATATGTTGTACTAGAAGACATCATCGGAAAGTCAGCATTTAATGTTCATATAAGCAGCACATTTAATCACACATGTTTGATGTAAGATACCTCATTTTATTTACAGCTAATTTTGCATCTTTGCTTACAATATAGCTTATTATAAAGTAAAACCAAAATGTCCACATGTCATACGCTCTTCATCATGTTCATACGCTAAACGCTCAAAAAGAAAACGAATTTTTTCTTTCAATAAAAGATTTTTTTGTCGCTTATTCGTTTTAGTTTGATATTTGTGGATTACTTGTTTTAAGTTTGTCTTCTGCGTCCGTCTCGATTTTTGTATATAGTTGTGTATATAGTTTGTTTATAATTAGTACTGAAACTAAGTTTAGGGGCTTGCCTTCTCTACAAGCTTTTGCTTTTCTTGGCAAGTCCCTCCGTTCATTTTTTATTTCTTTTCATTGATAAAATTACTGCAACAAATTGTAGTTTTGTTTAATTCATATTCAACATTTGTTACGAAATTTCATTGATTTGTCTGTATTATCTATTATATTGAATATGTATTGTTACTTTGATTGTATTTTGAAAAAAATTGTTGAACGGAAATAAATAAATCTAAATCTAAAATCCAAGAAAACATGCCTCTTCAAAAAAACGTTCTTATGAAATACTATGGGTAAAATTAACACCATTCGATTAAACAAAACTTTAATTTTATTCTAAACAGTCATGATGTCAATTGGCAGCTTATCAATTGAAACACTCATTGACTGTTCTCTGCAATAAGAGGAGATACAATACAAAAGAAATAAAATGATTAGGAAATTCTATTCAATAGATACACCTATACACGAAATGTGATGTTTCCATCAAAAGATTGTTCATTTGCAATAATAAAATACATTTCAAGACATCTAATTATCATACAATTAAAACAAGTTTGGCCAAATCTGAGTTGTAATTCCTGGCGTATATGCTGTTAGATTGAAATCAAAAGCTAGTAATATATTTTTTATAATGCTAAGAATTTCCAAGGAAAAAATAAAACTACATGTACCATAATAATCATTAAATTAATAAATTGTTGAAATAGATTACATTATTCCCACAATGACTTCTTATCAATGAAAAATTCACAAGAAATATACGAAATATATGCATTTAAAATTAAAATGTTGTCTCTCTCTCTCTCACTATATGGGTTTTGGGCTCATTTTGTGTGTGTTTTTTCTACCTTGTTTTGGGTTTGCCTATACAAAATATTAAAAAAATAATAACGAATGCTTTAAATATGCAATTGAAATATGATCCTTGTTGATCAACACTGTTACACTATAATATTCATCATTATTTAATCAAATATGAAATATTCGCTAAAATATACACCATGCAAAGATCTCAAACATGTCATTTAACCTCCAAATCATCAATTAAAAAGGTAATAAATGTTACACCAAATAAATGGCCGTAATCTAAGTCATCAAGAGGCGATTAAAGCCTTAGTACAAATCGATTATTTATGGGACCGTAGGAAAACCACTGAGTGCACGGTGTCATCATTGAATTAATCTCTTGAAAAATAGAGTTTAACAGGACAGATTTATGACCGTAATATCTTGTTTATATTAACGGTTATAGTTGGTTGAGGAGAAGTATGTCAAGGGTCATCGAATGGCACCAAAATATGCACACAGGATTTCTTATATGGATCTTCGAGAATACAGGGCACAAATGATATCGCAAAGCAATAAAGTCTGTTCATGAGAAAGTTTTGATTTCTAAACATAAAATTGAAGAACTTGGCGTACTCTCATTGCAGAGTTTGAATCAACCCTTTCCCCTTTTAAATAGGGAGTGGGGCTGCGTCCCGGGGGGAGGGCAATTCCATTCACGAGTAGATACCATGCCCGACCAAGGGGTCTCGAAAAGCACCCTAAACACGTAATTTCCATATTCTGAAAATGCACCCCTTAACAAGTATTGGCGTGTGAAACCCTACCCTAAAGGGGAAGTTCACCCTGACAAAAAGTTTATTGTAAAAATAGTGGAAAAAATAATAAAAAATATTGCCGAAGGTTTGGGAAAAATTCATCAAATAATTAAAAAGTTATTAGAATTTCAATTATTTGATTTGTGACGTCATATCCGAGCATCATTCCGAAATAGCGAATGGTAAAAAATCAATGAAATGTCATTTTCTCAGAAAATTGAAAATGGTTTTGACTGTAACTTTTGTATATCAATAGACAAATCATTTCATACCCGATCATGAAAAGAATACAAAATTAAGTCATCAGGAACCGTACAAAATTTGAAATTCATACATGTTATATTACATAACACATGGGGCAACTGCTCGTTTATGACGTCACAAATCCAAAATTTTGAACTCTAATAACTTTCTTACTCTTTAACGGATTTTCCTCAAACCTTCACCAGTATTTTTTACTGTTTTTTTTCTGCTATTTTCACAACAAAGTTTTCTTCAGGGTGAACTTCCCCTTTAACAAGTATTGGAAACAAAACGACATTCTTGGCAAATATTCCCTGAAATGAGCCCCTAAACAAGTACATGAATGTTTTCCTTCGGTCGTCGGCTTTGTTTCGTGACATTGACCTATCTGATAGAAAAGAGTAATGTGATAATTATCACTGCTTTCGAGAGGGAAGTTAAGCATTCTGAACATAGTATATAATTATCTGGAAATGTAGTGATATTGATTTAGACAGCATCCCCAACAAAATCACGTTTCAGAGGCTTGTTTCACTTGGGAGTGGAGATTCCAACAGAAAATGCTATTTTGAGGAGAATGTGTGCGCCACGTATAGAAGTTCTAAAACCATAATGATGCGAGTGTCACTTAGATCACTTAGCGGCTTAATTGATTGGGAAGTTTATAATAAGGCCTACTCGAGTCTCACAAAGCATTTTAGTCTTAATCATTTCAGGGTGTGGGGGTGGTGTACTAGTCCCTATGCCCCCATTGGTCATATTGAATCGTGTTTATGGTATAGATTATACACTGACATCGTGGCAAGAACCGCAGGCATGAAAACTCATTTACATGAGCCAGGCAAGAGCAATCTATCATTATGATCCGAATAACATGAATAAGAAGAGTATAATTGCATGGGCATTCGCCTTCGTGGAGATGACGCTAGAATTATTTACATTGAATTATGAGCAGACTGTTTTTAAGTGGTTGCTAAGATGTTCGCCATTCATGAAGACCTCTTTGTATAATGCATGGATATATGGTCGCTCTTCACAATGTAGTCTCAGAGTAGTAAATAAACGTATAACCCTACTGCTGAAGCTAAAGAGCGCCATCACATACTACATTTCACTTCTACTATGCCTACTAGTATATGTCTATCCTACACGTCCTTCGGTCTACTATGAACCAATTCGAGAAAAGAACTTTTTACGAATATAATTTTTGAAGACTTAGCAAGCAGTGACCACTTCCATTTTAGGGAAAGCGATCCTTCTCGCATGCGAAGATACAAGTTATGAAACATCTGAAAAGTGTAAGGGTATCTTTTTAAATGAATATTGAGGCACCCACTCTTCCAACTTTAGTTGAAATAATAATAAGATTTCACATTCTACGAATTTCCCCCAACTTTTACACCGTAGAAGGTTCAATTTTCAGCAAAACAATATTTAAGTAAACTTCATAAAAGATTTTACATTGCTGACAAGAAAATGCTGTATCATTTTGGTCCGTTTTTCATTCGTTTCCAACTGAGGTGCTTAAAACTTCCACAATACAACCTTTATCATAAACTCCCGTTCAAAACAAAGTAAAAAAAATCAACGACAGGTGTTTGTTTACTAGCTTTTTTCTTTCCCTTTTCTTTCTCCAAACTGAATAGATCCATTAAATATCTTCACACAAGTTTTGATAAAGATTTTTTTTTCATTTCCATTGTTCATGTAAAAGAAGAATTCGCAGAAATAACAAAAACCCACAATGCAATATAACAAAACACCACTTAGGGCTAATTCTTTGACGGAAGCTTTTGAAGACTATGCCTTTTTTATTTTCATTTAAGCCTGCTATCAATCATTAACTGTCCACTGCATGATGAAGAAAAACTCTTTTACTCCAACCCATATGCTGCATATACCAAAGGTGATGGGCAGTAGAGACGTTTACAACGAAGCTTTGATGCTACATCAATCTTTTTTCTCCATCTTGTAAAATGTTCTGGTCGCTGTGACGTCACCCTTTGATTGCGTCATAACCAGTTTCTCACCGACCAATGTACGAGTCGTCGTAACGCCATCTTCTTGTGATAGGATCCTGCAGCAAGTTCAAGACAGAAATAAAGGAAGAAAACATAATACATACTGAAGTAAACTTCCAGCGCAGATATGGTGAGCAGGATGGCATCCGTCAACCCTGCAATATCCGCCAGTTTGGACATTTTCGACACTGTTAAAAAAACTGATTTTACAAGGAAAAAATAGAAGGTTTTGCAGAAAGCAATAACAGAATCGTTCTGTAAATTCATAAAACAGGATTTTTTCTGCAATTTAACAGAACACTTTTGTTTAAAAAGGGGAAAAGGGTGTTTTATAAAAGGGAATTTGTAAGGTTCCATACACCAATTTCATGTAAGATATGGTAAGATTACAGGTGTTCTCCAGATTCTGCTGCAGGAACTTCTTTTATTTTAAGGATATTTTTTTTAACAGTGAATGCTTGGTGGCATTGGATGAGACAATGATTATTGTGTTTTCCTCCTGTATCTGGGCCTTGTTTCAAAGAGATTAACCATGTTAACAATCATGGTAACTTTGCCTTTTCATTCATTACCATGGAAACCTTGATTGTGATATTGTCTAGAGTTTTGACGGTGGCAAAAGTTGTCATCCCAATTAGTAAATAAATAAGTTCAGAGTATAAATGCACAACTGGGTAGCCTAACGTTGTGTCGAGTTGACATCAACCCCCCCCCCCCCCGACACAGATGGACATGCATGCACATTACTTTGTAAACCACTCAAACGAACTGACCATCCCATCAATGGACCTTTCAGGCCTTCTCACAGACCATGACATCACGTGACAGATTTAGATGGCAGCTAGATCACGGTAAGATGTGAAAGTAGAGACTACTCTCAAAGACCGTGGTTCTAGTAGGATCCATAGCACACTGTAAAAACTGTGGTGTTAAAACTGACACCAATTGGTGTTAATAGAGGACCTCACCCTGAGGTGTTAAAGTTACACCCTAAAGATTGAACATAACACCAAAGAGTGCAAATGTAACAACCAAAGGTGTTGTAATAACACCTATAGGTGTAAAACTAACACCACCAATTTAACACCGGTGTAAAATAACTGGTGTGGTCCTCTATGTACACCGGTTAACACCACAGTTTTTGCTGTGCATGCAAATACAAAGCGTCACACTCGACAAACTAGGTTTATGAGGTCAATGACCTTATCCTATCAACCGACTATCATTACGATGTAATGTAAAATGGGAAGATGACTCCCTTGGGTCCTCTCCAATGTCACTAAGGAGGAGAATTTATTTAGCGACCAGATTATAATCTGGGGGAAATGACCCAAATCGACTAGTTTATTGTCCACACAGGGTTTGGGATTCGTCGAAAGTGACGTATTTCATGCCAAACCACCACAACCGTTACCCCAAGACTTGTGGATTGTTATCCCATAGAGTCTGATAATAACTCCATGGTTATCCTGTGTAGCGGATATAGAGGAGACCGTTGTCTCATGATGACATTCCAGTGGGAATTATACTGATGTGTTTCCCCAACAAAGGCAAAGTACAGACATTGTAAGTGACAAAGATATGATGATAGTATCATCACAATGATAACAAGTAGGTATATAGGTCTAATTGTTATATCTGAGTAATACATTTTAAACAGAAATATGCTACAACCCTAAACACCCGGTACGTTGAAATATGAAATCACCAAACTTATTCATTTTAAATTTTAAACTGAATGACCATTATGGCATCAGGTAAGAGAATGATTTTAAGTGTGCTTTTCCTGTCGAAAGTTTGAAACCTTTACATTTCCCATAGGGCTATTTTTATTGTTGTAGAATGCCTGTATATTGTACTGACTTTGATACTATTCTGTCATACGCGTGTAATGTCAGAGGTTATTCACACGGAGTCGTTACATTATTTCATCAGGTCGTATATTTTTCTCATTTTCTCTCCTTAATTTGATGGACTGTTGACGTTAGAAAATAAACTGTATAGAAAACCGCATCTAGTAGAACAGTGTGTTGTGGTAGAAGAAAGATGCGAACTTGGTGGAAATCTAATCAAGAGTTCATTACGAAGACGGAAGAAAACGAGTTTTTAATGTGATTCTCACTGTGTGTTCGATGTACTGCAAAATACCACCTGGTCCGATATAACCTCTTTCACCTCTAGTGCTATGTACTGAGGAAACCAAGGATAGGTCTCCTTTCACCTCCCATTTTCCCGCTTTCATCATAAATACGGTATGGTTTTCTTTTACCATAACTTCTACCCTAAATTGTTATTATTTTGTTAACTGAAATGAAATGCATGGTCATAAGTCCTTTCTTCACCCCTCCCCATTTTTATTTTTTATCGAAGAATCTTATTTTTTAATTCCTTTTCCCTGTTCAATGTAAGGCATGTAAATTTGCCCGGCACGTGTAACAAAACGGTATCATAATACAATATTTAGGGGGTAAATATTTCGGGCTTCATTTGACATTTAGAGCAAATTGTAGAAAATGTATCAAGCCTTTTAGTGCAAACATGATCTGTATTTTGATTGATTGATTTTTTTTACTATCATTTTTATTTAAATTATCATCTTTTTATGGGGAGGGGGTGGGGTGTAAAGAACGATGAAAATATACATATGTACATACCCAATAGATAAAGGGGTAAATGTTCATTCGCTTTTTGATGACCATGGACGGTAAAATATACAGAATTAAAAACAAATGAATTATTATTTTACAAAATAGAAAACAAATACTATGTTCGTTCATTACATTGTATCAAACCAAGGAGATAATACTTCTATCCCCATGATCAATCCATGAAGAAGCTACATGCTATCAAATATAACAGTATCATAACCGAACTGAAATGAAAAAAAAATAAGCTGATTATGTTGTGGTCGGAGGAGGGGCGACCCTTTTTTTATTTTCTACCCTTATATACCCATCCCATCGACAAATTTGATATCAAGCTTGATTGCAGCAGATGTTACAACAATGATTTCGAATTTCTATAGGTATATATATATATATTGATATATAAGTGTGAAAAATCTATGAAATCTCGCTCTGTATGTATGCGGTAAAACTAAAAGAGAAAAATATCAAATTAAAAAAGGTAGTACACACATATTTTTACAATGTTCATGTGGTTTCTTTCCTTGAGGAAATCCCAATTGAATAGAGAAAATATACATTGCACACATTGTCTCGCCTTTGTCAAACAAAACCAGACCGAAATTTTCGGATATCTTGCGATTATGACATACGTTTTGGGAGGTATATTCAATAACATAAATGAAACATGTAAGAAAACAATCGTGACAGTATATAGCATTAACAATAGGTAATAAAATCAGAAAGCTAAAGGTAATATGAGGAGAGCAAGAAAGAAATCATGTCAGCCGGAGATCTGAACTTGTTATCATATGAGCTGAGGTTGTTTCTTTTATTTAGGGTTACAATATTGGAATTGTTGCAGCTCATACCACTTTCTTAGTTCTATATTTTCCTTTCTTACGGCAAGTAATCTCTAGAAATATTTTTGTAGCTCAAAATAACAAGAAGCGCACACATTGAACACGCCCATCCAGACGACATAGTTTGGAATGAAATGAAGAGGCGTTAGGTGAGAGGGGCGGGCAGAAAGGAGTAGTGCACTCGTATCCAGTGAATTGGTATTTCAATAGCCATACTATTATAACTGTCATTCTCTCAACTTCTTCTTCTTTTGATTCTTTATTCGTCTATTTTGATTGATTTTATCACAACGTCATAAAATTATCAGTATACAAAATAATCCGCATTACCATTTTTATTTTATATCATGATTATGATTATCAAATTTTATCAGTAGTATAGTACATTAAAAAATACATAATCATTGCTGTTATCAAAATGTAATTGGTAAAAATTCCCTTTTTTCAAATATAATCATCATTATCATCACCAGCAGCAGCAGCAGCAGCAGTATCAAGATCCTCACTTCATTACACATGATTCTTAATCTAAGGATACATCTAAGAATGACCGATAGGGTCAGGTTCACTATTGGTATGTTAATGAATCTAGCATATGATTTCTCATAGGCCGCATCGGACGTGAGTCATTAAACATAACCTTCATGATAAAATAACTTGGAGATAGAAATAGCAATCTTCCAAAATCTAAGTTTTTTTATTCATATACAGTTGGCAGCAAAATTATTCAACCCCCCTCACATTTTCGACATTTTGGTGAATTTAATGATGTTGCGACTGCAGATTGTTACCAAATCATTAAAGTAGTCAAAAGATAGTTAATTACAATTGAATACCAGAAAAAAATCCAGATTTAATTCCTAGTCTATTCTAAATTGCTGTTTTCACATAAAAAGCAGGTGGCAAAATTATTCAATCCCCTATGAATATGCATTATTAATGACTAATGGCAAGACATGTTTACATGTTTAGAGGTGAATTAAGCCATGACACACATAGCAATATACATAATTTGCATATTTGCATAATTAATATCCACCCAATGGGTATGCCTTGTATCAGTAGGCCCTATATATTCCTCATATGTCCCTTGCACTATGCTGACAAAATGGTTAAGGCTAAAGAGTGGTCCCAGAAATTTAGGGAGGAGATTGTAGCTTTGCACAAGAAAGGGAATGGCTACAAGAAGATATCCAAGCTCTTGAATGTCCCCAGAGACACTGTTGGGAGCATCATTTGTAAGTTCAGAGCCACTGGTACTACAGCTACAAAACATGGTCATGGACGAAAGAAGTTTTCAGCAGCTGCAGCAAGGTTCATGAGAAGACAAGTGGACTCGAACCCGAAGGTTTACAGCAAAGGAGCTGAAGGAGGACCGGCTAAAAGGGGGCAAAGAGGTTTCTGTGGACACAGTGCACCAAACACTTCATGCTGAAGGCCATGAGGGCAAGAACCCCTAGACACACACCACTTCTGAAGCCACATCACAAGAAAGGTCGCCTCCAGTTTGCTAGAAGCAACCTGACAAAGCCACAGAGGTTCTGGGACAGTGTTCTCTGGACTGATGAAACCAAGCTGGAGCTCTTTGGTCCTATGGATCAATGATACGTGTGGCGCAGGAAGAAGGAAGCGTACAAAGAGAAGAACACTCTGCCTACTGTGAAGCACAGGGAGAGACTGTGATGCTGTGGGGTGCTTAGCTTCTACTGTTACAGGGTATCTCCATCGTATTGAAGGCATCATGGTTTCTGTCTGGTTCCAGGATATTCTAGTGAAGAATGACAACCTGTCTGTAAAGAAGTTGGCACTAGCTTGGACATCATTGGACATTCAAGCAGGACAATGACCCCAAGCACAGCTCCAAATCTACAAAGGCTTGGCTGGAGAAGAAAGGATGGAAGGTCTTTGAGTAGCCATACATCACAGTCTCCAGACCTGAACCCAATCAAGAAATTGTGGTGGGATCTTTAAAAGGCTGTTGCAACACGTAGACCAACGAGCATCGCTGACCTTGAGACCATTGCGCAAGAGGAATGGGCCAAAATCCTAAGGAGCATTGTGAGGTGCTTGTGAGAGGCTATTCATCTTGTCTGCAGGAGGTCATTGCAGTAGATGGATGCTGCATAAAGTTCTATAAGACACATCCATCTGGGTTGAATGACGTTACAACTTGTTTGTTGTGCATATAAAGGTTCCAGTTTCAGGTGGAGGATAAACAAAATCAGCATTCACCTCAGAATATATGCACTGGCTTTTAAATTGTCATTATTTGTGCATTCCTTTCTTGTGTGTCAATAGGGGGTTGAATAATTTTGCAACATGCTTTTCGTGCAAAAATTGCAAGTTAAAAAAAATAAGTGAAGTAAAATTTGATTTTTTTCTGGTATTTATTAATTAACTGTCTGCTAACTATCTTAATGGTTCAGTAACAATCTGCAGTTACAATGTTATTCATTATGACATAATGTCAAAAATTAGAGGGGGGTTGAATAATTTTGCTGCCAACTGTATATTGTCTAATATCCATAAATCAAGGAATAATTTGACATGGCCATTTGCAAATTTCCAATTTTGCTCCGATGTCACAAATTTTATCATCAGATACACAGCCCTCCAATAAGAATGATTCGATGGATTAGAGATAAAATTTTTAAAAAAGTGCAATATACAATATTGCAAAATTTTATGGAAATTGTGTGTATAATATCTTTTAGCAAAAGTTTCGATTACTTTCGCAAAACTCTCACGTGCACAACACATGTAATATTAAAGAATTATTATCAGGACGCACACTCATTAATGATTTTGTATTCATTAGGGGAAAAAATACATTATTTTACACGCGATTACGTAATAATGTAAAATAGGGTTTGACTTAATCGAGAACAGGATTTTGGAATCGCCAATTTGTTCAATGAAGGATTTTTAAGAGCTTTATGATTATTCAATCAATTGAAATTAAGCATTTGATATTTCAACTTTGATGAAAATATGCAAGAAAATGGTGGTCGATTGTGCATTACATCCATACAGGTTCTAGCAATGGTGGCGATATAACAGGGGCGGAGCACCTGTCCTTGTGAAAGGGAGGTGAAGAGGGAAAAAGAAGAGAGAGTATCCAAATAAGTGATACGGATCGTGAAGGCCATTTCTATCTTATCTATGTAGGAGCCTAACTTTGTGAAAGCTTTGCTTTTTAGTTTGGCACATGCAACACTTTTTATACTCATTACCTCATGTCATAAATGAATTTTGAAACTTTCTCTTTCATACGATTCGTTATATACATCTAGGCCCACGACACTTGCTCTGGCGACAATTGATCCGAGCTTCATTTTGCCTAAGATATAGGGTAAGGGTTGCAACACGGACATGATGGAGGATTAGGGTTGGGTTTAGGGTATATAGGTATATTGTTAAATCCAAGGCTGAAGTTGGTCATTCAATTTATGTGTGGACTTTGAGCAATTGTAAGGGAACCCTAGACATAATTTACAACAATAATAATAATATGTTCATTTATATAGCGCTCTTACAATATATAATCGTTTCACAGCGCTTTACACAGTTATGGAATACAAAATTGTAATAACTAATACATGTATTATTAACACAAATTTATCATATGTTGTAACATTGAAACAAATTAAGTTCAATTTAACATTTGATTAAGAAAAGAGATGACGTCATATTAAGTGGTCTTGCCCCAATCAAATACTCAGTCGCGACCCCTTCCATACCTGTGGGTCAATTTTGCACCCCAACCCCTCCCATGAATTCAAAGGAGGCGACGGCGCATGCTCCTCATATCCTCCTTGCGTGTCACAGTACATTTATTTATTTTATTTATTTATTTCGTTTTATTTATACAGGGTAGCCCCATCAGTAGTCATGTACTGTTTTCCAGGGGGCCCTGGACATCATAGTCAGTTTATACATTTTGGATTTCAATCAATACATTTATCAACATTTGTTATCATATATTTGATTCTCCTAGAATAATTCTGAAGCTTGTTCAGAGCAAATTCAAGCTGGAAGAGGCAATTTCAAACATACCGATCATTTCTTTTTTTTCAGGTTAAATTTTTTTTAACTGATCTGAAAGACAAGAAGGTCTGACCTCGATCCACATGGTTATTTTGGACTGTGGTATAGAGGTGCTTATCCGAATCAGTAGATTGTCTAGACACTCTCAAATCCGGACTGAAAATGGATAGAGTCTTAGCGTCAAGCAGCGGCCTGTTCCTCTATATCTTTAATTTATTGAGACTTATAGGTCTGTACATTTAATTCAATTGTATTTACTTGTTATGTAAAAGAAGAATTGTAAGAGAAATTACCTGTACATTAACTCATTTATTCATTTCCTATTAAGAAAGTTACAGTTAAGCTTTGTTAGTTACGTAAGTTTAATGAGGCAGAGCAATGTCTGGTATTTTTGTAATGTACGATGATGCTTGGCAGACAATAGGGACTGTTAGCGGAAAAGGACAATATGATTAGCTATGTTGTTTACATTGTTAATTTCACTGTCATTCAAGAGTATCATAGAACAGGACTGTTCAAGAAAGAAGCAGAATGTTCTTTATAAGTAGATGTTTCCTGAATAGTGAAAAAATTGATATTAAGCTGGCAGTTTCTTAGAGCAGACCAGAACTCAGGATAACGCATAGAGCATAGTTTATCTCCACCTGCAATTAACTTTCGAAATATTTGCACACCATCAGCGAACTGTTTGAAGTTATTTTGAGAGAGGAATTCTCAGTTCTCATCAAGATCATCAACCTACTCTGGAGAACATTCTTCAACCCACGGATTGCTGAAATCGACTGTTTATCATCATCAACTACGTCTTCACGAACATTTTAACTCGTTACGGTGACTGTAATTATCCATCGCGTTTCAACATCAATTTCATCATCGCCCGCAATGTGGACATTAACATTTTCTTAATACGGAACTCATTGCCAGCCAATTTGGATTTTTGGAATATCATAATTTTGGATTAATCAGAACTGACTCTTCAAGATATGTAAGATAATTTATTATTTTGTTTAGTGTATGATCCGTTTACCTGTAAAAAAATAATAATCTAGCTAAATTTTCTTTGATATTTGTTCGGTATTTGTAACATCGTAACATACTCTTTAATAATTCAAATTGGCCACGATCACATTATAAAACGGGAAGATCAACTATTGCATGAGCGCGGGTACCAGTGTGGGGACAGAAATGTATTCATATTCTTCCAAATATTTGTGGAAGAAAAAATAAGTTCGTGAAAAATATTATCATCATTACAGGTTAAAAAATAATAATAATTCAGGGGCCGAGAGCTCAGTGCATTGCCTTCGCTTCGTGGGGACTGGCGGATAAAGGGGTAGTGGTCTAGGGTCCCCGACCACCCCTCCCAATTTGGATCCACTATGCTTAGAGACTAAAGTTTTCCTTTTGAAATTGTAGCTAAACACAAGGGCGTCGATAAATGTGAATTTTCCTCTGTGATTTGAAAACGTTTGTGTTTGCTGTTCGGTCAGCATACAACCAATTCGTCTGTGTTTGTGCTCAAACATACTTGGTGTATTTCTATATTTGTTTTGGCTGTGAATGACATGATTGAACTCTATTTAATTCATTGATAATAATAAAAAGAAATTCGTGTCTATCCAATATTTTATCATTTATTTTATTCGGTTAGGGATATAGGGAAGGATTAAAGATGGGGTGGTTTGGTAACAAAAATACTTTTCTGTGTAAAAAGTAAATTGAATTAAATGAATAAGGAAAAGAGGCAAAAATAAGACTGACGATGTCATCAGATCAGATGTAAAACAACAGTTATGACATAAAAACGAACTTTTGCTAACTTAAGAAAAAAAAGACAATACATGAATGCCTATAGGTCTTCAACGAATGAGGAAATCAATATCTCACATACAATATTAAAACAATGTTTCAGTTGATATGATTATACAGAACCCCCTGTCTGAGTGAGTATGATGCTCAAGATAGAGTGTAATTAAACATGGTTGTTCATGCATAAATACCAGATGGAGACGGTTAATACCATAAAATACAATTTTAAAGGTCAAGTCTACCTCAGAAAAATGTCGATTTGAATCATTAAAGAAAATATCAAACAAGTAAAACGCAGAAAATTTCATCAAAATCGGATGTAAAATAAGAAAATTTTGACATTTTAAATTTTCCCTTATTTTTCACAAAACAATTATACGCACAACTCTTGACATGCAAATGAAAAAGTCGACAATGTACCCCACTCACTCACTCACGGTTTCTTTTCTTTTTTATCTGACGTATAAAATATCTCAATTTTTACAGATTTGGCAATGAGGGCCAACTTGATTGAACCATAAAATGGTAAAACAATAGTAATCGATGTGTTCACGAGGAATGTCACTCTGTAGGATATTGAGGAGAAAAAATAAATATTTCATATATCATATCATAAAATGCCAAAGAAATAGTGACTGGATGAGGTCATCAGTTCCCCCATTTGCATACCGATCAGGATGTGCATGTAACTGTTCGTGAAATAGGCAAAAATTAGAAATATCATAACTTTCTTATGTTACATCTGATTTTGAGGAAATTTTCTTTATTATTCTTGTTGAATTTCTCTCTTTTTATTTAAACTTTTGTTGGAGTGGACTTGTCCTTCAAAATTATTGTGTGAAGTCATCGGTTGCGCCCCCCCCCCCCTTCCGAAGGGAGCAATAAATTTTTTTTTGGTGTAAAGATATTTCTGCCCTTTCGGCAGCAATGGGGGGATGCAATTGGTGTGAAGATCTTTTTCGTTTTTAGCTTGTCAACAAATTTTATAAAATTTGTGATAATTTAAGTGATTATAACTCTTCCATCTAAGTTTCTTCTTTTTGTCTTTATTGCGCCATGAGAATTTTTTTATGACGGATACTGGCGCATTACAAATTATGTTCATATCATTATTTGCTGTTGTATTTTTTTAATTAAGTGGGGACAATTCTCCCTTGTAAATCGTGGTTCTATTCCTAGTCATATAGCCCTCCCAAGTCTGGTATAACTCACTTTGTGACAAGTTTATCTCCTTCCCAAGTTGAAATCAATGTATGATCATCTTTGAAGTCTGGTGGTAGTTTATGGGTGAATTCTTCTCCGATCTTGAATTCAACACGATCGGTAATCATCGGCATCTTGGTAGTAACGACAAAATCTTCTCCATCTTGAGTGATCTCCATTTCAGGTGTAAACATCCACATCAGTTTCCTAATTACAAGACCAACACCAGCCGCCTAAAAAAAGAAAATAGAATTCCATTATTAAGCCATGTACGTACAGTTCGAACTACCTATACATTGTAAAACCGCTGTCTAAAGTTTTAAGCACGCTGTTTCAGGCCGTCACTCTAACAACTATTGCTTTAAGTTATAAACAAGTTGTTTAAGAAGATTAAACAATTCAAAAAGTTTAAACACCTTGTTGTTGGGTGACGAGCTTGAATAACATTTTATCTCTTTTTTCTACTGTATAACAAACGTTAAGTTCTTAAAAAGAAGAAACCTTATCCCCGGCGTCTAGTAATGACTCACGTATTTCAGTCAGATGGACGTGGCGGGTTCGAATCTCAGCCATGGCATGATTTCCTTCAGCAAGAAATATACCCACATTGTGCTGCACTCGACCCAGGTGAGGTGAATGGGTACCTGGTAAGATTTATTCCTTGAATGCTTCAGAGCCTATAATATGGCGGCTCGGCTACAGCCGGGGTCAAGCGCATTTAGCTGCGCTATAAATGGAACATATTATTCTTATCATCATTAAATTTGTGATGTATAATATTTTCCATAGATACCCCCTTTCCATGTAGGAATATTATAACAAAATATTTGAAGACAAATTAATTTAAAAAACGTGAATAAAAATTAAGAAATCAAATAAAAAGAAATTTCAGCTCGTTTACTTCATTCACCATGTTCACATAGTAAATTGTGAATCTTGTTAGCCTTTCTGTTTAAATAGAAATTATGGTTTGGTCCATGCTAGGTTTGTATTAAACGAGTAAAAAAGGGAAATTAAATCATTCAATTTGCGATTACTTCCTTGAATGAAAGGGATAAAAATTGTAAAAATATGTGTATTCCAATAAAATGGCTGATATTGAACGCATGGATTGTGAGCTGCATAATATTGACCAGAGAGTTATAATTTGCATTTGGGTTTCATACTTCATATCACAGCCCTCAAAAATATGTTAGGTTTAAAAACTGTACTCCTTTCGTTTAATTTACCTGATTATTTCTAACAAACTTATCTTCCAAAATACCCTGGATGGACTTCCACTTCGTGTCGCTTAACATGCCTAAACAGATAATCAACATGACCTCATGTCTATCGAGTTCTGCTTGAATAAAAGGCGATGTAATGTATAAACCTTGGTATAAAGCCTCTATCTAAAGCCAGAAGCAGTATAAGTCCTATAGCAACAGGAATATTCTAGCATTCGTCAGCAAATATTGGTTTCTTATCTATTATCACTATTCATGCTATAACCATCGTAATTCTAACTTTAATATTGAACCTGTTTCCAGTTTTAGCTTATAATGTTATAGCATAATCGCAAATTCGATTAACTTATTTTTACCTTCAGAAACTCGTCCATGTTTTCCACCTTTTCTGATCTCCATTTTCCACTCAAGTCCAAAACCATCTTGAATGTCTGCTTAAAGCTTACAACGATGAAATAAAGAACGAAGTATTGAACCAGGAATCGCAATGACTTTGGAAATCTCTTAAATCAGAGTAAATTGGTCATCCACTCTAGTCTTCTCGCAACGTTTAATGATACACACATTCAAGTTTGAAACATAACCAAATCAACGAGGGATGTTGGTGACTTAACACGTCTGTGGACTGAATACACAATGAACTGCTTTGTCCAACTGATGTATGTTCCATACGATGTCGACTTCTTCAGCTTAGCTATGAATCCCAAATGAGATGGACGATGACATTGATTCTTAAAGACATCGGCAAGGATGTCGGCTTTGTCGGGTCGTAATTGCTCGTTATGCTGTCAAGCAAGCTAAACCAGGATGAGATAACAAGCTGAGGGTATATATCCTAGCGGAAGAACGAAGCACTAACATGAATTTGCAATGAGTTATTGTTCTATGTACTGTGCGTAAGCGTCCCAAACCAGACGAGAGAGAGAGCACTCTCTCTAATTTATGTCAACTCTGGCTGAACATTTGATGGAGCATCGACTTTAAGGTGAAACCGAAACGAGGTCGCCCACGATCAGGAATCCTCTCCTTCTTTCCCTCTCTTTCCGGCTTTTTTTACCTTCTCGGTTTGTTTCGTTAGGTGAGAGGAATAACATGGATTGATATGTGAGGCATGCAGGTAACCAAGCTGTCGTCTTCCAACGTTTCTCAGGTTTCCATTGAGATTACAGAAGAACATTCAGTTCACATCCCATCGCTCACTGACGGCGAATCTGCCAGAGTTTACATTTGTCTAGACTTTCCCCCTCTATTTACCGATTAATGTAAGAGGCCGTGAGAGCGCCTCAAGTTGCTCTTTATTCATCAATTTGATTGCCTAAGGCCTTTCCGTTCTCACTGCCTCTCCAATAGGACCAGATGAACTAAATTGGTGTTTCTACCGTTCTCCATTGCGCATAAATTGAACGAAAGAGGAAAGTCTAGAGCCGTGAAACCAAAAATGTGAGGTTGAAGAGTTCGCCCCTCCCCCTTCTCTCTCCCGGCATTGTAGCTTACAGTCTTTACCGAGTTTGCTCTTTCTGCTTGGGGCAGGGTCGTGTTTTGTTAACCTATGAATACACACTATTTTACCACACCACCAAGAGTATGAATAATTGAGGTATGGCACTAAATTGATTGTGATGCGGTCAGAGTGTAAAAAGGTTCGATTCAGCACACTTCAATATTCGAACCAAGTGCTTGTTGAGAAATCACCCCCTTTGTAAAGGTGAAGACACATAGACTGAAAAAGTACCAGGACAGACTTATTGCGTCCTTCGGACTTGACCCCATTTCGTTGGCCCATTTTAAACCCCCAACTCATAATTGTGATTTTCTAAGGTGAAATGCCTAATAGATCGTATAATCACTTCCTTTGTCAAACAAGAAGGTTGTGGTGCTGTGCTTACTGGTTTTTATTCACAGACTTACGGAAATGAAGAAAGCCATTTATGTATCACGCTGCTGATAAAATTTGAGGAATATTTTGTGGAATGAAGTCACATACAATATGAATTCAATTCCATGAAAACCATTTCCAGGTCAGGGTACTTTCGAAATAATCATTAGTAAATTTGTTGTCTGAATTATTAATGATTCAGAGTATGGGAACTATTAATAAGAGGAGTTTGATACAGGATAAGTGATGTTAGTGGGATCAGAAGAGAAGAAAGTAAAGGTTGCCAAAAAAAAAAGATCAGCTACCCTCTAGGGGCAGGTACGTGCCAAAATTAGGAGTCAGACAACGACCTAGTTAGGGTGATGGCACGCAAAGTTATGTGAAGTATTTCAGAGACTGTGGAGATAGACCCAATATCAAGATAGGGTTGTCATCACTCGACCAAACACTACTCATGGTATCTAAATGATGCACTATATTTGACACAACGAATGTCAAGGCGAATTAGGCTGGGCCCCTGTCATTCTGTATTTCAGTTGATGTGTTAAACTGGTTTTGTGCACAGGTGAAGGTTCCTCATGACCAGTTCATTAAGGTGTGGTATTATTCGGGTGCGTTCATGAGCCGCGAGAAGATGGAGGAGACAATACCCCTTTCTGAAAATACAGGAGTGGGCTCTGAACCCAAATGCAAGGATAATTTAGTGAGTCAAAATTGTTAGGAAAAACCCAATTTTTGGTACCTAAGAGTTTATGAAAGACAATATTGTTATTTCCAGGGAGAAGAGCGGAAGCAAAATTTGTAACAAATCTGAAAGAAAGAAGACGTCTCGTTTTTTTTTTAAAGTTATGAATGGGGAGGGGGTGAAGCTTTCTTTGTTAATTTTTGTTCATTAGCTATTCCTTTCCCCTATTTTCTCCTACTTTTTAGAAATACCTTTTCGAGCGTTTTATGGGGTGGGGGCACCCCCATATACGCCCCTACCTAATAACTGTCAGCAGGACTGGTTTGATAAATGTGGGTCACATTAAGAAACTAGAGCACAGGTACATGTACAAAAAAAAACAGGACACATACGTCTGACATACTTGCAACAACACATTGACTACAACGAACATTACCCACCCCCTAATTCCTTCGAGCTCTTTCAAGGTAAACATGTAGGGCACATTCAATTTACATGTAATTATTTGTTCGGGGGGGGGGGGAGTTAATGATATTTTCAATAGCTCTAAAATTTTGGTTGCTTATAACCATGGTTTGATATGCCTATGAAATAAGACAATATTCATCAAACTCAAAGGTATTCTTTTGATATAAGCAGCATGTTCACTGAAAACTGAAAATAATGATGTGTTACTAGGTTGCTCTTGTGTATCTCACATTTAAAAAAGAAACCTGCAGAATTTATAATGTATGCGGGCAGTATATATTGTTTTCTGAAACTGGTAATCATGGTAAAGAAAAAGTATCGAGGAATTATTATTTCTTATTGAAATTAATCAACATAATTACGTATGTATGAAATTGGAATGAT
The DNA here is from genome assembly GCF_018143015.1 of Lytechinus variegatus. NCBI lineage: Eukaryota > Metazoa > Echinodermata > Echinoidea > Temnopleuroida > Toxopneustidae > Lytechinus > Lytechinus variegatus. The sequence goes on from NC_054746.1 coordinate 44,088,138, forward strand.
AAGTACAAAACACACACAAAAAATAATATTGAAAAAAAAGGCATATAAGAGCATATAAAAGATTAGTAAAAAGTAATTCGAAAATTAGGAAGATAAAAAAAACTTACATAAACCGCTGGTCTCTACCGATCCTTAGAAAAAAATGTGATGGAAAAAATTCTTACTGACAGTTGGTCTAATATCACTTGGTCTAATCTTCGGCTGTGCTAATAACATTCGGGCTAAACCCATTTAGTCCAATTCTCATTTGGTCTAATGACCACTTGGTCTAATAGCCATTTGGTCTAATGCCCAGTTGGGCTAATTGTCTCTTGTTCTAATTTTCACTTGGTCTAATTGCATTTGGTCTAATACTAGTTCGTCTAAGTATTGTCGGTTAGTCTTATACTAGTTGGTCTAATACCAGTTCGTCCAATCCTCACTTGGTCTATTATTCATTTAGTCTTTAGTGCTGTTGGTCTTATTTCCATTTCGGCTAATTTCCACTTAGTCTGATTTCCACTTGGAATAAGTTCCAGATAGTCTAATATAATTTCGTCTACATACCACTTGGTCTAATTTCCATTTAGGATAATGGTTTGTCGGGCAATTCCCATTAGGCCATCTATACATGCAGTTTATTCATATTATTCGTGTTTGTGTTTTTTTTATTTTTGGACCTGAACACTGTAGAAATTTAATATTGCATTGCATGTTGTCCGCTCTAGGCCTTATATTAGGCCATTCTCTTAAATGTAAATGAGAATTGAGAGGGTATGGGGAAGGAATAAAAAATAAGAACAAGAGAAAAATGAATTAAGAGGAAATGAGAAGGATAAAGGTTGAATAAAGAAGTCATACATTAAAACAAATGATGATGATGATGATGAAGAAGAAGAAGCATGTAGAATAAACAACAAGAAGTAAAAGACGAAGAACAAGAACAACAACCAGAAGAAGCTTCCAAGGTCGCTCTCTCTCTCCTCGCTCACATACATAGGTGAAACCAGGTCCATCAGGCGCGGATCCAGGGGATGGAGGGTCTTGCCCCCCCCCCAAGAAAGAGAGAGAAAGAAGGGGAAGAACAAAAAAGAAAGCAGAAGGGGAGAAAGGGAAGAGAAAAAAGAAAGGGGAGAGAAAAAGGGAATGGAAAGGGAGAGGGGAAAGAAAAGGAAGGGGGAGAGATAAAGGGAAGGAAAAGAAGGAAAGAAAAAGGAAAATGAAGAGAGAGAAAATGAAGGAAAAAACAAAAAAAGGGAGGAGGGAGAGAGAAAAATGAAAGAGAGAGGAGAGAGGAAAGGAAGGGGAAGAGAAAGGAGAGGGGGGATAAAAGGAAGGGGGAAAAGAGAAGGAAAAGAGGTAAGGAGGGGAAAGAAAACGGAAAAAATAGAGGGAAAGGAAGCGAAAAGATAGAAAAGGGTAAAAAGAAACATACGACTTCGAAATAAAACTTATCATGCTATCACATAAAATAGTTTAATTTCTTTCAAATATTTTGTTGGGGACAAGATTTTAGGGATCGCGCGCCCGTTGTCCCCCCATCCATTTAACATATTGTTTAAGGAGCAGCAGGCGAAGAAGTAGAACAAAAAAACAGAATGAGAAGATAAGATTAATGTCAAAATATTCAAAACAAAATTACATGGCTGTGTAACTTTTGAAATCCCCCAAACTGCATAAATATTTGCTTATTTTCCGTCAAGTTCAAGTATCGTCCGTAATGATGCATAATAATGATTATAAAAGAGGCATAAACGTGTTTACCAGATACGTATGTACACATCAATTACAGTATATCTTCTTTTTTCCATAATAATGTTATTCAGAGGAAAACCCCGCCACTCGTCCATTATAATCTACGAGGTCCCCAACTTATTGTTCATTCAATACTTAGAATCTGTTAATGTGCATACGGTGATGTAATTATAGTATGATTTTCATCATCATAGATAAATTATAATCGATCATGTCGATATAGGCCTAATGGTAAGAAATATATTTGATTAGAATAATTCACTTGATGAGCGACTATTACGTCATCGGTAGTCCTTCACGGAGAGGTTTTGCGACCGTCACCAGCCCTACCACGACTCTACCCCTCCTGACCCTAGCCTGGCGACATGGATTAAATTGATGCGTGGTGTATTGCATCCATGGCCATGTTATATTTGCTATATTTTAGATCAAATAAACTTATTTTAGACTAAATGGACAGAAGACCAAGTGTGAATTATACCAATCGATCATTAGACCATATGACAATTAGACGAAATGAAAATTAGACCGACCGACGGTTAGCCGAATCGGTTGATAGACCGTTTGGCTATTAGACCAAGTGGTCATTAGACCAATTGGAATATTGGATATTAGACCAAGTGGAAATTAGACAGAATGGGAATTAGAGGAATTGCAAGTTAGACGAACTGGTTGTAAACGAAATGGGTTTAGACTATGTGAACTATGTAGACCAAGTGGAAATATAATTCACCAGAACGGATCTGTGATGTGTCCATTGAAAGATGGCGCTACGCATATTTGAATAAATGTCAAGATGAAGCTATTTAACGCGAATGGAACATGCTGAATAATTAAATGAGTGATACACATAGAGATGTATTAGTATACATCTCTATGATGATACATCACCTCTTACTGCAATATCATTATATTCAGTCCATTAAAGAGAGAATGAATTATTTCTCCAGTGACAAATCTACTTTTTATTTGCCCCTTGCCCAAACACCCAACAAATAAGCATAGATACGAACTTGGGTACTTAGTGTTGTGCATTTATGTGCAGCGTCATATTTATTAAATGTGTTCAATTTTTTTAAGGGTACAAACTTTCGCTTGTTTTTGACTGCCGCTTAGTCAAACAAAAGAACGAAGAGACCAGATATGGGTATTGGATAGAACTGCTGAAATGTGCGAGCAAAATTTTAACATTTTTTAATAAAAAAAATCATTTTTTGATGGGAAAAATATCATAGTTCAACTTTTTCGTTTCCTTTACCTTCCTATTTTCTTTTTATGGTCCTAAAAATTGGGGGTCTGTAGCCCACAATCTGCACTCCACTGAATTTACATAATCTAATTATGAAACGAGTCGTGTTAAGCATTTATTTTATATAATCAACAAGTATCAATATTTTAATTAGTATTAATTACTATTCAACTAATTTATTTCCGTTTTAGTTATGCTTGCTTGAAGGACACCTCTTAGTACTGTAATTTGATTTGATTTGATTGATTTATTTCCACATTTCAATAACAAAAGTATATACAAGTGTAATAACCTTTTCTTAGCATAACATAATAAGCAAATGACATAATGAATAACATATGCATATTTTGTATTCTAACAATCTAATTACAATATATTTATACCTGATAGATTTATTTTTTAAATAATTAAAACAAATAGCAGAAAAATTATACATATATAATTCTACAATTAATCAAATTTTCTGATTATAAAAAAAACAATAGGACTGACAATACGAATTCAATGTCTATAAGATCATTACTGTTGTAACTAAATCTGGTTACATAATTTTGTGATAAATCCGTAGTCATGTCTGAAAATACGAAAATACATTTCGACAGCATTCGATAATCACGGCATATACGGCAAAAGTAACAAAACATATACGACGAATTAATGCAAAACATGGGTACAAATTTGATCACATCTGACAATTCACCTCATCCTACCCATAAAGGCTATACATTGTTATAAAATTTATCCTTAAAATAAAAGAAGTTTCTGCAGCAGAGTCTCGAGAACACCTGTAATCTTACATTATATCATGTAAAATTACAGGAAATTGATATTTGGTGTTTGGAACCTTACAAATGTCCTTGAATAAAACACTATTTTCCCCTTTTTAAACAGACCTGTTCTGTTTAATTGTAGAAAAAGTCATGTTTTATGAATATACAGAATGATTCTATTATTGCTTTCTGCAAAAAAATCTTGTTTTTTCTTCTGTAAAATCAGCGTTCATTAAGAATATTATCATCATTAAGGAAAGAGGACCTAAAAACTCCGGGTGAACCGACGGACAATCTAAAAGGAAAGAGAATGGCGGAGAATATAACCGCCTTCATCCTCACACGTTGCCATAGAAACGGTGGAAAATCTGAGGCACTCCAGCCTTCAGAGTTTACACCTTGTAATAGATCGGTTGCAATGAACACTTGAGTGAACCAATGTGTGGTTAATTAATAAGCTGACAAGCAGAGATTGTTTAAAGGAGTCCAACCTGAAATACAGTCCCGGAATAAAATTAATTTGAAGGAGAAAAAAAGAAGAAATTAATAAAGAGTAAAGTCAATCAAAGCAGTGAGATTTCAGTGCAATCAGATGAAAATCTAAAGACAAACAATGGATGAAATCAAAGCGAACATTAAGAAGAATTTGGGTATCATGATTATTTAGAATTCAATAAATTTTTTAAATCGTTTCGAACTGCAGTTCTTTTAAGTCATTCGTAAATTTGATACTCTTAATTCTTTCATTCACTGATGAAGCGTAAATCGAAAATATTGATAACGCACTCAATTAGAGCAAGTTGTCAACAAGTCGAGAGCAAAATAAACAATTCAGTAAGTCAAATATCTCAATGAATAACAAAAGTCACATATTCTCATTAACATTGTGTTTGCTGACTAACAGATAAGAATCAAAGATATCTATACAGTGTGTCCAAGAAAAAAAAGAGGAAAGAAACCGAGAATTATCGCTTTTTTATTTAGCTTAGTCTTTCTATTTATCTGGTGTAACTCGTATGATACACTCCTCGCGCATGAGTGAGTAAATACATTTTGAAAAAATATACCAAAAAGAAAACCAATTTGGAAAATGGTTTCTTTCACTTAAAAAAAAAGGAAAAAAATCACGTTTAGGAGGTTCCATAAAATTATTTGCTTTTTAATACCTCAAAGATAATTATCAAAGAATCACTAAGATCTGTTTTATAATGCTTAAATTTCAATAATTATGTTAAATACTCATCATTCCGTTTTGTTGACGATAAGCCATATAAGGTATTTTGTTACCCACATCATTGTTATTGTATGTAATCCGTGAAACACCTTACGAAATTGTTTTTCTAAACTTTCGAGGACTGTCATTCAGATACCACCAGCCATATTAATTTTGAGCATAATTGAGTGACTCGTAAGTTGCGTCAGACCTTTACAATGACCTGTCATTCACCAATCATAATTTTGATTAAGTCACAATCGATGATTTTCAGTTTCGTTTTATTTCTGGGACGCACTGTATATAGCGGAAATTTATGAGCACTTGTTACCAAGTGCAAAGTGCAGATTGCATGAAAATATAAGACCCTGCTTTTCATTAGTACCAATGGTAGAAGCAAATTATAATTGCACACATGAGCGAAGGATGAATGAAGAATCTTTATTGTGATAAGGAATGTGGGGGGGGGGGGGTGGTAGAGTAAAAGGGGTGTCTGATTTGGGGTTTTAGTAGTGGTCAGGGGGAGTTTCCCATGCATAGGCTACATTTATTTTGCTCAATGATGGGACCGACACACACAACACGAACACCCTCCGTTTCTCTCTCACCAACTTAAAATATAATTATTCCTGCATGAAATCTCACACTTTATCTCATAATTTATCAACACTATGTTTCATTTGTCGGCTCTGTGCAAATCAGGTATAGATTGAGAAATGAGTGACAAAACATACAAAAGACAAGATTTTTTATTTATTTATTTTTTTTTTGGGGGGGGGCTCACGATGAGAGAGAGAGAAAGAGTCGTAGAAGGGGAGGGGGATGGAGATCTGCAATGGCACTTAAATCTAAAACCTTTTTTTAAAATCATGTATATTAAAGCAGAGATCAACAAAGAAACAAGTCAATTTCACAGCGTAAATACAATAAGTTTTTACCTACATTCTACAAACTGGTTCAATTTTTTGAGCCAGTTTAGTACATTTTGATGTTCAGTGCACGTGCCATGATCCACGGAAATTTCCGTGGCCATGAACATAATTGGATGTATTTCAAGATTTACGTCATCAAATGACGTCCATGAAAATTACTCAAAGCAGGGTCTTTTCAACGAGTATCGAGGGGTAGATGCAGCCTACCGTGCAGTGCGTTGCGCGCGTGTGTGTGTGTGGGGGGGGGAGGTGGGTGGGTATAGGATAAACACAAAAATAATTTTAAAAGGATAATAATGAAAGCACACACCCATAACAAAAAATGTACGCACACGCTCACCCCCCCAAAAAAAAACACACACACACGCACACAACAACCACAGACTCACACACATGAAGCAGCTCACAGCACACATCGTATTGGTGACACATTACATTTTAAACGATAAAAAAAGAAACGCATTTCTTTCGTATGTTCTTTTTTAAACATTATTATTTAATAAATGGAATATTGTTCTAAATACATCATGTTGTCAGTAATAATATTTAACTATTAATATATCGCATTGTTAGCACATCTAAATTGGAAGATGGAATTTAAATCCCAAGTTTATACATAAATTTAATTTTTGTTCCGGTAAGATAAATATATCACACCTGCATGAATACATTACACACCTTCTACTATTGAGCGTTTTTATTTTCTTTAAAATATATCTGGCAATGTTCACAACATAAATTAAGAAAAAGCAAGGATTCTTACTTAAAATGAAATATAGGATGTACAAACAAATATATATATATAAAGTAAGCATCGTCAACATCTTATAGTTAATGTACACTTTTTGAAAGTGTTTACGACACGTCAAAATAGAATAAAAATACCATGTGAACCAACAACAGATTCTTTGGAAAATATAAAAGGCAAGCATTCTTCTAAATTTATAGCGTCTAAACTAAATAGTATATATTGTGTAGATTGCTTAGGACATATTAAATTCATGTACCAATACAAGATTTAAGAAGTATTCTGAATTAACATTACACAAAAATTGATAATAATAAAATGAAACGTATTGATCAAATACATGTAAACCACAAGCTGCGTATTTCAAATTTGATTAACTTTCTTTTCATAAAAACATATCTCTGCATATACATGTTCCTACTTTACTTGAAGTGGTTGTAGATTACAAATGAAAATAACATGACAAACACTTCAAAACATGAAGTAGTGATAAGAAATCACATGAATGCCAAAATGTACGTGAAATTACAGATTATCTTCTCTCCTGGCAGCATACATGAAGCCTATTATGCAGACATGGCCAATGTACATGTAGAGTATCATTGGAAAATTATATTGGTTGACAACAAATTGATTCTGCTGGAATTATCCAGGATAACTCAAATTTTAGTTTACAACCCTTCATGTACTACAAATCAATTATGATAAAAATATATATATTAATTCATAAAATGAGATAATACAAAATAAGAAATAAAAAATATCAAAATAACAGTAATATCGACAAATTTGAGAAAACAACCACTTTAGATATAATCACTACAATGAATTGACTACATGCAGGTTAAATAATAGTCTAGAAATTCATGGGCGCGGACATGGCTGGGGTAATTCTAAATGATAATTCACTCAAGCATTACAGTTATACCATTTGGGCAGATCTTCACCATGTACACTGGATCATGACCACAGATTGTTTTTCATATTACACATCCATTACTGAGATTCCAGTAATTGACAACAAATTGAGTTGCAGAAAAACAACTAGAGCTGTCTTCAAACTTGAAGACAGCAGTCTGCCATCAATACATTAATCATTGAACCAAGAGTCAACAGTCAATATGTAGTATAAATTTGCTCCCAATATCAGGGATGCCCAACTTGAAAACAGCACCGTAGCCAGATTACAAGTCGTTGCCTTATACTAGTCAAATAATAAACGTCATATACTAATACTAGTAGTTCATTTTGGATGGAATTCATGGAAACCTGCAGTGTTCACTGATCAGTTTTTGATACAAAGAAATATTAACATTTGTACATGTAGCACTGAAAAAAGTGTGAATTCTTGTAGCAGTCTTTAAACAATTATTTACTATTCAACTTATTTGCCATTATATCACAAATTTCAATCAAAGACAGAGTTTTGAACAATTCCTGAAATATAACATTTATCAAACCAAGTGAACATAATTTGAGTTCAGTATCATACATATTTTCTCACACACCTAGCCAATTCATCTTGAGCCAAAATGGCTTTACAAGTTAGGAAAGCTCTTCTAGTTGATTTTCATTACCCAAGTATAATCGAACATGTAAACCTTGATCAAGAGTAGCAAATGTAGATTTTTCTTTTGAAAAAAGAGGTCTGAATACCAAGTTTTAACCCATATCGGTCCACGGGGTGGTCAAATGGCATAAAGTAAATTCCATGCCAAAAAAAATCAAAGACTAAAAACAAACAAATTCTTAAATAATAGTACTGCTTTCAATACAAATATATAAAATATACACATGCTAGATTTAATAAAAAAAATATATTAATGAATTACGACTAAAACAACATGGCAGCAGAGTACACCATTTGATTTCTTGAAGGAATGTTTTTCTTTCTCTGTTTTCTGTAGAATTGTGCACCTTTTCACAATTTGATCTCAGTTTTTCTTTGTCACCACTACAATATTTGATTCAAGATTTGAAACAATACTCATCAAATAAACATGACACATCCAACAATAAGAACAGATATGTCCGGGAAAAGGAACTTTAAGCAAGCGCATTGAGACGGAGAATGATAAATAAGCCCTTATTGGTATATGGCTCATCAAGGAAAATACCCTTTTTTGAGATGTCTGAATTGAAATTATGATTTCAAAAATATAACTAGTCTATAGCCTATTAAAGCCTATAGATTTTATCCAGGCTTGTAAGTGTTTTGTCCGGTTTCTTTGAAAAAGAGATAATGATGGGTTTGAAAGGTACATCTGATTTAATAATAATTCAAAATCTATTGTGATATTAATTCCATGATAGTATAATGAAGGTGATGAATTAAGGTAAATATTATTAAAATGGATTTAGCTCCTTTAGGATAATATTCTTCACATATCAAGGCATGCACACACCACCAATGGATTAGATAATAATAGGTTTGATATTAATCCAAAATGTCCCTTTACAGCATTACAGGTATTAACCACTCTCATACATGAAGTGAATGTATGCATATACACACAATGAATGTTAATGCAAATACGAATTGAATTTCATACTGTAGAAGGAAATTGTCAGAATTATTACATGTAAGTCAAGTCCAAGAATATGTAATAGTGTTAGGAATGTTAGGTAAATTATAAACCAAAGACTTCTATTTTCAAAGGTTACAGGTAAAACGAACAATCACAAATAACCTAAAAATACACATGAATCTAATTACTGGATTTCATTCAATTATTTTTTTTTTACAATATCTCAGAATTAAGGTATAGCAAGCTTACAATGGACAAGGTAAATTATTGAAATATATACTTTACTTGATGAATATAAACCTGTACACTATTCCACACTCTTATGAATAAGATATGTTATGTTACAAATGATTCTCCATAAATTTCCCAATATTACACTTTTCAATGGAACGTAAATGGATGGTAATTTTTTGGTCATTTCAATTTTTTTTTTCGAAAAAGCACACTGCCTCTCTCATAATATCCATCAACTGACAATAAGTACAAAAATAAAATTAGGCACATTACTGCCAAAATAACAAATTAATGAACTAAAGATACAAAGCTTACATTATTTTTTATTTGTCAACTCTTCAGAATGATAAGCCATAAGCCTTATTTAGTTTTTGGATTAATAAATATTCCGGATAACAATCTTTTTTTTCAATTCAAAACAGCTGAAATGTGTTGGAAAAAGCTGAAATTAAAAGCTCTCATACATGTACTTTTGTATGGAGGAAAGCTAAAAATACGCTGAAATAAAGCCGAAAATTGAGCATAATTTATACAGGAACTCTGCATAAACCATGGTTTCAACCGATGGTCTTCAAAATCACCTTTGTGAATTCTGGCCTCAGAGTTTGGAGTATTCAAAGCTGTGAAATAACAAGCTTCAAGTTACAACCATGCTCACTAACCTGTAGCTACTACTGACTGCTCTCAGAAAACAACCTTCACCACTGAAAAAATCCCTGGAGATTTTGTATGTTATTCATCTATTATATTGGAACAGACTTTGTTATTTATGAAGAGGATATATACATGTATTATTATCTATAATTGAAAGCTTTGAAGGAGAATTACAGGACATAGTTTCTCTTTAAAGCTGCCTTCCATTCATTATTGCTCTGATATACAAAACAAATAAATTTAATGCACATTATACTACAAACACAGATTGGAAGCTACTCTTCTAACATTAATTATCATAAGTTATTTGCGTAACATTTAAATTCAAATAAAACACAAAATGACTAATGGGATACATTACATTTCTGTACACTCCAGATATGCATGTACATATTTCAATCTATGCATTATTACCGTATGTTTTGTGTTTTTGTTCATGACTTTTAGGTTGCTCCACAGCGACTCCCTGAAGAATACACTCCTTATAAACAGAGTAATATCAGAATTGAAGACCAAGAGTGTAAACTATTCGCATGAGTTGTTCAATTATTGTTGCCATGGTGATGACACATTTCCACTGCTTGTTGTCAATGAGCTACAGACTTACCACATTGAATTTTCCTCTTTTATTCTTCAGATGAAGTAATTGGTAAATTTGCTTCTATCCAATGTATCCTATAGTAGCTGTAGAAGCATATAGCTACAAGCAGCAAGCTTAGATCTGTATGATGAAAGCAAGCAGCAAATACATTTAAATTTTGTTTTATATTATATTGATTTTGACACAGTTAAAGTGATAATTGTCAGTGCTCTTGCCATCGAGTGAAAATATATAAATTTATTGTATCAGGTTACTTTATTCATTTTCTGTTTACAATATTCAGAGAAAGAAAAATTCAAGTATAAATGAGAGGTCAAAGATTTGCTGCATCTTTCCCTAAAAAACCCCCCTAAATCAGCAGCATTATACCATCCTTCCTACCCATTTAATTCATCTTTCATATTCCCATGCGATAGAGCAAAACTAATATTAAGCCTGATACCATCAAAGAATCTAAAATCTAATCACTGTTTTATCAACTAAAAAGTATCATATGTTCAGTGCCAGTATATTTCAACAGAATATAGACATTAGTACTGGCAATGGCACAATGGATCATATTTAATTGGAATACATGTAGCATGAACAACAAATAGAATAGTTACACAATAAAAGGGAATCACCGAATCAGTCATAGAAATGGTGGTTGACTCCTTCACTCTACTAAAAGTTGGATGTAAATCTAGATAGAAATTTTCAGGTAATCCATTAAAAGAATTAAAATCATAGCTGAACTAAAGGAAAATCAATTCATGTAGCACAAATCAGAGTCATTCTTCCTGTCCTAAAAATGAAATGTGAAGAAGGATGGGGGGGGGGGGGTGTACTGTACATACTACCATGTAGCTGTGTCAGATATCTTTGATCAACCATAAAACAATGGACTCTGGAGAAGTGTTTCAGATATTGAACATATATAAATATATCTGTCTTTTCATACTTATCCAGTTAAAAGTGAATGAACTGATCTAATCATGTGTGGATTGTCTTCCTCTTCATCTTCTCCTCTTTCCATCAATTTCCTAATATCGGATCAGCACCACTATTTCTACATGTACATGCATACATCAGTCTTCACCTATACACCCAAACTATCTCAATGAATACTCCAATGCAAAACAAAGTGACAATAAATTGTACATGAGGATTGATAGTAAGCAAGGGCTTACGTGTAGTATTCTTTGCCCCTAATATGTCTGGTGTATGGCTATGTCACATAAGTCACTATTTTTTTTTTTTAGATTTCAATTTTCATATGAATTTTCCAATATTTCAGTATTTCAATATGGAGGCTCTTCAGTGAATCCCAATACAACAAATGGAACACGTCTGGCAGTCTCACCTGAATACGTGATTTGATATAGCAGCATTCTGTTTTTGAAAACAGCTATTTAATAATTATTCACACAAGGCAAAAGCAATTTTGTGTCTCGCCCACTTATGAAAATAACCAGAAATATCGTGATTTGCTAGGGCATGCAACAGAATTGTAACGAAACTTTAGTGTAAAATGACTGGGATGGAATTATTGGAATAACACTTGTCATAAAAGCCTTGCACGTAAAATTTAATGTTGACCTGAAGATGACCTTTGACCTTACCATGTGACCTTCGACTGCAGCATAAGATGCACGTCCCCTAAGTCCATCTTCCGTCCAAGTTTGGTTGAAAAGTGACTTACGGTTGCGGAGATAGGTGTTATAAGAGAGTCTTGCATGGAAACTTTAACGATGACCTGAAAATTACCTTCGACCTTACCATGTGACCTCCCACTGCAGCCTAACATGCAGGTCCCCCAAGTCCATCTACCATCCAAGTCTGGTTGAAAAGTGACTTACGGTTGCGGAGTTAGGTGTCATAAGAGAGTCTTGCATGTAAACTTTAACGTTGACCTGAAAATGACCTTTGACTTTACAATGTGAGCTCTGACTGCAGCATAAGATGAACGTCCCCTAAGTCCATCTACCAACCAAGTTTGGTTGAAAAGTGACTTACAGTTGCGGAGTTAGGTGTCATAAGAGAGTCTTGCATGTTAACTTTAACGTTGACCTGAAAATTACCTTTGACCTTACCATGTGACCTCCCACTGTAGCATAAGATGCACGTCCCCTAAGTCCATCTACCACATCTACGACATTTGGATCCCTAAGTCTCGCCTTCACCTCTGGTGGGCGAGACAAAAACAAAACATTATAATGATGATAAAATACTAGTCAATTGACCCAAAATGACTTTTGACCATGATAATGTGACCTATATGTAAGAATTGTGCAAAACAATCATTCATACTTGATTACCCTTACATCTATGTTTCATGAACTACATGCAGATCCATCCATTTTTGAAGGTGTGATGCCAATTTAACAAATACATAAACCCAACATGGCCAAAGTTCATTGATCTTAAATGACCTTTGATCTTGGTCATGTGACCTGAAACATGCTCAGGATATTTAGGGATACATGGTTGCTCTTACATGTGTATGTCCATGTAACTACATGTCGGTCCATAAACTTTAAAAGTTAGGACAATTCCACAAATACCTCCAGCATTACCAAAGTTTGTTGACCCTAAATGACATTTGACCTTGGTCATGTGACCTGAGTCTCGCACAGAATGTTCAGGGATACTTGATTGCTCTTATGTCTAAGTTTCTTGAACTAGATCCATAAATTAAAGTTGTGATGACAATTCCACAAATACCCCCAACATGGCCAAAGTTTGTTGACCCGAAGTGACATTTGACCTTGATCATATGACCTTGATCTTCAGTGATACACCATTACCCTTATGCCTAAGTTTCATGAATTAGGTCCATACGTTATGACAACATTTCAAAAACTTAACCTTGGATAAAATTTTGATATTGATTCCTCCAACATGGTCTAAGTTCATTGACCCTATATGACCTTTTACATGTACCTTGTCCATGTGACCTGAAAGTCAGGCAGAGTGTTCAGTAATACTTGATTACCCTTATGTCTAAGTTTCATGAACTAGGTCCATTTACTTTCTAAGTTACGATGACATTTCAAAAACTTAACCTTGGTAAGATTTCAATGTTGACAACGCCGCTGCTGGAAAAGCGGCGCCTCGCTCTACTATGCAGGCGAGATAAAAATATGGCAATTCCATGTGTGCATGGAGGAATCAAACTTTGTTGCAAAGTATAATCAGGAGAGAAAAAATCTTATTTTTGCAAATACAAAAAATAAAAAAGACTGAGTGGGTTACATGTATGTCTTTGGTTCCCCTACATACAAACCATGATGAGCATAATCACAATTGTTTTGTGAAAATAAGGAAAAACCTTTAAATGTTTTGACTTTCTTATTTCTTTTCAGATTCAATTTTGATGTAATTTCCAGCATTATGCTTGTTTTATTTTTCTCATTTTTATTTAATTCAAATCCACTTTTTACTGGGGTGGACTTGGTCTTTAATCAAGTATCATTGCCTATTTCAATGTCATAATCTAATAAAAATTTACAAAGAAAATGGATTCTTACCTTTAAATTTTGCTAGAACACCATCAGAGTTTCCTTGGTGACTGTGGTGATGATCTTGGACTGGCACCAGAAGATGTCTTTGGTGGAAAGAGCATGTGTGTACGAATCTTAGTTTGTTTAGCACCACCATTCCCACCACCACCACTCCTTCTGTGTGTAGGCTCTCCACCTGATAAACAGTTACCCATCTTACTGCATAGGAAATACAAAACAATGGGCCCCATCTTACAAAGAGTTATGATTGCATGTAAGTAAGTAAATTAGAGAACTGATTTCTTTTGCACGTATTCAAAATGAAGTGTTCATCAATTTCATTTATTTCATTATGAATATAAAGTGAAACAAAATGTGATTCCTCCATGAACATGTAGAATCATCATTGTTCTTACGAACATTGAAAACTTCCTTATTGTCAAATCTGCAAGTTACATATTTTTTTACACAGGCCACAGGCAGGGAAGGGAAATATGAGAAACAGGTCCTAGAATCTAACAGGTTGTAACTTTGCAGGATAAAAAATTATCTCCTCTTCCCTCCCCCTTCTTCTTTTCCTCCCTCCTCCTTCTCTTCCTCCTTCTTCTCTTCCTCATCTTCTTCTTCTGCTTCTTCTCTATCTCCTCCTCCTACAGCGGTAAGGTATAACACACAGATCAATAATGCTTTGTTTTGACTTTGTTGTATAAAACAATTGGTACCAAACGAGGTCGAAACATAACACAGTATTGACCAGATCTAGGCAACAATAGCACATCTACAGAGTGGTGCATTTGTAGAAAGTCAGCGGTAACACACAAATGCACAGAATGATGAAGAAAAGGCTTATCATCAAGGTAATTTTATAATTTTTATATCTAGTGATTTTATTATTTTTTTGTTTGAAAAAAATGTGAACTCTTTGAGGTGAAATTAGAACTGCAGATATATCACAATTAGGTAATTTTTTTTATTAAATATCTATCATTCTATGGATTTGGTACAATGGTGCTTGAAAGTCTGACTACTCTGGCAGCTTTTAGAGAGTGAAGTTGGCTCAGTCGGTAAAGCGTCTGCCCGTTGAACCAAAGATCGTGGGTTCAAGTCCACCCCTGGTGGATGACTAAAGCCAGTGCGTTGTGTGTAAACGTCTCTCCAAGCCCTGTTTCATAGATGCAGGCTGTGTTACAGTGGAAAACACTCCGTCCCTCGGATAGGATGTTAAATGGAGGCCCCGTGTAGAGGAGAATCACCACCTTTGCAAGTTAAGAACCCACTGCACTATTCGAATAAGAGTAGGGGGAAACCCTGGTGTAGTGGTCCACCTGCATTCCCCAACCAGTTATCGGGAGGAGAGACCTGCGGGTCACAGTTTTGTGTGCGTGCCCTTCTTGGCGACCCAGATTGGCTGGCTCCTCCAATGCACCTTTGAATGTCTTTGACAGATATATGGCACTATACAAATGCTGTGCATCATCATCTTTCATCCATGGAATTGAAGTCATGATGCCTCCTAGGCTAGAAGAGTGGAAGACAGTGCAGTTAACAACAGTGTCTGTTGTACTTCAGTCATGACATATGGGAAACTTGGTCTTAGAGTTTACTACCAAGTAAACCACAAAGATACCGTTCTCACTACCTTCCTGAAACTAGTTTACTGGAAACTAGTTAAGTCGAAACTAGTTTAACATGCAGTGAGAACGGTCAAAGTGTTCTTGGCCTGGAAGCGACCTTCCAAACTGGTAAAGGAAACCACCTCATGATGTAGATTTCAAGATCGCTTTGCCTTGTTAAACTGATCTTCAGGAAGCGATCTTTGCACATTTTGAGCACACTACTCCACACGACAGGAGTAGAAAGAATGCCTACGCCGCAGTTTTGAAATTCGCATGAATGCGTCACACCACTGAGAGAGCGTTTCCATAGCAACAAGATCGCTTTACGTTAAGTGATTTTGAAAACCACTTTCGCATGATCAAGTGGGAATGCTAGAAAAGCGATATTCCAAACTGGTTTCCAGAAAACTAGTTTTAGAAAGCTAGTTACAATTACAAGTTATTAATGAGAACGGCTTCAAGTCAAGCATGCAACTCAAATTAAATATCAAAAAGCCCACACAAGTCCATTTTTTGAAAATCCTATTCCTCAGTTACAATAGTCAATACAATAAAAGAAAATAAGAACAGACACGAATAGAGTCCTCAAAATTATTACCATCATGGTGTTTTAAATAATGGACTTACTTCAAAATACTAACCTAATTATAAACTGTAACGTTAGACCTAAAATAAATAAGCGTAACAACAATCATCGTGTGTGGGACTAGATCACCGAGGCCAGACTCGGTCCAGACTCCGTCAGACTCAGTCAGAGGCGTCCGTTGTCGAAATGGAATGATACTTACACTTTACAGCTGAATAAACCGTTGAACCTAATTATAAGTGTCACTTGGTTCAGTGCAAGCGTGTAAAATATGTAAAAAAATTAACACTTCAGTTTGTTAGGCACAACTTCGAGGTATTCCAAAACCAGCAATGAAAGTCAGAGCAAAACAAAATTTAATCGCTGAGTAGATTTATTTTTGCTAGCTAGCGAGCTAGCTGACGACGTGTTTACCTTTAGATAGATGGCGCTCTCTATCTATATACCGTATACGGCACGCGCGTTTCCGTTTTACACCCTGGCGAAGGCATTTTCCGGAAAAGTAGCCAAAAAGCGACTAGTGAAGAGTCTACACACGTCGCTGGTTGCATGCAGCGTGCGACACAGGCGAGTCCACCACCGCATGCAATTTGCACAGTTACTGATCTCGGCACTTCATGTAGAGAGAGCGGCAGTCAGGAGTGAAATCCGAACATGCTTTTGCAGTCTCGTTGTTTATGATAGTTTTTTTTTATAAAAATAAATTTTTAACTAAATGAATAGAATGACAGACAAAATCAAAATAAACAGATACTTATAATGGAAAGACAAATTGAAGTTTGATGGATTGATACACTTAGAAGCTGCCGAAAGATAGATAGAAGACTGAAATAAATAGAGACAAGATAGACGGATAGATAGATAGAAATAGAGAGAGAGAGGTGGATAGATAGATAGATAGATAGAAAGAGAGAGAGAGAGAGATGGAGATGTGTCGTAGATAGAAATATGGACGGACAAAGAGAGAGAGAGAGAAAATGCTAGAGAGGGAGAGATTGAGAGACAGATAGATAGTTAGATAGATAGAAAGATAAAGTATGAGAGAGAAAGAGAAGATAGACAAATTAACAGATAGATAGATATATAGATAGTAGAGAAAGACAGGCAGATGGATAGATAAATAGAGATAGATAGATGTTAGATAGATAAAGAGGGAGACAAATAATATTAACAAATTAACAGATAGATAAGTTAAAAAATAGATAGATAAATAGATAGAGAGAATAAGAGAAAGACAGACAGATGGATAGATAGAGAGAGATATTAAATAGATAATTAAAGAATGAGAGAGACAGAGAAGATTATTAACAAATTAACAGATAGATGAGATACTCTAGTTAAAAAAATAGATAAATAGATAGAGAGAAATAGAGAAAGACAGACAGATGGATAGAGAGATAGATAGAGAATTTGAGAGATAGATAGATGTCAGATAGATCAAGAATGAGAGAGAAGAGCGACAAATTAACAGATAGATACTGTAGTTACATAGGTAGGTAGAGAGAGAGAGAAATAGAGAAAGACAGACAGATGGATGGATAGAGAGATTTGAGATAGATAGATGTTAGATAAAGAATGAGAGAGACAGAGAGGATTATTAGATAGATAGATACTGCAGTTACATAGATAGATAGAGATAGAATTTGAGAGATAGATATATAGACAGATAGAGAGAAAGATAGACATCAGCAAGTCGGCAAGGCAAATGATCAAACCTGGAAAGTATAAGCTCATGCAGCTGCATTTGCAAGACAGTACGGTATGTTCTGCGGATAACTTCGGTGCGGACTTTGGATCGCGCGCCCAGCTGATAATGTAAACAAACGTAGACGTAGACTCTTCGCTAGTCGCTTTTTAGCTACTTTTCCGGAAAATGCCTTCGCCAGGGTGTAAAACGGAAACGCGCGTACGGCACTGGCTAAAAAAGTACTTTCACTGACATGAGCATGATGATTGAAGAAGAAAAAAAAACATAGAAAGGACCCGGAGAAAAGAACTGAGAAATTACATTATTTTAACCTCTGGTAATCAACTAATGTCAGCATTCTCCATGCAAGTCACTTATCTACTTGACGTATTTATTGACATATAGAGGGGATGACACGGATGATAAAATTAAATGGAAACATTAAAAAGGATATTCCTGTTTGAAAATAATTACAATGCACGTCTGAACATGGACCATAGAGATATATACTTAATACATCTCTATGACATGGACCTACTTCGTAATAGGTCCATGGTCTGAATGACTAGAGTAAAATTCACCCAGCGAAATGTCGAACGACGTCATTCGTTTGTGAAGTTAGCAATATTTTGCGAAAACAGTTATAAGCACTGACCTTTATGCACATCGTTATGAATATTCATTAGGTGGACTGACGATGTCACATCCGCAACTTTCCCTTTAGTATACATGTAACTGTTATTAGTAATAAAATTAAATAATTGTAATTTCATGTAATAACTTATTTCATGAAATCAATTTTTTTTTTAAATACAAGCGTGAGTGATGACTCCCTTATATAATAAGTTTCAGAAATGAATATCTATCGCATTAAATCAGTTGTTAATCGTTTTTTTTTTTTTTGGGGGGGGGGGTTCTTGGAGGAAAAAATACGAAAGTGGAATATGACATCATCAGTTCGTTGTTCCGAAGGTTCGTTAGTACGAAAATGAAATACGAACCTCAGTCGGAATTACGAACCTTCGGAAATACGAACCGTCGGAATAACGAACCTTCGGAGTATCCTAACCTTCGGAATTACGAATGTATGCGATTGTCTCACATAACCTTCAAATAGCTCTATAACGCCCCCCTGTAGGGACCCTTCCTACATTAAGCTTTAAGTTCAATCACTGGCGTACAGGCGCGGGGGGGGGGTCTTGGTTCCACACCCAAGAGAAAATAAAATGAATTGTAGGAGACAACGTATAATGAAATGAATGGAAACAATGAATTGTGTTATTTGCTAAATAAAATGGAAAAATCTATCACATAATTGTGACTGGATGAGATTCATTCTTGACTGGTCTGCTCTTGGTCGGCACGTAGTTCGTCTTGATCAGTTTGTTGCATATATTAGTAGTTTGGTCTTCGTTGCCAGCACTACTCTTTTTCGCTGTCAATGTCAATAATAATCTACTCCTATGTTGCTGAAAGAAATTTGACCAGGAAAAATAGGGGAAGGTTTCACTATAAAATAAAGGTCGTTTTGGTCCAAAGAAATCTGACAAGCATTTCAAATATCTTGTTCTGAAAATCGAACATTCTGGGTAATGTTTTGTAATCCTGAACAAAATGCGTACATGATCGAAAAGTGACTTGTTGAGGACTGTTTGTAGTTAGCCAAAGCGATACATATTCAGTAATCAAATAAAGCGAGCACAAAGCGCGAGCTGAAAACTTTTGTCGTTCCAATCTAAAAATGGAAATTCTAAGCATATTTTATAATCATGGACAGGATATGCATATAGCTAAGCAATTCGAGCGCGAAGCGTGAGCGAAAAAAATAGATTTTGACCTAAAAACGGGTCACTCTATTCATGTTTTGTAAATCATGAAAATGTGGGTAATTGGGTATCTTAAATCAATAATGTGAGCGCGAAGCGCGAGCAGAAAATTTTAGTCTGAAACTGGATAATTTAAGCATGTTTTAAATGAAGAACAAGCTGTGTATCTCAATTAACATGCGTGCGCGTGTTTATGATTTACCTTGTATCTGGGCATTCTAAATATATTATTATAAATATAGTGACACGAAATGTTTTTTATTTCATTTTCCAAGTAGCCCCCTCACCTTGCTTTATTCACTCTTCTTCATTCGCTTATTTTCTCCTCTCTTTTCCCTTCTTTTTCTTTTTTTAAATGCCTTCCCCCTTTTTTGCTCCACCAATAGGGAGTCCTGGGCCCCCTTGATCCGCCAATGTAAATTTGACAAGCAAAAAAAAAAGTTTCACTACAAAATGAAGGTTGTTTTGGTGCCATGAAATTTGATAAGCCAAAAAGGGTTTTCAACACAAGATGTTGGTCCTTTTCCATACATTTCCTCTATGTGACACACCAACCAGAATTTCAGGAGGTGCTGCCTATGGAAAATAATACACGCATCACCCCTGGGAAAATCTTGGGGGTGTTTCAGAACCCCAGCACCCCTGCTGCCCGCTTTCCAGGTCCATGACGGATGCTCGATGGATAGAGCACTTGAAAGACGTATGCAATGAGTACACAACGGATGCATAGCGTTTTCCAACGGATGGCGAGATTTTTTAAAGGACAAGTCCACCCCAACAATAACTTGATTTGAATAAAAAGAGAAAAATTCAACATTGAATCATTATTTTTAGTAGATTATTAACATGTTTAATTGCTTACACATTGTACAGAAACATTCACGTTGCAAAATTGCGTTCTAAAACCTCACTCTCTGCCAGAAAACTAAGGAATCGCTACTTTTTAATGAAAATACAATTTATTCAATTTGCTACTACTTCGTCTGTAAATGAAAACTTTATTTCCATGATTACCCGTTGACGAAGGCTTGTCACTGGCAAGATTATTAATGTACTAACTCAAAACAAACTTTATCACAGATATACATGTATTTTATTTATAGTAAGTATACTGATTGTTATTACAATTATGACAATATTTGTATACCTTGTAAAAAGACGCCATTGGATTAATATGCAATAATTGGGTAAAGATGAATATTTTATGATTGTTCATTAATTTTCATTACATATATTTTTGCAATAATTCTTTACTATTGTTTGTGGAGGTTTCTTCGATATAATTTGTTAGAATAAAGTTACCAGAAGGTCATATATGGAAATGAAAAAAAAAACATGAAAATTCATGTCATGTTCTCATCATTTCATTCAACAACTAAAACATTAAATGTTACGTTGGAAAAAAAAACAAATGACAAATACGATACTAACATACAGAACAAAATATTTTAGAGAACCACGGTTGTAGAATATAGTAGGCAAAATGGCAAATGCTAAGAATCCTATTAAACAAATGTCTATTGCGAACAAAATCATACCAAAATAGTTCACATAGTATACTATTCATTTTACCCGTTAGTCGTGTATTCTATTTAAACAAGGCTATATTTCTTTGTAATACAGATGTTTACTCCATCGCAAAACATCTCCTTTCAATTTCCTATCATAAAGTGATTCGTTTCGGTCTGCTATGATCCATAATTCCCAAGTAAAACGAACAAATATTATGCAGAGGATAACACGGAAGTGCAAAAAAAAATACCTTGTCGATCGTATCTTTATACTTCAATGAAACAGTACTTTCATAATCGTCATTCGTTTTACTTGATTCAAAGTCTTATTTTTCGGTGGGGTGGGTATGGGGGTGGGGGATTCCTAAAGCTTTATGGCATGATTCACTGTCTGATGATTATCAACTAAATTTTGTCCGAAAAACTTCTACCGTGAAACATGGATACTTCGAGTCAAGCCATCACAATTAAAAGATTCTTAACTTTGTCCAGATGAATAGTATGTTGGTTATCATTCAAGATCCAAGTGTAGGACCCTTCAGGTATTCACCTAGCAAAATATAGGCTTAATTATGCTGATGATGAGTATCATTACTCATGCTAAAGTATAAGGTAATTATTAAGGGTTGAAGCTCTACTTTTGTTGTACCAGTCAGGCTCCAAATAGGCGCAATATAAATGTTGTGGACCACTACCACCACCATCATTGTTATCCTCCTCCTCATCATCATCAGGGCTGAGTTTAAAGTTTGGTGTCCGAATTCAGTCAGTCCAACAGCATTGTGTCAATTATGCCTCTGAAACTAGAGAGTGAAACATCATCACGTGATTTCAACTCTTCAGTTGGTGCAGAGTGACATTCAAACCCTGAGAGTCAAGTAATTCTTGCATTTATCCAACGGTTTCAGGGTGAGTTCATCAAGTATGACAGTGCGCTGAGACTGGTTAAAATGAAATTCAAACCGCTGAAGCAGTTTACCCAGGATTACCCTTGCTTCAATCTAAATGAGAAGAGACAAAAAAATATCGATAACCTTATAGTATGACTTGGTCAAGAGTGAAGATTACTGGGGGCACTTTAACAAAGGAGGATATCCGTCTCTTATCATACTCTGTACGACTCCATAAGAATATCAAAAGATTGTTTTATATAATTTTCTCTATTAATTGGTTAGTTAAAGAAAATAAATGATTTCATAAAATGATTCATAAATGAGTTGTGGTAGACTGCATGGAATTAAAAACGACAAGTTGAAAACAGGATCACTACAAATAAAAAGGTACGTCATGCCCGCGATTCGCGGGGTTCATTCGAATAACTAAAATAGAAACATTTTTCATAATGTTCATGTTTTATCTTTCAGAGAAACCTGATTTCTGTAAGCTTACCAGGGCAAATTGCTGACCGATGCAAGATCGTTGTCCAATTGAAAAAGGAAAGAATGCATAGATGTGCCTTGGTCTGAATATAAGGAGAGCAAAAAAGGAATTGGTCTAAAATCGGATCAACTTCTGAAAATGTGTTAAAGTTTTAAGAGTAAATCATGAACCACCTGATATTACTGATTACAGTTTATCACGTCTACTGTAACACGAATCCTGTGTATTAAATTCGAGTAAGTAGCTATATGCACCATTCAATTAAAATAGTTCAATGTATTTTATTAAAAGCAATGATAAGTTATGTAACTTTGACCTAATAACATACGCTGTGTACCAACGTATATGAGTGATTATATACATTGGAAAGTCATCTAAACCAGCACATTTCAATTAAATCAAAAAATGGTCTTTATTGATAATCAAACATGTCAACAATCACACATGAAAAACACAGCAGGAGCTGAAAAATCATGTTTACAAGTTGGTGTTGGCACTATAAATACATGGTTAAAAACCATAGTAAAATACATTAAAAAGGCTAAACATTTAAAAGTAAATACAATTCAGATAAAGCATAAAAGGCAATGAATGAATGAATGTAACATGATAATGGCAGACTTGAAGGAGAGGAGACTGACACTTATTAAATGACAAAAATAATTTATGGTTGGGTGGGGATGACCATTGTGCATTGCCTTTCCTAGTCGGCACACTCATCTTTTGTTGAGTATGTCATCCAAAAAGGCAATGGACTGGATTATACCAAACAATAAACTTTTAATTTGTTTATGGTATATGTTAGAATATTGCTGTTTTGTATGCATTTCAAACTGATCAAGTTATTTGGACAGTCATCGTTAAGACCATAAAAGCATCGGCTATTTGGAATTTTAATGGCCAGTACCACGCTTCCTAAATCATGTCAAGTAACACCAAATATTCGAGAACTTGTGTCGCAATATCGTCAAAGAGCATATCATAAGATTTTGCAAATAGAAATAGTAATAATAATGATAATAAAAACTTTTACTTACAGTTTATCATCTTCTCTTGGTTTGAAGCGATCAGGATTAAACAGGAGTGGATCATCGAAATATTCTTCCATCCTCGCCATAAC
Source organism: Lytechinus variegatus (assembly GCF_018143015.1). Classification (NCBI taxonomy): domain Eukaryota; kingdom Metazoa; phylum Echinodermata; class Echinoidea; order Temnopleuroida; family Toxopneustidae; genus Lytechinus; species Lytechinus variegatus. Next base: position 44,112,009 of record NC_054746.1, read on the forward strand.
TGAATGGAGAACCTGTTTAAAGAATGGTGTTTGAGAAGAATACCAAAAATATAATCTTATTATTTATTGAGCATCGTTTAAATAATAGAAGAACTTGATATTTTTCTACGCAAAAGCTCCGTATAGAAACATGCAAAGGGGTAATTTTGAAGAATGTAGTAATAACATTACATAAACTCTAACACACCATGGCCCTGTAAGAGTTACAATTGATCCAATCAATCGTAATTCTATGGAAATCCATCAGTGTCATAATTTTTTTTCTACAGGAAATTTGTACAATGTTCTTTGTAAGCAAAGAGAAGCACATTGAATTTTCAAGAAAACAATGAATGCATGAATATACATCATAGCTAGAAAATATTTTGAACATAATACATGTTGACGTTGCTGGCCGTCCATAGTTGCGATTGATCGGATCAATCGTAACTCTTTGTAAGATTGGGCCCTGATATATGACTTAGAGGATTAGCTGGTTCTATTATTTACAGTGGTCATGGTGGTGCAAATACCTGTGACCAGGTAGAGACTGGCCAAGTGAGAATAAACTTTCTAATTCATGGTATAATCAGAAGGTTCTAGTAATACTCCTCATTTAATTCTGCTTACACATTTATCATTGTCCATTATTCACACAACACTATGTCATTCTATTTGTCATAAAGATAGATAAAATATAATATAATCATACTTTAAGTCGTGCATTACCTATTCCACAATTATGATATGATTGTGAATATACTTACGGACACCTCAACGCCAGCAGGAATAGTGAGATCTTTATACTTGATCGGATGCGCAGTGACACGAGTAGTCCCTATAACAGGGGGATAGAGTCTCAGCGTCTCCTTGAAAACCTTGAAGTTTGAATGAATATTATTAATTTAACTTTATCGACCTACTCATACAGTTAAATAGTGCTTTCGTTTTGTAAAGAAGCTAGTAAAATCAACAGCAATGTTTTTCTTACACAGCAAATCAACACTATTTTCCATTCTTGGAGAAAAGCAATTGAATAAATAATTTTATATAAAACGTAAAAAGAATATTAAAGTGCCACGTAATCGATTTGGTCACTTCAGATTTACGAGGACATATATATAACCGTTTCACCAAAATAATGCATACCTCCAACTTTACTATTTCTCGTTCGATTTTTATGAAGATGGTCAGCGTTTTGTTTGTCTTCGTGAAATATCCCCTAGAATAAGCTCTTGCAGCTCCTTTTAAAATGTTCACATTGCAGGGAGGTAATAGAGATGCAGAAAGGGTGGAATTGATGAAACACAAGATCTGTTTATACATAATTTACACGAGTTTTACCATCCTGACCAATATGACCCATGTATAGATCAGTGATAAGCATGACCATAAGCCAAACTACTAGAAAACTGAAAGGTACAAACGGTTCATATTCCAATACGTGGTGTGATTATACGTACCATCATCATGTATTCGAGTTTAGCCAAATCTTCGTACTCGATGTAAGATTTCTGACCTAAAACTTCGTCGACTTCTGCCTGAAGTCTGAAATGAACAACAAAATGTACTCAATTCATAATATATTACTATATCCATTTACCGATAGAAAAAAAAACAGCACTTAAACAAGGGCCATCACTGACTTGTCACTGAACGAACGAATTGAAAAATAACTGGCCTATCATTAAGAAGCTCCAATCACCAAGGCTCGGTTGATTTCTTTAAGCTTTCTGCTCGATCTACCTCCATTATAGTCTCAATAACTTATCACTGAACGCGCGAATTGAAAAATAACTTGGCCTATCATTGAGGAGCTCCAATCACCAATTAATGCTCGGTTGATTTCTTTAAGCTTTCTGCTCGATCTACGAGCGAATTGAAAAATAACTGGCCGATCATCAAGGAGATCCAATCACCAAGGCTCGATTAAAACACTTTCTTTGAGCTTTCAGCTCGATCTACCTCCATCGTCATTTTCACATAAATGACTTCCGTGCAATGCATATGGTATTGCAAGAAAAAAAATCATTTAGGATATACACAGTAAGGCAGCCAAAACTTGTAACTACAAGTTTGCTTTGAACATATCTGTTGCACATAGCGAACAATTAAAAAACAAAGCACACAAAACCCTTTTGAACTTGGGAGGGCGTACGTTTAGCGAACTTCAGCGCACAAAAATATGAGCCACAATTGCTCGTTAAAAATACATTATATCAGATGAAAACGATCTATTTAATATCTAAGAATGTACTCTTTTGAGGGCAGAGGGCCACTCAAACTCGACAAAGAAGGTAAATGGTGTTTACTGGTAATTGGAAGAGGGTTAAAATAACTTGACGTAAGCACGGTATTTTTCAAAAAGTAATGGAAAACAATCTACGCTTTGGTTCAAATTCTAATCAAAATCTTATTATGGCATTTTGTCTACATTTTTTCTTTTGTTTACAAGTCTCAAGGAATATCTTGCACCACTTTTGTGTACCGCGGTGGTCAGGCGGATTACGTTCGATGATCTGTTGACAATGCTACAGAATCAATGTTCTCATTTATTGCTAAATGTGTTTTTTTTTAGCGAAGAAAATTGAATATTATATACCGATTTATTGATTTGGAAAGGAACAGACTTACTTCTTAGCTACTTCTGGATTTCTACCAAGCTGTTGGATGGTAAATGAAAGCAAGTCGCTCGTCGTTTCTTGACCTACGATGAAACAAAACAAACAAGACATGTAGGTATGGATATCAGCATTAATTGAGCTGAAAGAGTCAAACGAAATTGAACTTCAAAAAAGAAGAAAAACAGGCTCTTGAATCTATTCCATGACAGATATGTCTTTAAGAGGAAGGGTGGCATAGAGGCTGCAGGGAGCACGTGTCTGGCTTATACCGTTGGAACCTGCCTTACACAGTTACAGGGCTGCTTTTCGTTGTCGCTTGCATCAAGACGATATCTTGGTGGGTCTGAAATGCTTCCACATTTTCTCCTCCTCATCCTTCTTTTTAATCATCATCATCATCATCTTCTTATTATTCTACTTCGTTTTCTTCTTCTTCTTCTCCTTCTTCTTCTTCTTCTTTTGCGTCCTCCATTTTTAAAAGCTAAAACATGTTTTCAAAGAAGCTGTGAATAAATTCAACCAAAGTCTGTTGGCCCCTCACCCATTGATGAAACCTTGGATCCACCCCTGATACTTTGTAAGTTAAATAATCATCGACGTAATTTTTTTACCTGCTGCGAAGATTGTAGTAAATTCATCAACCATATTCTCCATCGTAAAGTCTTTGTCATCCACTAGATCGTTGGCGCAATCGAGTATCACATTGAGTATATCATGAGGTACATGATCACCTCTTTGACGAGCTTCAATTCGTTCTTTGATATGCTGTCGACCAGTCTCTCGAACGAAATTCACTGCCTCTCGCGATTCGTTCCGTACTTTCCTGGTCTTGCTTCGTGGGTCATACTTTTGATACACATAAAAATGTAATCTTGTCAGTATAACGTGGGGAGGATAATCGACTACAATATTATTATTAATACACTTGAACTCGGACTTCATTGAGGGCCGATCACTGCTCTTGATGTGAGCAACGAAACTAGAAAGGAATATTAAAAGATCGAATCATGACTCCTTCAACATTATTCTAGTAAGATGCCTCATTTGTTTAAAAACACGTTTTTCGCTATTTTAACATAAGGTAAATATGTGCACACAACTTGGTGCCAACATGACTGTAGGCAGACGAAGGGGGTATTGCAGGTTGTTGCCTCCCACAAGTTTTCTTGAAACTAAATCACAAGAATAAGAAAATCCAGAAAAAGTGTATAATATAGAAAATACTTTATTTCCATTTTTGAAGGAAAGTGTTCCCTATCAAGTATTCGGTGGCTTCTCTCTATCTTTTCTGTATATTGCTATTCATTAAAGTGGCTTGCCTCGTCATACCCCGACAACCATAGTTGTTAGAGGCAGTTCATTAACCCAAGGTATCCCACTCAATGTCCTTATACTTACCATATGAAATGGTTGTTCTATCATAGTTTGCATTCCTCTCAAACACGCATTGAAAGCAGCTGGAAAGGGGCAACTTGGGTCTCCTATTGCCCCTGTTGGCATACTGAATGCTACCTGCACAACAAATTAGGAGACCAGTTAGCACACAAAAGGGAAGATTTTGCTTTCTTCATTATAAACTATTATGTATTACCAAGGAGGTATTAATTCGTCTATCAAGACTTTGTTACATTTGTTAATTTTTGTAATATTTTCAAATACTAATATCAAATGGTAAACAAATGGAATCAACGAAACACAGAGACATACGCTTAATTGTTTACTTGCTTGACTTAGCCTGTTAAACTAAGATCCTGAAATAAGACTTGGTAACAACAATGTCCTTTCGAACACAATATAGGATACGCGAGGGTACATTATTTTCACAGTCGAAGTGATCTAAAGCTGATATGAACTTATTGTGTATCATGGTATGTAAAAGTGATAGATGGGCGTCGTTCAAACTGGCAAGGGAATCAGAGTCAATCTGTTGTGAGTTTTTTTTTGTAGACATGCTTGTATCGTTTTCTCTCATAAATCAAACATGTCAAATACACATTTATATAATTCATTTAACAAAATCGGACAAGTTGTTTATGATACTGCTTTTACAAAAGGAAGGTGAATCATGCATTCAGATATTCCAAAACCCTGTTATCAAACATTAATTAATTTATAGACATCAACTATTTGCTTCCACTCATATGTGGATGCAGGGGGCCAAGTGGCCGCCCCCTCCCCTTTGACATCACCCCTCAAAAAAATAATACTAATGATAAAGGGAGAAGGACAGGAGACAAAGATATGAGATAAAAAGGAAGATAAGAGATTAAAGAAAAATAAGATTACTAACAAATGTGTTGCAAATAAAGAGATGGGTATAATTAAAAAACACGAGCTTATAGCTCTTCGAGCGGTCAATGGTAAGTGGGAATGAAATTATCACCCCATGGCAAAGGTTAGATCTGCCCTTGGATATATTTTTCATATAAAAATAAATTTCTTACAAATCTTCCTACAATATTTTTGGACATGTTCCACAGGTAGGTAAACAGAATATACTCGATTAGGCAGACCTGGATCGCGGTAAATAACTGCATTGGGGCTATTATCGGACTCCATCGAGTTGATCGCTTGGCGTAGTCAACTCCACGCCCCCAGCCAACTTCCCTCTTGTAATCTATAAGTACTAACGTTTGCGATGACGTCAAGAGTGACATTGTTGAATTCGTCAAGCATTTCTACTTCTGTCTGTCCGTCAGCTTTACTAACGAGATGCTCACAAAGGTTCTCAGACTCAGAGTTGAATTTCTCCATCATACCAATTAAATATCTAGTTTAAAAATATAAAGCACAGACAAGTTATTACACTCTCCAGCAAATCATATTACGGATGATTTTAAATGATTACCATAATGGGGTATATGGAGATGCTTGCAAACGTCGCAAAAATGGGATTTCGATAGGGCTTGTAAAAAATATATAAACAAAATTATAACTTAGGTTGCATGAAAGTTGTATTAAACAGTTCTTAATGACCTAAATATTTTTCGGGGAAAATATTTCAATACGTTCAAAGTCTCTCTTCGACTCTCTTTTTTTCGCGCAAACAATTGCTCATGGTTGTAAAAACATCTGTAATTCATTGCAACAGGTTGTAAGACACAGTCAATAAAGATATGTTTGATTGGCAACTGCTTGCGACCACAATCGGCTCTGCGTGAAAAATTTGCGTTTAAGCAAAAAATATTAATTTCCTGTTTAAAACAGTTCGAATCAGCGTGAAAAAATTGCGTTTAAGCAAATATTATTCAATTCCGGTTTAAAACAGTATGTAAATAGCTTTCGATGACACACACATTCGGAATCGTTTGCAAAACTTGTCATAAAAGTTGACAAATCCAAACATCGCTTCGGACAAGCATTCCGTTCCTCGGTGAGACGTGCAAGACATGAAACATGGAAATTTTAAAGGAAATAAAAGGTGAATATGGTGAATAAATATAAGTCAACTCACTTTCGCCTGAATGCAGGATTAATAATGGCACGCTTATGAAACCATTTCTCGTGGTTAATTTCCGACACCAGACCTGTGCCCATGAAACGAGTCCCAAACATGTACTGAAAGTGATGATAGAATCTCAGCGGCTTTATATGACGGCTATTCAGAAGCAATTCCTGTCATTAACATAGGTAAATATATTATACTAATTACAATATGCATTTATGATGTTTACAAAGCGTCATATAAATAGATATAATCTACTCCGAGACACACTTCCAACCCTACCCCTTTTTTGGTCGAGCGGCATATTGATACAGCAAAATCCTTTCCCGATATTCAATGTCCAATCCTTATTATCTTAACGATACGCGTATCATTTCGAAACATTTGCATCCCTGAATCCTTATTAATCCATCATAGGATGTTAAAGACTACATGGGATAATTCAGAAAATTATTTAACGAAAAATTTCACAAAGCAACTATTCAAACTTCATCTGAAATTCTTGTCACTTGCACTTGACCATCCAAATATGACAGGTGGGAATGAAGAGAGCCTCATGCTTAGAAATCATGTTGATCATGAAAACACTCTATGATAATAAAATACCATGTCAATTGACCCAACATGACCTTTGACCATAATCATGTGTCTAAGTTGTGATGCCAATTCAAAAAATACCCACAATACGGCCAAATTTCATTGACCTTATATAGATGACCATTATTCATGTGCCCTGAAACGCACACAGGATACATGGTTACTCGATGTCCAAGTTTTATGAACTCGATCCATAAACTTTTAAACTTATGGTGAAAGTTCCACAAATACCACCAACATTATCAAAGTTAGTTGACCCTAAATGACCTTTGAACTTGGTCATGTGACCTGAAACTCGCACAGGATGTTCAGGGATACTTTATTGCTCTCAAAGTTCGTTGACCCTTAGTGACCTTTGACCTTGCTCAAGTGACTTTAAACCCAGGCAGGATCTTCAGTGATAAGTTAATACCCTTATGTTTATGTCTTTTAGGTCCATACCTTCTAAGTTATGACAACATTTCAAAAACTTAACCTCGGTTAAGATTTCGATACTGATTTTTTTTACATTTATTTATTTACCACTTGTGGGATGGAACACCCTATCAGCACATGCTGTTTTTCGTAGGGGTCCATGAATTCCCCAACATGGTCTAAGTTCATTGACCATAATGACCTTTGACCTTGGTCATGTGACCTGAAACCCATGCAGATATTCAGTAATACTTGATTACCTATATGTTAAAGTTTCATGATGACGTTGTAAAAACTTAACCTTGGTTAAGACGCCGCCGTAGGAAAATCGGTGCTTATAGTCTCGTTCTGCTATGCAGGCGAGACAAAAATTAAACGTATTTTTCATTTCATAATATTATCGATGATTAAAAGCGAAAACCCACGAGTATATCAACTATATGCACTAGTAATAAAATTTACTAAAATAAAACAGAAATATAAATTGTTAAACTAGAATCGTACCTTCACAACTTCAGGAACAGAAGCGATAATGTGAGCTCGGGAAAAAATACGCATCCAGAATACAGGTCCATGTTCAAGAGTTCTGTTTAATGTCAAGATTACATAAAAATAGGCCTTCATAACATTTCTCAAAATGCATTTGTATAAAACGATGAAAAGAAGAGTATGAGCCGTATGGATATTTAGTGAACCATTGATAGCATTATACGTTTTTATTTTGGTCGTTGTATTTCTTTATATGAAATTCATAATGATAGGTCAACTGTTGAGACACACTTTCTTATTATCATTTATCTATGCGAGGGGGATATTCGATTCGACGATTCGAGCCTTTATTTGTAAATGTAGGAATTTTAATCAACTCTGAACTAACTAACGTAAATTCTTTGTCTCTTGCCCACAAATTATAGATAAATCTTGAAAAAAAAAAATTAAATAATTTTTCTAACAAAAAACAAAACCAAGGGGGAATGGCCTCGATAGGTCTTTCCTAATTCCCCAAATCCACTGCATGTTGGTCCTATCCTTTCTATTTGTCATTATACTGATTTGTTTATGTATATGTTTATGACTGTTCTTTTTATTGTTCAAATGATATTGTATGTTGTATCATTGTACCTTTCTGGATATAATGATAATAATACACTTCATTTATAAGGCGCTTTTTCAACAGATAGAAAGCGCATTAAATAGCGAAAAAATAACAGAACACAAATAGGGAGTATGAAACATAAGAATAATAACTACAAAATTATGAACATTATATGGAAACCGTACGGAAAAATTAGAATAGGTAAGTTTGAGACATTTCTTAAATGAGGAAAATGTTGGGGGAAGTCTTTAGTGAAGACGGCAAGGAGTTCCATATTGTAGGGACAACGGTAGAGAAGGCTCTATCACCTATTTGATATAAATTGAATTGAAGTGAAATACTCACAGCGTGTACATTAACATTCCGAATGGCTGACCCAAAGTCTCCTTTGTACCCATGATGCTTAGTATGTTCCCAAGCAAAAAACTGAAGAAAAAAACAGAGAGAGAACGTTTTTTAATATATACATGTATTATATAAAAATAAAGAATATCTAGTTGGTGTTTTAACTGGATATGTCTTGATTTGTTTTGTTATCACTTAAGTCACTAAAGCCGATATGTGACAACACTTGGATCGGAGATTGAAATGATAAACATGAGAAAGAAAACATATTAACATCTCATCACATTGTACAATGACCTCTCCCCCTCAAGAGGAATACTATACCTCCTTATTCATTATTATTATTATCATGGAGCAGTCCATTAAAAAATGAGATCAACATGTAACCTCCTCATGATAAAATGATTTTATTTTTTACACCATTCACACCTCTATCATGTCTATATATAGTGAAATGTCGGCCTTTACACTTGTATCCGGGTCTCTAGCCGCCCTTTCACACCGTAATAAATAGCAATTTGAATAATGATTCCAGTGAAAAATAAGGCTAATGACGAATTTTTAGCACTTGTCATTTTTTTCTGGTAATAAATCCTTTATTTGTGGTTGAAGACCCTTTTTTTTGCTTGTCAAATTTTTTCGCGGACGAAATATCCTCCAAAAAATTTGCCTCCCTTTTGGGAAATCCTGGGTACAGGGGTACGCCGCTGGTTCTAAGGTCTATTTTTATTCGCATAACTATTTCAACGTTCTGCGCAAATAATTTTTCACTAACTTTTCAAAAGTAAGTGGTGCTCGCTCAAACGGAAATATTTTTCGACAGTTACATCGTCATTTGCTTAATTGGATCTGTACCTATGTAACAATGTGGAAAAATCACAGGATAATACCAATGTATAATTTTACAGGATTTTTTCTAAGTGTAAACTTTTTTTTGATACGCACTGTATAGGGTATACGTACAGCACCCTACATTACCATACATATATACATCAGGCATATTTATAAAACAGGCTGAGAGTAAAATACCGCAAGATGCACAACAAAATAAGCATTATGGGGGGGGGGTGAAATGGTTATGAATGTACACATTGATCGAGGTTACAAAACTTAAGTTATTGGTTGATGCAGAAATCATAATTCAACGTATCGTTTGAATAATACTCTGCAAGTGTATGCTAAAAGGGATGATATACCTATCTCTCTTCGGTCCTGGGAAGTCACGATATCTGTGCTCTGTTCGAAGAATAGAAATCACGAAAACAACCAGTCCAATTCCAAGCATCGTAGCAAGCAACGCCAACACATACCCAACAATCACGAGAAACATTCCCATGGTGTAACTTATCGTGAGGACTTCAATTAAATTAAATGAACACCACAAAGACCATTCACGCTCTGGACATGCTCTTGTGAAACCCTGATGAGTCGGACACTCGACATGAATTAAGAACAAAATAAAAGTTGTACAACTAATGTTACATGGACGAATGCTCGCAATCCCGCGAACGGTTTTTAGTGAAAAGGTGATTCAGTAATTCACAAAGAGTGTAAATAATGAAATACTAGTAGGCAATTGCACGTACGTAGACAGTGCGATCTGCGTTATGGTAGCTATACACGAAGTAAGGGGTCAGAGTACAGACGAGGAACTGTTGAAATTTATCAGTGCGATGTCATCATTGTGTAGACTACATGTAGTTTGACATCTCAAAAGTTTAAGGCTCCAAAATGAAAATTAGATGTCTTGGAATCTAAAATTCGGTATGCCCAGTAGACCCTAAAATTACGGCTATAATTATTAAGATCCAAGGCCTACTTAAAATTGAAACTAAATTTACTTGGGACCAATTAAAGAAAGCAAATATCAATTAGCAAATATAAAAAAGTCCCATGAGTGTAAGTCACACTGCGTTTTGTTCTAAGGCAAGGCCGTTTATTCACCCCCTGCTTTCTGGCACCTCGATCGGCTCCGCCCATCCCTCTTCAGGCTCTATTCTAATTGGCTATCATTTTTCCCTTTTCACTCTGCAAGTACAGACGGATGTCATGAACATGTCCGGTATATTTTTTTTGAGCATATGGATAGGATGAAAAATAACAATATTAGAGCTATGATCATGTGGAGCGTTGTGGCCCAGTGGGTATAAGTCTTCTGACTTTGAAACAGAGGGTCGTGGGTTCGAATCCCAGACATGGCGTAATTTCCTTCAGCAAGAAATTTATCCACATTGTGCTGCACTCGACCCAGGTGAGGTGAATGGGTACCCGGCAGGATTAATTCCTTGAATGCATGAGCGCTGAGAGGCAGCTCGAGCTAAAGCCGGGGTAATAATAATAATAATAATAACGCGCCTCGGAATAGAATATTTCGAGATAGATGGCGCTATATAAATGCCTATTATTATTATTACTATTATTATCATTATATTGTAGAACAACTAAAATTACTGTTTGTAAAATGGTTTTTAAAACAGTATACTATATTCTTCATAAATAGATTCTTGATAAAGAATTATTTACATTAGGGCCTACTCATAATATTATTTTGATATTTTGACATTCACTACCTTTAGCGTTTTTACATTGATTCAATTATTGTGTATCAAAGACATATTGTGTGAGGCTTTCGGAATATTATACTAGGACTATGCAGTTTGTAATTTCCCTATTATGAAACTTGTACTGTTTGAATTTGAATCGACACTGAAGTACAGACTTCGAGCAATTTCCTGTTTCTCGTGCATGTTGTCAATGTATTCATGGGGCCTCCTAGGTCCATGATATTTATACGACAAGCATCCACACACAATCCGTGTGATATGGAGACAAGCGACCATCTGATTATACTTACTGTACAGTGTGTTACGGTACCAGCAAATTATATACATTTTGACCCCTAAACAACAAGAATGCTACATATCATATACTAATGATCTTGATTTTCTCAATTGGCATAACGGTTAAATGTGAGTATACCCTTCTATATGTTCATTTGACATGACATTTTTAGCTCGCACTCTTACTTTGTTGCTGTGCGTGTATCACGTATGTTAATCCGTGTCTACTATCTTCTCGTTGCTAGTGTACGAGAGATTACAAAATATGATATTCCTACATGGTGTTTGTTTTATCTCGATAATTCAACAATGATCAACCATAGCCTTGGCCGTTGTTCAATCACGTTCAGTATATCCATTGACAAAAAAATGAATGCATTCTTGCGGCCCGTAACCATTTTTTTTTCCATTTATTCCAGGCATTTATTTTGTCAAATATACGTCGTTTGTGAGTGGCGTGAAGCTGATCTAGAGGTTTAATGTGAATCACTGCCGTATATAGGCGGGGGGGGGGGGGTTACATCCCCCAATTAATGAGTTACACTACAGATAAAAAAAATACAAGCCTTTTAGGCGAATCTTTATTCAAAATTAGTACAAATCGGCTACCTAGCTGATCAAAATAAACGGAAACAGTCTTTAGTATGAGAGCTAGTGTATCAAATATAGTTTAAAATGAGTAGGTAACAGCTCAATGACATTTTGTTTCAATATTGAATGAAAGATCATATTTTCTATATTTTACCTCATTTTCCCCTATAAAAAAATGAGCAGCACTACAATAGTAATAATAATGATAATGATGATAATAATGATAATGATAATAGTAATAATAACAATAATAGTAATAATAATAATGTGACTTATAAACTCGCCAAATCCACTCTGTAGAGTGCTCCAGGCGCACAACTGGAGCTAATAAGAGTTAAATAAAAGTTTTTAGAAGATTTTTGAAAGTTTATACAGAGGTACATTGATTAATGATAATAAGCCTTCAGCCAAATTCAAACACGGGCCGCGGAACTGTTTTCAGAGTTGCATGGCTACGCCGAAGGAGGGGGGGGGGGTACGGCACATTGTGGTAGATTACCAAAATGTGCAAAAAAAAATGCCGTAAAGGGGAGGGGGCGGCATTCCACGTAAAAAAATCATAATAAAATTTTATTTTTTTATACATGGTTTTGAAAAAGTGTGGGGGGGGGGCTCAAACACCCTAGCCCCTCCCCCCCGTGCCGCGGCCCCTGAAAAAAGAATGGAGTAAAATTATTTTGTGTTTAATAATAGTATACCAGATTTAATAATAAACAAACCCACATTTGCTATCAGTATTTCGTATCCTTTGCGAACTCGAATAAAAAAAAATCGTGTTCGAAAGTTCTGGATCGAAACCTTCATTACACATGTTATCGAAGATATCGGCTTACTAAGTTTCCTGGGGCCTGTTGCAGAAAGAGTTGCGTTTAAACGCAAGTCAAAAAGTCAAATGCAAGTCCCAAATGCGCGCTGTTGATTGGTTGAAAATCAAGTTGCGCTTGATATTTAGAGTTGCGATCGATTGCAACTCTTTCTGCAACGGGCCCCTGGTCTGAATACATGTCATTTTGCTATCCTCGTAATGGGGTATACTTATAGGCACATTATACTCCCACTGTATTACTCGCTCAACAAGGATTGTGATTTAGACCACTCCTTTGAAAGTGAAAGTTATACATGTAGAGTGAAGCTCCCCAAATTGAAATGATCTCCGGACTAAAACAGTTGATGTGATGAAGAAAGGCAAACAGTGACAATTCGTGATGGGGGGGGGGGGTATGAGACATACTACCCTATCTCCCACCTCTTCTCATGGCACCGTCATTATACTTATGGTGTTTTACTCTTCGTGAGTTAAATTGGTTCTTTCTTTCTTTTTAACCATGTAATATTCACATTGACAAAGAGAGTGTTACATTTGCAGATAAGCAGACAAATAAACAATATCTCAACTGGATACTAATGAAAATTGTTCTTTTGACGTTTACTTCAACTTATGCTTTGATCATTGCAGCTTTTATAATCATTATGTTAATTTCACTTTTACAAAGAGAAAAGTAAATGTTACGATTGTCCAATTAACACACACAGATTGATAAAAAAAAATCATAAAGCAACCTTGAGTTCAAGGTCTCAATACTCGCTGCATTTCAACCCAGGTTCGCTATTTCCATTTTTGTTTTGAAACCTTTGATAGATTATGGAAATGTGTGTCATTTCCTTTTATCAACCGTTACAGTTTGCAAAATAAATCATTAAGAGAACACCCACCAAATTGGAGTCGACTTCTCCTACACACATTATATTATGTATAGTGTTAAAGCATACTCTTATAAATAATATTATATTTTTCGAATTTGCATTTCATATAAGAATAAATATGATACGGTACCTTGGTATGATGCCGTATTATATTTGTGCGAACGAATTGTGAACAATATTAAGCACTTTACATCATATATTATACTCCCACTGTTGAAAATCAAGTTGCGCATTATTTTTAGAGTTGCGATCGATTGCAACTCTTTCTGCAACGGGCCCCTGGTCTGAATACATGTCATTTTGTTATCCTCGTAATGGGTTATACTTATAGGCACATTATACTCCCACTGTATTACTCGCTCAACAAGGATTGTGATTTAGACCACTCCTTTGAAAGTGAAAGTTATACATGTAGAGTGAAGCTCCCCAAATTAAAATGATCTCCGGACTAAACAGTTGATGTGATGAAGAAAGGCAAAAAGTGACAATTCGTGATGGGGGGGGGGGGTATGAGACATACTACCATATCTCCCACCTCTTCTCATGGCACCGTCATTATACTTATGGTGTTTTATGGTGAGTTAAATTGGTTCTTTCTTTCTTTTTAACCATGTAATATTCACATTGACAAAGAGAGTGTTACATTTGCAGATAAGCAGACAAATAAACAATATCTCAACTGGATACTAATGAAAATTGTTCTTACAAATCGGCTACCTAGCTGATCAAAATAAACGGAAACAGTCTTTACCGGTAGTATGAGAGCTAGTGTATCAAATATAGTTTAAAATGAGTAGGTAACAGCTCAATGACATTTTGTTTCAGTATTGAATGAAAGATCATATTTTCTATATTTTACCTCATTTTCCCCTATCAAAAAAATGAGCAGCACTACAATAGTAATAATAATGATAATGATGATAATAATGATAATGATAATAGTAATAATAACAATAATAGTAATAATAATAATGTGACTTATAAACTCGCCAAATCCACTCTGTAGAGTGCTCCAGGCGCACAACTGGAGCTAATAAGAGTTAAATAAAAGTTTTTAGAAGATTTTTGAAAGTTTATACAGAGGTACATTGATTAATGATAATAAGCCTTCAGCCAAATTCAAACACGGGCCGCGGAACTGTTTTCAGAGTTGCATGGCTACGCCGAAGGAGGGGGGGGGGGGGGGGTACGGCACATTGTGGTAGATTACCAAAAAGTCAAACGCAAGTCCCAAATGCGCGCTGTTGATTGGTTGGTTGAAAATCAAGTTGCGCATTATTTTTAGAGTTGCGATCGATTGCAACTCTTTCTGCAACGGGCCCCTGGTCTGAATACATGTCATTTTGTTATCCTCGTAATGGGTTATACTTATAGGCACATTATACTCCCACTGTATTACTCGCTCAACAAGGATTGTGATTTAGACCACTCCTTTGAAAGTGAAAGTTATACATGTAGAGTGAAGCTCCCCAAATTGAAATGATCTCCGGACTAAACAGTTGATGTGATGAAGAAAGGCAAAAAGTGACAATTCGTGATGGGGGGGGGGGTATGAGACATACTACCATATCTCCCACCTCTTCTCATGGCACCGTCATTATACTTATGGTGTTTTACTCTTCGTGAGTTAAATTGGTTCTTTCTTTCTTTTTAACCATGTAATATTCACATTGACAAAGAGAGTGTTACATTTGCAGATAAGCAGACAAATAAACAATATCTCAACTGGATACTAATGAAAATTGTTCTTTTGACGTTTACTTCAACTTATGCTTTGATCATTGCAGCTTTTATAATCATTATGTTAATTTCACTTTTACAAAGAGAAAAGTAAATGTTACGATTGTCCAATTAACACACACAGATTGATAAAAAAAAATCATAAAGCAACCTTGAGTTCAAGGTCTCAATACTCGCTGCATTTCAACCCAGGTTCGCTATTTCCATTTTTGTTTTGAAACCTTTGATAGATTATGGAAATGTGTGTCATTTCCTTTTATCAACCGTTACAGTTTGCAAAATAAATCATTAAGAGAACACCCACCAAATTGGAGTCGACTTCTCCTACACACATTATATTATGTATAGTGTTAAAGCATACTCTTATAAATAATATTATATTTTTCGAATTTGCATTTCATATAAGAATAAATATGATACGGTACCTTGGTATGATGCCGTATTATATTTGTGCGAACGAATTGTGAACAATATTAAGCACTTTACATCATATAAATTTATACCCTTTTCACTATTTTTCATAACAGAATCTTTGTTGATTGGTGTTATAATCTACCAGCATGGCATCCCCTTCACCACCATCTCATGGTTTCCATGCCAACGGGGCCTCCTTGAGTGACATCATAATGATGGAGCTATGTGAACACCTCCATCCCAATGATTACCGTCCTCTTGGTATCCGTCTTGGATTCACTGAAAACAGACTATCTCAGATCGAACGATCGCATCTTGGAGTGATATCGGAATGTTTTTATAGAATGTTGACCGAATGGAAAAGGCGGGAAGGACACGAAGCCAAGCCACAGATTCTTATCCAATCTCTGAGAGACAGCAAGAACTCAGAAGCAGCAGATTGGTTGCAATCAGGTGAAAAGAACTTATCAAATACCATCTGTTGAAAAAAGCTCGAGACTAGTATAGCTGAAAATCATGTTACAATTCAGTATTTCAGAATTTTTTAAAATATTCTCTTGTTCATTTGAGTGTTTATACATGGCTATAACGATGATAATAATTATGGTAAAAACAGTAACAATAACATTAACAATAACATTAACAAAAACAGTTAGAATTGCGTTTAACTCTTTGAAACTCTCGAAACAAATCAGTCAAAATGACGAGTTAATTATAGGTCAGCTGTGTGCAACTGTTATTCTAATCACATTTGACTTTTTCTTCTCGTATTTTACTATAGAACAGAGTTATTTCCGACTAGGATATTCGTCAGGAATGTGACTATACTTATCAGTAGCACACACCGGTATACGGATCTAGTCAATTTGACTGATTACTTCTGTGTTGGTTTTAATATTTGTTATACACGCTCGCATTGGAAGAGTGTGGATTGGGGCTGGAGACCCACCAGATTTTTTGTCATATCAAATTTAAAGGACAAGTCCACTCCAACAAAAACTTGATTTGAATAAAAGAGAAAAATTCAACAAGCACAACAGTGAAAATTTCATCAAAATCGGATGTAAAATAAGAAAGTTATGGCATTTTAAAGTTTCGCTTATTTTCAACAAAATAGTTATATGAACGAGCCAGTTACATCCGAATGAGAGAGTTGATGACATCACTCACTCACTATTTCTTTTGTATTTTATTATATGAAATATGAAATATTTTGATTTTTCTCGTCCTTGTCATGTAAAATGAAGTTTCATTCCTCCCTAAACACGTGGAGTTCCATTATTTTAACATTTTGTGCTTCAGGCAAGGAGGTCCAAATTGTCAAATTCGTAAAAATTGAAATATTGTATAATTCAAACAATAAAAAACAAAAGAAATAGTGAGTGACGTCATCGACTCTCTCATTTGGATGTAACTGGCTCGTTCATATAACTATTTTGTTGAAAATAAGCGAAACTTTGAAATGTCATAACTTTCTTATTTTACATATGATTTTGATGAAATTTTCAGCATTGTGCTTTTCTGGTTTTTCTCTATTGATTCAAATCAACATTTTTCTGAGGTGGACTTGACCTTTAACTTCGACGTAATATTGATTAAAAAAAGTTTTGATTGCCTCCTCGCTTCGGTCCTCCGTCTTATTCTGTCTTGTCGCATCAATAAACTATTCGTGATAGCAATGTTCTAATATGCTAGCTTGATATTGCTGAATGCAGTTATTAAAATTATATTTCATTTATCAATTTCATTTACTACAGAACTTGGACTTTGCAACGCTGCTTTACGGACCATATCAGGTAAAAATGACTCCCATTATTGAATATCACTTTAATAAATCGTTTGAAACTTTACCACTTAACATATACAGGTACATGGACAAAAATGATTCCTAGAATTCCAAATATGGGTACATTATAAAACTTCATCGATCATGATTATACCTTGTATGTAATTTGCTGACATGGGGTTTATATGTACCCTTCAGAGTGTGAATAGATATCGGTTAGACATGATTTATTCGTCTTCTTACAATCTTAGTTTTATTACAATTATCTAATAACAACTCATCAGGTGAAATTAAAATTAATTTCATTAATTCATTTTTCTAGTTGAAGATAAACTGAATGAAGGTAACGTTCCTGCCTTGCCTGACTGTTTAACAGAGAGACCAGCAGAATTAGCTGAACTGAGGTGTAAACTACGTAGAGTTGCTTCTTCAAATAAACCTAGTCGATGGGTGGTGGTGTATGGTATGGGAGGAATGGGTAAAACTGTCTTGGCTAATCAGGCTGTCAGAGATGATAAACTTGTAGAAGGTAAGTCGCAATTACTGTTAAAAAAGAAAAAAAATCACATTGCTGCATTACCTATTTTGCATACGCATCGTAACCGCTGGCATAATCCTTGCGTCACACCTATTGATCGGAGGGGGGGGGGGTCGATCTAGTGTTCCACCCCCCTCCCTGAGCAATAGGTTTGATGCAAGAATTTACGTCAGTGGCTTGGGGACACACCCCCCCCCTAAAAAAATAAATAAAATAATAATAAAAAAAGTAAAAAAATACTAAAATACTAAAATAAAATAAAATAAAATAAAAATAAATGAATAATAATAATAATAATAGATAAATAAATAAATCACAATCGAAATATTATAGATCTCTGAATAGCTTGTCAGTATGTATATCACGAAATATGATTTAAGTATTTTAAAGGTCAAAACTTTTGTCACTAAAAGCTCGATTGTGATAGACAATATCGCGTTATGAATGATCCCCAGTGAAGATAGATTTCAATTTTTAACTCAGCAATTATTTTACACCACAAGGAAAATGAAAATGAACAGTAATTTTTAGCAAAATTCTGATCTACACCGTTGAAAGATCACATATGTCTGTAATGGAAACCATTTCACAAAAAAATTGGTATAAAGTGTTGAAAATCACTATTTTTTAAATTCTTATTTCGAAAAATAGAGCATTTCTCGGACGGAATATTCTGGATGTCTATGGGTACGGTGAAGGAGGAGACTAGTATTCCTGATCGTCTAGAGACATTGTGTCGAATCTTTGACAGTAATCTATCATCAGCTCCTTCTCCTCCAAAGACAACAGAACAATGGAAGAATCTCTTAACTAAACTCATCAGTCAACGATATCCAAGGTGAGAGGGAATACAGCCTGTAGATTTACCAATGACGAGCAGTAGAATAGCATCGAACTCATGGCCATTTTTTTTTCAAAATTAGCCGTAACTATTTTTTACTTGATAACAATAATGATGAGCACTTCTGTTCATCTTCCTTCTTTGTGGTAATTTGCGTTACAGGAAAAATCTCATCAAAACTATTTTTCAGGGACTGACGCCTTCTTTCGTATACGAATCTTCTATATGATTTTATTTTTTGGTAGCAACTTGTTTATGTTTGCATTTTTGTCGATTTTCATGAATGAATGAATGATGCAGTTTGCAACCGTATTTAAAACTACATGTTTTGTTGCAGGTCTCTTTTGGTCTTGGATGACATCTGGATTCCAAATGTGGTGGCAGCATTTGACGTCCGTAGCACTGTTCTTATTACTACACGAGATAGCGGTGTGATGAGTCGAGTGTCAGGCAAGTCATTATGAGCGTTTAACTTTGAAACGTCCTAAAAAGATTGTTTTAATGATAAACTAGTTGAAAGTTTCCAGGTATCCGTACAAAGACTAAATGTGTGGTATATGTTAATAGTTGTTATAAAAAATTGTGCCTGATTGTTCGCGAACATCATTACGAACACTGTATAAAGATATATTTTTATGATTAAGAACAGTCACAAGATTGATACGTCGGAATATATAAATATATATATATAAATATATAAATATATAAACTTAAAAGGGCCAAGAAGTAACCACGTTCTCAAAATGTTACTCAAACTAATATATTTCATTTCAGTGATGGAATAAACTTTTATACGCGTTTGAACGATATTTTGATTAAGTCAATTTTTCACATTCTCGATAAAAAAGTAAAAAACATAGAAAACATGTTTTGTGACAAATCAACTCATGAGAAGTGAAAGCTTATAAGACCCAACGTTAACAAAATTATATAACTAAACCAAAGAATATCATATGCACGACACACTTCAAGTACATAATGTGAATTAACGTGATGAATCTCGCGTGTTTCACACGATGGTCACTTATAAGCCGTTTGTAAAAGATTAAGGTGAGACACTAGAACGTTCCGTGTTTCGTTAGAAATATAGATTCTCCATACTTCCTAGGACAAGGTAATATCTCGGCTACCTTCTTATCCCACAGGAGACAAAGAAGAGCTTAATCTGTCCCACGGTCTGTCTAAGGCTCAGTCTACCAAGGCTTTATCTGAATGGACGTGTATCCCACTAGACGATCTTCCTCCCGAAGCTGAGCTCATCCACGGTTTCAGCTGCGGATCACCTCTCGTCATCTCCATCGTAGGTGCTCTCCTCCGTGACTTCCCTGATCGATGGCAGTTCTATGTGGCTAAGATGGAAGCCAAGAAACTCAAGGATCTCTCCTCAGAATCCAGCTATGAATACAGTAGTGTCTATGATGCCATTGAAATGAGTGTGGAACAACTGACTAAAGCTCAAATCGACGTTTACTCTTGGTTTGCAGTATTTGATGAAGGTATCAGACTTTCGAGTCAGGTGAGTTATGATTTCACTGTGTTTAATGATGTTTAAAGTTAATAATTACTTTTTATTGAAAATTATAAAGCAAAGTATTAACGTTAATATCTTTCTTCTTTCTGAATATTTCATCATGATTTTTACAGTGATATTTTAAGAAACCCTGAATGTCACTTATAACACTCTTTAACGATTTCCCAGAACACTTTGACAACATTTAAAAGTATATCGTATGTAGCTTGTACAACGTGTTCATATTGTCCATTCAACGGAAAATTAAGAAAGGGAAACATTTAGGAATATAAGTTGCATTTTATTATAAATTGTATCAATAAAAAGTTATTAGTTCTTAAGTATGTTTCCGTTGAATATATAGTGGACCGATTCTTGGTGATTATCGAACTATTTTTTTTTCATGCAGGTCTTAGCGATGCTTGTTGAGTGTTCCAAAGAAGAAGTTGAAGATAGGATGAGAGGTATTACTCAGAGGTCTTTGGTGTCGACAGAATGGTCTACATATGATGAATGTCGAGTCTATTGGATTCATGACCTTCTTCATGATCATCTAGTAGCCAGAGGGGCTGCAAAGGACAAGGTAGGTGTCAACTTAGGGTAGGTGCTGATCCAGGGTCAGGGGCCTTACCCCCCCCCCCTTCAAACTGTCCTGACCCATTTTCTTTTTTTCTGGGGGGGCTACTCGACTCTTTGCGAGTAGCCCCCCCCCCATTCTATTGGATTCATGACCTTCTTCATGATCATCTAGTAGCCAGAGGGGCTGCAAAGGACAAGGTAGGTGTCAACTTAGGGTAGGTGCTGATCCAGGGTCAGGGGCCTTTAACCCCCCCCCCTTTCAAACTGTCCTGACCCATTTTCTTTTTTTTTCTGGGGGGGGGGGCTACTCGACTCTTTGCAACCAAAATGGTCCTTATGTGTGGCGATAGCACCCATTTTTCGCTTTGTGTAAAATTATTTATTGGGGAAATTTCACTTTCTTTTCTCAGGAACAACATTTATAGAGATCAATTTTTTCCAACGAAACTTATGGAGAAGAAGTTTTTTTTTTTTTTAGGTTTGTAGATAAGTTCTTTTTGTTGTTATGATATCATAAATTCTTATCTGCTCTTGCTGATGGTATATGCAATATTATTGATTAAAATAAATTAAACAAAATACCAAAAAAATCCCAAACAAATGGTGGCCGATTTACACTTTTATGATAAGAAATTTCACAATCTATCCACTAATCTTTTGTCTCGGTCATACCGTCAAGGAAGTTTTTTTTTCGTGTAAACCGAGAAGGAGAAATATATTGAAGATTTTTGAGTGTGCTTCAACCGAGCACAACTATTAGAGGCCATGTGATAATATGCAGTATAACGAAGTTTGATTATTTCTTTCTTTTACATCAGCCTCCGACTGTCTGCAATGAGTTTAAATGTCTGCTTACACTCTGTCGATTCAAATCATGTAGAAGAGATATTGTCCAGACCGCCTTACAACTCCCTCCTTCATGTACTGTTTACAGGCGAGCGCTTAGAGTAGCTCAGCAAACAAGAAATGGGTTTTTCATCAAAGAACGGTAAGAACCCTGACAAAATGTAATAGTTCATTCCCTATATGATTTAGAATGGCACTACAGATTTTAGTTCAAGGCACTACCATCACTTGAACCATGCACAGGTTTTTGTCCGTAGCTGCCGCTCTCTATAAAATCCCGTCACACTAGAGGCGAAATGAACCGGAATGCCGTCGGAATGAAAATTCTTGGTACATTCCTAGATATTCGAAGCGCATTCTAAAAATTCTGACTGCATTCTGAGTGCATTCCAGACATTCGGGTCCATTCTTGTGACCGGCCCGAATGTTTTGCTCATGTTCAAAACTTTCGAAGTGCATTCGAAGTGGAGAAATATCGAACGACATTCGAAGTGCATTCTGACTGCTCTCTGACTGCATTCTAAATATTCTTACGACATTCTAAGAGTATTCGAGGCATTGTGATCGCATTCTAGAGAAAACTGAATCGCATAAAACGCGGCCAGCTGCTGTTGTAACGTCATTTGGCAGTAGAAGTCACCCAGTCATGTCGCAAAAAAGGAAGACATTTTTGCAAAAGTAGTGAAAATTTCAAATTCCCTCCCGAATGTGGCACGAATTTTGGAAGTTCTTCATTCCGGCTGGTTCTGCTCGATTCCTGCTGATTCCGAATAAGTGTGACGGGGGTATTAAGGAGATGCCGTGGCCGAGTGGTCTGAGGCGCCTGACAAGACACATGAAAGTCTGGGGTTCGATCCTCGGCCACGCCCCTCATGCCCTTGAGCAAGGCATTTATTTTTTAAAGGAAAACGTCGAACAATTCTGCATCCATGTCCTACTTTTTTTCTTAGCCCCCCCCCCCCCTCTTATGGCCCCTGTATCATGAAATGTAAGATCCGTCGCTGCCTCACCTAACAAGAATATTACTGATCGTAGGAATAGTAGTATCTGTCAGTATATAGTATTCAATATTATCATTATTATTATCAAATATTAAGGAATCAATATTATCACTCTCATTCTTGTGATCGTCATCATCATCACCTTCGTCGTCGTCAGCATCATCATAATCATCATCACCACCATCCCCATCACTACCACCACAACCATCATCATCATCCCCATCACTACCACTATCATTATTATCCTCATCATCTTCGTTGTTGTCATCATCATCATCATTATCATCAACACCATTATTATCATTGTTATCATTATCATTATAATTATTAGATAACAAAAATTGTCCTATAAATGAACGATTGAGTACTGACAAATAAATCAATGGCAGATTACTGTCAAGAATGTAAAATAAACACTTTCATTCGAAATGTCAGAACATTTTTAATACTGACATTTCATAAACCATAAATAGGCATTCATCTTCTTTGACCGGGCACGTATTGCTCCCTTTTAACACTTTGTTAGGACAAATGACCAACCCTTGATGACTTGTGTTAGACATGGGGCCACTGGTAAACCTGCAAAACGGGCCAAACTCCTATCAGACGGAAAAGAAATCGTATCGGTTGGATATGAAGGAAGACTTCAGGTAAAAAACAACAACAAATAAATAAGCAATTCTAAAGCAAGGGGAAATGCTCATGGTAAGAAAAATCCCATGTGAAATGGAAACTGATATAAAAGGAGGTTTCGACATAACCTTATAAATAAGACAAACACGTGTTTCACGTTGATCACTGCCAGTTCAGTATTGGGGTTTTAGCACCCCCTCCCCCCCTGCAAACAAATTAATGTATTCATAAATGATATGTTCTTGTTATCGAATACATGAAACAATAGGATAGATTGATGTTTAATTCCTCGAGATTAAAAAAAATGTTACAACTTTTTTTTTTAAACGCCCTCACGAAAGATTGCCGACAGATATTCTGGTGCTGTTCGATTACTAACATCAGCTCATACTGACAGTATCGGTGACCTATCGGTTAGTCCTGATGGAACTCTCCTTGTGACATCATGCTCAGCTGATCGATGTATCAAGGTCTGGAATATCACAAAGGAATGCAGCCAGTCACAACGTCTTGTCAAGCAATTATGCCAGGATAGTTCCAGGATTACCTGTTGTGCTTTCGTTTCCGTCCGCAATGAATTGATGCTAGTATCAGCAGATGATTCAGGTTGCATCAAGGTATATCATTACTTTACTCATTCATTCATTCATTCATCCATTCATTCATCCATTCACTCATTCATTCATTCAACCATCAAATGGATAAATAAACGATTCACAAAGTAAGAGCAAAAATACATAGATGGCTCGGAGACCCAGGAGAAGCAATGCTCATTAAAAGGGGTCGTCACCAGAATACATACAAATTCGGATTCGAATAGAACTTGAAACAGAAATATACATGTATATTATTTTTTTTAAAACGTTGCTTGCTTGATGGCATAAATAATTTTGAAGGTTCAAGTGAAACATATAATTAAGTTACTGCGAACTTCTCTTTTTTGTCTTTACAGATATATGATGGATGTTTTTCATTGAAGCACTCTGTGAAAGCACACACTCTGTCTATCATTTCTTGCAGTGCTTGTCACAGTGATGGAACTATTTTAACGTGTGCAAAGAAGGACGACACTGCGATGGTGCATTTCTAATTATTTTTTTTTCTTTTTAGTCAAAAAATATAAAAAAGCTAGGAACAATATTTTTTAACCCATTTGTTTTCATAAGACCGTATCATGATCAAAACGGTTCCATGTAGTATAGTAAAACACCGAACTTTTTGTTGTTGTTGTTTACTTTATGTTGCCATTGGATCATGATCTGGGGCTCGTAACACAAAGCTTAGCAATGATCGTAGAACATTTTTCTACGATTGATTGTATTGACTACAATGTACAATCAATCGTGAAAATCAAGTGTAAGATTAATCACTAACCTTTGTGTTACGGGACCCGGGTTTTATGAAAAAAATCTTAATGGAACAACTCTTGAAAATCACAACTGTAACAAGGAAAAAATGTACTCGATTTATGATAGGCTAAAGTATCGGAACTGAAGGTGCTGCCATTACAGGCGCGCCGGAACACTTTTAGTTTTGGGGGGGGGGCAAAATCCCGAAGGGGGCACAATATTTTTGACAGCGTGAGTTACCGAAGCGATCGAGCGGGAGAGGGCGTGGGACCCCCCCCCCACACGGTAAGGACTTTGTGTAAAAATGGAGTTTAAAAGTTACGTTTCTAAGAGAATTCAAAAATAAATTTCTTGAAAATTAAACATAGAATTCACTACGAAAGACTATACTCAGTGTTTATGAGAACCTATGAAATCTACGCGCAAAACGATCGCTTAATTCGGAATGTGGTTTTCGTGTCTGATTACGTAAATTACGTAATGCGCTGATATTGACTCAAAATAAAAGAAATTACATTTTTCATGCAATATCCTTTCAGAAATATTTATTTATGTACATTCACATACACGGACGACGCGAGAGAGCACAATTATCATAAGTTTCAAGGAGTGTATTAAGCAGAAGAAGCGTAACAACAGAAACAAAATACATTCTAATGAATGTCTTTTAAAATTCAAAATGTCATACTGTTCTGACGTGGCAGACGACGATAAGCGCTTAAATCCCCATTCTATTTAAATCATTTCTGACCTCAGCATTGGAGAGAGTCCCTGATTATCCATGCATAGGCAAAACGTTTCATCATTTGTAACTGGAGGAAAAAGAAATATGACCTGCTTAATTATTGTCCAACAATTTAAAACTTTTCTGAAAATTTAAACTTTTCTCGATTTATGTGTTTCCTTTGGCATGTTTTGTATGGCTGGGAAGCACTTTTGGATGACCCCTTCAAAATCTTCTTTTTCCTTTACATATTTTCTGGGGAAAATGTGACCATAACTAGGAAATGATGAATATCAAATTCCAGGAAATATTCATTTGTAAATAATCATGAACTAACAAACTACGGCAGTTCATAATGTACATTATGTAACATTATTTAGAAGAAAACAATTTCATTCCAAGAGCGGATGTGGTTGACGGTACACCATGTGGAGTTTTCGAAAGAAAAAAAAAATGGTGGATAGAGGAAGAAGTGAAATTGAAAGGAGGAAGTAGACAGTTGATAGTCGAGTAATTTTTTGTTCAAACGAGCGTAGTCCTGATAAAGAAAGTAAACCAGAAAAGGTTGAAGAAGAGGCTTGATTAGTTGATAGATGAGTACTTCTGCTCTGCACTCCATTCGCCGACTCAAGCTAGCATCTTCTCATTTATCCAATAAGCAACTACTCAATATCCTCTATAACTCTTTAAACTTTTCGGTTTTACAGCTATTTTCAGATTCCATATGTTGCTCGAGTAACTAGCGTTCACGCGCGTTGGTGATATCGGGTCCGGGGAGCGTTTCATGAAAGGACTTGTAGGACGTTTTATCCGACAAGTCCTGTTTTATCCGACAGTTACTATGGTAACACTGCTTCTCAACCAATCAGAATACAGGAAAGTTGTCAGATCTTACAACTTGTCGGACGAAAATATTGATGAAACACCACTCCGGTCTGAGCGTTTCTGGGCGACCGCGCGTTTGTTAGCCGACACAGCCAGCATGCAAATTTTTTAGTCTGAAATGTATTCACTAATAGGCCCCCATTCCACAGAACGGAGACCATTGAAAGACCACTGAAAGACTTGAAATTGGTGAGGTCTTACAGCGGTTTTCAAGATCAATGAAATTTTCATCTCTTTGGAATGGCTCAGAAAGACCCCTCAAAGAACTCTGAAAGACTGATGGATATTTCTTGTCGTACTGGTCTTAGACTAGTCCTCTCGAATTCTTTCAATGGTCTTTCAGATATCTTTTATGCAAAAAGTGATCTTTCAGAATTCTTTCCATGGACTTTGCCTGGTCTTTCAATGGTCTTTCAATGATCTTTCAATAATCTCTCATGAGTCTTACAGTGATCTCCGCAAAAATCTTGAGAGACTGCCGAAAGATCAATGAAAGACTATGAAGACCTTTGAAAGTTCATCGAAAGACCGCTGAAAGACTGCTGAAAGACCACTGAAAGACAATTTTCCTGTAAGACCGTTGTAAGACTGTTTTGAACCGTTTCAAAAAGTTTTGGAGCCCATGAAGACCACGAAGACCACTGAAAGATTGGTCAGGACTCGTGTAAGACCTCAAAGACCATTGTAGGTTCTTTGAGAGACCTCTGAAAGATCAACCAAAATTCATGGTCTTTCAAAGGTCTTCCAGCGGTCTTGTTCTCTGTGGAATGGGGGTTTAAAAGGTTAAACGTTATCACACTGTAATAAGATGGAAAGGGGCTTATCAAAGGTATGTTTCACAGAGGGACATGTTCGTCAAAAGACGCAATGCTTGTGTAATTGCCCCGTCAGGGGCGAAATTTTTTCATTTTTGACAAAGGAAATGACAATTCTTAGGCAGAAAAGTGCCTTCATCGTTACTTTTGTCCTTAAATAATATATTTTTTTCTTCTTTTAGGGGGGCACATGGGGGGGCAAAATTTCGTTTTGCCCCCCCCAAAAAAAAATTTCTTTGGGGGCAAGTGCCCCCCCTGCCCCCCCGCTTCCGGCGCCCTTGTTCCATTATATTGTAAAGTAAGTTTTATACAATTCGGCATTTTTTTACTTTGAAATGTAGGGTCGTCTGTAAACGTCAAGTTGATGAACTTTTTTTATTCCCTTTCTGTCAAACGTTTAGCTGTAACTAATTTACGTTACGATTTTTTTTTCAATTCTTTTAGTGAAATTGAGATAAATTTGTATAAAGAATATGATTAACGAAACATCTATTTTATACCAGTTCAGGTTCATTGTAAAATTATGAATACATTTTATCTCTCTGATTTGATTGATCTAAAATCCTGCGTTATTTTCACAATCTGCAGGTATTTTCTGCATCAACGGGAGAAAGAAAATGCGAGATAACACATTCAGACGATGTTCTCGATGCGGATTATTTAAGTAATGGTTTGATCGTGACAACAACAGGTTTTGACGTTCAGTTATCTAACAGCAATGGACGTCGACTTTGTGTATGGTCTGGTCATACCGAGCATGAGTTCTTTGATAAACTTAGTTGTTGTTCAGGATCAGAAGGTCAATTCATAGCAGTTACCGGCCGAGGAGGAACAATCACGGTAAAGAATGAAGATTGGTAAAAATGTTTAAAGTTACCTTTGTCAGATTTAAATCTTTTGTGGACATTTTCAAGGTAAGTAAGCTCCCAAAAGGAGGCGAAATAGCCCACGAATTCAATAGATATTTTAACTCTATACATTCACATTATGACGGTTTTAAAATATATTATAATTACATCACTGTCAATTCAATTTTTGATTGTTCATACGTACAGATCGCCAATATTTTAATTGCAAATAAAAAGCAATGTCCAAAGTCATGATGTAATACCTCGTAGGGTAAACGCTTAACTGAGTTTCTGTGTCTCTTTGCCCATATTTAGATTATATTTTCGTCCGCCCCCACCTCTCTCTATATATGCATGATATGTATGACCTAACAAAAGTGATTTTTCTCTGTTTTCAATACTGAAAATTAACAATTTTCCAAAATGACCACGACTGATGAAGTGAAGTAAGAATAGAGAAAACGGAGGGGGACTGGATGGACATATTAAAAGATGGATAATTTGCCTTCAAAAACTTGTATTCGTTCTCTTTCAAATTCCCTTTTCCCAGATTCTACGATTGGGAATGACGTTCCCAATATCACGGAATCTGTCGTTATTCTGCCGGTTTAGGACAGGAGGAGTCCACCGTGGTATCAATCATGCTTCCATTTCAACAATAAAAGGAGGGAAAGGAAGTAAAGAATCGATATTCGTAACAACCACGCTAGAATGTGGACTAACACCGGTAATGCTCGATCCTTTTCTCAACTCACGTTATGTTTTAGTACTAGAATGTGGACTTACATACTCGCTCTTTTTCTCAACTAACGTCATGTTGTTATGTGTTAGTAGTGCAATATTAGCGAAGTCAATTATATCTGTTCAAGATCAGGTTTGATTTCCAACATGACACCATTATTTATTATCCCTTTGTTTATCATCCTTTTTAAA
This sequence comes from Lytechinus variegatus, assembly GCF_018143015.1. Classification (NCBI taxonomy): domain Eukaryota; kingdom Metazoa; phylum Echinodermata; class Echinoidea; order Temnopleuroida; family Toxopneustidae; genus Lytechinus; species Lytechinus variegatus. Next base: position 44,141,086 of record NC_054746.1, read on the forward strand.
CGGAAATAATTAACATAGCGTGTTCTCTGTCACGTAGTTTTAGATAGGTTTATCTTCTACTTCTATTGAAAAGTACGCACAAGAAAGCAAAAATTAGTCATTACATTACTTTTCCATCTTCAAGGAAGGAAAGGGAAAGTGAGGATAACAAAACCGAAAAAAGACTTAAATGGAATTGTACAGAGATAGGTCTGAAATAAAACAGCAGTTTTTTTTCTAATAGCCGCGGGGCCAATTCCAAGTAACACAGGTGTTATGTAGTATTCTTTATCAGATTTATCATAGATTTATTATGCAACAACGTATGATTGAAAATTAAATAGAACAGTAAAATATGACACCATAATGATCCATAGTGTTCGCATCTTTGTCAAAATATCCTTCAGTCCGCAAATGTAAGCCAGTCGTCACAAGTTAATAAAAAATTATAGTTTTATTTATGTTTTTAGTTAATTTCCATTTATCAATCATTAACGATCTGATCAATATTCTTTTACGAACAGACTACCACTTTTCATTCCTACAGGTTTGGAAGATATCAAAACAGGATCCACCTGTTACTATGAATTACGCAATCTGGGATGCTTCCTTTGACCACAAAGGAGAGTTAAATTGCATCGTTGGTAGCGAAAGTCCTGAATCCAAACAGATAGTGGTAAGTATATTTTACCGCTTGGATCTACATTTTTTCCTTATGAATTTAGAAAAGGTCAGACAGTTTTAATACATGTGCCAATGCGTATCCGTGTCGATTGACTAGCAGGTAATATCATTTTAAATGTATTAAAGTAAATTAATACTAGTAGATTAATACTGGTTGTTTATTATTATTACCATTACTGAATAGATATATGGTGATAATTAGCACATAAAACTTTATCTATATCACCCACACAGTCTCCCGCACCTCACAGAAATTACGCTTTAAGTTATATCTGCTTAATAATTTATATAAATGTTCAGATTATACGACGAATGTGTCAAATATCATGTACTATCTATAAACTAGATTTAACTACTAGATTTAACTAGCCAAGGAAAATGTGTACTTGATTATTGTTTATTTATTTTGGATATAAGATGGTGAATTTCTCGGAGGAGAAAAACTGCTTCAATTCTTGCACCAAAGTACTGAAGGTAGGAGAGAAAGTGGATATATATGCCATTGATATCAACCAAGCACCAGGACAGGTTGGTGTGGTAACAGATGAAGGCTTACAGGTACGGCAGATTTTTACGACTTTAATTTCATTTTTTTACGACTTATATTCAACAATCCGAATATTATCTGTCACTATCATTAATGCTGAATGTGCTATTAAAGAGTTTCATGTAGAAGTGTTAATTTAATTTAATTAAGACATTGCCTTCGATATAACGAGTGTTGTAGTGCCTTGAAGCTCGACATTTTCCTGGATGCGATGTAAGAATGCTTTGCCGTTGGCCTTTGGTGTCCATGCCGTAGCCCAGGGCATTTTCAAAAACCTTGGCCTGAGCCCTAGCCTTGGCATTGATGGTTTGAACCTTGACTGCAACACTGGTTATGAAAGCATGTCTAGCATTTTTGACAGATGAAAAATGCTAACTTTGTGTTGCTGGACCATGTGTGTTTATTGCGTCTTATGTGTTAGTGATGATAGAGTGATGACAATGTAATGAGGACTTGTATTTTTTGTACTCTTTCTTTATTATTTATATTTAAGTGCGTTTCATTTATTTATCAATGTCGCAGTCACCACAGTGACACCGATTTTAGACCGATCAAAGCTAATACGTTAATTGCAATGACATACTATTGATCGTGCCTTTTTGTGTGTGACTGTGACATATCAAACTATCGCAATTGTTAATAACAATCTTTGAATTCTTCAGGTTATAAATCTTCCGAAACCGGGGAAAAATCGTAGCAAATCGACGAATGATTGTCAAGTCTTTGAGCCATCAGAAAACAAGATTTTACTTGCTCGGACTGTTGTTAGTAAGCGAGAACTTCTTACGGTCTCCACCGGATCAGGGATATGTATTGAGGTAAGATAGTTACTAAATATGATAACAATAATAGTCATATAACCGCTTGCTTAGTAGTTTAATAGAAGAGCATTTTTTTCTGAAGACCTAGTAACATGGTAGTCATTTTTTTGATAATGTGAAAACCACTTTGAATACATGTGTTATCTTTCACATTATCAAGGATAAGTATTGCTTAAGATTATGAATACATATTGCTATTTCACTTCACAGATTTTTGCGGGTACATAGCGTACTTAAATTTTCTTTTTTAATACTTTGTATTATTGATTAATTAAAAAAAAATATTTGTCTACGTTTTTCCTCCCCCGCTTTTATTTCACTGGAATTTCATTCAACCCACCTCTTTGGTCACTGTTGAATCGTTTATCTCTCAATCAAAATCCATTCGTTAACTATTTATCTTTCACTCACCACTCACTCTTCATCAATTTTTGTTTCCTTACTGGTTCAAACATTCATTTCTTACTCGTCACCCACTCGTCTTGAATTTTCGATCACTCTTCGACCATTAGTCATCAATTTACCCCTCGTCGCCCACTGGTCATCTATTCTTCTCTCACTCGTCACCCACTGGTCATCCATTCTTTTCTCACTCGTCACCCTCTGGTCATCTATTCTTTTCTCACTCGTCACCCTCTGGTCATCCATTCTACTCTCACTCGTCACCCCCTGGTCATCAATTTATCCCTCGTCACCCACTAATCATCAAATTACTTCTCGTCACCCACTGGTCATCCAGTTATCTCTCGTCACCCACTGGTCATCCAGTTATCTTTCGTAAACCCATTGGTCATCCATTCTTCTTTCCTTCGTCATCCATAGTACATCCATTTATCTCTCGTCACCAACTTGCCATTGATTCTTCTCTCACTCGTCACTCACTGGTCACCGTTTATTTATCTTCATCCACTGGTCATCCATCTATTTCTCACTCGTCACCTACAGAACATTCTTCTTTTACTCGTAACTAACTGGTCATTCCATTCTTTTTTTACTCGTCACCCATTGGTCACCCATTTATATCTCGTCACCCACTGGTCATCCATCCATCTATCTCTCACTCGTTACCCACTGAACATTCTCCTCTCACTCGTCCCCCTCTGGTCATCAATTCTTCTCTGAATCGTCACCCACTGATTATCCAATCATCTCTCGTCAACAACTGGTCATCCACTTATCCCTCGTCACCCACTGGTCATCCATTTTTCTCTTACTCGTCACCTACTGTACATTCTTCTCTCACTCGTCACCCACGGGTCATCCACTTATCTTTCGTCACCCACTTGTCATCCATTCTTCTCTCACTCGTCACCCACTGGTCATCCATTCTTCTCTCACTCGTCACCCTCTGGTCATCCATTCTTCTCTCACTCGTCACCCACTGAGCATCCATTCTTCTCTCACTCGTCACCCTCTGGTCATCCATTCTTTTCTCACTCGTCACCCTCTGGTCATCCATTCTTCTCTCACTCGTCACCCTCTGGTCATCAATTCTTCTCTGACTCGTCACCCACTGATCATCCAATCATCTCTCGTCAACAACTCGTCACCCACGGGTCATCCACTTATCTTTCGTCACCCACTGGTCATCCATTCTTCTCTCACTCGTCACCCACTGGTCATCAATTCTTCTCTTACTCGTAACCCACAGGTCATCATTTATTTATCTTACTCGTCACCCACTGTACATTCTTCTCTCACTCGTCACCCACGGGTCATCCACTTATCTTTCATCACCAACTTGTCATCCATTCTTCTCTCACTCGTCACCCACTGGTCATCCATTCTTCTCTCACTCGTCACCCTCTGGTCATCCATTCTTCTCTCACTCGTCACCCACTGATCATCCATTCTTCTCTCACTCGTCACCCTCTGGTCATCCATTCTTTTCTCACTCGTCACCCTCTGGTCATCCATTCTTCTCTCACTCGTCACCCTCTGGTCATCAATTCTTCTCTGACTCGTCACCCACTGATCATCCAATCATCTCTCGTCAACAACTCGTCACCCACGGGTCATCCACTTATCTTTCGTCACCCACTGGTCATCCATTCTTCTCTCACTCGTCACCCACTGGTCATCAATTCTTCTCTTACTCGTAACCCACAGGTCATCATTTATTTCTCTTACTCGTCACCCACTGTACATTCTTCTCTCACTCGTCACCCACGGGTCATCCACTTATCTTTCGTCACCCACTTGTCATCCATTCTTTCACTCGTCAACCACTGGTCATCCATTCTTAAATCACTCGTCACCCACTGGTTATCCATTCTTCTCTCACTCGTCACCCTCTGGTCATCCATTCTTCTCTCACTCGTCACCCACTGATCATCCATTCTTCTCTCACTCGTCACCCTCTGGTCATCCATTCTTTTCTCACTCGTCACCCTCTGGTCATCCATTCTTCTCTCACTCGTCACCCTCTGGTCATCAATTCTTCTCTGACTCGTCACCCACTGATCATCCAATCATCTCTCGTCAACAACTCGTCACCCACGGGTCATCCACTTATCTTTCGTCACCCACTGGTCATCCATTCTTCTCTCACTCGTCACCCACTGGTCATCAATTCTTCTCTTACTCGTAACCCACAGGTCATCATTTATTTCTCTTCACCCACTGAATATTCTTCTCTGACTCGTCATCCAGTGGTCACCTATTTATCTCTCACTCGTCACTTACTGGTTGTCTCTTAATCTCCCACTCGTCACCCACTGGTCATTCATTTTTTTCTCTGCCTCGTGTGTGTGTGTGTATTTGAGTTATGTCAGACGTGTATCAATCAGATATGATCATTTACTTCTGGGACCGACCTTTAACGTCACCATCCGAAAAAACGTAAGAACCTCTGCATCAATTTCTAACTTCCCCACAGCTTGGATTACAGGCGCACGCCACAACGCCCAGTTGCCTCGTGACCCACTGGTCATCCATTTGTCACTCGTCATCCACTGGTCATTCATTTATCTCTGTCCCATGAACCACTGGTAACCCTATTTATCACTCGTCACCCATTGGTAATTCATTAATCTCTCACTCGTCACCCATTGATCATCCATTTATCTCTACCTTGTTACCCTCTGGTAATCCATTTATCTATCACTCGTCAAACAGAAGAAAAAAGGCAACCTATAAACATCAACATGCAATAATGAATATCTCAGTGATCAACACACAAGAGAGATAATGGATGGCTATTGGGTGACGAGAGATAATGGAAGACCGGTGTGTGACGAGTGGGAGAATTAAGGGATGACCAGTGGATGACGAGAGAGAGAGATAAATGGGTGACCATTGGGTGACAAGTGCGAGATTAAGGGATGACCAGTTGGTAACGAGGCAGAGATATATGGATGACCAGTGGGTGGCGAGAGAGATAAATGGATGACAAGTGAGTGACGAGTTGGGATTAAGGGGTAACCAGTGTGTGACGAGAGAGATATATAAATGGATGACAAGTGAATGACGAGAGGTAACTGGATGACCAGTGGGTGACTAGTGGGAGATTAAGGGATGACCAGTTGGTGACGAGGCAATGATAAATGGCTGAACAATGGGTGGCGAGTGAGATGCATTATCCCTCATCAACCAGTGACGAGAAATAGCTGGATGACCAGTGATTGACGAGTTGGGGATTAAGGGATGACCAGTGGGTGACGAGGCAGAGATAATGGATGGTTCGTGGGTGACGAGAGAGATAATGGATGAACACTGGGTGACGAATGATAGATAAATGGATGAACAGTGGGTGGCGAGTGAGATGCAATATCCCTCATCAACCACTAGTCATCAATTTGTCTTTCACTATTCACTTTACATGTATTCCAAATAGGTAGCCCGATTAATACAATGGTTACGTTCTCCCCACCCCTCCCCCCTCTCTCCCATTCTTTTAACCTTTATTGAACTCAGTCCAAACTGCCAATCAGTGATCACTGAGATATTAATTATTGCATGTTGATGTTTAAAGATTTCCTTTTTTCTATGAAAAATATCAGGTTTGGTCAACGGATAAACAACCATCAGTGGTTTCCAGTAGTCCCCTAATGACATCACATCAGGGTCTCTCTGCCGATTTATCACGTGATCAAACAAATCTTGTTGTTGGCTGCTCTGATGGAACTGCTTTCCTGTACAAGGTTACATTCATATTAACTATATCATCGCATAATAGTTGTATACAATATGTTTGAATTCAAAATATGTCCCCAACACAAATAGAAATATGAAAAGGAATTGAAAGAATTCAAATTTGTAAATGGTAAAAGAGGGGAACAAATTAGTGGGGAAATGTTATGGCAAACGGACCATGTAGTGTAGTGTACACATGTCGTGTCAACAGATAAATTATAATTCGAATACTTCGACATACTGATGTGCTGTGAAAGTATATTTAAAGTATAACAGATTCAAAGACCATGTCAATTGTTGGCTGAAATGATCTAAATATTATTATTTTCAATTTTGTTTGATTTTGATATGAATAAACATTGCCAGACATCATTTGACATGTCATCCATAATTTTTCACTGATTTTTATTTCAAATATTTATATATTCATTTTTGATAGATGTCTGATGGGAGGCTATGTGAAGGAGAGCCAACGCGCTTGCAGGGTCCAGCAAGTCGGGTGAGCCATACACAGTTTTCATCGGATGGAAAACTATTACTACTAGCTGGCTGGAAACATCTTAAGGTAATTATAATAACAATGATGACAATGATAATACTTAGTATTTATTCAAAGGTTCAATGCGAAAGATTTGGAGAAAGAAAAATGAAAGGAAAGATGAAGGATACAAAGACATAACGCGAGTAAAAACAATTTTATTTCTCATAGTTTATTGTATCACTAACCACCAACACCCTGCTGCATTACTATACTGTGAAAACTACGGTATTCTATAAAATCCATACTAGTCATTCTTTAAGTAAGTCACCCCTTTAATATGCATATATTTGTTTATCCTTCCACTTGTTTTCAATTGCTTTTTACCAAAGAGATGATGTCTACAAATTGGAACTGTAAATGGGATAACTTTTCATTGGAATGTAATTTTTGTTGGTGCTTTCTTTTAAACTTCAGGTCTATGACGTAAGTACCCTGCAAGAGTTAAGCAGTATCACAGACGAGATGCCTATTACGATTGCAAAGTTTATTTTGGATTCCACCATGATATTAACCGCGACCGGGGGTGTATTAAAGGTAAATACCAAACAAACACATTATAAATACATTATTGACTCATATAGTTTGGTATCGACATCAGTTCGGTAACTATACAGTGTGAGGCATAAACGAGATTGGGCGACCACTACCCCAGTGATTATTTCGTGTATTAAACACGGAAATTCAAGGAGAATATTGAAGTAAAAGAGAAGCAGAAAGAAAGATGAATATTGGAAAGAGTGTCATGGGTAATGTAACTACAACACATCTCTATGTGTTATCAAGGAGAAAAGAAATTAAGTTACCATTGTTCATCTCGGTTTCCCTTCATTTTGATTCAGAGGAAACGAATTACAGTATAGCTCAATCGCTAATAAAAGCAATAAGAAATAATAAAAAACAATGTACATGGAAATAGATAATAGAAAATATGATACAGCAACATTCAGTGTCATATCACATATCAAACTTCCATTGACTAAACTTGTGCCTTAATTTTCTCTTCATTTTTATCGCTCTGCATTCCCTTTCCTCATTTTGTTCCACTATTTCCTGGGACCTTGGAAATGTTGAATATCTTCTCCGTAAAAATAGTTTGATTCCGCCTCTGTTTTCTGTGGTTTTGGTGCGGATGTCGTTAACTCTCCATTTATTATCAATTCATTATCATCATATTTCAGAAAGGTGAAGTAAAAATGAAAAGGAGAAAGTGGGAATAGAGCAGTAAAGTTTATCCCATTAATATTCTCATTTTTCTGCAGGCAAGATCGGCGAGAGATGGTAAGACGAAATGCACGAGAAAGAGTTACACTCAAGTGAATAACATCCAGGTTTCATCAGATGGGTCAATGTTTGTTACGACGGGACACGTTAGAACCTTTGTAAGAGAATTCAGATTTTACTTTTAAGAATTAATTATGGGGATTTAAGACATATCGTATGCAATACTGGCACTGATTCGACCCAGGCATCACTGGGTGCCAACAAGAATGAATTCCTTGAATGGTGATGACGATGTGTGATGTTGATGCCATTGATAATAGTGACAACGCTGATGAAAGATGACCTCTTTGTTCTGTTTTATGTCATTAAACCATTCTGCAACCAGGGAGTTGGGGTAGAAACGCTAACGTCACCTACAAACTGCAACATTATCTACAAATAATACCAAACTGATTATTTTGCAACAAAATTCCATTAGGCCTACATATTCAGTGATTATAACAATGTCATTTTCTTCCATGTCCTCCTGTATGAGTGTGTCATTACGAAACTGAAATTCAGGTTCCTTACTTAATTTCTTTATCCTCCCTTTAATTCTCATTTTAGGATCATGGTTACATCGAGTGGTGGAGAACAGAAGAAGAAGGAAATCTTGTGCTATTGCAGAGATTCCGACTGAGTAGCCGTGTAAAACGAATTGTGTGCAATCCCCAGTTTTCTTCATTCATCACAGTAGACGAGCTGGGACAATTGTTCCTTTTGGAAAGAATAAACACAAATCAATGAAATGAAATGGAAGAAACTTACACAAAGGAATATGAAAATATACATGTGAAGAAATTAGATTTTGAATCCGTGCCCTGTAAGTTGAGACGACATTAGATGCTGGAATTATGACGTCCAATAGGTAATGCGTTGTTCTTCTATTGCTACGCATCATCCATGTTTTGAACGGATAAGTATGATATGATACTAAATGTTGATCTGGCAAACGTGATAATTTTGTTTTAAATTGATGTCTCACCGTAGAGGGTTTCCACAGTAATCGAGAAAATGGCAAATTGACATTTGGTCTAAACCTGCTTCGTCTAATTTGAGTTTCTACTCATTCCACAAGGTCTTGTACTAGTACATATATACAACAGCAGCTTTGGTAGTTCGTGTAATAAAGATTTGGCCTAATTGTCATTTCGTCTAATGTCCGTTTGATCTAACACTATGTATATTTTTTCTTTATGGTAGCTATGGATCAAATTTTCATTTGAAAAATTGCACAAAATAATTAGCAGTTGAAATGGAAATATCACCATTTAGGAATAAATGAGAATTAGACTAAGTGAGTACTCAAAATGTGTAGTATAGGTCAAACGGCAGTACAGCCAAATCAATAGTAGACCATATAGACCAAATAGATTTAACCCTTGTGGTATTCTGCTATCTGATAAGTAGACCAACTGCAAATAGAATATAAACCATACAGAAAATAAGTTTGTAGGTATGAAGGAATGAATGTCTTAATTAAGTAATATTATTAGCTTGGCTTTACCTCATGATCATAATGATATATCTATAGACCCCAGTTATCGCCTCTGTCATTCGACTCAAATCTGCTTGAACACACATATTTTCATGATTTTAGTCCCATCCTACGTTTATATTCACTTTATTACTAACTCATTATAAATAAACTCATTTCTATATTTCAGATTCAACAATGAAATTGGAACCGAAACCTATTAGGAACAACTCCTTGATATATATATATATATATATATAGACGTAAATGTCTCAATCATTGATGCAAGACGTAGCTTCAAGTGTCTCTTTAATTGGGCTAGCTTTCGGCCAGAATTATAGGGCCTTCATCAGGCCTATAATGCATTGAAACAAAGTGGAACAAAACCATACAAATAAAATCGTAATAACAACAAAGTAAATAATGGGTAATCAAGGGTACAGAACAGAATGATTACACTAGGATAACTAAATAGCAAAAATAACAGAGGGGGTTGAGTACAGAACAGGATTACAATAAGATAACAAAAAATAACAACAGAGGGGGTAATGGCTTAAACGAGACGGTGGAATACAATAGAAATGATTGGGAGGACAAGGTATTTACCGGCATTGAGATTAACTGTGGATTCTGTTCATCTGAGGTAGTGGTAGATCTTGTGTAGGTAATACTGTGAATGTTTCAAGTAAAATGACAATTCGTTGAAGTATTATACTATATCTTGTGTTTGAGTACATTATCATATTTCGGGATTATATTGATCCGTTAATATAGTATACAATATATTCTTCCTTCTTTTATACAATATATTCCTCTTCCTTTATATATATATATATTAAATGTCACACTTCTTCAACATCTTTATTGTAATCAAAAGAAAGGGGAAAAATGCAAGAGAGGGGCAGAATTATCTAAAATATAACAGTACGAAACAAAAAAGCATGGAAAATTAGCCCCTATTAATAGAAGGAAATCGTTCGGTTTTTAATGTTTCACATGTTGGAATGCACGGTATGTTATTTCTATTTTTACATTTTATTTCATATTATCTGACATAAAATAACATGGAAGGCTTATTATTATGTGACGTCACTAAATAACGAAGAATTTTTGAAATCACAACTTTATTGTTCTGTGATGGAAATTCTCCAAAGTGATATTTGTCACTCTTCTGGGTTCCAAAATAAGGCGGACCGTGGAATCGTCTTTGATCACTTCTCTAAGACCGCTCAGTATAAATTAACAATAATTGATGAAAAAAATTATAGTTTCTGTATTCGAAAAGCTAATTTATTCATGATAACTGGGATTCAGTTTTCATTATTTGCTTATTTTATCAACACACTAATCTAGTTAATAAGAGCTGAAATGACTATACTGGCTGAATAAGGCTCAATTCTAATGAAAAATCTGATCTGAAATGTTTATATTTTTACGAGGCCGCCATCATTTTAAACCTTAACCGCTCACGATGGCGGTCTCCTGCATTCGTTTAAACTGATATTTTCTTTTAATTGATTATTATGAATATACAGTCTTCAAAAAATTATTCTTTCAGTATATTGAACTGTTATCCTTCCATTCGTAAATAATTTCTGAATGAAATCTAAATGCGATCTTTATCATGTCCAGAGTTCATTTAATTACAAATAAAACTTTGAATGATTTTGTAAACATGTATCCGTCGACTCCGCTGTTTTGTGGCAGCTTTCGTCTTTGAAAATATATCTTACATTTTCCTTTTCCTTTCTCTTTCTTTTTGCTCCATCGTAAAAATTTTGGGGTCCATTGCCCCCAGGGCCCCAATCTTACCCCCCCCCCCCATCTAGCGTTCAACGATTAAAGGGATAGAGCCTCGTTGATCAGGCGCTGCACAGCGGCTGCCGGGCCCACGATCAATTGGGCAAAGCAAAATTTCGGAGTATTTCATTTCATGTCTATTTCGAACAATAAATTATGGATTTTACTTCCCCATCATACAGATACGCATAATCTTATATTTTCAACAAACAATGAAGTTCAAAATATATTCAAGTGGTTTTGCTGTAACAAACTTTTAATAAATGCTAGTGAAACACAATGTGTTGTTTTTAGAACAAGGGGTAAAAGAATCCCTGATGATATTGATACATTATCAATAGGAGGTCATCATATCAATCGAAGCCAAGATGTAAGATTTCTGGGAGTTGTATTTGATGATCACTCATCATGGAAAAAGCACCTCAGTTATGTTTGTGCCCCGGGGGCCACTTCCATTCACGAGTGGATACCATGCGCGACCATGGGGTCTCGAAAAGCACCCTAAACACGTAATTTCCATATTCTGAAAATGCACCCCTTAACAAGTATTGGCGTGTGAAACCCTACCCTTAACAAGTTTTGGAAACAAAACGATACTCTTGGCAAATAGTCCCTGAAATGAACCCCTAAACAAGTACAGGAATGTTTTATTATTACGGGTCCTTCGGTCGTCGGCTTTACAGTAGTTTGGTTTAGTAGGATCCCACCTTCTACACCTCGCGCAAATCGGACTCTAAACACGAAGTGTTGGGGCAAAAAGGACATCCTTTATAAAACATTTTAATTTTGTTTCATCATCCCCGCAAATTCGACTCTAAACACGTAATTTTCCTAGCGAAATAGATACCCTTTTTTCATTATTTTTGTGTTTTTGACACCCTTATCACGTTACGTACGTAACGTGCCCTATCGTGAAAAAGACATCCTTTTTACGTGTTTTTTTGGTCGCGCATGCTATGGTATCCACTCGTCAATGTAAGTGGTCCCTCCGGGGTTTGTGCCAAGGTATCAAGGAGTGTTGGTGTCATTTATAAGTTACGTTTCTCTTTTCCTCAGCAAACTAACTCTTTAGAATGCTATTATTGCGCCATGCACACTTAATTTATCGTAATGTTGCATGGGGAAATACCTATACGAACCATTTAAACAAGCTATTTTCTTCAGAATTACGTTATCTGACTCATGACATACTAGAATTACAGAAGTACAAGTATACCTTCATTTCTGCAACTGAAGATTCTGCCTATTGATGATATAGTATCCTTGAATTGTTTGACATTTGTGTACAAGTCACAATCCTCTAAAAATTGTTCTGTTTTAAGATGCATTTGTTGTTAACTCAAAGGACCGTACGTTAAATACATGTCAGAGAAATCTTATCCATCAACCCCGGGGGGGGGGGCACTCGACCAAAAAAGTGGTGGGGGTGTGCCGCGGGCGAGACAAAAAACGGGGGCCTTGGAGCGGGCTTATTGTAAAAAGGAGGGTCCTCGGAACGGGCTTCGGAACGACAAATGTTTGTGAAAACGGGGGTCCTAGGAACGGATCGCCAGCGTGTGAGTGCGTATGCATCCCTATGGATCGGTCATGTGTGCATGATGCAGCAAGCGCGGCCTCCGCCGGGGGAGCTCTCCGGCCGCTTTTCATCAAAATTGCGGCTCGTTCAATGCGATCGGAGCGGCGTAACGAAAAATATGCGAAGCTTTGGAGCGGATTTCTCTCTTCATTTTTCTCGATAAGAAGAAAATGCTATGCCTTGGAGCGGCTTTCTTTGTTCTTTTTCTCAACAAGGCAAAAATGCTATGCCTTGGAACGGAATTTTGAGTGTGAAAATGGGGGTCCCCTCCGCGGCACATACCCACTATGCATTATATACTGAGTGCCCCCCCGGGCATCAACCACTCGCAAGAACAAACACTGCTTTGATTTTTTTTGGTGATAGTTTGTATCAAAGAATGAAATAAGTTACAAAAACACACCAGATCCAGTTCAAGACTGCCTATGTCGAAAATATTTATTTGAGAGATTACGAAATCTTGAAACATGAGGATGTGTGTGGATTCATGTATGTATTTTTCTTATTTACTTTCTTAATTATCATCGTAAATATTTTTCCATCAATATTCTTGTTGTAATGTTCTATATAACTTTCACAAGCTGTGCTTCTCTGGGGTCCCAATCCTATCATATGTCATCATTTTTTTTTTCAATTTATGTAACATGTTTCGTATTTGATTGGTTTAAATTAAAACTTGAACTTGTACGCCAATTGTCCTATTGGCACGAAATTTTTTTAATTTGGTACTTTCCTTCCTGAGAACTTTAACCCCCCCCCAAAAAAAAAAAACCAAACAAACAAACAAGTGCACACCTAGTAAGAATGCATATATCATTCCCATTTATTTGAAAAGAGCACTAGAGCCGTGACCGGGGATCGAACCCCTGACTTTCAAATGTCTATTTACATGCTTATAAATAATCAGAGAACTATTTTATTATTTTATTATGAAAATAAATACGGTAGGCTTTTAGCGTTGTAAACACAACACTTAAATACATTTTTCAACCCTAAATTTATATTTGTACCTACCTTTTGAAGTGTATTCTTACACCCTAAGTGGAAAAAGTGCAAAGATGCACTTTTATTTGCACCAATGAATGCTCGTGTGCTTCCTAAAAGGTGCAAATTTGAAACTTTTAAGGTTCATAATACTTGACATTCAAAAAGGTTCAAATTTGAACTCTTATGGTTCATTCTCTACAACCTATATAGGGTGATTAATATAGCTAATTGCACCCTTAAAGGTCCAAAAAAAGCAAAATTGCACTAATTAGCACCCTTTGAGCTGCTGCTATTGTACTAACCCTTGGCTTAAGGTTCAAATTTGAACCCCTATTTCTTACTGTGAAAAAAAACAAATGAAAGCTAATGAATAAGTAATTAAAGGACAAGTCCACCCCAGCAAAAAAGTTTATTTGAATAAAAAGAGAAATCCAACAAACATAACACTGAAAATTTCATGAAAATCGGATGTAACATAAGAAAGTTATGACATTTAAAGTTCCGCTTAATTTCACAAAACAGTTATTATTCACATCCTTGTCGGTATACAAATGAGGAGACTGATGACATCACTCACTCACTATTTCTTTTGTATTTTATTATATGAAACATGAAATATTTCATTTTTCTCCCTATTGAAACAACATTTAATTCCTCACTGAACATATAGAATTAGCATTGTATAATACTATATGGTTCAATCAAGTCGGTCTTTTTTGTCAAATCTGTAAAAAATGAAATATTGTATAATTCAAACAATAAAAAAATGTGAGTGAGGGCCATCATCGACTCTGTCTCATTTGCATGTCACTGAGTTGTGCATATCAATGTTTTGTGACAAATAAGCGAAACTTTACAATGTCATAACTTTCTTATATTTTACATCCGATTTTGATTAAATTTTCAGTGTTATACTCGTTTGATTTTTTTTCTATTTATTCAAATCAACATATTTCTGGGGGAGGACTTACCTTTAATTAAAAACATTACTATTCCCTCGTATCATCATGTTATGTGTTCAAGAAGAATTATATATTTCATGGAATGTGTCAATGTGAATAGATTAAAAAAATCAAATTAAAAGGAAGAAAAGAGAAAGGAGAAGTGGAAAAAAAATTAGGAAAAGTAGTTAGGGAAAGTGTGAGGAGATCATAAGTAACAACCGTTGAAAATGTTCAACATTTTAAAACCTACAAAACCGTATTATATGCAATAAAGAGAAGATTGACCTGACTGGAAGATATAGCGCAAGACTGTTAAGACACCCTTTTTTTACAAAAAAAGTGATCCATGTCAATGTTCGTTAACTTTGCCCTTGAAAGCATAACTGAACAAAAAATGTACGTTCTTTTTGCCCTTTTTTTGATTGAGATTTTAAATTAATTCAAACATCCACTTTATGTTCAAACTGAGAAACATACTTTTTGGGGGAAATGGAACATTTCTCTTAAGGTACTGCATAAGAAACAAATAAATTGAAATTATATGTCAACGAATGCAGGACTTCGAGAGAGGCACCAGCCGACGAAGGCCGCTTCTTGCTTGCTCATCTCAACTACGTTCGAGAGTACCCGACTACAGCGCATGCGCAGAGCTCCATGACGACATCAAAACAATTGATTGAGCATTGAGCAACAGGACGAGACGACCGTCGATGTGTTCGCACCATAAAACGTTTGATTTCAGGTTTAAAAACTCTTTCTTTCATACATCAGAGTTCATTTAAAGAATATATACCCCTTTGAGGATTTCTTGGAGACAAAATATCACGATGGATTCGGAAGGGCTTCATTTAAACATCAGTTATGTTGGATCCTGTGGCACTGTGCTGAGCGCAGAACAGAGCGCTGCACTGCAGACATCGCTCGTTATCCTCCAAAATAACTACAAATTTAGCCGTGTCTTCTTTTGGGGGAAAATCATGGGCATAAAGGGTGACTACTTTATTGCCCAAGGATGTGGAAACGACGAAATGGTCGACAGAAAAACCCTTTACAGGTAAAAACTACAAAATCTACTTTAACTTGTCATTAGTCCCATATGCTGTCATTTGTGTTAGCAAATGCACGGCCTCATCACACTCATTGAATGCACTCATTCAATGAACAAGGTTATAATATAACCTTGTTCTCGGTTATATCTCCATGTGTGACAAAATAAGGGTGGCATTGTTTGGCTTATTTTCTCTTTTTCTTTGGGGCAAATGCTTGATTTTTTACACTGACAGTTTCCATTAGACCTGTTATTTCATACTGCTTGGCTCTTATTTAAATTTAATTCTTTATATCATTTATTCTTAATTAAAAATAGAGATAAAAAAATGAAAATTTTCTTGCCATATTACTTTTCACCAATAGAGGGCGTACATAAAAATATGCCCAAAATTCAAGTTTTTGAGCACTCTGGTGAATACAAAAAATATTCCCACATTACTAATGATAAATAAATTGCAACTGTATGGAAATTAGTAATTTTGGTCACAAAAGTGATATTTTAATGATTTTTTAAAGTGTGTGCTCTATACAGCATTGGCATACCATAGTCCTACCTGTAGATTCTCTACAGGCCAGATGGTAGCAGTGAACAAGTGATTCTATGATGAACAAGGTTTATAGCCTTATCATATGGTCTATCGAAGTCATTTATTATATAGGCCTAACAAGCATAGTCAGTAGAGGCGCACGGCCAATATTGGAGACTGTCTCCAATGTGGGAGATTATCTCCAATATCAGAGACTTTTATAAAGAATTTGGGTATCCAATTTTAGAGACAGTCTCCAGTTTTGGAGACTAATTTCCTTTGTTTACATTTGCGGCAAAAGGATTACCTTGGCGGCAAATAAAAATGTGATAAGCAGATTCCTCATGAAAATTTACACCTTTTCACCGTCTACTTTAAAAATTCACCGTCTACTTTTGTTTTGATAAGGATTTTTGTTGTCATCCACACACAAAACAAATGGGCTTCTGACCTCAGCGAGACAAACTTTTGGGTGAAAAAATTGTGCTTTTGTTGGTGTTGTTTCTTTTGTCCTTTTGCAAAGCAAGTCTCCAATGTGGGAGATTGTCTCCCCTATTGGAGAGAGTCTCCCATATTGGCCGTGCGCCTCTACTGAACAAGGTTATATCATATATCATACATGTAGTAAAGTTAGAGTCACTCATTCTATGAACAAGGTTATATACCCAGTTGTGAGTCCGGACAGGTTGTGTTTCCGGACGATCAATTTTAGAATGTCAATTGGAAAAATTTACAAGCGAAGTTTCATCAGTTTTTAGTACAAAAATGTTAGGAAATATTATAAAGAATAAAATAGAAGATGATTGTGTAATCCAAAGACAAAAAAGAAGGCTTCAAAAATATAAACCCTCCATCCTATCATATTCTAACCCAGGGAACTCCTGCCCGCGTAGCGGGCGGGAGCCCAGGACCTTACGTGTTGACCATACCTGACTAGCGTGAAGTATGGTCAAAATAATTCTCTGAATAAATAGTTAAAACAGAAATCAAGCACTTACCACGATTATATGGATGAAGGTCTAACGAGTGGCAGTTTCCCGACATCTGGGCACAAACTGGAACCTCAAAAAAACGAAAAGTTCTCTCCTTCTACCCCAGTCTCGACCGGCCATTTTTGTTATGAATCGTAAGAAAATGGCCGATGGAGACTGGGGTAGGAGAGAACTTTTCGTTTTTTGAGGTTCCAGTCTGTGCCCAGATGTCAGGAAACTGCCACTTGTTAGACCTTCATCCATATAATCGTGGTAAGTGCATAATTTCTATTTTCACAATTCATTTGGAGAAATATTTAGACCATAAATCACGCTAGTCCCATGAGTATGGTCAAATACACGGTAAGCCCCTGGGTTAATCATATTCATAACCACCATCCAATGAACAAGGTTATGATATAACCTTGTTCTCAGTTATATCTCCATGTGTGGCAAAATAAGGGTGGCAATGTTTGGCTTATTTTCTCTTTTTCTTTGGGGCAAATGCTTGATTTCTTTACAATGGCAGTTTCCATTACACCTATTATTCATACAACTTGGCTCTTATTTGAATTTGATTCTTTAAATCATTTTTTCTTAATTAAAAATAGAGATAAAAAAATGAAAATTCTCTTGCCATATTACTTTCCACCAATAGAGGGCGTACACAAAAATATGTCCAAAATTCAAGTTTTTGAGCATTCTGGTGAATACAAAAATTATTCCCAAGTTACTCATGAAAAATAAATTGCAACTGTATGGAAATTAGAAATTTTGGTCACAAAAGTGATATTTCAATTGATTTTTTAAAGTGTGTGCTATATACAGCATTGGCATACCATAGTCCTACCTGTAGATTCTCCACAGGCAGGATGGTAGCAGTGAACAAGTGTTCATAACCTTGTTCATTGAATGAGTGACTCTAACTTTACTACACCGTACCTTTAGAAGGATAGCATACTAACCTTGTACTTGTAGTCGTAGCAAGGAAGCTCCTGGAGAGTAAAAATCATTCTACTACGGTCTATGTAGGCTTTCTGATTCTCTCAACATGTACCGATGAATTGGGCAACAAATAATGCTCCAAAACAATACTTGTTTCAGGGTTCGATTCCTAACTTATGTAAATGGGCTAAAAAAAGTAAGCTTTGGCACTAAAGTAGAGGAGCGTTTACTTACAGTCTGTTAATGTCGCCATCTTGCCGTCTTTGTTATAGCTTAGCTGCAAAGACATGTTATAGTCTATAGACACTCATTCAATGAACAAGGCAACCACTCCACACAAAAAATCAGAAAAATGAGAGGTTTCTTTCCAGAAGGGCTATTCCACGGTTACTCACGTTACATTTAGAGACACCTTGACTCATACTTGGAGCTGTAACTCCATTATTATTGATAGTAACGAAACATCTCCTTATCACAACAAAGTACACAGTCTGACTATCCTTTGTATAAAGTAGAGGAGCGTTTACTTACAGTCTGTTAATGTCGCCATCTTGCCGTCTTTGTTATAGCTTAGCTGCAAAGACATGTTATAGTCTATAGACACTCATTCAATGAACAAGGCAACCACTCCACACAAAAAATCAGAAAAATGAGAGGTTTCTTTCCAGAAGGGCTATTCCACGGTTACTCACGTTACATTTAGAGACACCTTGACTCATACTTGGAGCTGTAACTCCATTATTATTGATAGTAACGAAACATCTCCTTATCACAACAAAGTACACAGTCTGACTATCCTTTGTATAAAAACAAAACTTGGGAAATTTTCTTATGCTCCTGGCAAATCTTTGGAATGTGTCGGTTACATTACATGATTTCGACATGCATAAAATGAAAAGTCGACATAAGTGAAAAATCTCCTCATACAAGGCTTTTATGAAAGTTGATTATATCCATTTTAAAGAAGTATATTAGGGAGACAAACTTTGTACATAATTAAAAAAATAAAGAACGCACGGTTTTTACTTGGGGTGCAGATAATATGGTTACCCACGTTACGGTTATTCACATTACATTTTGTCCATGTATGCTTAACAACACAAATGTCATTAAAAATTCAATAATGTGTGTAAAATTCATTGTTAGGAACATCAAAAAGAGATTTTATACCAAAAATTGGAACAATTGGAGCTTTATTAGGGAGTAAGAGGGAAAAGTATGATTTCACTTTCTAATTATGCATAAATTAGCATAATCTCTTAATACCAATTTGCATGAAATTATTGTATAGTATTGTAGATTATGTCCAAGACAACCTGCATGCAAATTTTCGGCGTGATCGTGCGGCCAATGGCCGAGATCTCAAGGGGGGCCTGGGAGGCCCCAACCACCCCCCCCCCCCGGCCATATTAACTCCCAACATACCCCAGCCTAGATAGGGTTACAAGTAAGGGCATTCAATGTGTTCGAACACTTTTTAAAGTTTGGTTAATCGAAACCAAGTCTTACTCATGCACTCTCGCATTGTGAATACTTCTACTTATATTCAATTTTTTGTGTGATTGTATGACCACTGATATTTTGATGAACAAGAGTCACATCAGAGAGGTGTACCCTCATTTTGCTTTTAATTAATCAAAAATAACTTCACAACTCACCATGAGACTTAAAACTTTACATCCCACAGAAAATGTTACCTAACTGCATGATTTTTACTGGTTACTCACATTACATGATGGTTACGTTACAGTTTTTCTTCATCATTTTTATAAAAAATTGTACTTTTTAATGATTTTGATAGTCATCACTGTGTCAAAGATTGTTTGAAGGAAGAGAATTTAAAATCCCACCAATTAGCTGTGAAGAAATTTTCTCTCAGAAAAAAAGTCATTTTTTTCTGTTACTCACGTTACATCACCTGAGCAGGTTGCAATATTCATTTTTGAATACATGTAAGTACTACAAATTTACTTGAAAAGCTGTTGCGTATTTTAAGTAATTTGACTTTTCTAAACTATATAAACATATAAAGTGGTATGTTGTTGCAATAACAAAATGGTAATAAGGTATATTTCATTTTTCACTATTTCTCTTGTACAGTATTTTGGTACAGAATGGAAGACACAACTTTTGAACATTTTTTTATAAAGTATACATATGAAAATGAACTTTTTATTTCTTGTTCCTAAGACTATCATGCATGAAGGACTTAAAGTATTAAAAAATTCAAGAAAATATTGAATTTGAATTTTTAAGCTCATGTCCACCAACCTGTGGAATTGCCCAGAGCGGTCTCGTGAATAAACATTGCAAATACAATAGGCTTGACCCTGGTACAGGTTCGTAATGACGTAGCTTCGATGAGCGATGTTACAAAGTGCCGTATTGGTGAACGATTTATAGATTAGAAATTTTATTCAATGAATAATGAACTTAAATCTTGATCGTGAATTTATTAAATAATTATTTACCATCAAAATGAAAAAGAAATAGATACGGTATGTCAGAAAAAATGCACATGTAAAATATTGGGCAGATTATTCTACATTGAGCTGAGGTCTCAAACTCAAAACCTCTCTGACTATGACTATGTGAGCTGATCTACATTAACATGCTACCATCTCAATCTGATAACAATTATCACCCCAACTTTCAATAAAATTGTATGAATTTGAACAAATGTATTTAAAACTTTATTTTGATATCAAATATTCATAACTTTACACCACAAAATAAAAAGTAAGGACATTATTGTGTCACATATTCTAGAGTCACAGCAGTGAGAAGACTTCTGTCTAGGTTTTGTAGAGCGACTCAAAGTACACCTGTATACATGACATTTCATGTCAGATCTTGGAGTGAGAAATAATAGATTAAAGGATACATGCTTCGCAGAAAATCATTTTGTAAGGTTGGTGACCACTGTGAAGAAGACTCAAGATCATATGTTAATATTCCCATTTATTGTTTGTATTTTCCAACAGTCTTGACTGTGTTACATGGGGCCTTCTACCACAAGCTACTCAAGCAATTCGGGACCAGTGTTCAGTGGTAAAAGGCCGCTTCATTGGAGATCCATCACACGAGTATGAACACATAGAGATCCAGAAGTTAGGAGAAGGAGAAGATGCTACAGAGGAAGAAAATACGGTAAGAGAACACAAACCATACTAGTGTGCTATTTCATAAAGCTGTCCATAAAGTTTAATGAGTTTTAAGAATGACCAGAATATTACAAGCTGGATATAATACCCAAAGTAGAATCAAAATATGGTATACTATTATAATTGTTGTAAAGCAAACTGTACATGTACTGTTCTTGTATATAATTTTTTTTGGGGGGGGGAGGGAGCTGCCAATATATTTTTGATTACCCGTATTAGCAATGCATCTTGGTATAATTTTAAACAAATGTGAGTTTGGGTGATTTCAAAACTATATGTATTTTTTTTCTTGTAAAGATAATGATCAAGGAAGAAGATCGTCTTGCAGCAGTGATCGCAAAGATTGATGAGGAGGTAGCCATCGTTCCAAGAGGAGCCTACGCAAGGAACCCTAATAACCTTGTTTGTAAAAATCGAAGCTTTGAAGGTGGGTAGTATGTATTTAACTGAAATTTGTCTTTGAATAAAGAAAACAAGTTGATGATATCATAACTGAAGCTGGTGGAAAAGTAATCTTTTTTTAACACCTCTGAAATTTTGGATTATGATACACTCCCTATTGAGTTTATTTTGATAAAGTTTGTTTTACCAAGGTAGCTCAAATCTCATGCATTTATTTGTTTGAATGATGAAAACATGAATTTGAACAGTCAATCACCTGTCTACATGTAGTCTTTCTTGGTTTTAATGTTTCCCTTATTGCTCAACAGGGGATACATGTATGCATGGTGAAATCACTTTTACCATAGACTTTGTTTGAGATTTTCATTACAACATGTAGAATTTTAATTCGCAGGGAAAGTTCAAAAAAGGTTTGGACTTGAACTCATTAAAAAGTTGGAAGGTCAATGAAAGTTCAGTCTGAAAGCAAACTTATCACAGTGACCTTTATGTATTTGGGCATAATGTCAAATTATGACTGCAGCATGTCAGTAGTACCACACTTTGTATTTATATCAATGATATTTGTTCAACAAGGGTATTAAGAACAATAGAGAGCATGCTTACATAGTTTCCACCGTTTTTCTTGAGTATTGAGATTACCTGTATTTTGTTTTATTTTGTGTATAATTGTCAGGACTCTCTGTCACTGAGGCGGGGAAGCTTCACAACTACTTCCACTTCCGAGAGGCAGTCCGATTGAATGAGAAGACTCTATTAGAGAAAGCTGACCTTGATAAATCAATAGACTTTCTAGATGCTATCCATGAAGACATTCCAAGAGGTAAGTTGTTTTACTTTTCATTTTGCGGGAATAGACTTCAGTATGTTGTTCATCCTGACATTAAAATCGTATTGGTTAGATGTTATAGCTGGTGTTTAATTAAATTCATTACTTTATATACTCTTGAATATTCAATTAGGTTTCCACAAATATTGCACTTGTACAGAAATCAATGTTGTGCTTGTATTCGTACAACCACTTAATCCAATAATGATATAGAATATGGTGTGAGCATTAACAACATTTTATTTTTTTTTGTGTGTGTTATGTTAGCAAGCAACATTCTATATGTTAATTATTAAATGATTGATTTTGATAGAACTTTTGAATCAAGATCATTTGCCTGTTCTTTATTCTAATGCTCACAAGTATTGGTTATAAGTCATCAAAATATGTTGCCTACTGTGCTTAGATTAGATAGTTTTCGTATTTTATATGTTACTAGTACTAATAGTGATACAGGCCTAAAATATGTAATGTGCAGTGTAATCTGTGAGTCCATATCCATTCAGGTGATTAGTAGGGCAATCATTCAAAACCTTTGCTAATTCTTTGTGCCCTGTCTTTTGCTAGACTATTTGTTGTTTGGAAAGTGTGTCTGTTCTTTCTTTTTAATTCAGTATTATTCCAACATATTTTCTTTTCTCTTTGTTTTTCATGGTACATGTATGTGGTATTTGACCATAGTAACGTAAATTAGCCCCCCCCAAAAAAAAAAAAATCCCCCAAGATCAAACATGCTTAATAGGGCATATTTTCATGTTTGTTAAGAAGTTTCTTTTAATCCAATGATTTGGGAATTTATTTCACTCAACATGGTAGTTACATGTAAACTGCCAAGTGAGAAAGGAAATAGGGTGATAAATTACTGGCAGGTCACTTGAATTGAAAAGGAATACGATTCATAATGGAATCTGACATTGTGGTCTTTATATACGTGTTGGTACATGTAGTTGCAAAAGCTGCTTAAACTGCATAACACTTAAGTTTGTGGAATAGCTTATATTAGAAATGTTTTTCATTATTACCTTTCTAGGCGGTTCCTGGTCATTGGACTTTGCACGTGGGAGTGGACTGGTGATCATACGCAGTCTTCTTTGGCCTGGGTTGAGTTTCTATCATGTGCCAAGCTCAACAAAGTTTGGTTATATCTACAGTGGTACAGGAGAACAGAACAAAGATCTTCCTTTCATGCTTTGAGTCAGATTCTTGTCTTGAGTTGACTCTTTACAAATCAGTAAGGAAGCCCCAAAACCAAGCAACTTTTCTGCATGTTTTGAATTCAACCCTTTACCGCAGGAGAGCTCTTAATGATACATGTTAAGCAATTTTATTTCATGTACATGTATTTTACAGAGTTTTTATCTTAACAAATAACTTATATTCATGATGTCAGAGGGAGGATAGAAATGACTTTAGAAATTTGGAGTTGAAGAGTTATGGAGATCCATGAAAAATTACTTCCCTGATGCAGCTAACAAAGCATGTATATTTACCACATGTATACAAATTTATGCTGTGGTCATTCATTTCTAAACTTTTCATTGTACTTTGGAAAGGGTCAAAAGATTTTACTGTACCACACTTTATTTGTGTGTATTAAAACAGCATTTTGTTTGTCCAATTTCAAGTCAAAGAATAATTGTATTTTGGTTTATAGGGGAATTTCAGCCAAGGTGTTATGTCATCTAGAAAAAAAATTTGATTGGTCATGTTAAGGCCTTTTGTGTCAGATTTTTAACAAACTCTTTAATTGAAAATATGACATCTTGACAATTTTGTCTGTAATATATTACAGCCATTTCATCCTTCATTTATTATGTAAATATGTAAATAAACTTGATGAGAGGTACATTTTATTATCAGTGTGAGATGTTGGTCATTCTTCTCAGCATATTATTTATTGCCTGGATAATAAATAATATCCATGTCCCATGTGAAGCACATAGCAATGTTTTATGGTATGTGCTATACAATAACTGAGTATTATTATTATGATTGTTATTGTGTCTTCTACCATTTTCATCAAAATGTCATGTCAGCGTTCGTTTTGAAATTAAATATTTGATGTCTCTAAAAAATATATACGGTTGAGGCCAAGAATTTACACCCATGGAATTCAGAGAAATTTGTTCACTTGCCTTCAGAAATATAAATATTACCATGGCGAATTTGGTATCACATGAAAGAGCTTATTAGGTTCTTTCATATGATTGGGATGCCGTTGGGATTAAAGTATATTTCAGGTGGAATTATCTTTGAAGAAAAAAGTATTATTCATACCAAATATATTCTATTTTTTGTTATATTTTCACACTTTGTTTATTGAAATATGTAAATGTCAAATCTGATTTATACATTACATTTTCCATCATGACATGTCACCACTGATCAAAAAAGAGTAATCTGAAATGTTTGTGTTGAGAAGTAAATAGCACAAATATGAAATGTTTTTGTCAATTTTTTATTTTTAAATATTTCTAAAATATGAAGATTTTTTTGGGGAAAATGACACCTAAATATTTTTCAGCTTCTGATGACAAAGCAATATGATGAAGGGGCATGACATACTCATTTGTTTGACATCAAATTTGTCATAGCACTAATAATTTTTAAGATGGAGTCAATTTTATTATGTTTGGCAAGTGTTCACTTTTCTTTGAATTTCCTGGTGTACATGGATGTAAACTTCTGGCCTCAACTGTATGTATGTATTTATGCATGATTCACTTTGTTGAAAACACATTCATTCTTTAATTGATTTATTATACTAAAAGAATAAAGAATATCTCTCACAAAAGAAAAACAACCTTAATGGGGGGGGGGGGGGGGCAAAGGCACCTATGAAAAGAAACATTTTTTCAGTCTATATTTTCCACGATTACTGAGGAAATCATAAAGGTGTAGTGGCCATCCCCACTGTTATAGTGCTGCCCCTGGAACCAATTTTACAGCAATCATGAACAATTAAGAAATTGCAGTGTCTAACATTGATATTACATGACATGTGTGCCAGCCGCAAGCTTGAAATTTCAAGCAACAACTTTGAAGCTTTGTAACTGATTTTATTAAAATTTTCATAAATTTTCCTCGTTTTATTTTAATAACCAGTTTATCTTTAGAATGGACATTCCATGTACTTGCAAACCATTTCTGAATTATCTGTTTATTGCAGGATCATCAAGTTCATTTAAATTGTCAGAAACCTTGAATTTTTATTCATAAACAATGTTTTAAGTATTCCTCTAAAGGTATGTGAATGTTATCTCAATGTTACACATGAAAGGTGACACAGTAAAGGCACGTAATTGTTTTTTGAAAAGGTTGTCCAATTATTTATTTGTTTGTTAAGGATGTATTCCTTTCTTGTAATAAATTACTTTATCAAAATATTTAACTAATGATGTATTTTTTTATCTCATGTCCTTATCTTCTTCTGTTGTACATATGCATATAAAAAATTCCCCAAACCCTTGGCAGATCTATTCAAGTTAATCAAGGAAATGAAATCTATTTATATATCTGTCCAAAGAGATTTTGGTTAGTTTTCTTTCAAGCTACTTCTTAGTAGAATTCTTATTCTGGGATATTAACTGTCACACAAAATGGACTCGTACACTCTTAAAATGTTTGGCAACATACTGTCCACACAACAATTGGTAAAAAAAAAATATCCAACTCTGGGTAGCTTTCAACCAATACTGTGTAGTTTTCACCCCAAAACACTCATTATTGGTTTGATTAACTACCCAGAATTGGGTAAAGTTTTAACCAGTTGTGTGGACAAAGTGTTGGCCAACATTTTTAAGAGTGTATGCAAGTAATTAACTCAGTTTTGGTAGTTATCAAGTAATCAAGCTTTAAAGATATGCACAAAACGATAATTTTGTTTGCATTTACTAACGATGTTTTTCAAGCCAGCTTATACTAGCTCAAGCTTTTGCACAATCGGATTTTTTTACTTTACGGAATCATATTCTGGGAAGAACAATTAAAATGTTGCACGAATGAAATTAGTTATTAGAAATTTGAAAATATTGCATTTCAAGGCGAAACGGGGGGGGGGGGGGGTCACGGTGTTTCATCAAAGTTGTCAGCACTGACTAAATGGTCAGTGCTGACTATTTTAGTGAAATCCTTGGTTTTGATTGGCTAAGAGGCACTGGCCTTTGACTGTTGTTATGGTAACTGTCGGAGAAAGACAACTTGTCAGTGCTAACAACTTTCATGAAACGCCCCCTGATTACCTGCCAGATTGTCGGTTTACAATAAAGAAGTGTAAGCTTCCCACAAGTGGCAGTCAATAAAGCTGCCTTTCATTTTTTTTAGCTTGACTGCTAAACCAAACGAAAATGCTAGCTCGAGGCAACGGATGGTCAGTCAGGGACTGGCCTGTGCTTGCATCCCGGGGTGGGGTCACTTTCATTGACGAGTGGATACCATGCGTGACCAAAAAACACGTAAAAAGGATGTCTTTTTCAAGATAGGGCACGTTACGTACGTAACGTGATAAGGGTGTCAAAAACACGAACATAATTAAAAAAGGGTATCTATTTCGTTAGGAAAGCTACGTGTTTAGGGTCAAATTTGTGGGGATGATAAAACAAAATTAAAATGTTTCATAAATGATGTCCTTTTGGCCGTAACGCTTCATGTTTAGAGTCCGATTTGCGCTTGTAAAAGTAAAACCGACGACCGACGGACCCGTGACATATCGCTGTACTTGTTTAGGGGTTCATTTCAGGGAATACTTGCCAAGAGTATCGTTTTGTTTCCAATACTTGTTAAGTGTAGGGTTTCACACGCCAATACTTCTTAAGGGGTGTATTTTCAGAATATGGAAAATACGTGTTTAGGGTGCTTTTCGAGACACCATGGTCGCGCATATCCACTCGTCAATGGAAGTGCCCCCCCCCCCCCGGGCTTGCACGAGAGGAAATAATGGTCAGGGGACAAGCATAATGGTAATGAATGCGAAATTGATTCAGTTTGTTTTCTCTGCGCAAACATATGCTAGTCACACTAGTAGTTATAAGCTCTTTGTTAAAAGTAATTGCTTATTCTTAAATATACCAATTCAAGCAAAAGCTACCAAATTGCTAGAAAAAAGCCACTTTTCATGTATTCGGCTCATTGTCTAGAATTTCACAACTCAAGTTCAATTTATTCAAAAACCAGACATAGTATGGGTAAAAATCAATGATCAGATGGTACAAAAGAATACAAGTACAAAAGAACTGAATCTCCATTTACCTTCACCAAGCTTTTGGGAATCTTCATTTGATAGTTTGATCATGTACAATCAAGATCAAATATGTAAAATCCATTGAGGGGGCTGCTTTTTGAACTCTTTTATACAAAGTGTTTTTAAAAGGTTCAAGATAAATATAGCAATAAAGTAATAACATCAAGTATTCCTAATCTGACAGAGTCTGTTATAGCTGGCATTAAAAATTATCTTAGAAATTGATCTAATTTGTCGTTGTTTGAATGAAACTAGTTGAAAGACAGTACAGGCGTAAATTAAGTTATGCCATACTATACTCTTGACTCAATTAGCACGTCTCATGTAGTTATTCATAAAGATCATACTATTTATAAAACGGCTTGTGGAACTTCATCCTGGATATGGCATGTTGTTAAACCCAATCCATCTTTACTAAAAGGTCCGTTGTCGCTAAAATGCAATTTTTCAAAATGCTTGCAGAGCTTCATATAATGTTATATATATATTACAAGGTTCACAAGGTTGACTTGAGATTCATCATCAAATTTAATTGATTCAGCAATAGAAATAGAAACATTTTGTCCATTAATAATACACTATTTAAACATTTACACACATTTTCAGTCAAATAAAATTGAAGAAAGCATTAGGTTCATGAGCTGCGGAGTAGAGGATTATCCTTTGGGGACGGACATCTATCGCTGCGTCCCCCAAATACAAAAGATAATTCTCTGCTTCGTCGCCCGTGATTAAAATATTGTGTTTTATGGAGCAAGCACTTCCGTACAGATGGGGGCTTGGGGTATATGCCCCAAACACTTTCACGGCCAAGAAAAAATAAACAAAAGAAACAAATGAAAAGAGTGGAATATCATTTTCTGAGTATTTTGTCATTATCTATCAAAATTTTGCATATTTTTAGATTATTTGCTCCAGCCTCTTTGTCTGTCCCCTAAAATCATTGATTATTATCCAATTACAAGCAAGATTACCTTTGACAGCCCTTAATTAAATTTGCTTGTGATTCACATTGTATGCACATTAAACATTAATGTTAACATCCTTGCTTATATATAATAATAATCACAAAATTATTGTACATGTTCATGTATAAAGTGAAAAACGCGAGTGCATTCCCAGAATTATGGGACATTGCAAGAAAAGATACAATTAAAAATCATGTATATGAAAGGGGGTTGCAAGGAAGTTGACATTAAACACATATCTACAAAAACTGCGTTTGATTAACGGACTTATACTTGACTTTGACCTAGGCTTGATTTGGAATTGAATTTATTTATTTATTATTCATTTATTTCAATATATTTAACCAGGGTAGCCCACTCAGCAATAAACTGGTCTCCCGTGGGGCCCTGGAATACAAAAACAAGTATAAAACAGTCAAATACACAGTAAAATATACAAAGAAATTGAATGTATAAGTTTCTTGCAGCGTCCCATGTAAAGCAGAGTAGATCTACTCCTAAACCAGCGCCACACTGAGTATACAAGTTGGCAGTGGTTGTTTTTCCCTCTCCATGATCAACAACTGCAAATTTCACTTAAAATATATTTTCATATAAAAATAATACAAATTAGATTCACTTAACCACGATTTGTTGCATACATCAAAGCAGCATTAGAACAAATTTAGAAATAAATAGTAATAGAAACATTCATGGGAAAATTTAACAAAGCAGATGAGATTTTGTCACATTAAAAAGGCGATGTTCGTAGAGACAGAATGCTAATCATGATCATGATCACCCTTCGTGTATGTTGCTGTGAACATTCTCAAAAACGTGAACAAGAAATTTCCTATGATGCAGCAAATGGTTATGATAGCAGCTTTATGTTCAACAGATGACGCAATCAGCTTCCAGAGGTCAGCATTTTCTGTCGCGGGGATATTGGATAGCCTTGAGGGACTCCTCAGATCTGTCAGTTCGCTTTGTTCTGGACAATCGTTGTTGCCTACCACATGATCAAACGGTTGAGATACACCGGATATGGGTTCACCGTTTTGACCAGATCTGATATGTTGGTGGTGATCTTTACTCAAAAAGCACATCAAACATTTAGGTACAGGTCTTGTGTTGGCGAAGCCGTACATTCGCAGAACGAGTGCCTCTGCTATTAGGGATGCACCTGCGACGACTACCATCGTACATATGTAATTGGCTGGAAAATAGATGTTGGCGATAAAGTAAGGATAAATTATATGAATATTATATCACAACACGAAGACAACAGTGAACGAAAACCACTTGGTTTGTTGAACTTATCATTAATTGCTCTTGATGTAAGAACTCCAAGATCACCTTCAGAATGATATGTAATTGTCAAAGGTGTATATTTATGCTGCGCATGATAGATAAGAAAACAGAAGGTTTCACAAGTCACACCCTTCGTCAATGCCCACGGTGTGACAAAAAGAAGAATTTAAAATGCGATTTAGAAACAGTGGTAAAAACCACGTCTGTATTATGACTGTTTCAGAAACAGATTTTGAACTCTTCTTTTGTCATACCTTTGATTGGCAGTGACGAAGTGTTACGTTGCCATTCATTTTTGAGAGCTAAGCTCCGTTTTCTTTTAAAATCTATTATTTCAATTTGTTTGTGGCATTCTTCTATTACTAATCGTGCTATTTCTTGCATTTTTTAGATGCCAAAGAGACAAAAAATTATTTACACATAGACCTATTCACTTCTTTCGCAATATATATATATATATATATATATATATATATATATATATATATAAATGTGTAAAGTTATACATGTACAACAGCTTTTGGCAACTCTTTTTTATTTAAATATTGTAAGAAATGGATGAAGAGAACAATGGTAGGCGTAGCTTAAATCAAGGTTCCCCAGAGCTATCTACCCTTTGGAAAAATTGGTGATGCCGAAAAAATGTCTCTGCCGGGAATCGAACCCGGGCCCCCAGCTTTGAACGCCGGTGCCTTAACCACTAGACCACAGAGACGGTTAGGGCATTGACGAAGGGTGTGACTTGTGAAACCTTCTGTTTTCTTATCTATCATGCGCAGTATAAATATACACATTTTCGACACTATACCAATTATATATTCCTTTGTCAGGTGAAGTGTCGAAAATCTGTCTATCTGACGGTCAATCGGATCGGGCTCGCCCTAGCTACTAACCGTCTCTGTGGTCTAGTGATTAAGGCACCGGCGTTCAAAGCTGGGGGCCCGGGTTCGATTCCCGGCAGAGACATTTTTTCGGCATCACCAATTTTTCCAAAGGGTAGATAGCTCTGGGGAACCTTGATTTAAGCTACGCCTACCATTGTTCTCTTCATCCATTTCTTACAATATATATATATATATATATATATATATATACATATATATATATATATATATATATATATATATTTCGTTCTTTCTTTCTTCTTTCACTGCGCCATGGGCACTCTGCCGAGTGGATTTGGCGCATTACAAATCACATATATTATTATATATATACATGTGTGTACATATACATGTACATATATATGCTAAATTACCAAAGATTGGAGAACCTGTCGGTGGCATGGCAGATCGTACAGTTTCTTGGAAGAGCACCATGGCTAGGAGATTGGTGATACCAAAGGAGATCTTCTCTCCAGACTCTGGAGGCAGTAGAAATATTATCATGGTGGATAAAGAGAGTAAGACGGACGGGATAATAATACCTACGACGTACACCTTTGATTTTCTCCTGAATGTGATGGCATAACAAATCTCCACAAATGGTTCGGTAGCGGTACTGTAAGTTTCTTCTGTCCTATATGCTGTATCATCCAAGATCTCCCATACGCCGTTGTCAACGTATCGGTCTATCGTCGTTTCGTTACGTTCAAAGAAGTAGTCCACGTCCTGCATGTTCACGGTATTCGACCAGGGTCCCCATACAAATCTACAAGTTTGGATATCGAAAGGGAAGAGTTTGACATCAAGGAGGCATAGACTGGTGATCATAGCAGGAGAAAGCCAAATAACCATGCCATTTGAATATACCTCCGCGCGACGGTGATTCAATGTCAAGAACTCCTTGCTGTTACTGTATAAAGTAAGAATGAAAAACATGACCAAGTATTGGTTAGCCCCACGGTCAGTCTTTTAATCTTGCAAGGACAAATAGCCCCCTTTTATGGTCTCAGACCATCCCCATGCAAGGACGATTTTTTTTTAATTCGTCAGTACTTGCGCACCCGACGAGAGAGGGCAGGGGAATGACGATAGTACATGGCCTATGGGAAAGTTGTCCTTGCTCCTTGTCATAATTTACTTACCCAGTTGCTAATTTGGAATCTACATAGTCTTAGGGATCTCAATTTCAAAGCAGCCATGACTTTGTTATTACTTGTCCAATTTCTGTCAAACTTTCACCTCTCTGTTTTATTCATTTTTCTCCTTTCTAACAAAACATTTTATGACCAAGGCTGGATTCCCCTTTAAGATTTTTCATCGACTCGCCGGAAACTTCCATGAAATCCGATTGGCTGATAAACACACGTTTCTAACTGTAACTATGGTAACTATCAGATAAAACAGATTCTATCGGATAAAACAACCGACAAGTCCTTTTATGAAACACTCCCTGACAGTGACAGTTTAACCATGCGAGACTATGTATTCGTGTAGGTTTATAGAAGTTACAAGAAAACTTTATTATTAGCAGTTTTTCGCATTCAGTCGGACCTTTCTATTGGTCGTTGGTCTTTATTACACTCTAGTTTTAGGATTACATTTTTGACAAATTATTATGCCATTGTAAAAAATATCTTCTCATACATAAAAAAATTACTCCTGATAAAGAAAAAAGTTTATTCTGCTATATACTATGGTCAAATAATTAACTATTAAGATGTATTCGATCACAAAGGAGGTATATCAATTACTAAACACGATTGTCAAATCGAGTCTTGCACCCTTTGATTCATTACCTGCAACAATGTTTTTTTAATTACCCCTAACCTATACCAACCTTGTCAAGAGTGTAAGATCAGGATTCCATATCTGATCAACGTTTACTTGAAGTGATTTTACTCCTCCATAATCGCTCTCATTCCACCTCAGAAATTCGTCTGTCCAAATCTGAATTAAAAAAAATTTGAGGCAGAAAGTCATCATTGGTATCGAGTGTGATAGCCAAATAGTCTTTTCGAGACAAAAAAAAAACATAACCAAGCGACCCGCTTGAAGCTGAAGACGGGTGTCGGGTTAAAAAGTAATTGCTTGATTTTAACGAAGGCGCATAGAATGTCGTCAACAATCTCATCCTCTTGTTACCGGGGTTCAATGGCGTATCTAGGGCATAAATGGCGCCCGGGACAAGTGCAAAATTGCTTCCCTTTCAAGTGTATGTTCTATTATTATGTGTGTGTGTGAAGTTATACATGTACAACAGCTTTGGCAACTCTTTCATTGAAATACTGTGTGAAAGAAATTGATGAAGAGAACAATGGTAGGCTTGGCTTAAATCAAGGTTCCTAGAGCTATCTACCCTTTGGAAAAATTCGTGATGCCGAAAAAATGTCTCTGCCGGGAATCGAACCCGGACCCCCAGCTTTGAACGCCGCGGCGTTCAAAGCTGGCGCGCCGGTGCCTTAACCACTAGACCACAGAGATGGGTTAGTGGCTAGGGCGACCCCGATCCAATTGACCGTCAGGTAGACAGATTTTCGACACTATATCAATTATAATTTCCTTTGTCGGGTGAAGGTGGGTTTTGAACAATGACAAGCCGCCATGCCTCAGCTGGATCAAAGGTATTGCTTTGATACAGCACACGTATGGGAGAAAGTATACAAATGTGTGAAGTTATACATGCACAACAGCTTTGTTCTCTTCATCCATTTCTTTCACAATATATATATAAACTACACTCAGTAAAGCGATTCTATGTTAGCTTTTCATTTTTGGTATCATATAACATGATTCGTATCTAACAACGAACGAGAGCGCGAAGCACAGGCTGAACATTGTTAAAATTTAGACCTGAAGTCGGGACATTTTAGGGAGAAGTAATCCCACGATGCGTATCTAACTATGCAATCAATGAGCTGAAATTTTTTATATACTTACCTGAAAGGGGGGGGGGGGGTGTCTGTGATCGATATCGAGTATTATTAGTTTCAGTGATTATAATGGATTATGTCCATATATATCAACTTACCAATTTCATTGAACAGAAGAGCGTCACCTGTTGTTTTGGTTCATCCTATACGATAAAATATCGATAGATGGCAAATTAATGCACTTTGATTTCCGTGATCTAGCTTAAATGAGTAATGACTACTCAGTGTAGATTAATGTGAATACTAATTAAAGATGAATAAGTTGTTCATTTTGGGGGTATGATTATGCATGGACCTATCCACGGATGGTTCTTCTTGTTACTGCATGGGGCCGCTGAGCGTTGTCACATCACCCCCAGTAACAAAAGATATCCTCCGTGGATAGGTCCATGTGATTATGGAGTAGAATCTAATGGTTTGAAAGGGGCTCATAAGTAATAGAGCTACTCTTTTGGAAAGACAAATAATTTTTTTTGCAATCAATGAATGGTCGATATATTTTGAATCATTTTTAATGTAAACGCCAATTTCCCTATATAATTTTGTGTGTGTATCTTGTACAGTTTATACAGTTTACGGAGCTGTTCAGTTCGCACACTTTAAAAATATACCTCAGTTATTTTCTGGGTTATTATTTCCTTTGGGAACATTTTTCTAAATTACATTAGGATTGAATTGGACTGGAGTCACGTCGAAATTCTTATGTAATTATATTAAATCTATTTGTCAATCATCATTTAAAAAAAATTTACACAAGACTTACGAAATCAGCAATGTGTTCTAATAACATTCTCATCCGAACTTTGACAGGAGCAGAGTCGTTTTTGATAGGGCGGATGGTTGGAGGTCCGTACGAGTCGATAACCTCTTTATAAAGCTTTCTCCTCCACTCTCTTATCCCATCATCATACTCAATTCCTACACGTATTCGAGGAGAGAGAATGGGAAAGAGGGGGAGAGAGAACAGAGAGAGAAAGGGTGCAAAAGAGAATATGAGAAGCAAAAGGGCAAGAAAGTGGGGTGAAAGAAAAGGGGATTTGAATTATTAAAAATAGCATTAAACAGTTTAGAATTTTTTTTAAAAAAAGGTCAAACTTCACTAACAAAATAAATAGGCCTACAAGAGCTTCTTGGACTGGTTTGAGGACCCTTACACTGGTATATAACCATATTTCGTGTACAGAAATTAGTCAAGAAACCGGGTATGGTGGCTCAGTGGTAGAGCGTCCGCCTCATGAACGGGAGGTCATGGGTTCGATCAGTGGCCGAGTCATACCATATAAATGGAACCCTCTCCCTTATTATTATTATTATTATCAGCATTATTATTAGAGAGAGGCAGATCAACTGGACATGATTATGTTAAAAACGAAGCAGGTATTAATGGAGGAATAACATTGCAAACACTGCACGATAATTGTGTAATTTTCATGAATAGGTTAAAAGATTTATGACATGCTTGCTACCATTACTGAATAATATAATATAATACCCAGAATCCGTATGATTTATTTCAACTCATTCTGTATTCATGGGGTTAAAGTCTGTCTTATGCTTTGGGAAAGTGTCAGTCATTTTGAATTAGAGTATAGTGTCATTTACATTTAAATATCACAAAAGTGAAGTGGTCATTACATGTTTTACACTAGCTGTACCAAAATTTCGTATTTAACGCCCTCCCTTGGTAATGCTTTTTTATATCCAAAAGAACCCTTTGAATACTTATTTCACAAATTTAGCAATTGGGCATTATAAAAGCTACAAAAACAAACAGATCACACACTGAAATTATTTGCCCATCTCATGCTGGAGAAGAGGTTCAAAACAAGACAATTATATCATTTTATTTTACCCGATCAAAATACGTTAAAATCGCCGAATTTATCAGATAAAACATGTTTTTATTCTATATCCTTCACATAGAATCACTTTAGTGCACATACGTGCATATAGAGATCGGCTTTTAAAGCAATTATGGCTGAATCTTTTTTATGCGGTGAGTGATGGAAGCAATGGATCACCGTACTTCCCGCTCAGTGAAACCTGGTGAGCCGTGTCATTTCATTCAGTATTGATAATAAAAAGATAATGCCTCCAAATTGATCAGGCAACTCAATGTGGTTCTGACGAAGTCCATCTTTAAATTGAGATTACCCAGCATCATACATGATAAATTTTAATTTAATGATGCCATAAATGCTCTAAATTGAACGGGAATCGGGCAATCAACAAAACTTTGTCCATCGGTCCCTGGTGTTCTGAAAGGCTTTAATAGCTAGGACCGATCCTTTATTAATGAATTTGGGGTGTGCGAATTCTTATTTCATGGATATTTCTGTTCCGTATCAGGACAACTCCCCCTGGACAATTACCCCGGACAAGGCCCGGATAACCCCCAGGACAATTCCCCCCCCCCCGATTACCCCCGAGGACATTACCCATGAAAAATACTCCCGTAGACAATTACCCCGACGGACAAATACCCCTCGGACGATTACCCCCTGGACAATTACCCCCCCCCCCCCCCCGAGACCGAGGACAGTCACCCCTCAGAGAAAAAGAGAACACAAAGTCATACGACGGCCGTACGTTTGACGTAAGAAGTACTCAAGGCATTCTCGAGTATCTTGGAATCCTACGAACGCTGCAAATCTTTACGAAACCCAGAATGTGTTCTTATGTGTATTATCTTTGCTTTAAAGTGATTAAACTTACTGTATCAAGTTATAAAACCACATCTTAATTTGGAATGTGCACCAATTATTTCATAATCTTAGCTTCTTGCTTTTTGTATTGTTTTTAAATATCAGTTTTATACTTGTCACTATTAGTGTTCATGGTTGCGTTATCGACTTTCAATATTTTACATAATATGAAGGTGTTTTTTTAATGTTTTATCTATTTGCCTGATATTTTTTCCTGAAATTAAACCGAAAATAAATAAATATCAGATCAGTTGGAATCAGAGATATTCAGCATTTGTGATTATTATATGTAATCGTGTCCTTACATGAATGTTCAATTGTTCTATGAAAACTTGAAAATAAAAGGAAATATGAGGACCAGTTTGCATATTTTCTGATGCATATATAGCCAACCGGGAGGTTCGGGGCGCACCCCCCCCCCTTTCATTACACAGAAGGCGCCGCTAAACAAAAAAAAATGTGAAGAAAAAGGGGGAAGGGAGAAAAAGGGGGAAAAGAGCAGAAAGTGAGAGAGAGAAAGAAAAAGGGAGAAAGAAAAAAAGGGGAAAGAGCAATATAAACGAGAAAAGGAAAGAGAAAGTTATTTAGAAAAGATGAAGTAGAAAATAATCCTAAAACCTGTGCCCCCGGCCAAGACATACGATGGGTTCCGCTTGATTCTTAACATCGATGCCAGAGAGGAGGGGGGGGGTAATTTTCCGGGGGTTATTGTTATGGGGTATATGTCCTCAGGGGAAATTGTCCTCGGGGTAAATGACCTCAGGGGTAATTGTCCGGGGGTGATTGTCCGAGGGTAATTGTCCTAGAACCGTCAATGTGCATACATGAAAACTTAAGATTTACAAGCATTTTTTTAATCACAAGAAGTATCATTTGCTTGATTTAAACCATTCCTTTCAAACAGCCTTGAAATTATTCAAACGTCCATTTGCCATTATCTGACCAATGTGGTGTTTTATCCCGCACTATATTATGCATTTAAGTGCGATTTTAAGTCAAACTTAAATCTTTGTGAAACACCCCCTGGAAGTATTGATGCGATGTCTTGATGTATGAAAATGTCCAAGTACTTGAAGTGTCTGTATATGAATCACATGTAATTATTTATTAAGTGAAGAACGAATGTAATGATATATAAACAAAAACGGTATCTTAACTGCCTGTTTGATCACTTTGTTGAATTGAATTCTGTTACAGCGAAGTCATCCTCTTGTATATACTCATTGACCGGCGTGCTTTACGTTATTTCTCAATCTGTTATTTTAAAAAAAATGATAAAGAACCCAGGATCAAGTGCATGAGTATTGATTCATTAAACGTTTATCTCTTTATAGCTGTTTTAAAAGGAGTCGCAGGATTTCTGATAAACGTTCGAATGCATTTCATTTCACATTTTTAATAGGCAATTTATCATGATAAATATCTATCCACGGATCACAAACGACTGCGCTAGGTCTGCAATAGTATATATGTATTTGATGCAGATCTGCTCCGATTTGGTTTCAAGAAATGGGGTTTATATACAAAAGAATGCAAATGGAATTATGAAAATAAAAATTACGAATTCATCTTCTCTGTGTTCTATGATTTATATCCTAAAAGGCACCACGAGTTTGGAATTATGTATTATTTATGGATTTTGAAACAACTTATAATTATGTTGATCTAATTCTGATCAATATGAAGATTACATTTCAATTAAAATGTAAACCCTTTTAATCAATCATGGTTATTCACCCAAATCGAATTGATGGTTACGACGATTTTTCTTAAAAGGAGTTCAATATTCATATGGCAGGAATGAGCTTTAATGTAATATATTTGTTATGAATTATTCACTTTGTTAGTTAGATTTCAAATATTTTGATAATATTACACAAACACAGATATTTTACGTCATGACAAATTGTAAGACAATTTAAAGAATTTTGAACCTAGTACATGTATCATAATTTGTATTGTCGTACAATGTCACCTTGTGCGAATTTTATCCGTCAAATTTGATTCTCGGGGTAGGCCTGTATGTATATTGAACGAGTAAAATAAGTCACATTATAGAAATAAGCAGAGCAAATGAATGAACATAACTTCACTATAACTTAGACCAAGAAGGGGAAGAATTTATTAGCGCTCAGGGTAATATTGAGTGAAAAACTGAAATAAGTGACAGGATACCATAACAAACGTATGGAAAGCAAAAGAATAAATACCACTTAGCAGCTTAAGCAATGAAGTCAATCTGTGAGTATAAGCACAGTTCAATCATTACGCTGTCAACTAAAAAGGCATTTACGTTAATCACATTACTATTACAAACCGGTCGATGGTGTGTGCTCTGAATAATAAATTAAGAGGCTTTTTATAGGAGGAAATTATAATTTGTTTAACAAATTTTCGGCATTACTCCTATTTGTTTAAGATCAGTATGCTCGATCTGTAATGAAAATCATAAGATCAGTATGCTCGATCTGTATGAAAATCATAAATCATAAGTCAGAAAAAAATTGGAACCAGTGGGATTCGAACCTGCCATCTACTGCTTTCCGGGCAGCGACCCATGCTAAGCTTCTTGATAAGAAAAGAAAAAGTTTAAAGATGACCTCTATTCAAAGACATGCAGTCATCGATGTCCGTCTTAGGGTGCTCTTTCAGCCTCGTTCACCAGCTATCGTTACTTTACAGCCTTTTATCACATAATATGTCACGCTAAATTTCAGAGACGCTGTTTTCGTTATGTAGAGATGCAATTGTGGTGCAAATTTGTGCATGGGCCATGATCTTCAGTTAACTTCTATCTTTTGGTCAAAATAAATTGATGTTTGCAGAGTTTAAGGGAAAGGGAAACCAAGGTTTACCGCACCGAATTTCTTTCAAGAAATCACTGAGCCCCCCCCCAAAAAAAAAAAAATTATCGATAATAGAGGACTAGGCTGAAACTTAATTTCAGCTATTGCGAAGGTATATTTTACAATTGGAGAGATTAAATAAGAAGAGAAAAGACACTTTCTCAACAGATGGAGGTGCATGATGGGAAAGCACTAGCGTACAGTTACTTTGGGGAGGGGCTTGGGGAGTCTTACCAGCCCCCCCCCCCCCACAAAAAAAAGAAACACGACCAAGAAAAAATAGAGAAGGAAGGGATAATGGTGTAACATGATAATTATCATTTTCTGAATATTATGTCAAAATCTATCACAAACTTGGATTTTCGTAATAAAAATGTCGGAATATTTGCCCGCTCGCAACGTTTTTTTTTTTATTTTACGCTATAGGCCATATCGAGCCCACTCAAAAAAATTGTGGCTCATTACGCCACTATGGGAAAGGTACTTCGTGATGTCGAGGGGGGGGTGAGCCTGCAGTGATGAGGAACATTTTAATCATGTAAATTATAATCGTGCAAGTGTCCATATTCTGTTGACAGAGATTGAATATTCTGCTGGAAAGGAAGGGAAAAACACTAAAATGTTGTGCGGGGTGCATGTCGATCGAGGGATGGAAGATTAATGTTGTCAATGAATATTAATGAATTAGCAGGCGTATCAAGAATTTGTACACCGTCACAAGTTCCACTGAGGAGTTCCGGTCCCTAAGTTTCTTTAGTATCTTCTTCGCGATGTCTCGAGACATTTGATGGTCGTTTTAAAAAAAATCTAAATTTTGATCGCGATTCTGATGTTAATTTTCCTCGAGTTTGAATGGCCCCTAATTAATCCAACGTGATTCGTTCTATGTCGTCAAAATTAATAGTATAAAAATGTTTGGTGCGCTGCTTATTATGTTAGTTTAACACTGATGGGTGTGCAGTCGGTGGACGGTCATTTTTGTTACAACAAGAACAAGAATTTCTTTAATATTGAAGAAAAATATAGTGTAAGAAAATTAAGAACAAAATGCGCTGTAAAATTAACATTACTCGATAATGGTATATTATATACACCCCGATTTACACTGGATCAGTATTGTCAGTGTTATCAATTGATCACCAGAGGTGTAAAATCAACACCATGCAGTGTTAGTGTAAAATTAGCATTTATAAGCAAATAGTCAAATGTAACAAATGCCAAAAATTGTAACTTTTCAAAATCACGTTATAATCAAATATCTGTCTGCGTTGTCCTCTTTAATTTTTTTTTGTGTGTGTTCAGGTTTAACCACCTGGTGTTGAAATCAACATCGTTCTATTTACGATGTGAAAGTAGGTCAAATAGGAATGGATGACCTCTTCAAATTTTCTGCTCAGATTACAGTGTTAACTACCATCGATTCTAGATTTAATTTCAGAATTACTACTACGAATCAGCTGTAAATGGGTGTTTTTATCTTTGCTATTTTCTTTAAGTGTCTGTATACTCAACTACGGCCTATGAATCTCCATTTGGATGGGACAACAGATGTGGTATTTCGCAGGGTTGTCTTTTGGGACCGCTCCTTTTTATTCTATCCCTCAATGATCAGAAAGATTCTTCAGATATTTTAGAATTGTTGTTTCTGCCCTCTCTCTAATGGTTATTTTTACAATACTTGTAACGTTTTAATTTTGTATGTAAACAAACGGTCACATCCAGTACCGTTTGAAAATATCCAGCCTGTAATATGATCATATTGGTGATTATCATTTAATTGTCATTCAATATAGACATCTGTTAAGGAATAAGATAAGGCTAAAAGAAACATGTATCACCCAAAACTTCAAAGTCATGTGTCACGGAATCGTACATTATTTACATAGATCAGAAACATTTTAGGAACGAAATCCCATGCAGTATTTAAAGTAAATAACGCTCAAACCACTCGCTCACAAACACGGTTGTTTTTTTGCTCAATTTCAATATATATAGCTCTATGCTATCAATTTTACGAATGTTGCATCTTACCATTGACATTATTAGCCAAGAGCCATTGTATACCCCAGCAAATGAGCATCAAACGATGAATTTCCATTTCTAAATCGTAATAATCCTAGATAGATACAGCGAAAGCGTTGGGTCTCCTTGATCTATGAAGCTATAAATGAGCTCTGTGTTATACATACAATGAATTATATCCATCTCCCCGCACGATGTATTGGGTTAGCCAAGTTCAATCTTTCCTAGTATGTTCGTGACATCCGATACGACGCCAACACCTTTACTTGGAGTCACAAACGTTATACCACACTAACCATGCATGGTATACAGTGTTCTTCATGCACTAATAATTCCATGGCTGGTTATGTTGTTGTTGTTGTTTTTATTTCCGTAAGATTTAAAAAAATCATACAATTTTACAAATAAAAACGTACAGTTTATACAAGCAAGATAAAATTATGGATGGAAGCCCATATTCAGCTTCTATTATAATTGTTGCTGCTGGTCTTCCGTGGAGCCAGTGCAATATACGACAAACAATATGACAAATCATAACATGTAATATGATCCATTGATAATACTAAAAACTAAAAAACTAAAACTAAAGTAAAACAAAGTAAAACATATATGAAAAGAGTACATAATATATACATGTATATATACATATATATTTATTTAAAAAAAGAATGTGTTTTAAGTATGTTGCCTGTTCCAAGTAACATGCATACAATTTTGTCGTAATTGATCTTTAAATTGTTATCATTCACCCATGGTACCAGACATTTAAACTCTTTATTCAGGACTTTTCCAAAATTTCAGGATTTTTATGCGAATAATGAATGACCGTGTCATCTGCATAAAGATGAACTTTGCACTCAAAAGCAAAATCAAAGCAAAATTTATGTCATTTATATTTTAAAAAAAGATGAACAACAGCGGTCCCAGTAAAGAACCTTGTGGTACATCTTTCGTAATCGCTTTTTCTTCAAAAAGTACATTATTGATACAAGTTCTAATTTTCCTGCTGGATAACTATTAAGTTTCTAAACCATTGTAACTCTTTACCCTTGACACCAATAGACTATGCGTTGAACGAGTAATCTGTGACTGTGGCTAGTGCGGTTACATTGGAGTGTTTTGAACTAAATCCCGACTGATTTTGGCTAAGCAAGGAATGCATCTTCAAATAATCGAGTAAAACTGTCTTTGAACTATTCTTCCCAGAACTTTAGAGGCACAAGGCAACAACGAGACCGGCCTGTAGTTATTATAATCTAATTTGTCTCCTTTTTGTATGGGTATTACTTTTGCCGCTTTCCATTTGTCAGGCACTATTCCATCCGATAAGTAAAGGGTTCAATCATTTCAGTTATCGATTCCTTGATAACGAACATAGAAATTCCATCTGAACCAGCTGACTTTTTTTTGTTTTCATTGACATTACATGCTTGAGGACACTAGATGGGTATACATATAAAAATTCAAATTTTCTGTCAGGAGACCTAATGTCCTGAGAATCGAGTCTATTCTTAGCTGTTTGCTAATATACTTCAAATATTAGAAGATAATATATTTGCAAAATGATTATTAAACTCATTAGCAAGTCCATTCGAATTTTGTTTAGCGAAAGGGCTTCTAGAGAATTACAATTATTGCCCATAATAAAGATGAATTAGCTTTTTAGGGATCTTTGAGGGGAGGGGCATGTTTTCAAGAAAATGACCCCAGTGAGTGGTTAAAGCGACGACATTAACATAGTAATGTGTAAGCAGAATTGTCCTTTAAAAAACGTCATTTATTAGAACTGTGTAGTCCTTCATGAAACTATACCTCCCAGGAAGTAACAGAATAATTCTAGAATATTCAACCCAAAATATGTGAAAAATCACACTAAAATAAGTAAAAAAAAAATCATTGTCATTTCAATGTGTTTGGAGACCGAGCAGTTGAACGAAGCAACCATGCAGAGCCCAGGGCTCAACTAGTCGCCCTCCCCCTCTTGTACAAAAATCCTAGCTATGGGTATTTTTCGTAATGTGCACATGAC
The DNA here is from genome assembly GCF_018143015.1 of Lytechinus variegatus. Classification (NCBI taxonomy): domain Eukaryota; kingdom Metazoa; phylum Echinodermata; class Echinoidea; order Temnopleuroida; family Toxopneustidae; genus Lytechinus; species Lytechinus variegatus. The sequence continues at coordinate 44,184,637 of NC_054746.1, forward strand.
TTGTTGATGACCATCGTTTATTAGATTGTGAATATTTCATTCTACCCAGAGATTCTATTCTCCCTCTCGTCGTAAATAATAGATATTAACCCCTGGATTTTTTTTTACATTGCCAAAAAGAAATAATCAGCAGTATAATATTCCGTAATTAGGGGTTCAAGGGGTATGCTGCTTGAAAAGAATCTTTCATTGCTTTATCGAAAAGTGGCCAAATTCATCTTTCTGAAACCGACACCCATGATTTGGGATGGCGTCGTCAGTATACTGCTCCCTTTGAAAGAGACATCTGTCTTGAGCCGATGTTTACTGAACTTACCGCGAAGGAGACAAGCAGCTGCCATATACATTGAGAATGCGACCAATCATCATCATTTTTGCTCCAGATGGCTCCTTTGGTATCACCATAGCCGTAATGACATGTAAATGCCATTCTATCAAGGAGTCATTATAAGTGACCCAGGTTGGTCGAGTCGGAGCCACTTATCCGTAGCACTTTTTTTTCTGAATAACAAAAAATGATGATGAAAAAATAATAAGAAAAATAAGTATACGGGACTAGAGAGAGAGGATGGGTGCGAAAGAATAGGTAGTAAATATTAAAGGGGAAATAAACAGGCATTTCTTGCTAAATTTATGAAAGCGGTACAAAGTATCTTTAGGTCCTACCATAATACCCAATGATAATTCCACATTTTATACTGGTAAACAAAATTTTGATCAATCGCCACTTCTCTCGGAGGAAAAGCAACTGAGTTGCCGCTTTTTCCTCTTTTCTTCTCTCAGCCCTCTTTTCTAATCCTTCCTCACTTATTTGAATTGTGTCTCTACAGGCCTATCCCGCTTAAAGATTTTAGGAACCTACACCCTCTACATATTTATATTTTCATGGCGATATGTGTTTATGAATGCATTGCTGCAGACAAGTCTTTAAAAGTCTGTAAAAAATGAAAAATTGTATAATTCAAACAATACAAAACAAAAGAAATAGTGAGTGATAGACATCATCGACTGACCCATTTGCATGCCATTGAGTTGTGCATTTCACTGTTTTGTGAAAAATAGGCGAAACTGCAAAATTCCATTACTTTTTTTATTTTACATCCGATTTTGATGAAGTTGAGCGTTATGTTTGTTTAATTTTTCTCTATTTATTCAAATCAACATTTTTATGGGGTGGACTTGAACTTTAAAGCCTACCGACATAAAACATGTCGGTGATTTATACAAATTAAGCAGTTTTACGAGAAATTACCTTGACTCTGAAATTCGAAAAAATATATCACTAAATGTGTTCAAAGAGAAATATAAAACTCTTATACTTAATCAGTATTTGAATTGATATAATTCAATAGGCTCTTGTATTTAGAGTTAGTAATAGTCTTGTTTTGTCTAGGGTTTGTTCGGCTTTTGTTGTCTCATTAGAGTGTAATTTCTAAACTATTTTTTTTAACCTTAAGTAATTGGGTTGGCGTTTATAAGGTTCGTCATTTCTTGCCACTACCCTCACTCATGCTCACTTACTGTCGGTATTAATATAATTATGTTTCTATGGTGATTGTTTTTTATGAGTGAAAAATAAATGCAAATTGAATTGATATAAAAGATTGAATGAAAATTTGTTAGAACGGCGCCAATAACTATGTATTTCCCAAGCCTGTTTGATCGAACCCCTTAAAATGTTCAAAAGCAAGAAATAAACGGGAAGGAACATTAGAAGAGAAGAGTGAAGAGAAAAGATGACAAGATAAAAGAACAGGTGAAATGAAAAAAAAGCGTTTTAAAGCCCGTGAAAGGGTGGATCGAAAACGAAAATGGCATCTGAAAAATTATTGAACGTCAAAGTTTGCGTGTTACACAAATCATGATTCATACGCGGGATGCGGGTATGGTTCTAATTTTATTTTCGAAAGATATGGAGTATAGGCCTATGCCACGTGTTTTGACATGTTTGATATATCATAATCGTACTGTTTAATTCAATTATGCCTATGTCATGTATGTTGGGGGTTGCCCTGGGGTGGAACTAAAAAATAGTAGTCACGGGGATAGTAAGTGGTTTTTCAGTGACACGTGGCAAATGTTACGGTGTATTGTACTCCATGGTTATGCCGGTGCGGCATGGTGACCTCTTTTTTTTTCAAACCTCATGTGACTCCTATGGCTAGTTCTTCACATTTCGCTCTAGCCGAAATGGCCCCCATTTTAAAAACACTCTCTCACTTAATGACCCTATATTCTCTCACTGAATGACTTAACGAATTACAATATTGTTGTTACTTTTCTGATAAAATTTGAAATTTTCAGCTGAATTAAACACTCTATGACCCTGATTTTTAATAAACAGAAGGCATCACCGAATTACCGCCTTAATTTTGCAATCCTCACCAATAAGCCAGTTCGTAGTTCCTTTCTGCGCATGATAGAAAGATTCTACGCATGATCAGAAGAAGGTCATTTGTACTAAAGTGACATGGTGCTTTAAAATCTAATGAGATAAGCACCAACTTTGATGTCTTGATTATTCATATATTCTTTTGAATTCTCGTTTTCATTTACATCCACAAAAAAACAATGCTTCCTCGAACGACTGGTATTTCACCTTTGCAAAGTACATCGTGCAACATGCTAAGATATGCATTTAAAGTAGGAATGCAACAAATGCCTTCATTAAGTGTTCATTTGTGTGCTATTCTAGTCACCTGATCTATTCAATTTCTTCACCCTGCTATGTAAGGCAAGCTTACGTAATATCTTGCTTTGAAATCTGCCTATCATGATGAAAGAAATGAAAGGTCATTTGACCAAAATTGTCCATGAAGTAACTACGAACTGGTCTATTAATGTCCCCATATTTCTCTTCTTTCTTTTTCTTCACTAAAAGACCACCTTTCCCCTCAATTTTGTTAACTGAAAGGCCCCTTCTTTGGTGGTCTGTTACCCGGTCCCACCTTCTCTGTATATCCGCGCCTGCATAGCGATGTAAGCCGATGTAAATATCCCTAATCAAATCAAACATGATTATAATATACCAAGACATGTGGCGTCATCCATATATTATTTCGTCCATGAGATGAAAACATATCTGCATGTCAGGTATGCATTACGCGCGCGAACCTCGTCGGTCAATTCTATTGTCCTATTTTTTTCCTCAACCCCCCCCCCTCCCACTAGCTTTAGGATGTTCCTTCTTTTCTCATCTCTTCTCTGTTTTCCCTTCCTACTTCTCCTTTTCTCTTCTCTTCTCATCTTTCTCTACTCTTCTCTCCTCTTCGCTTCGTTTGCTTCCTTCTGATTCGGAGATACCGTACTTATATACCCTTTTTACACAGGCTTAAATTTCCTTAACCCCGTACTATACAGGTGGGGCTAAATTGCTATTTAGCCCCACCTATAGTATGGGGTTAAGCTTAGCCCACTTTCTTTTTACACAACATTTTTGCAAAGTGGGCTAACCCCACCTTTAGTACGGGATTATTTGGCCCTGCAAAAAAGCAGGGTTATCCCAGCAATTGCGGTGCTAAGCATCGCTGTAAAACGAAAGTGGGCTAAGCTTAACCCCGTACTACAGTGCGTATCAAAAAAAAACGGGACAGATTTGAAAAGTCTATAAAATTTTTGTTTCATATTATGATCTCTATATTTTGGTGTCAATAGGTGCTCTTGGGTCTTATCCTTCAAATGATATTCAAAAAAATTAGTTTCATTCATGCTTGAGCGAACACGGAATGTTTTTGTCTGGGGCTAAAAAGGAGGCTTGTGCCAAAATGGCATCAAATGATAAATATGATGGTCGGACTTCTTGCTAATCAGCAGACTTCCTCTTAACCTTTTCATTATCTTTGCCATAATTTTCGAATTAAGCGGACACAATTAATTTCCAAATCTACTTATTTGCTTGAATATTTCTTTTGTTGTTCCTTTTCAATAAGTTCTCTTTTAGGTTTGAATATTCCTTCTTTAGGCAAGAACATTTTTTTTTAAACCGAAGTTAGGGAGAGCGTGTTTTTGAAAATCCTTTCATTGTGTGCTACAAAGGTTATGGTGCCTTTGAACAGTGGTATATTGATAGCTGAGGGCTCGGGGTGCTCCCCCCCCCCTTTAAAAAAAATCATGACAAAAAAAACGGTGGAAAGAAAAATAACATAGAAAGTGAAATATAATATCATTTTCTGAATATTATGTCAAGATCACAAAATTTGATATTTTAATGAAAAAGTGAAAAAATTCGAAAATTATGGCAAAGATAATGAAAAGAGAAAGAGAAAGTCTGCTGATTAGCCAAAAGTCTAATCATCAAATTTGTCATTTCTGCCATTTTGGCGCAAGCCTCTTTTTGAACCCCCGACAAAAACGTCCCGTGTTCGCTCAAGCATGAACAAAATTTATTTTTTTAATGGCATTTCAAAGATAAGATCGCAGAGCATCTATTAACATCAAAATATAGATATAATATTTTGAAACAGATTTTGTATAGACCTTTCAAAACTGTCCCGTTTTTTTTTTGATACGCACTGTATAGGTGGGGCTAAATGGCAATTTAGCCCCACCTATAGTACGGGGTTAAGGAAATTTCAGCGTGTGTAAAAAGTGTACGAGTGAAGTACTTGTACTACGAATGATCGACAAAAACCACTAGTCCGGGGTAAGCGAGTTTCGTGTGTGAAAAGCAAGCATTCCTTATCCGGGGTTAGCAATAACAATTTGGCATGTGTAAAAAGGGTATAGATAAAAAAGCATATTTTCTCGCTTGGTCTATACTTTAGGAAATGATGTCATAGCCCTATGTAAGTTTGCAAACAATTATTCATGTTACATGTAACGAGATTGTATACCAATTCCCTTCCACACTGAGTGGGCCCCGAGGGTATAGACCCACTTTCCTCGAACTGCTTCTCACCAGCACCCTTTGTTCCATAAACCCTTGAAGATTCATTTATTGATTATATCAATCATTCTGATTGTTGAGGTATCATAGTCCAACGATCACAACATTTCACCTTTGATAGGGAGTATGTGTACTATATTTAGGCCTACACATTATAGTAAACGATACATTAATTATCATATTGCTGTACAACGGTCTTAACGAATTCGACATTAGCGTTTGGAGAAGGAGCATTTACTACCGTTTATCACCCATACATTTCCATTGGTAAGAATAACAAATTAGTATTTTTTGTAAATCAATTTAAGTTGATGACGAAGATTTTAAATTGCTTCCAAAAAGACATAATATGAACTTTTACAAAACCTCACACGCTATCACGTGCACATTTACACATGAATACAATCAACTTCTTCCAATTTATTGCAGGGATTTTTTTCACTGCATTGTCAGCTGTTTATGAACTACTTTTGTAGTACTTATTTTTTTTTAAACCTATACCAATATAGACTATTGTCGAGGCCCTGGCGACTCGTCTTATTCCTTAACCCACTGCCGCTCGCCAGCCGACTAACATGACTAACGCACTAGGCGAGGTATATATAAAGGCATCCCTCTCTTTGCTCGGGATCATGATCGACAAAGAAGAGCCTCCAGACCCTCGTTAAGAGGCTGATACCATTTCAGCTTCCCACTGTGTCTCTATCATCTATACATCCGTCTGCCTTATCCAGTGGCGTACTGTGGGTCACGGCATTGAGGGGCACCAAAAATTTTTTTTAGTCAGCGCGAGCTGAAAATATTTTATTTTCAGACCTAAAAAGGGACATTATAAGCATTTTTTTGTAATCCCCAAACAGGTTTTTTTAAGGGCTATATTTTAGGAATCCATTAAGAGTATACATATCTCACCATAATCATCTAATGCGGGTGCCAAGCGCTAGCTGATTTTGTATACATCTAAATACATGAAGCAAATGGAGTCATTATAATCATGATTTAATAACATACGCCTTTCACTAATCAAATATTGCGAGCGCGAAGCGCGAGCTGAAAATTTAGGAAATTCAGACTTGAAGAGGGGCATTTTCAGGCTTGTTTGTAGGAATTCACCAAGACCATATTTTATTAACCTAATCATGCGAGCGCGAGCTGATTATTTTTTTTTATATTCAGATCAGAAAAAGGGAAATTTTTAAGGACCGATTTTAGGAATTCATGAAGCGCAGATACATCTCACCAATCCACTAATGCGAACATAAGCATAGACAGGAAATGTTTTATATTAAGACCTTAAAATGGGGCAATCACTTTAAGAAGTCATGAAAAAGAAGCATATGTCAGTGTATAAAACAATAACAACTCGGAGTGCGAGGAAATATATTTGGTTTATATTGACTTGAAAACGTGAGGATTTAGTACAACAAGATTATCTCGTTAAACAGACAATTCGAGCACCAGGAACAATGAAGACATAGGCCTTGAGCAAATTATGGTTCATAAAGTTATTAAAGAAAATGTTTCGTATGTAATAAAATAACAAAATTATAATACAACATTATAACGAACAATAACTTCTCCTTTTCCCAATACTTTTCTCTTCCTTTCTCCCTCTTTTTCTCCTTTCCTCCGTTTTTTTTTGGCCAGCCGATGGGGGGGGGACGTGCCCCCCATGCCCCCCGTAGTTACGCCACTGGCCCTATCCTATTTTTTTCCTTTAACCTTTTCTCTCGCCAACATGCCAGACCAGTTGTCTCTCAATAACTTGATCCATGCATTTTTATGATAATCATTAGTATTATTGTCATTGTTATGATAATCATTATTGAATACCAAGAATGCATATAGCATTTCCATTTAATGAAGGATAAAAGAGCACTGTTTCTCTCGGACATAGGTGCCTTGGCCGGGGATCGAACCCCCGACATAGAGATTCTTGGCTGATGCAAAAATCAAGACCGTAGTCATTGAGCTTCGTGTAAGGTGATTGACCTACGCATAAATTTGTACCTCATTCTCACTAGTCACTGGCCTTTCGTAGTTGATCACAAACCTTTTTAGGCCGTCAATAATTTCATTTTCAATCACAACGTATGCCACGACTGATCTCAAGATCTGACACGATTACTCCACGATTAGACCACGGTTTCAATCGTGGCGCGAGTCGTGACAGCGGGAACTGGGTGTTTCAATCATGTTGCAATAATGAAGAAAAGCTGAGGCCTATGCGAGATTGTCAAAAGGTTACCATCTATGTGGAGGTTGCCGCTTTATCTTTACTGGAAAGGTAAACGATGAGTTTGAAGAAGCGAGACTACAATAGGTGATTCGCCGTCATAGTCCGTAGTTTTGCCGCATCAGACATATTGCTTAGGTTTCATGTAATCATCATGCTCGTGAAAGCAAAGGAAGTAGCTGCAGCCTCCTCCTAGATGATAGACTAGATTACAGGCTAGTGTTGCCTTACAAGTTGTGCTGAAATTAAGATGTATTACTTGACCTTTTCACTGCTCTCAGCCAAGTGCAGTGTGCATGGTGACTGCATCCCGGTATTTCTATTCCATCCTTCATTATTTTATTCAATTCATCATCACTTTGTAGCCAAGTTAATTCGGTATGCCTGTCACTAAAGAAGAATACGGTCACACTGCAAACAATCAACGGGTAGAACAGTATACATTGAGCAATGTGAACGGACTGGTTGCCAAGATCATCAACTATGGTGCTGCTATAACCGAGCTTTGGATACCTGATAAGAATGGAAAGATAGATGACGTCGCCTTGGGCTGGCCTGACATCAAAGGTATATATAGTACATGAACTTTCTCTTGTTCAAAATATCCCTCAAATAATTTTCCATGTTAAATGGATTTCTGGGGAGAAAATTCGTTTAGGTTTGCTCTTTGACGGAAACATCGAGAATACCTCTGGGTTTTAATCTTGCACCCAAGTGAAATAGGGTGCAAAATGTCACATTTGCTCTACGGTGGTCTTACGGCGAGTCGAAAACAGCAGTTTTAACATTTTTTGTCCAACTACATATACATGATATAGGAGGTGGTTTGAAATGAAATTAATAAAACGGCTGTTTTCTACTCGCCGTACGACCGCCGTAGAGCAAATGTGACCAAGGTATTAGGGCGGTGTATGATATTTCACGTAAAAGTGGATTCAAATTTGAATTTTCTTATAATGCGTTCATCTCTATATGCCCTTTTTACATGCTGTATTATACCGCACAATATAACTGCACCATGCAAGTTGCATAAATGACCTGCACATCAAGTCAGTTTCCGACAGTTACTATAGTAACCATTTCCTGTAATCCTTAGCCAATTAAAACCAAGGAAAAATAATGTTTAAAGTACATTCCCATGAAAAAAATACCTATCATCTACTTTCCCCCTGTTAATTACCATTTCAGAGCACTTTTTGCTTTGGGGCTTCAGATGGCAAAGTACATTTTACTAACTCTTCACTATATCCTATAGACATGATAGAGTTACCTAAGGGCTACCAGGTGTCTTGAAAAAACTTGATAATCTGTGCTCCTTCACATCTCAATGTCACAATGGTATAATAATCTCTTCTCTTTTTTAACAGAAAATTAATGAGTTGGCGTTATGAAGTTAAATAAGTTAGAGTTATGAAGTAAAAGACACTTGGTTTAAGCTCAAGTAGTGCTGAAATTCAAAATCATTCTGAATATGGCATTAGTCCATTACGACCGCCTGTATAGCTTCCTACCCAGGCAAATGTTTTTACATAATTTTACTTGTGGAATAAAGAAAAGGATTTTTTTAATCCATTTTTGTTCAATATTCTGTCTTTGGCTTATTATTTTGAAGACATTCAATTCAATCGAAATAAACAGTTATTTTCTTCCTTGTCATGAATTTCTACATTATTTATTAGATTACATTATTGATATAATTATAAATGCACAAAATGTGAGAACTTTGATGGTTCGGGGATATATACGTCTACGCGTATTACAAGGGCGAAAATCTAAATAAAACACTAAAAAAAATAATTTGTATATTCACTCATTCATTGAACCGCTTTGTTGCCTAAATAACTCTTTCTTCATCAGGATATGAGAGCAATTCCCCTTATTTCGGTGTTATCGTTGGTCGTGTTGCAAACCGGATAGCTAATGGACAGTTCTCCTTGGGTGGTGTTGCTTATCAGCTAGAGATTAATAATGGACCAAACCATATCCATGGAGGTGTAAGCAGTTTCTCACATGTAAGCACAATCAGACAAATAATTAATTTGATACACCAATTATGTTGATTAAATTTTACCTTGCACATATTAAACTCCAGAAATCCTATTACTTAAAGTTCTGCTTAAGCATCTATCGAACTATGCTTATAATTACATACGAACATTGGCATAGTAATGAAAGTTTGGGGATCAGGGGAGCGCATAAAGGGACTTGTCGGACGTTATCCACCAAGTCCTGTTTTATCCGACAGTTCCTATAGTAAAAGTGCTTCTCAACCAATCAGAATCCAGGAAAAATGTCAGATCTGACAACTTGTCGGACAAAATATTGATGAAACGCCCCCCCCCCCCGGTTTTAAGAGTATTTCACATTTTCTACTACCACAATGATCAGCACCTTCCGTACTATTTGATAGTTACATTTTTAAAAGAATATGTACGTGGAGCAAAAATGAGCGAGCCTTCAACCAATTAGACACTTTAAAATCAGTGGTTGACATTCTGCATGAACGATTGTAATGAAAAATACATGGGGAAATACACGTATATTCATCAAGAAGATTATTCGATGAAAATGATGAAGATGGAAAAATGAATAATATAAGAAGTGCGATTATGACCTAGAGGGACTGCTTGAATATCGATTACTCACAATAATTTAATGGTAGTAGAAAATGTGAAATATCATCAAAATCAGACTCCCCCCCCAAAAAAAAAAAAACCAACACGGAGAAGTGCAGTCCCTTCCATGTAGAGTATAGGCATAAAGGGGAGAATGCTCCTAACCTGGGGACGGAGGGGAGGGGGGGGGAGGTGGAACAACATTTTTATCTTTTTTTTCTCTCTGATCATGTCATGTATTTTGTTAATATTTCATTTTGTAATTGCTGAAACGCATTAGTATTAATTTCTAGTATTTTTTAAGTTTGGTGTATAAGTTGTATAATTATATTGTAATGGATTTATTATATAATTTATAATTATGTTTCAAATAGTTTGTACAAATTGTTTATAGAATCTGATTGTGTATTTTGATTTGAGAGAATATAATAAAACATCCTTAAAAAAAAAATTAAAGGGAAGTAATACTTATGCGAATACTCATCTTAATGTATAATTCATCATTATCATTTTTTTCCTTCCGCTCTGTAAAGCGAGTTTGGGATGGTCGCATCAATGGAAATGGTGTATCTTTCAGCTGCACAAGCCCCGATGGTGAAAATAGTTATCCAGGCGAAGTAACTATCACCATCAATTATCAACTCACAAACGATAATAAAGTAATCATGTCGTACGCTGCCAAGACAACAAAAGCCACGCCCATCAATCTCACCAACCATTCCTACTTCAACCTTGGGGGTCACGTGAGTATGAATTATTTATATATTTTATTGCTGGAATTGAAAGATGTATGCTTGAATGTCTTGAAAATACAGAAACTATCTTTGTTTTTGTCTGCATTCGATTTTTAGGTGAAATACGGGTAATATCCTACAACCCGTTATCAGAAATGTAATCCACTAGTTGTAAGGATTAGTAAGAGTTTTTAACAATGACACAAAGATGTATAAAATTCTGGAACATTGCGATATGATTTTGATCATAATTGTTACATCAAAATTATATCATGATTGTGACTAGATCTATTCTGATTTTCTTGTATCGCTTTTCAACGATTATTTTTTTATCATCGTCACCATGTGCAACATCACCACCAGCATCATGGGCTTTATTATTCATGTTTTCTTAGTTCATTAAGTCATTCATTTTGAAAATATAATCAATATATTTCAAGAGACATGCTGAAATACATATGTGCGATAATGATGACGTGATGTGTCTTTGAATACGATTACGACATCGCTGGTCATTGGCTTCCATATTACTTGATCGATCGTTTGCAGTTGTTCGTTACACTATATATTTTGTAAGAAATCGCAACGCTTGCAACTATTCGCACAATCAATTGTCACAACCCTTTTATTTCTTGCCCACGTCATCCATACCCATTACTTTCATATATGATGAACATGATTGATGGATAGCATTCTCGCCTCTATAAAGATAAATTATAAATAATTATTATAAATAAAATATTATTTTTCTCCCCACTAAAATAAAAGGATTCTGGCAGTGTCCTCGATCATATAGTTGAGATTGATTCTGATAAATACACACCCATGGACATGGAGACTTCTATACCAACAGGTTTGTTGTTCATAAAAAAAAACACTTTGCAATACACAACTCAAGAAATGCATACTTTGCAATACACAACTCAAGAAATGCATCTAAGCAAGCAGTGGCTCATTCTAATTTTAATAGTGATGACTTTAATGTCAAGAAATGACGAGGTTTACCTAGATTTAGTAGATTACTCTTAAATCGATCGGTTTATTTTCGTCATATTTTAATTATAATTATTCAGACTTACGACGATCGTTATTATGAATGATTATAAGTTGTATAGTTATCATTATTATTGTTGTTATTATTGTTGTTGACATTATTATTTTTATTACTATTCTTTATTATTATCATCATTCGTATTAGTAGTAGTAGTAGTAGCTTTGCTGCCCAGATTTGATTAGTTTAATTAAATAGTGTCATCATCAAGACGATGCACGATCAAAAACAAAACAACAAAACATCCTAGGCCTATGATTAGTTTTCTGTTGTTAATTGTTGCAATCAGGTGAGATCAGTTGTGTTGATAATACGGTTTTTGACCTGCGAAGTCCAACCAGACTTGAGGATAAAATCAATGATGTACCAGGACTAGGATATGACCATAACTTCTGTGTGAAATCTTCAGAAAGACCTTGTGCCACGTAAGTACAACCAAAATCAAACATTGACTAATATTTGATATTACGAATATGGGTGTTTAAATGCTTATTTGTTTAATCTTTGGTTTTATAATTTTTCCACTGCCTAAACTTAATTAAGTATACTCTAAAAGCCAATCGAATCACACGCTTAACGGAAGCTATCATTGATGATGACCAAGTTACCACCATTGCATGACAAATGGGGGGGGGGGGGGCGGCTGTCATGAAAAAAAAAGTATGTGGTAGATTCGGGGTCTTGAAGACTCCCCCAACCCCTGCGGTGAAAATGTTATCATTATCATATGTGTCATCGTACTCTCTTTATACATGTAGATTGAAAATTAACCACGCGACTGTATACTCTAATTGTAACCAATCCAAAATTCTGTTGTTATTTTCTTATTTGTATGTTTTAGATTTTTAATCTAATTAAAAATGACAATTTAAACTACAGTTCTTTTTATACTTAGAGACATTCTCCCAATTCTATTTTCTTATACTAGAATAGGGCTACAGATATTATTTTCCCGTCTAAACTCGATCCACACTCGATGGCATATCTTTACAGAGTAACTCACAAGGAAAGTGGTCGCAAGATGAAGGTTTATACGACCAAACCTGGTATTCAATTCTACACGGCAAACTACCTGAATGATTCTACCATTGGAAAGCATGAGGCGGTCTATCCTAAACACAGCGCTCTCTGTCTGGAATCTCAATTTTATCCAAATTCAGTGAACCAGGTTTGAACTTTACTTATAGCTCAGTCATATTTCCCATACGACGCCTACGGCGAGTCGAAAATAGCAGTATTATTCATTTATATTCAAACCACCAACATGTAGCTGATACAAACCGCATACATTCGTAATTCCGAAGCTTCGTTATTCCGAAGGTTCGGATATTTCGAAGGTTCGTTATTCCGAAGGTTCGTAATTCCGAAGGTTCGTTAGTCCGAAAACAAAGTGAGGTTCGTTAATCCGAAAAAGAAACTAGGTTCGTTAGTCCGAAAACTAAATGATTAACTAACCTTATTTCGTTTTCGGACTAACGAACCTTCGGAACATCGAACCTTATTTCGTTTTCGGATTAACGAACATCGAGGTATAGGCAATTTACGTGTTTCGGAATTACGAACCTTCAGAAATTATGAAGTGTAACCAATACAATGTTTAAACGGCTATTGCCGACTCACCGTGAGGCTGCCATGGCGCGCCGTAGGGGAAATGTGACTGCGTCATTATGGTTCTTCCACTTGTCATCTGATAATATCCTCTGTGATAAACACGTATGTGCGATTAATTGAGTTTATGACTTTATTTCAATGTCAACTGAAGTATCTAAATGTTGACAGGATTTGGCAAGCAATGAATCCCCAAGTTTAACACTATCCGATGAACATTTTTAGACATAGTTACATATTTTAGTATGCTTCCGTGAGACTTAAAAAGGCAGGACTGCTAGGTGGCAGAGGGTGACAATATCTTTAAACTCTGATAATCTGTAAATATAAGATAGATGGGCAATGTTTCATTTTTGTGCAAATGTAAGGCATTTTAATTCCTTATCGAACAAATTGATGATTTTTTATAAACCCTATTCCATTGCTGATGTGTGATATATCTTCTATTCCATTCTGTCCTATCATCCTTCCTTCAGTGCACATGAATATCAGATATCATATTTTGAGTGAATATTATTAATCATTTTCCCTCCTTTTTTCAGCCCAACTTTCCAAGTTGCATCTTACATCCTGGGGACACATATAAACATGAAACTACCTATGCCTTTTCTTGGAACTAGAAGAACACAGCTTAAATAATAGGATCTTACAACATCATTTCTGTATAACTTTAAGCCTACTTCCAAGGTATGATTACTGAAGAGCCTACTATAAATAATTTCATTTATATATTTCTCAATTTTGTTAATTCAGAAATATTTTACACCTGCATGAAAGATACTAAATATCTGCAATAATTTTTGGGGGCTGAAAGGAGTATTTTATTATGAAAAGCGGTATCTTAAATCTACCTCATCTGATTACAGACTTTACTTGTTTAGCAATATAAATATGGGGAAAAACATTATTCCATAATTTGAATATTAATTTTGACATTTTGAGAATCATTGACAGAAAAGGGGTGGTTGTGCCAGTAAATACTGAATTGGAATTTTATGAAAATAATGTAGATGGATCTATGAATCTGCTCCATAAACATGGATAAGGTAACACTTTGAATGATTGGGTTTTATTCCGAAAAATTTGAATAGCAACAGCACCTGTTTGAAGGTGGTATATTTACAGGATATGAAAAATTTAAATAAATCGAAAATTAAAAAAGTAGATTAACTAGAGTACAGTAGCTGATGGAATATCAAAGGAACAGAATAAATGAATTAATCAATAAATACAAACAAGAACCAATATGATGTAAATATAATGGAATAAATTGTATTTCAATCAAAGAATAGATTTATAACATATGTACACATATATTCTCAGGTAAAACCTATGATTTCAGATTTGATAACACAATAAAATAACGATTAGAATATGACATGAAACTTCCAGTCATTGGAGGTAAAGATTATTTACTCTCCATTGTCCGCTAAAAATTTAAGATCTCTGTAGAATTCTGTCATACAAATCACCAGTTTGGCACTGAATTTACAAACAAGTAGTAATTAACTTGTATTAATTAAGTTTCAAGTTTCAAAACTGGAATTTTAAACTGATCATAACTAATTTCAAGTGATATTGAAATTCAAAATGTATATGTATATCTAAGGAATTGAGATACATTTTGAATTGAATACTGTTAGAATATAAGTTATGACAACACTGACAAATGGAATGATGATTGCTATACACAGAATCCATTTAGAATATAATTCTTACGAAATTCAGAAAAAATTCTGAAAAACTGTTAGCTAAGGGAATAAAACAAACAAATTGAAACATGCGTGTGCTTTCTTTGATTGTTTGATCTCAAAATGTGTCATGTTGTTATATTCATATTGATTTATTTTCTTAAAGGAGAATGAAACCTTGGGAACAAGATAGCGTGTGTGAAAAAAGAAAAATCAAAGAAACAGATCAATGAAATTTGAGAAAAATCTGACAAATAATGAGAAAGTTATGAGCATTTGAATATTGCGATCACTAATGCTATGAAGATCCTCAAATTGGCAATGCGACAAAGATGTGTGATGTCACTTGTGAACAACTCTCCCCATTACTTTAGTATATATTTCACTTAAATTGCCTCTTTTATCACATCTATCAGTAGACCATGTGTTCTTTCTATAGGAGGGCATTTAATACAGATTTTTAAAGTATACATCATGGACAAAGAGTTTGTATCACCACAAGAAAAAGCAGAAAGAGACATTTTGAGGGTATTTTATAGTCCATCAAAGATAAAGTTGTTCACATGTGACATCACACATCCTTGTCGCATTGCCAATTTGAGGATTCTCCATAGCATTAGTGATTGCAATATTCAAACGCTCATAACTTTCTCATTATTTGTCCTATTTTTCTCAAGCTCTCTTTGTTCTTATTCTTTGATTTTTTTCTGTTTCGACACAACCCTACTATTTCCGAAGGTTTAACTCCCCTTTAAATTGCTGTTTAATTATGATTAAGAACACATCAATAAACTCAAGCACTGTAACATAAAGGTTAACAATTAATTATGGGGCTGAATTCTATGATTGATTGCATTGATGTAGTATGTATTGTCAATCATAAACTTTAGCCCCATGATCAATAGCTAAGCTTTATATCCACTTATCATGAGGTAAAGTAACAAATTCAAAGCAATAAAATCCATGTAAATTGTCAAACATATATCAAGTACTGCAATTGTGAAAAATAAAAAATGCATCTATTTATATACATGTAGCTGTCCAAGTTTTCAGATGTTTAATGTTGATTATTTACATTATGAGATGAACAAATAAATTCAAACTTCACATATAATTTGGCAAAAATTCTTTTGGCAAAAAGTCTCTCATCATTGGATATTAATGATCAAATGTGTAATCAATTATCATTTGCATTACCAATGTTGCATTAGTGCATTTATCCTTAAATTAATTCTTACTACAAATTCTAAATTTCACTGTAAGTACATCATACTTATTTCAAGTTTTGCAATGAAAGATGACCTTAATATATTTTTGGTATGTGAATTAATATAAAATGTGAAAGCAGCATTTACAGAATTGGTTTCAGCATATTGAAAAAACTGAATATGCCAATCATCACTTGGCAACATATGATGCAAAAATCCTAAAAGAGCTATGATTGCCCTGCAACATTCCAAGTCAAGAAATAATATACAATCACACACAAGTATGACAATAATTTTCAATAAATATGTAAAATGATTCATGAATTGCAAGGTCAATATAATACCATAATTTTTGCACAGCACTAAATACAAATGCTGAACATATTTCAAGTATTCATGCAAGAGCTTCCAATGGAAGTAATTGATTACCATATAAAATATCCTAAACTTAATTGAGAAACTGGCTGTTAGAATTTATCATCAAATAAATTACAAAAGCACATATCTACAAATAAGACACCTTGTATTATTATGAAAGACAAGTGAAAATAATATTTTGATTGAATATGTGAACTATGTTAATCAATCTTCAGCCAAGTAATGTGTGCTTGAAATTTCTATAGTACAGGAATACTTATTAGATCATCATCATTTTTACCATGTTGACAGCCATTTAATGGCTTCAGGTCCAGTTTGGACAGCTGGTGTTGCTGTTGGATTAATTTTACACCACCCATAGCACAGAATCTGACTAAAAGAGGTGCTTGGACTGGCCAAAATAGTTATTGAGCTATCAATAAAGAGACTTTCTGTAAACCTACTTTGGAGCTTGGTTAGTGTGCCTAATTCATGCCCCTGACAACAAGAACAACCCCCACACTGAACTTGAAATCACAAACAGTACATCCAAGTTCATAACAAATTTACATAGATATTTGGGTTCATACAAGTAGGTAACAAAGCAAACTGTGTGAAAGTATTGGACTAATAATCCAAAGGAAAAAATATTTTGAAGTGACGTTAAAGCACTTTGGTCATCTGAAATTCTTTGGCAAGAGGCTGAAATTGATTAGAAAAGGCCCATTATACTGTATAAAACTTTATATGGACGGCATATGACTTTGAAATCTAAGGTTGAAATGAGATTACAGTAAATGACTGCATTTATGAAAGCATTTGTTTGGGTTCATTCACAAGACACCTTCATATGGCAGGTCCAAAACTTTTGCTCATGCTCAGAAACTTAGAGGTATGATTCAAGGTGAAAAAAATCAAACATTTGAAGTGTATTTTGCAATGCATATGCATCCGAAGTACTAAGGTAGTTTCATACAAAGTAGTTGTACTATATTTCAAAAGAGTATTTGAAATATTCTTATTGGATGAACGGAAAAAGGAAATAGTGTCTCCAAAACTCCTTCAACTCGAAACCTCAGTCAGTTTTTGTTGGTATGTCAGTCAGCAGGGACAAAATCTTAGGTAGTGTTACAAAGTTACAATTTATGCTAAAATATTGCCACAAATTTGAAGAAATCTTCCTCTGAGTTGCTTCTCCTTCAAAACAAGTTACAAATGACACATAGCAGGAGCTCAATACAGAGAGATGTTGAATTTAAAAACGTCTTACCATGAGCGATAGTAAAACTTGTTACACATGAAGTCTTTACCATACTGTCTATTGATGGACATGATGAGTTGGATGGTGCAGTAGAAAGTAAAGAATGTAGTAAGACAGTTATTGGGCCAGTCTGCACATACAAATAGAAAATAAATTGTAAACAATATAGATCAAGTTATTTGATCAATCTTTCATTTCTTCTATAATCAACCCAAGTTTATAACAAGTTTTCATTTGTTCATGCATTCTAAATGCAAACCAATTTCTACATTTCCACTTTATATGCAAATGATTCATTATTTGGATGGTAGATTTGTTTGAAAGGAAGCCAATTATATACAGATGATGAGCTTGTATATTATAGATGTTTGTCAATATGAAGAATTTTATCATGAGCAGAATGAAAGAAAAACAATATTAACAAATCAAAACAACAAAATAATACAATCAACCTACGTAAACAAACAAAAGCACCCAAACACAAACAGGAAGGTATTCTTACAGACATGGTTTAGTTAACCCTATGTATCTTAGATCACACTTTGTCGGAGTGCCACTTGACAACTCATTCACCAAATAAAGATTACTTGAATCTTGTGTCAATAAGTTATCCAAAGCAACCAATTGTGTCATGAGATGAGAAAAATGTGATGAGTTTATAATGAGTGTCATTAGAATTATTTGGTACATTACCTTAGTCATGAATACCAAATTAAGTGAGTAAACACCCCACATTCAATCAATGTGTGGATTAAAACTATGGGGATATCCAGGGGAGCGTTTCATCAACATTTTTGTCCAACAAGATGTCAGATCTGACAACTTTCCCTGATTCTGATTGGCTGAGAGGTGCTGTTACTATGGTAATTATCGGATAAAACAGGACTTGTCAGATAATATCCTTTCATGAAACGCTCCCCAGGTTTTATTATCAGCATATCACCCAAAGAACACTGTAAGATGATGAGGAAGACTTACCTTGCCTTACAAGAAGATCATAATATGAGTAAGATGTTCTGTTCCCACAAAGGAAGATCAGGTTAGATAGAGCAAGGCACATGTAGTTAGGAGTGAGGAGTATAGCTATCAGTCTTCTATACATTCCACCTGACAAGTACTTCAGCTAAAACACAATAAAAGATAACCATTTGAATAGATATCTAAATAAGTACACTGAATCACAGTATAAATACCCATGCTGTAATCTCCACTTTCTCTCACGAATAGTAGCTTCAGAAAATATATTTTCATCTACTAAAAATAGTTCAGTAGAAGACAATGCAGCTGGTATGTGACTTGGGATAAGAGCAGAAATATTCACATATAAGGTAGTAAGAAATGAAGAGAAATTCTCAGAAAATTTGTTGGGACAGTTGGAATAGATACATGTATCCTAGTCATTTATGTGCTAAATTCAAATTAACTGATTGACAAAACTCTGATTTTAATTATTAATAAGAATGGTAATAGAATACATTGGATGAGAAGAAACCAGAAGACAAGAATACATGGGATGGTTTCCTTCAATTTAAACTTAAAATCTTGATCAAATTTCGAACAGCAAACATCAAACTAAAAAATAAAGATGGATTTTTATTACATGCAGTAAAATTTCATATATCATCCGTTGCTATATATAAAATACATTGCAAACTTAGCTCCTCATATCTAAAATTAAATAAAAACAAATCAAATTTAGCACTCAAAACTACATCAATTCCACAAGAGATACATGAAATACCATTTACATGACATACTATTAACTGCACTGAATAGTTTGAAAGGATTTATTGCTTACCAGCATATTATTCAGACAAGTCCAATGAGCAAGTTTTCCAATCAGAACTTCAGTCTGGAGTCCAACACAGTTGAATAAAGCCCAGTAGATAAGATGTTCATCAGCACCATGCCAGAAGCAGACGAATGAGAAGCAACAGATTGAAGCCATGATCTGCCATACAATACCTCTTCTAGAACCTCCAAGAGGGATGTATATACATCTAAACAAAATACAATCAGCAAAGATAAAAAATTTAGAAAAAGGAAAAGCATTACAGTAAACTGAAAGCTATATTGTGAAAAGCATTAAGGTTTGTCTAACAGAGAGGATGCTTGACCCTTATTTCACCAGGGGTGGGGGGTCAATTTGACCAACCCCCCTCAACAAATTTTGTCACTACGCCATCGCGCAAAATATTTCTACCGCGCTGCTTGCTGACTTTTCACTTTTTTTAAGTCTTGCGCAATATTTTGAAATCAAATAAAAAATATAAACAATTAATTTTTTTTAATTCAACTATACACTCATACAATACCCCACCTAGGCCACCACTAAGAGAAATGTCAATAGATCTAAAACAAATAATAATCAATTGAAAGCCACCTCATCCCCCTCCCCCTGTCCGGATATTCTAATGATCATTTCAATAACACCCACACAACCCATTTTAGTTCATAACAAAGTCAAAATATCCTCCAACAGATGATGATTCAGCTAAGGAACCATACAGGTATAGCTAACCACAAGAGGCATTAAAATCTCCTGATATAGCTTTATCCCACATTCTTTCTCAATCATCAAATTTGTATTATTTTCTACAGAGAAACGTATTAGAAACACCAAGAAATAATCTTACTGTAAACTGGTTTTAAAAATCACTTTCCATTCCCCTATGTTTATATACAGTACATATATATTTTTTAAAACTGATCTTACCTCACAAGCAATGAATGCAGACCTCTATCAAAGTACCTGAATGGATGGAAAGCACAACAAATACTCATTAATTGGCATAAAGATTTCAAATTAAATTACTTATCCAATATGACTTTACTTTCACAGGGGGGGGGGGATGGGCAGTATTAGGTCTCATGTTTCATTTCCCCCTATTAAACCCAAATTATATGAACCATTATCTCAATTCATTCTAAGAGTGTATCTTCAGCATTTTACTTGAAATGGAATTGTTGCTAAATTGTTTTTGATGTTATTTCCATGTATAAATCATACATATATATCATCTTCATCAATAATAATTATAAATTCAATACCTCCACCACAATCATTATCATCATCTTCATCACCACCCTGCAACAAAACCATTACTGTCATCATCATTGTCATCTTCATCAATATAATAATCATCACCATTACCACCACCACCATCATCATCACTGTCATTGTTGTTGCCATCATTAATGTTTCCGTCATCATCTGCATACAGAAAGCATAAACCTACAGAAATATTATAGTACAATAACATAATTTGAAAGTCACATACCTCCAGAAATCTTGGAATAAGTACATGCCTAGTGTACAAACAGGTGGAAGAGGAGCATTGATGTGATCAAACATTGCATGAACTCTTGGTAGACCATACATCACTGTGTACTTCATCTGGAAGAAGAGCAGCTGACAAAGACCTAAACCACCTGTATGATACATACCACAAGATATTCAACATTCTATAGTCACTTGGTCTAAATTGGAGTAACTCTAATTATAGTAAGGGGCCGATTCAACCCACTCCCCTCAACCTTTTTCTTGTTAAATCATGGAAAGCTTGTGCTACACCATTTCATGACCTTTTTAAAAAGTCTATAAAAACTAATACAACTTTCGTGATCAAATTTGCAAAATTATGTCAAGCTATATTTTCATATTTCATTGATTCCTTGGAATGATGAGCTCTTCCCAATATTGAACATATATTTCTGCGCAGCCTTTCACACACAAAAAAAGACAAAGAGCACATTCAAAAATAATTAGAACAAACTTTAGTAAGCATTTCTTTCAGTTTAGCTTTTGCTATATAAGTCAAACATTTCCCTGTGTTGCTACATGATATTGTTAGAATAAAATGATTTGAAAGGAAAACAAAGCAATGCTGGCATTGGATTGGCTAATTGACAATTCATCTTATTTTCTTGGAACAGCTGGCAAGCCAAAATTACATTAATTCATTCACTATTAAAGTCTAATACATGTTTTAAAGACGTACCCACAGCCCATACTGACAAGCTATTGAATAGGGTCTGCCTTTGATGAAATGCAGGGAAGTACAGGAAATGAAGGACGGTTTCAATGAACATGGCCCAGAAGATGTACCTGAAAAGCTCCTTCAATATGTGCTTCCACTCAACTATGTTCAACATATGGATTCTTAAATTTATCTGCATAGGGAGAAGAAAACATTTAAGAATTATACCCCTTGGCTTCATATGGGAGCCTTGATTATTACTCAACACAACAGAATCATTATGACAGGGTAGATAATAATAATACATAACATTTATAAGGCGCTTACTACTGGTGTCGCTAAGCATGCTGTTTTCTGTTTATAGGTTGTACTTGGGATTAAAAAAATGTGGCAGGGGAAATTGACAAAATCACAGGGACTTTTACCATGGAAAAAAAATACAATGACAATGACCTGTTTTCAAATCAATGCTGCACTATCCCAGTGAAGAACCTAAGTTCAAAGACTGCAAATCTGAACTAAATAACCCTCTTTGCACATCATGTCTCCGACAATTGAGAGGATCAGCTCTCATAATTCAGTGAAATTCTTAGTTTCAATTGGCCAGGAAACAGTAGTTTATGACTTTCAACTTGTCAGTGTTAATATGCTTCACAAAATCTGTCCATATATATATCATATATACATGTATAATAATAGACAACATTCATATTTTGCTTACTATAAAGCTTTTAAGTGCTGCATACTATTATTCTGGCTTTAGCATGGTTACACTGATCAAGTCAGTAGTAGCAGCAGCAGAAAAAATTATTCATTTTAAGAGCATAGCAATTACAGCTGCATTCAATGAATTTATTGAATCACTAAAAAATAAAAACAGATCAAAATCACAAATCAAATTCAACATGAGCATAAATATGCATATCAACTTGTAGTATTAAATATTGCACTTTATAACAGCAAAAGAGACAAAGCCTTTAAAACATTGAAGATAATGTTTGGAAAACACAGTCATACTTGATCTTTCACCTTTACGCTTACCTGTTTAGAAAATTTATCGTATGTGAGAACAGGTCCACCAAAGAAGAGAGGCAAGTAGTAGATATAGAGTAGGAAATCTAAAATATTCCAATACTGTTTATCTGCAGGTCTATCAGCTACAGGCGTGGAATGGTAGTGGCAGAACTCATAAGCAAAACTGATATGTCTTAAAGTACACATTGCTAAAGTGAAAATCATCATGTTCAGATCATCCTCATCTGTGAATATATACCGCTGAGAGAAAATTGAGAATGTTGTGGTGATTCTTTTTGTGACTGAACAAAAACCGTGCATCGAAAGGTTCATATTAATGTTATACTTATGGGATTGAAGCTGCATTCAAGAGCATGCTTTGACTTGAGCTTCAGTTTCAAAAGTGAACATTTTCCAAGGCACAACAGCACAATGATATTAAATAATTAGTCTTAAATACTTTATCCGAATAGGTCCACAAATTTATGGCAAAAATATAAACACTGAATTCTATGTTTATGTATTGTAAGAAAATTATTTGTCTCACTCATATGTAAGATAAATGAGATTTCCATGTGATATCTTTATTATCATATACAAAGCACTACGCACATCAACGTAAAACACTTTCAGCTAAACCCCAAAGTGTAGCCTAAAAAGTAACAGTTGAAATGTAACCACTTGATTAACACAAGATGATCTTTTGCATGAAACTTGTAATGAAAGTTGGTCAATATGAGACTATTTTTCAATCGATATCATGTGAATTTTTATTTTCCTATCACAACTGAACCAAATCTTCAATGGCACCTAAAATAACCAGTCATTAATCATTGAAATTTCACTTTATAATTAGAAGAAAATTCAAGTAACATTTATTGGTAAAAAAAAACCACCTTACAAAACAGGAATCTTTTTTCAAGTTTTACCTACCTGGAATTGAAGAAAGAAATTGAGGTTGATAGAAGCTATCTGCAACAGCACAATAAACCAAACTGTAGACATGCTCCCAGTGCATGTTATTGTATAGATGAACAAGGAATGACATAGGAAGTATAAGAGGAGTCGAAGACCAACAAAGAGATAAATGCTGACCACAGCAAAGCAGAGCAAGAACACAGTCCGATACTACATGAAACAAATGCACATAAAACAGATCATAAATATATGAAAATATGTATAATAAATACACAGAAATTGAGAAATTAATAATATCTATCTTCTAGGCATAATTTGTAAACACATATTCTTGAGAACCCAAATCTTACCAAAGAGTTGCAAGCCCTTGCAACAATTTATGTATGTATACTTGATTCAAAGTAACATAGGTTGCTAATTTGAGACATATCTGTGAAATCCTGTGTAACAAACAACCCATGAATGGAACATTCACAATTTCAAAACATTTTATCAACAACACATCCATTTCTGACTTATTCTTTGAAAAATCTCCTCTGAAAATAGCAGTATTTAAACAAACACAAACGGGACATAAGATTGGTAATGTATTTTTAAAACTCTACAAATAAATTTGAATGAATGTAAAGTTTTTACCTTGGGATAAACATAACCCACAATCCTTCCTAGAGCAGCATGTAGTACCATTACAATCAATACACCAGGAGAAAAGAAAATCTTCCTCCAATGGGTCCACTCATAGTCTCCAATATCCTTCAAAACAATACAAAAAAGTGAAATAATATCAACCTAAGTTTTGCATTCATGTAATATCTCCATCTCCCTCTACATAACATCCCAAATCAAACCAAAATTGAAGCTGAACTTGAAATAATTACCAAAAAAAAAAGGATGACAATGACCTGTATTCATAGATCAACTAAGTAATGTATTAATATAGGTGAAATTCACTCCAATCCCAATTTAATAATAAAACAACAAAGCCAGGCTCAGGGCCAAGGTTTAAACAATACAAAGTTTGATAGAAAAAAAAACACTAATATCATAAATACATATTACTTTTTCATTTATGAATAATCAAACAAGGGCTTACTAAATCTAGCAATTATTAGGAAAATAAAAGGATAATGATAAAATTTACCAAGCCATACTCTTAAGAAAAAATAACAACCTGTAAGGATGATGCACTTATGATTTGTCATATGTTTCCAACTACAGAAATATCAATACACAAGTCACAGTAACTGCAATTTCTTTACAATTCAATTGTAGGCCTACTGTTTACTTTAGTGGATATTTTTTTCATTACATAAAAATAGAACTATAGAAGTAATTCTTTAAAGGAAAAGTCAACCTCAACAAAGAGCTTATTTGAACAAAGACAAAAATCCAACAAGCATAATCAATTTCATAACGATTGGATGTAAAATAAGAAAGAGGTGATAATTCAATGCTTTGCTTGATTATACAAAACAGTTATATGCACTCCCTGGTCAGTATGCAAATGAGGGGACTGATGACATCACCCTCAACATATTTCAATTTTCTCCTTATTGCCATGTGAAAAAAATTTTAATTTCTCCCCGAACATGCGGAATGATCATTGTTTAACATATTGTGATTCAGTCAAGTTAGTCATTTATTATCAAATCGTTATAAATTGAAATACTGTATGATTCTAGCAATAAAATACAAAAGAAATAGTGAGATACATCACTGACCCTCTCATTTGCATTTCACCGAATTATTCATATAAATGTAGACCTAACTGTTTTGTGAAAAATAAGCAAAAACTTTAAAATGTTGAAACTTTAAAGATCTTACATCCAATTTTTGATGAAATTTTCAGTGTTATGCTAGTTTGATTTTTTCTATTGATTCAAATCAACCCTTTTCTCAGGTGCACTTTACCTTTAAAAACATCTATACCTTATCTTTGTTCCAGAATATGTACCAGCCTTCTTCAAAGTTGAATGAGTAGAGAACATCTTTGAATTCTGTATTGGGGAAAAACAGTTCAATTCAATTCAAATTCAATTTATTCTTGATAATAATAAAAACATCATCAAACTGTACATTCGTATAAAGAAATACCATTGCAAGAAAAGGATGACAACAAAAAGTTTACACTTGAAAATAAGAAGCCTCCAAAGAATACAATAATCAATATAAATTATGTACACATCAGATGAAGAGGGGGGGGGGGCGAAATATGCTCATTCACACACAGACACACACACCCACCGAGGAACATCATCATCATAACACACAAAAGCACACCCGAAACATCCATTAATTAACAAAAATAATACTATGTATAAATGAAGTGAGCTTGAATTCAAATTAGGAATAGGTACTAATAATGATCTTTTTGAGCTTGCATTTAAACGAAGAAACAGTTGAAGATATTCATTTGAATCCAGTCCACAATTACTATCATAGGTTGCATAAAATGTGCAAAATAAAATTAGACTGATTACACACATAAACTGCTGACACAAGTACCGGGTACTAATATATAAAGGCAAATGAATAGAAAAATTGTCTATACAGTTTATCGTTCAATTCCAAATTCAAATACAGCATTTTGACAGATGAACAGGACATGTTTAACCTGAAAAATAAAATTGAATCATGATTAAAATTATGTAGCATATTCCTTCCCTTTTTAAAATAGATCAATATAAGAAATCTTATTCTAACCTTTGGAAGCTTCATATAGTGCAAGGAAAGCCTTTGTAAACACTGTACAGATAAATGCAGCATAGATGAATACCTCCAGAACAGGTAATGGTGCATAATCCTTACTGACATGTCTTGCTATTATAGGACTGGTCTTTGGTGCCTCGTTTCTGCCTTGAACTGGAGTCTTGTTTCTATGTCTAAGCATTCTCCTGAAGGTATTAAAGACAATAAGACATTAAATAATCTCTTAATTGGATTGTGAAGTGTAAGATCTGAAATCCACAAATTTATATTTTTCAGCATAATTTGAAATAATGTATGTAGTACCGTAAGGGCCCTAGTATTCAACCCGTTTAGAGAGTTTCTTCAAATATATAGAAATATGGAATTCACCTGAATTTCAGACCTGTCTTATTTCCAAGCGCAAATGCTGGTGCTTCTTTTTCCGTTATTTTTTTCTTCAACCAGTCGACTGTGTGCGCGGGCGACACCTTTATGTTTCAACCTTTATTTTTCAACCTTTATTTTTCAACCTTTATGTCAGTGATGACCCCCACCAATTCACCTGTGCCACCTTATTATCCTACCATCCCTGCTTGTTGTCTGATGTCCACAATAGCTTACTCCTAATATCCCTCTTTTTCCTTCACAAAATCCATACCTCCCGTTAATGTTGTAAATCGGATCAAAAATCAGATCGAAAATCGGATCGGCAGTTAAGCTTCTAAAATCGAAATCGAATCGAAAATCGAATCGGCGATGTTTAAAAATAAAGGAATACATAAAACTTTTGTTCTCGGTCGCGCGCATCTTCTTGACAAAGTCACAAAGACGAATGTTTAGGAATGGAAGTCGCCGACATGCGCGATCATTTGGAACATGTTTTAAAAGGGTTTTGAGGTGTTTCTGCTTTACAACAAAATGAGTGATTAACCGAATGACGCATCTTCCAGCAAAGGAAAATAATTCTCATAGATCACAGGTCAATGAACGATCGGCGGGACATCTTTTTAAGCTGAGCTCAGCTCAGTTCGCTCATTATAATATATGATTACAGCCACGCCCAAAAACCATTCCAAAGTACACCCATTTTGTGAAAATAGCTTACTTGTATATCATTTCTCCGAAACAGTCCTCGAAAAAGTTAAGTCACGCCTCAGTATCGATCTTTCTGTATACCCACCCTCTCAACAATATCAGTGAATTACCAAATGCGCGCAAGCACACAATACAAGATAGTTTTGGGGCAGAGCCGAAAACTGGTACCGCCCAGACATGAACGGGCTAGCGCAGAATTCTTTACTTTACCTTTTGGCATGTGCACGTGGTGGGTTTGATTGACGGTGCTATTCTTTGAATTAGCTCACTAGCTGGATTAATGATAATATCAGGGCAAGTATGGCTTACATAATACGTACAACACGCAACTCATCCATGCACACACACAGCTCTCAAATTCCCTTGCAATTATTCGTCCCTTGGTTGTGTGTGCACTTATGGGCGGGATTTAAGCAGGGCAATCACTAGCATCATGGACCTATTAGCATATATACAACACAACATTCAATCATACACTTTTCTCAAACTCCCTTGCTATTCGTCCATTGTATACACTCATGGGTGGGATTTATCAGCGAAAGCACTAGCATACATAATACGTACAACACATTCATGCACCCATGCGGTCACACACAGCTCTCAAACTCCGTTGCTATTGGCCATTGTGTGCACTCATGGGCGGGATTTATCAGCATTTAGCACTAGCATACATAATGCATGTAATATTCATGCACCCATGCGGTCACACAGAGTTCTCAAACTCCATTGCTATTGGCCATTGTGGGCACTCGTGGGCGGGATTTATCAGTATAAGCACTAGCATACATAATGCATGTTTTATTCTTGCACCCATGCGGTCACACACAACTCTCAAACTCCCTTGCTATTCGTCCATTGTATACACTCATGGGCGGGATTTGTCAGCACTAGCATACATAATGCGTACAACATATTCATGCAGTCATACACCCATGCAGTCACACACAGCTCTCAAACTCCATTGCTATTGGCCATTGTGTGCACTCATGGGCGGGATTTATCACCAGAAGCACTAGCATACATAATGCATGTAATATTTATGCACCCATGCGGTCACACACAGCTCTCAAACTTCACTGCTATTGGCCTTTGTGTGCACTCATGGGCGGGATAAATGACAATCCCAGTACAAGTACATGTTCCTTGTTTGTATTATACGATACATTCATCTAAAGTTCCACTCCCACCATACCAGTCAGCGCAGCTACCGGTAGGTCATAAGTAGGTCAACTTGTTGCGAGTCTTTTCTGACATTCCAGGAATCTGATTGTTCGAACTATTCCATTGTTAACAAGCTCTAAATAGAAAAATCTTGAAATATGTTCTTACTGCACTGTAAATAGATCTATGCCGATTTTTTATATCCGATTTTTTCCTTCAAGGGGCATGATCGAAGATCGGCAGGTGATCGCCGATTGTTGTGAAATCGAATGGAATCGGTTGCCGATTGCAAAATCGGTTACAAGCTTAGAATCAATACCCCATTGTATGAATATCAGCCAATTATCTCTTTATAGTAATTAAACAATGCAGCATGCTACTCAACAAATCATATAAATTTAGACTCACCTCTATTAAACTTATTACTGATCTGGCGAGTCTCTCGACTTGGTCTTGGAAGGAAGTGACACTGATCAGATAAGGCCAAAATTCAGAATATCGATACGCATATATAGGATTGGTATCGATATCGATGTTTTTTTTCTGTTTTGGGTTTTTATTTTGTTTTGTTTTTTCTCTCCCTCTCAGGGTGGGGGGAGGTGAAGCGTGGCTGAGTGTGAGTTTTGTTTTTGTGTGTGTGTGTGAAAATCCTCAAAATTATTGTGATTTTAATGGTAAAAAAAATCATGTTCAAATTGAGATTCGATCATCCTGGGAGATTCATTACTCAGTTTTATAATTATATTCAGATAGATTTTTAGAATAAGTAGAAGATTCATTTCATTTGTGATTATAAATTGTTAATGAATTATGTATATTTCACATTTTAAATATAATGAGGATGAACTAAAATGTGATTTAAACAAAATATGGAAATGCTAAGTGCATTCTTGGTAACATAGGTGTGCATTAGGTGTTTATTTATCATTATTTTGTTGTTGTAAAACTCCAGTACTGTCCATTACATTCGAAGCTGCGGATCATGGGGGAGGGGTGTATCTATTCCCAATTCTCTGCTTGCTTGACTAAAAAAATGACATTGTTCTTGGAATTCATCCTCCTTCCTCGATCATCATCGTTGATTCCTGTCAATGTCATTATCATCATCAAGTCCAAATTATTAGTATCATAACTGTTATCTTTATTTCCATCCGTATTATTATTATCGTATCATCATTCTCACCACCATCATCTACATAACCTAGATGGGGGGGGGGGGTGGGACCTTTATGTCTTTGGATTTGGAAAAAAATAAATTCAATATTGTGACTTTTTTCAGTTTTGTTCTCTATGATTTTGCCCAAACAACTCTGCTTGCTTTTTCAAATGGCTGTTTAAAATTGATTGATCGCACACACAATAGGTATGCCTCCGATTTTATATTCAGGGAAATAAATGGCATCACCTTAAAAAAGCCGTTTTTCTTCCCCCTTAAAAATAAAATTTCAATGCCCCTGTCCCATCTAAAAATTCATCATAAATTATCCATATTGCATTCAGTCCTCCTTCATTTCATCAATGTATTCCTGCACTCACCCACCCATCCATTCATTTACTTTTGTCTTTCTCTTGTTCATTCATTATTTAATTCCTTCATTAAATAGTGACTACTTTTAGTTTTTTTTCATTTATTCCTTCATATGTCCCATTAAATTGATTACTCATTCGTTCATCGATTCTTTCATCCTCTAATCTATTCCTTCATATATTCATCTACATATCCACCTATTCACTTATCCTAAATACTTCCATTTTTTTCATTAATCCATTCATTCCTCATCCATTGTTTATTCCTTAATTTATCAATCAATTGATGGTCTGTCCATTTAATAAATTCACTTTAATCTGCCTCATTCGGGGATTCAATTTAAAAGGAATATTAATTCATCTTTATTGTAAAAACCATTCAACATCCATAGATAAAGAAGAACATATACCGGTATAACCCAGGACCGAGGTTTACAAATAAAAGTATAAGTATTTAATTATGTGTTCTTTGTTATTGTTTGTTTCTATCCTTTCTTCCTTTTCTGGTAATCCAAACATGTTGGTTGCAAGCATCAATATTAATAAGCTGAATGGAGCTTGTTGTGCGCTGCTGCCTGCACAACCTTGAGGCAAAGGAAAAGTAATCCAAAAGTCCAAGTAACACATTTAACAGTATACAAGGCCATACCAATGCGTAAAGTACTTCATGTACGCATATGCACAAGCAATATATAGAAAAAGTATGGAACTTTGTGGGTGCTTGACTTTTTGGAGTACTTATTTGGCCTTATTTAGCTCTGTCTATTGATATTATTGATGGTTGCAAGAATATAATTGACTGACACTACAATAATGACATCGTGACTTTTTTCATATTTGTGTTAATATGTTCTATAATTCTCACTTTACTTCAATAAATACATAAACAAACAAAACCTACACAGCAAAAAGAGTAAGAGAATGAAATTACAGGTCAATTTACATATCTGACATTGTATTTACAAATATAAATTCTTGAAATTTATAATAAAATATTACAAAAGTACAAAATATATATCTGAATCCATACAATAAATACCTGTACATGTATGTCTAAAAGTAATACATTCTTCTTTCAAACTAGAAGAGAAAGACACATTCAGCCAGGATCAAGTAAAATCATCCTGTGGAAGTACAAATTTAACTACAGTGTATGATATTCATCTTATGTAACTGCATTATACTGTGTATAATTATCTTTTTAAGTCAGGTCAAACTGCTCAAATTAATATTCAACTTTCTTGAATTCAGAATTGCTGAATCAATCTATATTTTGTTAATCCAATAAGACTTGACATGAAGCTACCAAAAAAAAATGCTGTCAATTGTTGTATGTATAACTATAAAGAGATAATTCTAATATCAATATTGAATGAGTATAAACAGCTAAACTGCTTTGAAAAATAACTCTGAACATGGTTTTAAATAATTAACCTTTTAATAAAAAAAAGCCATAAGTGTATGGCTTGATGGATCAAAGGTATTTGGACACAGAATTGAAGTTCAGAAACACTGACAGTTGTTCTGCTCAAAATGTTTTTGTTAAGCCTACCAATTATTTTGTCTGGGTATGGGGACTGCAAAATCTAATATAAGCATTTCCTATTTCAGACACAATATCGGTTAAATATGGTATATCTCAAATTTATAACCACACTTTTAGCTATGCAATTGTAAATTATCACCTTTAAAACATTAAAGCCCTGGGATTGAATCCCAGGTATGTCAGGTTTCCATTCAGCAACAAATCGATCCACATTGTGCAGCACTCAACCAAGATGTAGTGAATTAGTAGTTTTTATTCATGCACCGATTGCTGGAACTGGCAGCTTGGTCTAAAATCCAAGGCAATAATCAATAATTGTAATAGATGTGCTTGGTATCCTGTGCAAAAGGTGCTATATAAATCCAGTACTCATTATTTAATCATAATATACTTTAATTGTCACAATAATACACTGCACAGTATTAATATCATATTATATTTTTAAAACTTATTATCATTTTTTTTTGGGGGGGGTGGGAGGGTAACCTTACCTACATACCACAAGTACATGCAAATTGCAACTCACGAACTGGAAATCTAAAATAACATTTCACTAACTACATAATAGTGAATGAACAGTGGTTTTTAGGTGCATCATAATAAAGGGAAAATACTGATCAACAAGAGCATTGCAGTATAAACATCACTTCAAAATGACAACTGCATCCTTTGTCACCAAACTACATTATTATTTCGATATACACAATATCACACTATTCTTTAATAGATTCTCAGGCAAATAGTGGATTAAATGGAATGCAAATCAGTAATTCATTATTGATTTGGAATGTAGGAATTTAATGGCAATTACATTTTCAAGCCATTTTTGTTTCAATTCTATATATAAATTAACACAATATCTTTAGAATATGTACAAAAACAGTACAGATTATCTTCAAATGATTTGTCAACACATTATCAAGGATATTCATAAGAGTTCCCTTTATATTGTCTATGTGCAAATGATGGCACCCACATGTTAATGTATAAACAACACTCACAAAAAACATTAATCACACATTGAAATCATATCCCCTGATTCTTGATAATCCTTTCTACCTTTTTGATATTATACTTGTAATACCTTAAAAAAATGGCGCATGGAGTTAAGAAAAAAAAACAGCTGGCTAATTTATTATACATTAAAAATTCACTAAAATGGCACATGTCATTTTTGGATCATGATCTACTATCTAATAGTAGATCATTTATTGGATTTATTGCCTTTGTCTTTAATTGTCTATTCATTTTTGTTATGGCACAAGTCAACAAATACTTCTCAAAACAACTTTTTAGCTAGATTTCTTGCTCCCCTGATAAGACTAACTTTGAAGAGCACTTGCAAAGCAAAGTGGGCCTGAAGAGCATCACAGACCTTTGACCAAAAATGACCAGTGAGCTCTTGAAAAATCCAAAACTGAGCAAGATGAAAGTCACATACTTTCAGGACAACAAAGCCAGCACACATCAATACAGCCATACCAAAGTCTCTTCTGTAGCCTGGAGGTGTGTATTTTGAACAAAGGTCCCAACTGGCAGAGACAGCATACACAATATGGGGTAGTAGAGCAATATCAAAGCCCTGCTCCATTGTAAACACAAGATTGTAGCTCATGAGGGATGCCAAGATTGTGAGCACCACAAATTTTGGTTGCCAATCGGTTAATAATGTCTTGCATGTCACCATCACCCATGCAAATATAGGTAACGTCACCCACTGATCCAGAATGGCCCACTCTTGCTTCTGAGTAATGATCCTAGCAAATTGGACAGGAGCGTAAAGAAACATCATCCACACCAGAACATACATCAAATATGCATCCATATTCTGAATTGACGTCAGTTGGTTATTGGAAATAAATATATAGATTCCCCAGTACATAGCAACAAGCATGTATCCAATATTCACCAAGGCATTTGCTGGCATTTTGATGCAGCTGGGGAAAGGTATTGGACCGAGCTTAGAATCTGCTGGCTCGGCATAATGGTCATAACCCGTCTCCACTTTTATACTGTCAAATAACCCAGAGTGAACGATCAAGACCAATACTGCCAAGGGCACTGCAACACTGAGGAATGACTGCAATACTGGATTGGTGAAAGGTGCCATGTTGAAGGCTTGCCTCGATTTTACCTACAGAAAGAAATAAACAAAATGGTGCAGTGAGTTTTTTTTATCATCATTTGCATTTTGTATTCTCTATATTTTATTACTGTTAAAAGCCTGCTATCCCCTATAAAGCTTTAGGCGGAAATTCAGAAATGGATCACACAATCTTGTTTATTTTACTCTTTGGAAAAAATAGGAGGAAAACTCATTCATGAAACAAGGCATATGAATATACTGTAGCTAGTATTTATGTTTCTTCTTTTTTTATGACAGGCCGAGGTTTAAAATTTGATGTGATGAAAGAGCACAGTTGCTCTTAACATTAAGAATATGACATCAAGGCATAAACCAATCTGTTTGAAGAATTCTAAAAAGAAATTCATGTTTCATCTCAAGTTGCAGACTATAATCTTAACTCATACATGGTGAGGTGGCACTGTGGCAGTCTTCAGTGCCAATATGCAGATCATTGCAAGTTTGAAACTGAAGAAGACTACAGAAACAGCAGTATTTTTCCAGTAGATGTGGTATATAAACAGCAATATAAAGATATAAAGACATGGAACAAGCAAGACATAAAAGAAGACTAACGTTGAAAGAAAATCTGAGTTAAAGTGGTGAAATGATATTACATTTCATTTTCAGCTCATGTAAACATGGTTATTAAAGGCCTCAAAATAAAGTATTCTCATTGAAAATGTCTGAATCATGTGTAGGTAATACTAATAGTGGATGTGCAGACATGAAAAGACATATTGTTTTTTATGGCAATGTCACAGTGGAAGATCTATAGTTGATCTATTTATTGTATTGACGGCATGGGTGACAGATCGATATGGATCAGTGGATGCCCCTCGATCATTCATGGGGACAATTGTACGAAAGGGTCTTTCCAAAGACCGTCTTTCGTGTAACCCATCCAACATGACCAAGGGCAAGGAACTAAAATAAACTGTTAGATTTTTACTTGCACAAACAGACGGAAGTGACCGAATCCGCGCTTATTTTGCTTATTTCTCCGCAATTACACAATTTATTCCAGAATCCTTTGGCACATATTTTTTATTCATACAAACAGACATTTGTGTGGTCATTATATTAGATTCTGTAAAAAGTCATTTTGAGATCGTTACCAAAACTGGAATTTATCTTTAATGTAAATCAGTTGTCAATTGAATTGTTTTAGTTCTTGGAAGAAAAATTTTGAATAAACCTAATTTCATATTATAATAAGATACAAAAGAACAAGGATATGACATCAGCCTACCTAATTAATATTCATAAAGACATGCCTAGAACTGTTTCACCATAATAATGCCAATCTTTAACTATCCAATTTTGATCAAATTTTCAGCATTTTGCTCTGTGAATTTTACTCTATTCATTGAGATATTACAAAGTTAAATATTTCCAGCCTGGACCTTTAATAAGAAGTTAAAATTTTGTCACCGATCAGTACCAGTGATCATAATTGTGTTTTATGGTTGCCTCGTAATAGATCCCAATACAAAAGAGAAATGTTTAATCAGAGGAAAACCGTCCGTCCATTGAAAAGCAGTGGAATTCAAAGCTTTGGAGATTGGATTGTTCATAATGACTGGAATAATATTTACTATGAAAGTGATATTGACAATAAGTGTAATATATTGATGGATACATTGCGGTATCATTTAGATTTGTTTTTACCAGTTAAGGACGTTCGAATCCACAAATCTGATAAACCATGGGTAACAGGAAAAGTTAAATCCATTATTCGTCAAAGACAACTGGCATTTCACAGAAATGATGAATCTCTATGGCGTTTACTTAGAAACAAAGCTAAGCGTTTGATTAAGAAGCAAAAAATTAGATATTATAACACTAGAGTAAAAAACTTAAAAACAACAAATCCTGCTGCTTGGTATAAGCAAATCAAGATTCTTACGAACAATAGGCAACAATATTTACCGGTTGATATTCCAAACATCGATAACAACCCTTCTAACTTTAAGATTATTGCTGATTGTATAAACGATCACTTTTCTCTCGTAGCAGCAGATCTCCCTTGTTTGGATAGAAGCAAATTACCTGCATTTCTACCATCACAATATACATGTCCAACTGTTCAACCTTATGAAGTTTATAAACAACTACAGTCTCTTAATCAACGCAAAGCTGGGATATCTGGTGATCTGCCTGTAAGAATAATAAAAGAATTTGCCTATGAGTTGTGTTTTCCTTTAGCCCATATTTTAAATGCTTCATTTCAGAACTCTGTTGTACCCTCAATTTGGAAAACAGCTGAAATAGTACCTATTCCAAAATCTAAACCACATACAGTGCAGAACTTGCGTCCCATTTCATTAACTTCCTACTTTGCCAAACTTGCTGAATATTTTATATGTAAATGGCTACTTCAAGATATTGTAGAGTGTATTGATCCAAACCAGTACGGAAATCGACCTGGATTAAGTACGAATCACTATTTGATACAATTTCTTCATCAGATATTTGCCAATGCTGACGAGCCCAAGACTCTATCCACTGTTATACTCACCGATTTTTCAAAAGCGTTTGATCGCATCGACCACAACATTGTTATTAATAAATTGATTGACATTCATGTGAGACCCTGTGTTATATCGTGGATTGTGAGTTTCCTTGAGTGTCGTCAGCAAAAGGTTAAATATTTTGGCCAAATCTCAAACACTGAAGTTGTCAATGCAGGAGTCCCTCAAGGGACCAGACTTGGCCCGATCCTTTTTGTCGTCATGATTAACGATGCTTGCAATAATTTTGAATTACCTTATTATAAATATGTTGATGATCTGACTATTGTTGAAAGCCGTAAAGTTTCATCTCAGTCTAATATACAAAATGCAATCAACGACTTGTATCAATGGTCTTTGAAAAATAACATGACCTTAAACCCATCTAAATGTTTTTCTATGGTTATAACATTTATGAAAAATTATGTTGAAGAAAGTCAATTTTTCATTGGAAATAATAATTTAAATTTTGTTCACGAAGCAAAAATACTAGGTATTCTTATACAATCTAATCTTAAGTGGGATAGCCAGGTATCAGATCTTATAAAAAGATGTAATAGAAAATTGTACATGCTTCGTTGCCTTAAAAAGTATAGACTCCCTTTGGATGACCTTATTTTAATATATAAAGGATACATTCGCCCAATTTTAGACTACGGAGTACCGGTTTACAATGGTAACCTATCTAAAAGCCATATACTTGCCTTGGAAAATATCCAGAAACGTGCTTGCAAGATAATGCTTGGATTCCAGTATGAAGACTATGCTAACGCATTGGAAACGTGCAATATTTCTTCGTTAGAGGCAAGACGAAAACAGTTAAGTTTTGACTTTGCCAGTTCTCTTGCCAAACATCCACAATTTACAAATAGTTTACCTCTTAGGCAGCAATGTAATTATTTTTTAAGATCACAATTGAAATATCAACAATATAAATGCAAAATTAAACGTTTCCAATGTAGTTCTCTTCCATACTTTGTTAATCTTTTAAATAACATGTAATCAATCTAATTTTGTTTTACTTTGTATTTTGACGATTCCACAGTTCAATTACATCGTTTGTTATCATGTGGAGGCGCGATAGCTCAGTCGGTAGAGCGGGGGATTCGTATTCTGGTGACCCGGGTTCGATTCCCACTAGGTGCGCTAGTGCCCTTTGGTAAGGTATTAATCCTCGGTACCAGGTCCTTCGGAGGGGACTTTAAGCCGTCGGTCCTCTGGTTGCTTGCTTACAAGCATTCATGCTTTCTTAGCAATCAGGTAAAAAATCACCACATACATGTTACCTTTTTACTATGTTAATATATTGAACGTTTTTATCGTTTATTTTTTATTTAAATCTCACTACAATTTTCTTACTGTATACCATCTGCGATAGGATATGGTGTGTACATGTCAAGATGTGATGAACGTGATCTAATCTTTTCTCCTCTTTTCCTCCTGGTTTCTCCTCCTTTTTCTGTCTCCTCTCTTTTCCATTCTCTCCATTTATTCCCTTACACCTTCACAACTTCCATTTACATTTTTCTAGTTTCCTTCTTTCTTTTTACTTACCTACCACTGCATTTTTCTTTTTTCTCCACTGACTTTTTTTCTTCTCTAAGATCACATAGTATACATAATAGGTTCGTGTATCATTTTAAGAAAATATTACGATACTTTGTATGAGAACTTTATATGTAACTTGCATGTTTGTAAAATTGATCACAATTCGGCCTATGGCTGCGATGATCTTTTAATAAACCATTTTATCTATCTATAATATGGTACAAAATTGCTTTTGTACGCAGTATGTGTCCAGTTTTATGATACGTGACTATAGGCCTACATTTGTATCCTGCTGTCGTAGAAGTCCATCTAACCCGGGGGGGGGGGGGGGGGGGACCAAGTAATTTCCAAATACCCCCTAAACGAGTTTTTCTTTGTGTGCAAAATAACCCCCTAAACAAGTGTTTCGCAGGTTTTATTTCCAAATTTTGGACCCTAAACAAGTTGCCCCCAAAATACGACCTGGCTCAGGGGAAAAAGCTGCCTTGGGGAAAAAACATACTCTAAACACATTTGGGTACCGTAGTCTGTAAAAAAATCTTTTGAAAAAAAAATACCCTAAACTTAATTTGAAGTAAAACTAGACTTGCGATTGACCAGTCTTTCAAAACCACCCTTCAAAAAGCTTCATTGTTCATGCCCTTTTTCTTGAAAATTGTTTTTAATACGAGTCCACGCACGGACCACGTCCAAAACTGAAAAAAAAACACCACTTTAAACATGTTTTTTGGTCACGCATGTGTTGTGTACAGCAGTATATTTGACTGGCCCCCTCCCCCGGGCGTAAGAAGTAGAACATGATTTTTAGGATCATCTAGATTCTAGCTACGGTCCTAATCATTCAAATCCATGTCATACTGCACTGAGAGTGTCAGGTCACTTAAGTTAGACCCTGGCATTGGCAATTTACTATTCAACCGAATTTTAACAAGTGAATCATACATTTGTCTTACTTTCCAAATTCAAATATTTTAAACAGTTTCTCTGCCACGAATCACATAGCCATTTCAAAGTGTAAACCCATACCTTAAGGTCTGTGTTGTTCCGGAACCTGTTTATTAACTCGCAAATTTGTGAACGCGGGTCTTCAGTTGAGCTGAGACAGCGGACCCCGGCCTATCATCGGCGCAGCGGCCTCGACCGGCTCGCTCAGGCGCGAGCCCACATCCTCTCCCCTGCTTCGGCCTCTGCTTGGGACGAGGTCCTTCTTTGGGGCGGGGGGGGGGGGGTGGTCGATGGCGAAGGAGGGGGGGGGGTGGAGGGCAAAGTATGCCTTTTGATTCAGCAAGTCCCAAAAGTTCCTATTCCCCCTCAGAATAATTAGGGACAATTTTCATTTGTTTATAATTATTTTTTGCCAAGGGAATAATAATAACGGCATGCATATTTACCCAGGGTAGCCACTTCTGTTTCGAAAACTATTCTCCCAGTGGGCCCTGCTATTATCATCCGGCTAAGCTAGGCTACCAATTCAGGTGCACACAGCTTGAGGAATTCATTCCTGCCGGTATATACCCATTTACCTCACCTGCATGGGTTGAGAGCATGCAGTGTGGATAAATTTCTTGCTGAAGGAAAACACACCACGGCTAGGATTCGAACCCACGACCCTTGAAAGTCGAGAGTCAGAACCACTAGACCACGACGCGCCCACTCCCTGTCCCCTCCTAAGTAAATTTTGACCATTTTCACTAGCTAATATTTTCACCACAAATAAATTGCAAAATGAAACATTATTGGCCATATCCACATTAAAAACATATTAACGCACCTTACAGAAA
This sequence comes from Lytechinus variegatus, assembly GCF_018143015.1. NCBI lineage: Eukaryota > Metazoa > Echinodermata > Echinoidea > Temnopleuroida > Toxopneustidae > Lytechinus > Lytechinus variegatus. The sequence continues at coordinate 44,224,179 of NC_054746.1, forward strand.
CCAGAGTGGTGTTTATAAGTCCAGAAACCTGCCCCAAAAGTTATTCTGAATAAACCTACGTGTTTACTGTGTGAATATAAGCATGGCAAAAAGAAGCTGCTGAAAACTGCTTATCTAAAAAAAGAGCCAATGGAGTAAATAAGAGAGTCAAGAGGGGCCTATAAGCTTTCGATCCTAGCAGAATCTTCTTCGGAGGCAAAATGACAAACATATAAAGTGGAACAACCATAATATATATACCACAGACATTCAACAGCAACACTGGAAACAAGGAGACAAAAGGGGCATTAGTGAGAAGAGATGACCAATCAGGTTGATGAAGGGGATGAAAGAAAAGGAGTAGGGAGACACAAAGGGAAGTTGGTGGAGTAAGGCCAAAGAAAGACCTGAAGTGGGGAGGCATTAAGATATGAGGCAGGCAACATCAAACAGGATCTAGAACAAAACAGTGATGGGGGGTATGAGGAAGAGATGAATAACAAGAGAATTAGTGAGAGGTGGGTCAAACAGATAACAAAGAAAGCATCATCATGAATATAAGCATCATAGAACAGATGGCACGCACACTTTAAATTAGTTTCAATTATCTCAGTTCTCTCTCCCGCTTTTTGTTTATTTTGTATGGTACACTGCCTACCAGTACCAGGGGTGGATCCAGGATTTTTGGAAAGGGGGGAGGCACATTTTCCCCAAGGAAAACTTTGACAAGCGAAAAAACAAATAAAAATAAAAAAGTTTCAACAGAAAATTAAGGGGATTACGTCCAGGAAAAAAAATTGACAAGCAAAAAAGAGAAGAAAAAAAAGGTCTTCACTTTTAAAGAGGGGGCACACTTGAGTTTTAACGGCATTTTTACATTACAAATTTTAATTGTCCCTCTCAAAAGGGGTGGCACGGGCCAGGTGTGCCCCCCCCCCCTGGATCCACCAGTGCTGGCTACAAAGCTATACTATCAGAGTTGTCACCTCAAATTATATTTCTTTTTTTTTGTAAATGTCTTAATCTGATCAATGCTCACCATTTGGAAATATTAATTTACTCATCTAATGAAGCTGCTGATTTTTTTTCTTGTAAGCTTCTTTTCTAGGGGTATGCCCCCTACCCCAGGACCAACCCCCCCCCCCCCCTTAACACATCCTTAAAATTACTACACAAAGGTACACAATAATAAGTTAAGAAACAAGAAAACCCCAAATGTATTTGTAATGGTTTATTTTTCATAGACAATGAATTCAGGTTTGTTTTTAGTTGATTGAAAGCTTCATAAGAAAACAATGACCAATTGACATTTTTGTACTCCACATCCAAATGTTCAGGACAAAGTTTCATGAACTGCTTTTCCCCCACTTCATCCATATAATCTTATTATAAAGTCACATTAATGACAACATATAGCATATTAAACATATATATTTTGTATACACCCACATCAACTCACCACATTATGTCTGTAACAGCGTATTTATAGAATTGGGGCAACATTATTATTACCATTATAGATGCACTTCTACAAGTTATAAATTCTTTTTTTTTTCATTTTGGCTAAGCCTTAATATATGCTCTGAAAAATCATAATTACTACAAACAAACACACAATTATTTCCAACACTAGCCCTCTGTGGAATGTGTCATAAATTATGGGGATTTTTTTTTACAGGAAAAAGCATAAATCACTTTCAGACAGACAATGGGATGCTTAATATGGAGAAAAGACCGACGTGTATATAATCTGTTTCATCACTGGTATAAAACTGAATGTGGAAAGTCACATGTATAAAGTGCAGTAGAAAGGATTTCATACAAAATGAATGACACCAATTTGTACTTTTTCTATATTACATTCTTGCAGTGGGCAACCTTGAAATCACTCTATTCAATGGGGGGGGGGGGGCAACATTACATCAACACCCCCCTACATTTCAAGCTTGAATCTCCACACCATAAGTGTATGGGTAAATTACAAATCAGTTATCAATTATGTGTACGGTAATCATATAAATACTTGCCCAGTGTAATAGACCTCATTAGTTACAAGTCATTGCTAAAAACTACTGAAACTAATATAATTTGACTGGAAAGGGGCAGATTAATTTCTAGAACCTGTTATCAATGACATGATGCATGAAACTGGGTGGTAATGATTAGAAGGAATACAAAGGTGACGTTGGGAAAGTTGGTTTACATCCATCTGAAAAGTATAGATTTCACTCACATATTCATAGCTGCTGAACTCCACTTAGAATAGAAGCACATGTACATGTAAACCTGGCTAAGTGATCCTTGAATACAATTTCTTATTGAATCAAGAGCATACATTAATGATTATGTCCACATACCTCCTTTGTGTGGTCTTCACACATGTCATTTTACACCAATATCTCTACACACTGACAATGGTGTCATATAATATCAGTATAAACAGGTGCCACTGAACACCAGTGTCTTACATGCATTGACATTGGTGCCATTGTATATACCCATGTCTGACATACAAGTAATTGTACATCAATGTCTCAACATACAGGTATTCACTGTTAATGATGTATTTTACACACAACGACCAAACGTTACATTCAATAAAGTAGTGATTCATATTGCTCTTTCACAAGATATGCTCATGTAAGGTTGGAAAAATGGGGCATGAAGGGGAATCATATAGAGCGAAAGCTGAAGAACTATTCCAAAATAATGGTCTTTCACTATTTAAGCTATTCACAGCCAAAAATACTGTAAACATCTCCACAAAAACAACAATGACAACAAATCCTGAGCTGCAATAAAAAAAATCTTTGTTTGAATGCAGATTTCCAGTCAGTGACATTTTTAATCATAGCACTGGGTGGCAAGAAAAAAAAATTGTTCAGCACATATGATTCTTGCTTTCTTCTATAATATTGTTTAGTGATCTGTTCAATTTATCACTTTCTAGACCATATAAATTTTCACATTCATGACATGCAATTTTATTGCAACACCGAAACCAAATATATTAGACTGATAAAAAAGTAAGATCGACGTAGCATATATTCACTCCCGCAAATAAAAAGGTTCTTCATCTAACGAAGAGAGCTAATGGGAGTCATTTTCAAATAGGCATAAATGAATATTTTAAACATTTGTTTTTAATATGATATTGAGATCTAAATGAAAGAGAAAAGCTACATGGATGCTAATGAGAATGATTTACAATAAAGATTCATTTAAATGTGATTTATCATACTAAAAAGAATGAATCAAAAATAAATATTTGCCAAACTCAAAAGCATTAAAAATGACCCAGTGGTATCAACTCAAATAGATTAAATGAGATTTTAAATCTTAAAGATTGCTAACCCCTAGAAGGAATGAATCATATCTTAAATTATTAACTATATGCAGACCGGGTAATGATAAAAGTTGATTTACATTATCCAAGGAATGTATCATCTTAAGATTAATAAAACACAACAATGATTCTGTTTCATTTCCAGTAGTGAAGTTTCTTTGTAAAGTCATGTACATGTAAGTTGAATTTTGTCAGTTTAAACTATATCTCCCTTTCCATTTGAGTACCTAACACGCTCAAAATTCAGTGATTACTTGAAATAGCCCCTTTTTTCGGGCTTGGGGCTATTTTTATTTGTTAGGGGCTAGCAAAGAGTAAAGTCACCCATCACCCAGTTATTTCCTATGCACAATGAAAATGTGAATGAAGAATATGGTCATGGCGTGATCTACGTACACAATTTTTTTTTAGTAAACTGAGACCTTCAAGACAAACTATCATCTAGCTAGAATTCAAGATATTGGATGAAACTTATCCATGTATTTATCCTGAAGAAAATGAAAAAAACTTTTAATGAATTTTGAAAATAAAACTATCTTGACTAAAATATTTGAACGAAAGTTAAAGAAAGAAATCAATACACCATATCCACTACATTGACATCTGCATAATATATAACCGGGTCAAGAAATCATTCGGTACCATAAGTAGACTTGTCATCATCATATTCTGTATCAAATTCCAAACTTTATGAAATGTAACAAACCACTGGCTTTATCCCTGATTCCAGAATGAATACTCATGCATTTTCTTATAGGGGCAGAGGAAAGAGAAAATAATCTCTTTACTTGAAAATTCATACAGATATTATTAAGTATATATCTATGCTCAAGAGGTAATATATGATGGCTATACTTGTCCAATGAAAATCTTGGATATAACATAAAATTGTAATTGCAATACTACACTGGTCTGGATAATTGTACACTGTCTGGAGATGAAAGGCAGCTTAAGATTTCATTATACTACATTCAATGATCAGATAATACTGCTGTTTATCAGTTATTCATTCATTCCCTCTAAATCATTTGTTTATAACTTTCTTTGTATTCCTCCGGTGCAGTTTTCAGTATGCAAAGCAAGTTTGCAGAGGTTGGGAGGATGTGATTCAAATAGGGAAAATTACAATTTTCTATTCAATTTTCTTACAACACCGAGGTCCTACATCATTCCTGTGCATTTTGTGCAAAGTTTTCACTATGCAGAATGTATGTGCGAGCAGTTACAACAGCTGCATCCTTCACTTATCATTGCTGATGCATGATAATAAAGAAATAAATTATGACTTTATTTTCATCAATATTGAGTGACGTTCATTGACATGAATCATTGTTACCTTGACTAGAAATTATCGAAATCTAATATGGTAAAAAATGAAGAACACACTAGAATCAAATGTTGTAGTCAATGTGAAATTGTCTTTATACCTTTCATTAATTTTATATTCTATTCCTAATAATTGCATTTGAAAGGGTGAGATGCCTTGTCAATTAATTATTGACTTGATCAAAAACAAAAACAATAGCACAGAAAGTACACAAACAACACAAAATGACATTTGGTATTTTTTCAGCAGCAAACAAATAGACAACTATCCACTCATAACTTTTCATTTCAGTTGCTTGCTGTATCAAACTTGTCATCTCCCAGATATTGCAAATTGAGAAGTCATAGTAAGGTCACAAGCACATATGTTCATGGATTAGTCTTGTAATCACAGACATGTTGTTAATAAGGATCCATTGACGTTGCACCATCCATACATATATTCCTGTAGAAGCAATTAATTCAGTTAAATCCTTGATTATCATATCGGTGTATCACCCAAGTACTGTCATCTCCTTCACTTCTGATGTTGTAGTCCCACATGTTCCACAATCATTCAGTAGTGATCCAAGTACTTTACATCATATCCACCTAATATGTTCCAATCTAGTCATTTCATTGTATATCTGTCATAATATTCCTTCAGCTTTTAAGCGGTGCATCAACATAGTGTAAAGTAATAAGTTGCTGTCATTTCCTTGAGGAGCAAAGCTGATTTGAACATCCAAACAGAAGAGTGTTTAAAGAAAGAGCATACGGCTTTGATGAAAGTTTTATTTGGTCTTTTTCTCGGCTTGAGTTCCTCTTGGTTTGGTACTCGCTTTATTAGCTGTTACATATTTGTATAGGGGGCCATACACCTGTGAAATAAGGGGAAAAAGTAATGCACAATTATTATTAATAATATCAATGCAATCATTTCAGACCACGATGATTTTTTTCTTCAATAACTAAATTAATGAATAAAAATAAGTACAATGGTAATAAACAATGATCAATACCACTTGACAGTAATAATAAATAAAAAGCATAATGATGAGAAAGGTAAAGACAATTTCTTTCTTTGATATTAGATAAGAAAATCTATCAGCAGTCATGTATATGATTAAATTCTCAAAGATCTATATTCCATTGACTCATCCAATCACTTCTATAAAAATAAAATTATGTAATTGAACAATAACAACGTTACATGTGTTTGAAAAAAAAAATGTATAACCTGCTATGGTTGCAAAATTAAAATCAATTTTCAATATTTCTAGGTTTTGAATGGCAGATTTCACTGTGATAATATATCAATCACAAACAGCTCAATATCAATTTTATGTTGCATTCTTATGTTAATACGAATAACTGAAGAAAATTGTTGTCTATAAATGAAACTGTCTCTGTTTAAGTTGGGGGTTTGTAATTTCTTTAAACATCTGAGAAAAAAAACGAACTAGGCCCAATATCACAAACTAAGCACTTTACTGTAAGGCTGATTTTCACAATTGATAACATTGATCCAGATTGTGCAATCAAATCAACTGTACAGTCAATCGCTAAGGTTTGTAGTACAGGCCCAAGATGCCAACTTACATAAATCCAAACAAATTCTGTTCCGGTATCAATCCAAGTTCCAACTTCAACCCACTGGCCACTATAACGGACATAACTCCACGTACAGAGGAGAAAGATGGCAAAACCTAGCAGCATGTTGGCGAGATTTGACAAGGAGTAGATGCCTATAAGTCCATATAATCCTGATAGGATGTACATAGCAAGAATGGTGGTGACAAGGGTGATAGGGGTTCGTGCTACATTGAACAGGTTCTTGCTATCGTTGTGTTTGATGTACTGTTCATAAGACTCTTCCATTTCAGCTAACAGACGATCCTCATACTCCTTGCTGTACTCTGTCCCTCCCATCTTGCGTACTTCTTTGAACTGATTAGCGGCCTCTTCCTTGATTTGAATGTGTTTCTTCTCAAGCTCATCGGGGCTCAGGTATGGCTTGTCACCTCCGCACACCTGAGTACAAATGAAAATCCTTAAGAATTAGGATGCATGGTAAAAACCATATACCTTCATAAGCGAATCTACTCAAGCTGAGAACAGAGGAAAGGACCAACAAATTAATCCTCCATTGCATACACCTGAAGTTAATGACATCAATATTCCAATTGTATGAAAAATTAATCAAAACTTATAATACTAATATAGATACTATTGAATTGACTCCAGTTGGAGTTCTGCCATCCTACTTTATTTGGTAAAGATAATAAACCTACATTTAGTGCACTCTAACCAGGTGAATTAAAAATCAATAAATTTGAATCCTTTAACATTTAGGGTTTCAATGCTCAGCTAAATCCAATATAATGACTGATGTAATTTATTAAACCAGTTGAGTATAGTAAATGAGCCAAAACCATAACAATCAATGTACTTGGGATATGGACATGGCTCTCTCTAAGAAAAGAAAAAAAATATATTGGTGATCATCATCTATCTACTATCAATCTTCCTACCTGTTCCATATCCTTTGTGTATTTGTCCTTTGCACTTGCTACTGCAGCCAAGTTATTAGCCTCAGCAGTCGCCTGAAAAAAAAAACAGAAGGTATATAATTATGCATACTTCACGGTAGTAAGTGTCATTTAATCATAGATAGATATTACACAAACACAGCATTGCAATACATTTGTTTCCATTCCCGTTAGAAATATATATTTTTACAATGAATTTATCCTTTATTTCATAAATTTACTTGGACATATTGCCATGGAATGAAACAGTTCAATTTCAAGCTACATGCCTTTATGAAAATAACAGATTTACAATTGAAATATTAAATAAAACATTTAAGTCTAAAAAAATATGTCTGCAACATTCTTTCTGCTGTTATACATATATCTGTTGTTGTTATAGCTTATATGGCATGTATCATGTTGTTGTTTTAGCTTATACGGCGCGTATCATCAGCAGTGAATATTTGCGCCAAATTCTCACCTGTAACATAGTCTTGGGTTCAGGCAATTCATCCCCTTGATAGATATTGATATAAGCCTGAATAAAAAAAGATGTCAACAGAATAACAAATCAATACAAAATACATGGACAATAACTTGCATTCAACTGCCCATGCAGCAGTTAGTTACCTTCTCCTGTATCTCTCTGACAATGTAGTGGCAGATAGAAATGATGCACAATAAAGCAACATTCATATACTAGTAGTGCTCTATACTACCTATGAATAAGCAATGCTACCCTGATCAGACGCTCAAACATTAAAGGCATTTCATCACACTAGGTAAATGTTTCCTACACTTGGGTGAAGAATGGCAAATGATAAGAATCTTGCCAAAGACTGTGAGTTCTGCCATGAGAATTGAACCTGGACCTTGTGGTTAAGAGTCAAGAGACTTCCCCACTAATCCACAACACCTCTACCATGACTTGGAATCTTGAGGCATAGACATTAAAGCAAATCTGGTAGTTCAAATGCAGTGAACATAATGAAAACTAGCTTGCAGAAGAATTCAAAATAACCTTTGTTTATTAAACAGTGCCAGTGTCTGACTTACATTTCAGTCCCAGCACTCAAAATTAAAACCATTCCAGGCAGGCCTCCCACCTTTGTCTTAAGAGGGTTTCCTCTTTATACAGACTTTCAAAACACCAATAGATATTATTCACCATACAGGTTGTCTGATCTCCTGACATGGCAACTTATGCATTGAACTGACCTTGAAGTATTCTAGAAGTGCTCGACATGTAACCTTAGTTCCATTGATCTCCTTGACTATCAGATTGTCTTTTGATAGAAGAAGAGGGGCTAATTCCTGCAGATGGGTCTTGAATTCTTCACTGATGTCTGAAATCACAAAGAAAATCAAACTTATTATCTCACTTCACTAATGCCCAACCTTTTTCATCCATCCTGATCTTATCATTCCCAACCACTCTTGAATTCTCTTCACTGGCTTCCTTTTAAACAGAGAATTATGTTCAAATACTCTTGATTGTCTACAAAACACTGAATAAACAGGCTCCAAAGTATTTAAGTAACTGCTTGAATATGTATACACCAACTAGAGCTCTTAGATCAGCCAGTGATCACCTTCGCATCACATATTCACTAACTCGTACATTAGCTGGTGACAGAACTTTTACGGTGTCGGCTTCAAAATCCTGGAACGACCTGCCATTAATATTTAGACAGTCTCCATCATTAGCAATCTTCAAAAAGTCATTAAAAACTCATCTCTTTCATACTTTGTAGTTTTTTTTTTAATATTACATCTTATTAATTCATTGTAAGCACTCTGGGCCTAATGGGAAAAGCACAGTACAAATAATAAGTAATAATAATCCTGTTTTACATTCTACAATCAGTTCATCTAATATCTATTGGGTCTATGAGCCACCTATTCCACGTACCACTGTCTAATGTTGAATATGACCATAGGCAGTCATTCTAATCATACTTTTAAGTGATACCTCCCAAAGCTCAATAACATAACAACATAAAGGGTGTATAAAAACTTGTTTTCCAACTTCTTACAAGTTCTAAAATGTTCATTGGGCACCATTAAGTATATTGTGCTTTAATAATTTTGATCTGATTGAAAAAGTTGAGATACATACCTGCTAATCTACCATCAAACTTTGGATTGGTAGCCACAGCTAAACCAGGATGGGGCATTAAGAAACAGCCAAGTCTCTTGAAGCAGCTGGAAATATGACGTCTAACATCTTGTAACTCTTTATGCTTGGCTGATTGCTGCAAGTATATGAAGAACAGTCATCAAATTCAGGCCAATTTGGGGTCTTGAAATTCACACAGAAATTTTAAATGTAAAATTGTTTGATACTCATCATAATTTTTGCCTCAATATGTCTAATAAAAGAATCCAAATCATACACATAGATTTATAAAGACTGCATCGAGTTGCGTGATTGGCTGCAACTGGACTTTGATAGAAATTGTGATAGGATGTTTAATAAAATATTTACAAGTTAAATTCTTTTGAAAATTTCCTGAATTGCTGTATGAATAAGAGTACGCAGAATACTGTAGCCAGTCTCTTTCTTGAAAATAGCAAAATGCAAAAAATTGCAGAGAGACCGATCACAGCTGGTCTATAACTGGTATCCAATTTGACCCTCTTCCTAACTAAATGCTAAAAATTAAAAGCAATTGCAATATCAATATTTGAATGATCTTTCCAAACTTTGTTGAGAACCTTGTTTTAGGCTGACAGATACAGCACAAATGCTTTCCAAAAAACTTGTAATAGCATAATCATTATATTAATGCGTTCTTTAATGGCAAAACTACAAAGCTGTTGGTAATGATTATTTTCAAACTTAATTGAATACCAGAGTATTATATATGGGTTACTTACATGTAATTTCTTGTCAAGTAACTTGGAACCTCCACTTTCCCCGAAGGCATATTCATATGGGTAGCTCCAATCACGAACCAGGAACATCAGAGACTACAGATCAAACACAAATTATGAAAATACTTACCTGATTTTCTTATTTACGAGATAACTCATACATCTACTTGATTTGCTAGTTCAGCCCTCTGGACTGCCATACCCGAATAGAACTCCCAAGGATTTAAAAAGCGCGAGCGCGCCCTCTCCCGTTCAGGCTTACTACCCATGATCACCGCGCAATTAGCGTCCATCTTCCTCACCTTTCGCAAGCCCATACGTTGAAACATGTTGCTACGCAAGGCGGAGGGTCGGTGGGAGGGTATCAAGTAGATGTATGAGTTATCTCGTAAATAAGAAAATCAGGTAAGTATTTTCATAATTTACTTCAATAACTCCATACATCTACTTGATTTGCTAGACCAGCACGGACTCAAACCGTAGGGAGGCATGTTTTCAATTGTAAGCCTAAGAAAATTTAAAAGAAAAAACAAAAACAACGAAATTTAGGGAGAGGGGGAAAAAGCCGCAGCTGCTTTAAGCGCCGAAGCAGCAAATCTCGCCTCGCTGGACGGAATGTCCTTCAAGTAGAAAGAAGTGAAGGAGTTAGTTGAGCGCCAAAAGGCGGCCCTCAAAAATGTCCTCGAGAGGAATGCCCTGTATACTCAGGAATACTAAGTATCATGGGCCCTCGGCCTAGTGTCAGGAGAACAACATCACCTGCTGACTAGAGCGTAAGAATTGAAATTTGTTGAAAATTTCAACAAGAATGGTGATCGGAAAACTGAAGCTTTTAAGGCTCAGTAAGTGATCAATCGACCAATCTGAGAAGGCGAGATATCTCAGAAACCCTACCGAAATTTAAGCGTGCCGCTTGCTAGTAACTAGCATGCGACTAGCAGGGCACTCGCTTAATAAGCGAGTGCATGCTAGCGAACAGTCCCTGCTCGCTAAAAGATCGCTTAACTATTACTCTGCACGCATATCACACGCTTATTAAGCTAACCGCATGCTAGTTACTAGCATGCCGCAAGCTTGCGCAAGCTAGTCGCACGCTTCCCGCAAGCTTGGAAATTTCTGTAGGGGAAGCCTCCGCGTGGGAGAAAGCGCCCAGAATTCGATATCTGTCTCAAATGCGTGAGGGCAGAAATCTGCAGAATTCTGATAGAGAGCTGTGGTAAAAAGTTACTAGCGGTCCGAAGGGGACTAGGAACGACGGAGAGTAGGGATTTAGGAAGAAAACCACTCGTAAGGCAGACAAGGGTCGAGAAAGCGACTGAGTGCCATCCTGTTAATAAGGAATGCCGCGGACATGTTGCCTATGTAGAATAGAGCAGTCTGGTCAAAACAGCTCAACCGGGCGTGTCAGGGATACAGCGCGGTACACATCACGACAAAAGTGTGTTAGACCGAGTGATCGAGAGAGAACTCAGGATCCCCTTTCTCCCATACTGATTGAAGCACCCATCTGAGGGTGCAGTGCCCGCGGTGGAAGAGGTGGCTTGGCTCAAGCCACCATCGCTGAGAGAGTCCGTGAGGCTAGGCTGCGATGGCTGTCCGCTGGGCGGGGGAATCCCTAGCAGCAGCAAGTGTACGCCAGAGGGAGCTGGCGAAAAAAAATCTGTCACGATATTACGTGTAAACGACCATCAAGAGATGCTCTAAACGAACAGACATCGCCAGATATGATACCTCAACCGTTACATTCCCAACGGAATCGAATGAGGTAGCAACGGCCCTGTCCTATCAAGTTAGGGACGGAAACTGGCTAAGAGTGTCGAAGTCCTCGCTTGAAGAAACAAGCGAAGGAGACTTGAGGAAGTAATCACAAAATTTCCATCAGTCTGCGGTGAGAACCAGTTGTTTATGAAAACAGTCACAAGGCCTGTTTCTCAGGTGATCGTAAGAGCGAGCACCGCCGGCGCCGGTTGCGGCAGCGTGGAACAGTCCAATATCGGTAAGATAAGGAGCTCCAAAAAGCTGCGGGGGGGCGGCAAAAATGACGCCCTAAGTAGCGGGGGATGAGAATCTAAATTTCTAAAAGAAGAACTCCAGTGAAGTAAATCACTTACATGGAGAGGCTCATCCACAGTCGGCCCGAGAGAAGGCGGGTCGTAGTGATCGTGGTTAGGAAGGCATAAGCATACATCCATCCACTGTTACATCATCCTCGGTCGTGCGGTGACCCTGGCCACATGCCTTGCATGGAAGGAGGATGAAAGCAGCATGCGGGGCGACTCGAGTGTGCCGTGAAAAAATTTCTAAGAAAGAAGCCGATTCGACTAACGGGCACGGTAAAGACATCCACCGTAGACCACTCCGCACAAGGAGGGAGCGGCGGAGACGCCCGCAAGATTGACCCATATAGAGGGCAGTCTATAAGATAGACAGTTAGAGCTCGACCGATGGTCTGGCGGTGTACAGTTTGGTGTGAACTCGCCGACCCGGTACGGTGGGTGTGCCCAGAAAGTAGGCATAGAATGCCGACAGAGAATCCTGGGGCTTTAAACAAGTTTGAACGCGCGTACATAGCCAACAATCTCATGAGATGTACGGCGGTTACTTTCCTCCGAGATGATGTTTACCCAACCGGGAAAGACTCGGGGAACAGCTGTGAATGTCAACAGGAGGGATATCTAGCATATGAAAAGCTGATTCCTTCCACGTATTCGGTGCGGGTGCTGCCGGCGGTGTCCGGGGGGACGACCGGTGATGGCAGCTCGGGCAGGGTTCGTACGAGCCGCCCGAATACGAGACAAATAGGTTAACATAACCATAATGCACCGGGTGGTGAAGGCATAGCGATTATTAAGCACAGGAGAACTTTTAATCGCCGTGACATTCAGATCCGATATACATACTCATAAGCTCGGAGAGCTATGAGATAGTGAGACATACCGCTGAGCGGTGATGGTGCTCATATCAGAGTCGCCCTCTCTTCAGCGGCGATCGCTGGAGAACGGGTGTCTGTACTAGCCCTGACTCTGGCGTTGCAAGGGTAGGAGCTAAGTAAGACAGGGCACCCTTACTTTCGAATAGAAAGTGAGGTTCAGGCCAGAAAAGCGACGGTCCCGTCGCCTGGGCGGACGGTCCGCGGACGTGATAGGTTGTCCTCTCAAAGCAGCCAAACATTCTCACGAGAGAAGTGCGGCATGCGGTATGTAAGAGATTCATACCTCCAATCTACGGGCCCGCTTAGGGGGAAGAATGGAGAGAGTTACCGCTGAAGGAGTCGTCGCCGTATGTGAGCTTGACGTAGAGGGCGAATTCGGGAGTACCTGCATAATAATCGCCCCCCCCCTGCCTCTGCCTTCTCGCTAGCCTCGAGAGGCTTGAAAATTTCGAGACGGCGGCGCCGGAGCCTGGCGCTTCCGGGCAGCAGCAGAGCGGGGGTGGGTTTACACCCACGGAGCTGGCGGCTTCCTCGTCGTAGGAGCCGCCTCGTCTAGAGCGACCCCGTCACTCTCCGAGACCCCCAATTCGGCCGATTGAGCTCGGAGCGCCTGAAGAGGCGGGGCGAGAAAATATGGACTCCCTTGCTTCATCAATACCCCCGCTCGGAGGGTAGATGTGAGGTAGAGACTTGTCAAGCAGCGCCTGAGCGCTTACTGAAAAGTCGACCGCGGGATAGGGGTTGTCCTCGTAAAGGGAGTCTCGCTCTATGGACTGAACCGGGGGGTTGTCCAGTAAGCGCCGGGGTGGCCCCGCGTGTCGGCTGGGACACGTGCTCTGAGATCGACGAAAATGCTGGAAAGCACACGCGATCTTGGGGCACCCGGTTAGTCGGTGCACTGGCTGGCGATTTAACAGAATCGCTCGAGGATTTCCCGGGTGTCTGGTGGTTATTGCCCACTTGTCTCGCTTGATGCTCAGGGGCATCAGCGGGGTGAGTAGACGTCGAGGGTGGGGTGAACCCGCACTACTCGAAAGCAGAATGTAGCAGCATGAATAGCTGTAACATCTGACCACCGACACAAGGGTCTGAAGGAGGGACGCCCATGGCAACAGGGCTGGCCGACCTCACCTTCGACCTCTTCTTCTTCGCGGCCTCCGCCGGTGTGGCCGGGGCAGAAGAAGGCACAAGAGGCACGGGTGATTTCTTACGATTTGCCGCCCCTGGCAGGGCGGCCGTCAACAACGAAACTTCACCCGAATCTGACGGGGTCAGATTGTGGTCACAGTCTGATGTGTGACGCCTCTCGCGGTAGCAGAATGTAGCAGCATGAATAGCTGTAACATCTGACCACCGACACAAGGGTCTGAAGGAGGAACGCCCATGGCAGCAGGGCTGGCCAACCTCTCCTTCGACCTCTTCTTCTTCTTCTCTTTCTGCGGGCTCCGCCGGCGTGGCCGGGGCAGAAGAAGGCATGAGAGGCACGGGTGATTTCTTACGATTTGCCGCCCCTGGCAGGGCGGCCGCCGACAATGAAACTTCACCCGAATCTGACGGGGTCAGATTGTGGTCACAGCCCGATGTGTGACGCCTCTCGGTAGCAGAATATAGCAGCATAACATGTATGACTGTAACATCTGGCCACCGATAAGAGGGTCTGAAGGAGGAATGCCCATGGCAACAGGGCTGGCCGACCTCTCCTTCGACCTCTTCTTCTTCTTCTTATTTTGCGGGCTCCGCCGGCGTGGCCGGAGCAGAAGAAGGCACAAGAGGCACGGGTGATCTCTTACGATTTGCCGCCCCTGGCAGGGCGGCCGCCAACAACGAAACTTCACCCGAATCTGACGGGGTCAGATTGTGGTCACGATCAGATTGTGGTTACAGTCTGTGTGACGCCTCTCGCGGTCAGGGGCTGGGCGATCTCTCCCGATGCTGTCAACGGAGGACGACTTATACGGCAGAGATCCTGACCTGTGCCGGGGGGAGAGAACCGCACTCTCCCTCCGGACTTCTGGTGACCCGGTAGCCGGTGGGTCGCATAGCCCTATGGGTGCTGCGGCGGCAGGACCTAGTTTAGGCTTGGAAGCCTTGGCTACCACTTTTTCCTTTGTCCGAGACCGTGGCACCACAGTCTCGGCCTTCCTTCTCTTAGCATCCGACCGCAAATTCGGAATGCTGATCGACGCACCCTCATACTCACCGCCGCTGGGCGCTCACCGCGGCGTCCCTCCTGCTCGCCTGGAGGCGGCCGACTTCTGTAACTTGCAATCGGGGCGGTCCCCGTGGAGGGCACCAGGTCCTCTGGGGCTGTGTTAGTCCCATTCAAAGATACCTCTCTCTACCCTGAAAAAGGAAAAACAAGAATTTTTCTTTTTCTTTTTTTTTTTTTTTTACAAAGATCTCGCTTAGATTAAAAGTGGAGACCGGAGTGGTCTTTCCCTCCTCCTAAAAGGAGTTTGTTTGAGCAAACAGAACAAAACAAGAGGGGAGGGGTAGGGAGGAAGAAGAACCTAAGAATAGTTTAGGTATCTGCCTGTAAGAAAAAGGAGGTCGGAGACTTTGAAAAAAGAAACTCCTACAAGGTTCCCCTACTATATTCTCTTTTTTTTTTGTGCCCGAAGGAAAAATTCGAAACAAAAATTCAAAAATGAATGCAAGTTCAGAAGAGAACGAAGTTTCCACCTGCGAAGAAACACAAAAACAAGCATTTCAGAGCAGGAAGAAAAGGGATTGAGAGACAAATAATTCCAGATAAGAGAAATTTTACGATAATTTCCAAGAGGAAAAAAAAAAAAAAAAAAGTAACCTCCTGTGGAAAGGTAAAGAAATTCAGAACAGGAGGAAGGAGGAACGTCTCTAGTAACGATTCCAAGAGGAAGAACGACACAGTAAATCCTCAAAGGGAATCGTAGAGCCCGCCTGTCGAAATAAAAAAAAATATATAAGACTAGGAGGGAAGAGGGAATTGAACGAAGAAAACAATTCCGGGACAGGTCAAAAAAATTTCTAACAGGAAGGAGACCCCACCTGTAAAGAACAAAAATTTTTTTTTTTTTTTTTTTTTTTTTTTTTTAGGGGGGATTGAATAACCAAACAATCATCAGGTATAATTGCGTAAGCCGAATTAAACAATCCCCGAAGCGTCTGTGAATAAAATATTAATCAAGAATTTTATTCAGAACAGAAAGGAAAAGGAATTGAGCTTTAGGATGCGCCTGTGAATAAAATATCAATCAAGAAATTTATTCAGAACAGAAGGAAAAGGAATTGAGCTTTAAGATCCGCCTGTGAATAAAATATCAATCAAGAAATTTATTCAGAACAAAAGGAAAAGGAAATTGAGCTTTAAGATCCGCCTGTGAATAAAATATCAATTAAGAAATTTATTCAGAACAGAAAGGAAAGAGAATTGAAGAATTAATCAATCAATAATCAATCGAAAATCTTAATAAATCAATTCCAGAAAGCAAGGAAGGAACAGAGTTGAAGATCCCAACCTGCAAAAAGAAATAACAATAACACCCTCGACAACAAAGTGTAGAGGCTGTCTAGAATTTAATTCAAAAACGGCACCAAAAGCCACCACGCTTTGAACGTGAAGAACAATAACCATGACAGGTGGTGAAGGCTTGCTGCCACGTAGGCAGGCCAAGCCCGGTGCCTCGCGAACGCGCTAGCGATGCGGCGCGACGAGAACTCAAACGTTAGAAAAACAATTTAAGTGTCTCCAAAAACACGTCTAAAAAGTCACGCCAAGTGTAAATTCTGAACACAATCTTACACACAAATGGAAAGATTGAAATTAAAAGGGAGAATGCACCACAGATAAGCGAAAATAATATACCAAAGCTCAAAAAGATTTGAGCTCTTAGGAGACTTATCTGAGCACGTCTTGACAGGTGGCTTGCCGAAAGCAAAAGAGGAAGATGGACGCTAATTGCGCGGTGATCATGGGTAGTAAGCCTGAACGGGAGAGGGCGCGCTCGCGCTTTTTAAATCCTTGGGAGTTCTATTCGGGTATGGCAGTCCAGAGGGCTGAACTAGCAAATCAAGTAGATGTATGGAGTTATTGAAGTAAATTCACTTCTTTATGTTAATATCCTACCCCTCATGCATTCATAATTTGTTCAGCAACCTCTGGTATCTTTCATTTCGTCAGAAACAATCTTCATATTTTTCTTTAAGAAAATATGAATATGTTGACAATCATAATACTAATATTTTTAAATCATATGCTCTAAAATATATCTGAATTACTTAAAGATACCCTTCCATGAAATTTATTTCAAATGTTTGCTAAACGTCTTCTTTAATTGCTTGAATTTGTATTCCTTGATTGTAAACTGGATGTACTTTGGTGCTTTGCCTGCTATTTGCAATATTTCTTTTCAAAACAAGCCACTTGATCTGAGGTGTGATCAGAGCACTGATACAGCAATCTCTATTGTAGTAAAACAAAATCTAATCATTCTACTTGAATGTTGCATCTTGAGCAGAATGGGTGATTTTGAGTTTGGTCTTGGAATCACATCTAATATGAGTTTTTTTTCAGATCATGCTATTGATAGCACAACACCTAGTCAGGTTCATATTAGGATCAACTTCATTTCAAGTTGTAATAACAAACTCTGCTAAAACATCAAGACAAGAAGGTCAACAATTAATTTGAAATCATATATCATCAAAAGACAGAGGGGCAAATTCTAAATGATTGTCATGTTTCATATCACCACACTTACAATATTCAAACAGTTCCTGCACAGTATATCAGACATAATACATACACAATTAATTCAATGAAAATTAATTAAAGAGTTGTAAATACAAATGCATTAGTTGTATATAATGAAATGCTGATGAGCCAGATAAACTTAGCAGGAATAGTTTAAATACTGTAAGATGCTTTGAAACTATTATAGATACCTCACCTGGAATGGTTTTGCTTGAGGATTCTCTTCCTCCATGGCTAGTCTTCCATACTCAGTAAACAATTGTAAATGATGTAGATCATCTTCCTGGATATTTTGACTCAAGTTATAAACCTGAAACACAATCAATTAAAAATTTAATTTGGAACATTTGAACAAAAAACTAAAAGAGGCCTACTTTCTACTTGGAATATGAAAGATAGATATACTTCACTATTCATCTTATTTCTCTTTGATGGTGTAAATTCTAAAATAATTGTGAATCGATGATAAATGCAATTAATATATGTTCCACTCAAAGATATTGGACATACATGTATCACACGCATTATACACTTGCAGATACTCTTTGTTTATCTAGTGAGAAAATATTCCAATTCTTATTCATATAGTCCTAAAATTCATCAGTAAGATCTTCTGTCAAGCTGCACAGCACATTAAAAGATCTGCTGGTTCATAATGCATTATTCTGCATGAAATAATAAACATCCACTTTACTTTCATTTTCTCACATGTGAACAAGCCTTAATTTATCTAGACAAAGTACTTAACTAACCTGAACAGAGCTGGTCATGGTACTAAGAGCAAACACTGTAGCACAATCTCTGACTGTTGATTCAGAATCAAATGCTCCTTGTGTGTCCATTAAAATCACTGCAACCTAAGAGAAAATTACAGGATTGGCCTTCAATTTCAAACAAAAAAACATGAATACACAAGGGAAAAACCAAGCAAATATAGATAAAAGAGAAGAGCAGTGGGAAATAGAAACTACAAAAGGATAAAGAATTAGATAGAGACAGAAGAATGAAGAATGTAGAAAACAAATACCATGGCTAGAAGGGCAGTAATTCTTTAACAATGTATAATCATATGAAGTTGAAAACAATTAATTTCAATCATGAATGAATGTAAACAGTGCAAATTAACATCCATTTGTATACAACAATTTTTTATTATTATTCAAACATATTAATTTAGCCATAAACATATCTTTTTAGCCATAATTTTGTCCCAACATTAAAAACATCAATATATGTCAATAGTTTTAAAAAGAAATGAAAAAATATATTAATCCTACACAAAATGATCTGCTTATACATTGTAGAGCTATGATGAAATTTACGAAACTATATAATTCAATATAAATGTATTATATTTGTTGTATTAATATTGCTGCAACACAGATAAGGTTCGGATTTGATCCTTCAGTGCATGATGTTCAGAACAAAATCATGTGTTTCGCAAAACAGTTCCTAAGTAACAAACAACACTCTTAAACTGAAACATGTAAGGCTAAATGAAACTGCAAGACCCAAAATTTTTCCAGGTGTTTTAATATAGTGAGATCTCCCAAAACCCTCATCAAATTTGTTTGAATGATGAATTTTGCAAAGAACTGAAATCTACATTTCAACTTTAGGATGGAAAGAATAATGAGGCAGAACATGACAGGGCACTTAACAACAGATCTTTCAATATAGGGGTCAGCAGCAATCGAAGTTTTGAGTGTTTGAACTGCCCAAGACCATGTTCCTCCATTCATCATGTAGGATGCCTTACCTCTTCACCATTAGGACCAGGACACAAGAATACTTTACTCCAAGCCCAGATCCCTGTAGTCTCTCTCTCAGAACCTCCTCTCCATGAAAACCCAGCTAATGGCTGGTCTCCTGGTCCTAGCCAATCACTTGATCCCTGGTAGTCAACATAATACAAGGATGACAGTAAACACATCATTTATGCATTAAACCACAAGTGTGTGTAACAGCTGCTCTGCTAAAGCCGGAGTTATTATGCTCCAATTGTGTAGAGCACATTGGAACTTCTGACAAATGGAGTATGTGTATGCTTTATTATTACATAATAATACACAACATTTATATCATGCTTGATATAATATTTATAAGTTTTACATACATAATTTGTCTTTTCAATGATAAATCAAACTTGTAAAAGAATCCAAGATTTAGCTGTCTACATATGTATCAAGGATCTATCTGAGTACCGTAAAAACCAAGTAGCAATGAACCAAGTGTCATTGGATTAGCCCTTTTGGCATTATTCTAGTTAGCAAGTGCTGGATCTTGACTTTATATAGCTGACAAAGAATTTTGAAGTTTATCTCTTCTAAATGAGAATGAAGGGTTAATGAAAAACATATTATACATGACTTACCTGGTTGTTTAGATATCTGAGCATGAAATCAAGGAGGAACGACTTCCCTTTCCTGAAAGCTCCAGCGACTGAGACGACACACACCTTCTTATCTCGAACATTCTCATCAAGAAGAAGCTTGTCCAAGGCTTCAAAGTTTAATTCAAAGGAATGGTCATCACTTTCAGTATTGGTGGTAATTATCTGAATTGGCTCCCCTATACGGGCAGCCTCTGGTATAGGTGGCATTATGACTGTACAGAGAGATAGACAGAATGGATTCAAGTCAGACAAATGAACTGATCATGATTGCTCTGGGTATGGATGTCAAATCAAACAGCCATTTCTGATTATTCATAAAGAGAAACTATAGGTGGTTTCAAACCGCCTCAATCATAAGAATCCCTGTTAAATTACTTAAGGGCTAAAGGCTAAAAAATACCCATTACTCATTCCTGCATTCACACACCGCCCCGAAACATACCCGTCGGGATAAGTTCCTGAAGTTACGAGCATGTGCAGTATGGTCGGATAAGCAGGCAAGGCGCAAGATTCAGGGGTGTGAGTGGTCACAAATAAAAAGATCTGAAAAAAGCTGAAGAGTATTGAAAACGTCTGAAATAGAAAGAGCTCCCATACTTTTTGTACAGAAAAAAGCCAAATATAAGCTGAAATTCAACTGAAAATAAAAATACCTGCGACCTGGGAAAAATCACCGTGAATGTTCTCGTAATTTTGATAAGTACCTACTATTTAGTGGGTATTTTCTTTCGGGGAGAATACACGTAATTTGATTTTACATTGCCAACATTACCTGTTATTTGTATACATGTACATTTACACTCAAATGAATTAAGCACTTAGAAATTTTGTGTATCATGCACTAAAGAAATGCACTTTTACTACTTAAAAAAAAAATGATTTGGATTGGTTTGATTTGTTAAATTTTCCAGCCTAACACAGGGGATAAGTTTGCTTACCAAATCTGATATTGAAGCACATTTGGTCATAAGTTTGGTAAATCTGAACACAAATGAGAAATGACTTTTGCTTTTAATAGAAGACTTTAAATAAAAAAAAATTCAAAGGAATGGTCATCACTTTCAGTATTGGTGGTAATTATCTGAATTGGCTCCCCTATACGGGCAGCCTCTGGTATAGGTGGCATTATGACTGTACAGAGAGATAGAAAGAATGGATTCAAGTCAGACAAATGGACTGATCATGATTGCTCTGGGTATGGATGTCAAATCAAATAGCCATTTCTAATTACTCATAAAGAGAAACTATAGGTGGTTTCAAACCGCCTCAATCATAAGAATCCCTGTTAAATTACTTAAGGGCTAAAGGCTAAAAAATACCCATTACTCATTCCTGCATTCACACACCGCCCCGAAACATACCCGTCGGGATAAGTTCCTGAAGTTACGAGCATGTGCAGTATGGTCGGATAAGCAGGCAAGGCGCAAGATTCAGGGGTGTGAGTGGTCACAAATAAAAAGATCTGAAAAAAGCTGAAGAGTATTGAAAACGTCTGAAATAGAAAGAGCTCCCATACTTTTTGTACAGAAGAAAGCCAAATATAAGCTGAAATTCAATTGAAAATAAAAATACCTGCGACCTGGGAAAAATCACCGTGAATGTTCTCGTAATTTTGATAAGTACCTACTATTTAGTGGGTATTTTCTTTCGGGGAGAATACACGTAATTTGATTTTACATTGCCAACATTACCTGTTATTTTCTAATCGGGGTAAATTTCCCGATCAGAAAATACCTGGAACTGACGAGCTTCGAGGCAGTCTGAAACCACCTTATGAGGCAGAAGTACATGTATGGATCAGTTAACAGAGCAAATAAATAAATTACATATAATGTGTGTATATTCATTAGGACAACTGTCAACCTGTTTAAAAGCCACCTGACTCTGTATTAAAGTACCATCTGTCTGATTATAAATAGTACCATGTATTCAGAGTTGCAGACTATACAAAGTGTGCAATACTCCCCAGAAGCAATATAGTACATCTGAAAAACACTAAGTCACACGACATGTGTAAAAAATTACCGATAGAATAAATATTAGAATGGCTGTATAAAGTGGAATATCATAAAATGTTATTTCTCCTTTTATAGTCCTTATCTGACTCCAAGCATTTCTCAACTTCGATAAAAAGAAAACAAAGTCATTTATATGTAGTATCTCTTCAATACTACTTAATATCCGTTTCCACCTTCGAATGAAAATCCTGGGGAACGACTGGGTTTCAAAAAAGTGGTTACCCATGCTGATTTACCTGGATAAGAAAATTTTATATTAACCTGTATACATAAAATAAGTGAATGAGGTGCTCATGAATTATGCATACATATACGTGTATGCATAATTCATGAAAGAGTTTGGATGTCATACAACTGCAAGTTCACATTGAATGGATCTCATTAATGTTTTGTACATGTAAATGAATGCGGGTCACAGTATACAAGATTACATTCTGCAGAAGCAGAAACATTGGGCTTTCTTTAATAGCATACAGTGTGCCTTTCCCCCTTTTTATGTTACAACATTGAAACAAAGCTTCTTCAAAAGCACTAATTATCAAATGGCCTTTCGTTAATCATCCATTTCTGTCAAATCCTGACTACTTGGTCCATCAATGCTATATAGTTGACCTGTATGTCACAACGTGAACTGAATACCAACACAAGATGGCTTAGCTCCCCCCCCCAAAATAAAAGAAAAAAAAACCATACAAACAAAAAGAACACCAAAGAGATTAAGGAAGAAATGGTAAACTAAAAATTTAAAGTAGGCCTACACACTGCAAGGCTGGATAAAATGAAAGACAGGGTAATTCTACAAATCTATTATTTAGTCATTTGAAGAATTGTGGCTGGTAGTGTATGCTATAATTCCTGCCATTCGAAAAAGATTTGTAACAACTGAACTGACATTGACTGTTGCATTTACATTTCATCAGTAAATTCACATTGATTAAAGAAACTTGTTGTGCGTGCAGTGCGAACACATCTACAGCTGCTAGCTGATCACAATGAATTTTACAATGTACCTTCATGCATGTCCCCATATCAATTTAGGCCGTCAGGTAACAGCGTACATGAGCTAGAACGAATTGTGTGTGAACACACCTTTAGATAGCTGCCTGCTGCCCATTGACATTGACCAACGGATTCAGCTTTCATCACCTTTAAGAGCTGTCTCTCATCATTTGAATAGAGAAGCATCAACCTTTTCTGCTGAACTTCACAGATAGGATGCCTGATTCAAAAGAATTTGCTTCATTCCATGGTCTACAAAGTGGGATTCCATATACATGTACATGTACCCTAGATCTATACAATACAATGCATGTATCAATATCTTCCTACCTGGTACCAATTATACATGCATGTAACACCTAAGTGTAGAGTGGTAAATGTAGATAAACACCTTGTCATGGGATGCAAGTGCTGAATTTGAATTCAAAACCATAACCTTGTGGTTCATAGCCCAAAGACTCATCCACTTGGCTCTGTTGATTGTATGCACACCAAAGAATAATTAAACATTGTCCCAAGTCTGCTGAAACCCACTTAACATTAATGAAAATGTAAAGTCTGCTACTACATACTCAAACCAAACTGTGAACATTTGTGTACACTGCTGTAGCAGTTACATTTATTCCATGCACGAATGGAGCAAAAATAGCATGAGTTAATTAGAGATTCAAACCACCACAATCAATAAAGTATGCAAGATTGCAGGTACATTGTACACATATTGTAAGAGTCCTTTCCAGTGAGTGTGTTGGTGTTTCTGTCAAACTCATCCTCATTATTCACAGGATCATACCAACAGATAAGGTATTTTTTTAATACCCAACGGCTACTTTCCTCATCATACACATTGATGGCATGTAGCCAGGTCTGGCATTCTCTGCATATCACTGCATGATCCAACAACTGTCTTCTACTCATCATCATACTCCATCAATGAAAATAACAACACATGGTGGCATCACTAAAGCAACGTGTACTCTTGATGTGTACATGTACAAGTCTGCAATCAGAGTGTGTATCAGAATGTATACACTTTCCTGGATAACTGCAATTGATCGATACTGAGTGTACCATGTACCGGTTCTATGAAATATGAATTTTAATTTTGTATACATGTACATTTACACTCAAATGAATAAGCACTTAGAAATTTTGTGTATCATGCACTAAGGAAATGCACTTTTACTACTTAAAAAAAATTGAGTTGGATTGGTTTGATTTGTAAAATTTTCCAGCCTAACACAGGGGATAAGTTTGCTTACCAAATCTGATATTGAAGCACATTTGGTCATAAGAGAAAAACCCTCACATAAGTTTGGTAGGTCTATGTAAAAATCTGAACACAAATGACTTTTGTTTGTAATAGAAGACTTTAAATAAAAAACATGTGAAACAATTTCTGATGCGATACCAGGAAAATCATTCCATGTTGTAATACATGTATGTAGGGCTACACTGTAAGAACTAAGAAATGATTTCTATGGAAAAGGATTTCTGAAAAATTCCATCTACCTGGTACATTGAGGGATCGAGGATCCTTCTCATAATGTACAGGTACATAGTAATGAATTGTTATGCGACTGCCTATTTTCCATCATGCCAGATTATCATTGATACCTCAACTTGAATGAGGAAAGTGTTGTGGTCATAAGCTTGAGTCATACTATGACTAATGTTATGAGCTTACTTTAAGAAGAGATGCATCTAATGAAAGTGAATTTAGTTCATGCATATCCTCAGAGTACATTCACATTGGTCCTAATGTGCATTTAAAATGATTGATTATATTAAACATGAACCAGAGTAAAATTCCACAACTGTGTAGAGGTTATGAAAGAGAATCTATTTGGTAACAGTTCAGGTTTATTTATGAGTAGTTGTTTTTGGCTCAGAAGAGTTTGATAAAAAAAAAAGATTAAAGGTGGTTTCAGACCGCCTCGAAGTTCGTCAGTTCCAGGTATTCTCTGATCGGGAAATTTACCCGGTCAGAAAATACCAGGTATTTTGGTAATGTGAAAGCAAACTACGCGTAATTTCCCCGAAAGAAAATACCCGCTAAATAGTAGGTACTTGGCAAAATTACGAGAACTTTCGCGGGGATTTTTCCAAGGTCGCAGGTATTGTGGCGATGTGAAAGCAAATTACGAGAACTTTTAGCCCAGCGTGTCGTCGGGCGCGGCGGCGTGGGTGGCTGCTGGGCTGGTGATTTTGAATCTCGCGCCTTGCCTGCTTATCAGACCATACTGCGCATGCTCGTAACTTCGGGAACTTATCCCGAAGAATGTGTTTCGGGGCGGTGTGAATGTAGGAATAATTTACGGGTATTTTTTAGCCCTAAAAAGTTCTCGTAATTTAACGGGGATTCTTGTGATCGAGGCGGTTTGAAACCACCTTAAGAATCACTGGAGGCTTGAGGCAAGGTTTTAGAGATTTACTCCTAAACTCACTAGTCGATAAACTTTCTATTCATGTACAGTGAAGTGCAAAATTTTCTCAATCCCACTGGGGTATACAAAAAACAATCATAAGAGCCTGTACTCGTAAATACAACTTCAGACTCTACATGATTGCAAATTTTTACATTAAATAAAAGCCAAATAATAATTCATATATTGTCCCACCCAATAAGACTCTGCCACCGCACCTTTATGCATTCAAGAGTATAAAAAAAATTGTCATAAAATTGTATATATCAAGCCACCCATGGCATGATCCTCTTATCATTTGATGCTGAGTGTGAACTGCAATCCTATGAGCAAACATGGAGCATGCTATAGCGTACATTGTAGGCCAACCCTGCTTTGTACTTTGCATCATTACAATTGCCATCATAACAGCAAATGAACTGAATTACACAATGACTAATACTACAAGGTCAGATAAATTGCAGGGGATTTGCACTTTGTCATACTGTGTTTATACAAATAACACCTACATGTACATGTGGTGTCTAATAAAGCCAATGGAATTCATAGGAAGAATATTAATTGTTGAAATAGACAGTTTTATCACAGTAAAATTCATTATCTTGGTACAAATTCCTATAGACTTTGTACTTGTAGTTAGTCCTTCCATGAATGAGCATGGAATGCCACTGCAGGTAGTCAGAATGAGGAATGTTTTAAACATCACACACATGTAAGGCTTTAATCAATAAATAAAGCTCAAATGATTCTGGTACAAAATACATGTATATCTATGCATTCTGACAGATGTTGGGTCTTTTCCAAGCAATAAAAAACACACTATCCCTTCTACATGTATGCTGTGACTTCAGTGTGAACATTTCCAGCTTTCTGATCTAAGACCCCGTTCTCATTTCACTTTCTAAAACTGGTTTACTGGAAACCAGTTCAGGAAACCAGTTTGACATGATTCCTCACTTACGCTAAAACCAGTTTAACGAGGCAAAGCAATCTTCCAAACTACATCGTGAGGTGGTTTTCTGAACTGGTTTGGAAGATCGCTTCCAAGACCACTTTGACCGTTCTCATTACACGTTAAACTAGTTTCCAGTAAACAAGTTTTAGGATGGTAGTGAGATCAGTGTCCTATAGATCTAAAGCAGCCAGAGCTGAGATAATCCATTGGCTGTCAGATTGGTCAATGCACCTCTCTTTGCTCTTTGATATTAAAAAAACTGGCCAAGTAGGCCTATACCTTTTCCACCAGTGGCTGTTTTTTCAGTTTCATTTTTGATAGGTTCACATACACTACATTAGTTTTTTAAGGTTGCAAAGCACAGTGTAATTATCAGGATATTATTGGAAAGGCATTTAAACCTTAATTTGAAATTAAGCAAAAAAGGTCTATATCTTTTTACTGAATCTTTCTGGCACTGCTGCACTTGGTGAATGAATAATTAAGCAGTGTGTGATTGTTTTACAATGATAGAGCAAGCTACTTGAAGGTCATTCTAAGGCCGTGTTTATGCTTCCACTTTTCAGGCCAGAATCAGCGTTTCCAAACGTGATTAGTCCAAAACCCGGTTGCGTCCATGCTTACTTTCATTTACACGCTGTTTCAAAACGCCGATCGTAAACTCACAAAAAGGTGCATTTGTAAACGTCGTTTGACAAGAATCAGGCTTTCTGGGGAAGTATGAACAGAACCAAGATCGTAAACGTTTTTAAATGACGTCATTTGGTACATGCTTCCGGTGAGATGAAAATCCGCGGGCAAATACAGTCGCATTGCTCCATGGTCGCATGTTAGGAGCCACGGAATTACCTCTCATCCCCTCTCATCTCCCTTGTTTTGCATGTGTAGTAGTTCTTCTCTTCCAATTTGTCATCACAATGAATGTTGAGGGATTTATACACAAAAAAACCCCACTGGAACATGAGATATAAATGAGGAAATATCACCAGATGCCCCAGTAGCTAGATATTTTATTATTTTGTATACTTGATATTCTCTATTTTTTCTTACTATAACAGAGCTACCAAGTCTCACGCATTGTGCGTGAGACTCACGCATTCAGGGTCCGTCTCACGATCTCACGCATAGCACCCATTTTTCTCACGCATCGGGACCCGACAGAAAAAAAAAGGAGAAAAAGTAGCATTATTCGCCAGATTATACGACTGGCCGACCGCCTTCGCGTCTAGCCAGGCACGCGAGACGAATCGAGAGTGCAGTCAGCGCACAGCTAGTACGTGATACGATGAATCGCGTGCGTGCATCGCATAGTTTTGAAGCCCATTTCTCATGTGCGCGCGCCTTTTCGCAACGTACGAGTGTAAGTACTGGCCGCGCGCGCACAGAGACGTCGAGTCATGAAAATCTCACGCATAACATTTTTTTGAACTTGGCATCTCTGCTATAATCCTCATCATGGTGGAAATTGTATGGCTTTATCAAGAAGCTCCATGCAATGACTAAAACATAGGAAATTGTTCAATGCTTATATAAGAGTCGACGTACCTTCCCCATAACAACACTCGGAAAAAAAAAACTTTCGAAAAATGGCGCGCCCAATATGACCTCGCTTTCCTGCTCAACGAAAATTACGAAGCAAAGCCAGCTGGAGATCGTGATTGCGCCTCTGAAAAGTTAAGCATAAACAGCACTCCCAGAACCACGTTTACGATCGACGTTTTGAATCGACGTTTGAGAACACAGATTCTGTCCTCGCAATGGAAGCATAAACACACCCTAATATACATGTACATTGTACATCTCTGATAACGAATCTGCCTGTTAAGTATTTTGCTCATTTGCATAGAATGCACTCAGCCTATCATGGACCTAAACTGCAGGTCCATGAACCTATAAACAACTGGTAGAGCATTAGGTGTACCAAGGACAGATCACTGAAACCTTGTACAATTTGAGATTATCAAACAAGTAAACATGTAAAATAAACTTATTTAACACCTTGAACCTGCAAGGCCAGGGGGTTTTATGGCCTTGCCGAGAATGTTATATGACCCAAATGACTGATTTAGAGGCCACAAGTCAGATGACTTCAACACTGATTGAAAGTTTTGGTGACCGCGATGTCTATTTCTTTGTTGATTAGTAATGTGATTGCAGAGGTCTTCTAGATATTTGAAAATATATTTTGTTAAGAAAAATTGAAAATTCCACTGAAATGCCCCCCGAAACAATCACACTTGAGACAGCTAATTGTTAGAATCCCAATTTAGAGGATAAAACTGATACATGTACAATGTGTAGGCCTCAAGAATTTCCTGCGCTGCATGGATTTAGCAGTACATGTACACGTACATGTCAAGCCCATTGGGCCAATTTCATAGTCAGTGGTGATCTGCTAAAAAATGAAGGCACCGGGAAAATAAAAGATGTCAGAATGCCTTGTCTTCCCTTTTAATGGTCTAAATTTTGGTCTCTCCTTTTCTAGAAGAAATATTGACCAATAGAATTCAACAGATGGTATCTTTTTTTTCTTCAGAATTTGAAAAGTTCACTATACATGAGGTACATGTAGTACATCAAAGCATAATCTGATGTACATATAAGTCAGGGTATGTATCTATATCATGAAACCAGGGAATAATTTTGCTTTAATACCAACATTGATTAACCTTTCTTGGTCATAAGAGAAAAGCTTTATTAGATTTTGCACAGTAAAAAAAAATTTGCTTCACAAAAGATTCCTTCATGTAGCATTCTCTTGTGGCAGAAATTGCGATGCAAGGAAAATTATTCCCTATGAGACATACCAATATTAAAGTTTCAAAGGAATGAATTAAATGCAACATTAAAGAAAATCATCATAACCAAGAGAATAAATTTGTATAAAGAATACAAATAGTGCATGGTTTAACAACTTAGGTAAAAGGGGCATATTTGTTAGAGAACCAGCTTACATGTATTTAATCAGGATACATCCCAGGAGCACTTTAACACCACCTACATGTATTCGGTATGAAAGTCAACCAAAAATATAGTTGATGCTATTATGATTGATGACTGAGTACCCAGCAGACAAAAATTTCAACAATTTGGAGATTTCACAATATGGTGTGCTACCTATCAGTTGCAAGCGCTGCATACATGCAATTATAATACACTGGCCTGCCTACGGTTCACCCGGCTTGCATACATACACTGTCAACCAGGGTCCAAGCGGTGGGAGAGAAACTTACGGTACTGCAAATTCTTCGGTAAACTTTAGACCATTTGGGTGAATTCTGCCTCCACTTTTGCCAGTTTTCATTTGTGAAGCATCAGAATGATTTGCACACTGCCAAACTTAAAAATTTTGAGAAACACATGTAGGCCTACCCACACAGTTACATGTACATTACCTTACACTAGCACTGTGCCTGGCCTGTGATATTGATCCCAAAGCTAGAAATTGGCCTGTCCACTGTAACCGATAGATGGCACACCATTTGGTGAATCCAATGAATCATCTCAATAGGAGGTCAGGTGCTGCACCATCCCGAGTTTGCTCAATCTCGAGATTTTAACCCGATCGGCCCTCTTCGCGATTAATCTCTAGATTCAAGAAACCCCGTCTCCACCATCGCAAGAAGAGCGATTCCTGCTCGAGCGAGGCAACAAGCCCGATATTCCGAGCATGCGCACTTTCGATCTTGGAGTTTCAACAGCCCGCGCTTTTGAATAACTTCCCGCGATATGCAATCAAATACATGTACTCTTTTCACTAGTATAGCACTTTCGCTGAATTCGACCGTTGTTATGCAACAATCCTCTCAGCTCAGCCGCGCTATAATTATAAAGCGAGTGAAGTATTCTTTGTTTAATATGATGGTGGAGAAGGAGGCAACGACAGAGAGAGAGAGAGAGAGAAAAGGAGGAAAGAAATGCTATTTGCTCACATTTTGCGAAGGAATATGACAACACTGCTGTCAGTGTTGTTATTGACTATGACCATCGTCGATAATGAGCGCCTCCCCCATCGGTCTGGTCTCTTCCAAAATCCATTCACTGGGGGGACACCATCGTTGCTGATTGGGGAATTGATGAACGCTATTCGCGATATAATGTTGACTTTCGCATGCGATCGGTACGATCGCGATGTCTTTATGTTTTGACCAAGGCGGAAATGGAACGCGAATTGCATTATGGACTGACGTCATGAATAAATTAACCCGAGTCCAATCTCGAGTGCGTCTGCACCTACGAATTAGCGGGATAATTCGTAAAATAGCGCGCTATTTTGCAAATAAATCCGAGTTGACTTGGGATTGCAATCTCAAGATTAATCCTACGAACTAGCGCGATAATTGCGTCTGCATTACATGTACAAACAATCTCAAGATTTTTCAGATCGGGATAATTTGCCGAATCAGAAACAGCGCGCTAATTTGAAAACTCAGGATGGTGCAGACGGCCCTAATAAAAGGGTGCTCTGTTTGGTGGCCATTAGCATTGAAACTGAATACAGTCCAACCTCTCTTATACGGACATGTTGGGACCGGCACCAATTCGGATAAAGGATTTATCCAGATCTGGGAGACCCAATATTAAATACAGTCACGCAGCTGCCTCCCCTATCGTAGCTACACATAATCTATTGTAGTGGGCGTACACATACACAGGGATGCCAGACTTGGCAAATTGCTCTTGGGCCTGAAAATTTGTTTGTGAACTAAATTGATGTGCGCAAAGCGCACATGACGAGCACGAAGTCCTTTTGGCCGGGGTCCATGCTCTGGGGTTCTTTGATGCTCTTTGGTTCATTCTGAGCATATATATATCTGAGGGATATTTTTCCCTCATACCTAATCCAATTTTGGGGTCATTTTTATATATACAAAAATAAAACAATACATATAAAAATTTGTGATGATTGCCTATTATACCAGCTGATTAGATCACAATAAGATCACCAGATACTCCAGGTTGACCTCAACAAACTAGATGAGTCGTCTCAAACATGGGGCATGATGTTTAGTAAATGCAACATACAGTGTCAACACAAAGTCAACCAATTTCTATGTGCTGCTAGGTCGAGCCCACAAGTTGACAACACATGCACTCCTTAGGCAAAACCAGTGCTTCTGCCCAGAAGACTACAAGAGAACTGCCTATAAAGCAACCTTACATTGACAAATCATGGGAAAATCAAGGCTAATCTCAGAACAGAGAAGGGATTAAAGTCTTTCTCTCGGCTGCATGCCTGGGGATGTTATGTAATAGACGGCATGTCTGGGAGGTCTAATATATGCTAGCAATAGTTAGTAGACTAACCAACCAGAACTGCGTGTTTTCACTTTGAAACATGCGACTTCACAGAGGACGTCAGGCCTCTACAAAAAAAATTTCATCACTTGCCCTTTTGGGCAAGTGATGATAAAAGTTGCTTGCCCTGCAGAAATAACTGCTTGCTCAATTTGTTTTAAAAAAATTTATGACAGCACTTCTCTTATTTTTAAAGGTCATACAAAATAACAATTGAGAATCATGTACAGTATAAAACACACATTTAAAAGTTAATTTTCAGCAACGTAGGCCCGAGTCATTACGTTTATTTTGAAAAAACTTTTTGCTATTTATGGCACATCATAATACATGGGTGACACGAAACTCGGTTCTTGCAAAGACCCTTTCGTCAGTAGAGGTGCACGGCCAATATGGGAGACTCTCTCCAATAAGGGAGACAATCTCCCAGATTGGAGACTTGCTTTGCAAAAGAACAAAAGAAACAACACTAACAAAAGCATGATTTTTTCCACCCAAAATTTTGTCCCACTGATGTCAGAAGCCTATTTGTTTTGTGTGTGGATGACAACAAAAATCCTTATAAAACAAAAGTAGATGGTCAATTTTTAAGGTACATGTAGACAGTGAAAAGGGGTAATTTTTCATGAGGAATCTGCTTATCACATTTTTATTTGGCACCAAGTTAATCCTTTTGCAGCACATGTAAACAAAAAAAAATGGTCTCCCAAAACTGGAGAATGTCTCTGAAATTGGATACCCAAATTCTTTATAAAAGTCTCTGATATTGGAGATACATGTAACCTCTCTCATGGGAGACAGTCTCCAATATTGGCCGTGCGCCTCTACTGTTCGTGCAATCGGCCCCTGGCATCTTTAATGGCTCATGAGAAATGGCTGTCATGAATTAAAGGGGAAGTTCACCCTGAAGAAAACTTTGTCGTAAAAATAGCAGAAAAAATATTTTAAAATATTGGTGAAGGTTTGGGGAAAATCCGTCACAGAGTAAGAAAGTTATTAGAGTTCAAAGTTTTGGATTTGTGACGTCATAAACGAGCAGCTGCCCCATGTGTTATGTAATATAAAATGCATGAATTTCAAATTTTGCATGGTTCCTGATGACTTGATTTTGTTTTCTATTCATGATCGGGTGTGAAATGATTTGTCTATTGATATACATAAGGTACAGTGAAAAACCATTTTTAATTTTCTGAGAAAATGAAATTTCATTGATTTTTTACCATTCGCTATGTAGGAATGCTGCTCGCATATGACGTCACAAATCAAATAATTGACATTCTAATAACTTTTTAATTATTTGATGAATTTTTCTCAAACCTTCGGCAATATTTTTTATTATTTTTTCTGCTATTTTTACAATAAACTTTTTGTCAGGGTGAACTTCCCCTTTAAGTTGTATGTGTGTGTGTGCTTTTGTAATGTTTGTTTGTATGGGGTTTTTTCAAATAAAAGACAGCAAAAGAAACACAAGTCTTTTTTGTTTCTCAAGGATGAGTGGCTCCATGGAGAGTAAGCAAACGTTAGTTAATGATTTTTGCTCTCTACTTAGGAGCCTCCTGGCCAAACGCACAATAAACAATTGTGTACAATGGATAGCGGAGCGTGAACGCTAGCGGTCGTCAGTCCTTCACGTTTATAATTTCGTGGAGCTCAATAAATCGCTCTTATTTTTTTGAGGAGCTCAATTGAGCTCCTCAGAATCGCTCTCCATGAGGAGCTCAATTTAAATCAATTCATTACAATACATGTATGATAAATAGATTTTCTTAACATTGTATACATGCAATAGCTGTGTTAGCTATTAATTAATCTGTGGTGAAACTAGGCCTGGGTCATGTCAATACATTTACAAGATGTCGTAAGCGCTCCTGCTAAAAATTAAAAAAAAATATTTAAAAAAAAATTGAAAAAAAAATGCTAAAATTTCACATCTTTAAATCCATGAAATGGCCTTCTTTTTTCCATAATTCCTTGAATACTTTTAGTTTAAAAATATCAGAAAAATTAAGAATATTCACCTCTTTCCCCGACTCTGATTTGAACTTACCTCGGTAAATATTGTAGTCCCACATGTAGACTTCCATGGTGTTGCCATGAAAATCTACATATGGGACTACATGGGACTGCAATATTTACCGAGTTTCAATTAAAATCAGAGTCAGGAAAGAGATGAATATTCTTAATTTTTCTGATAGTTTTCAACTAAATCAAAGCAATTTCAAGGAATTATGGAAAAGAAGGCCATTTCATGGATTTATAGATGTGATATTTTTTTTTCAATTTTTTTTTTTTTAGGAGCGCGATATTTTGCTCTCCTTATTTTTTTTTGAGCGCGGTAGGAGCGCCGGCGCGATCCTAAAAAATGAAGGTCTGGGTCGTGTACATTTTTGCTTATTACATGACGTCATCCAGCCACTGCCGAGAGCCAATTTATGTATGAAAATATAGTAAGCATGCGCAGTGCAAGCCTTTTATTTCCTCACACAGTATTCCACCAAAACAAGTGTGCAATTCTCTATCACCTCGTACCAAATCGACCTAGAATTTCACTTTCCTATATTTTATATGAATTATGAAAGGTATTCTCGGAGGATCTATTTTCTCACCGATACCGCACAGGTAAGCGAATTTCGATTACTTCTTGCTTTTCTGTCAAAATCTTACGAATTAGCGTCTACATGTCATCATGTTAATTGGAATTTGTAGAATCTATCGCAACGTGCACAAAGTCAATTGGCTTCCGGGTTTCGGAGCGTCGCGTGAATATGCATGAAAATGCAGTTTCAATAATTTTCGATCGATACCGGAGTGATCCGATCACGAACCAAGACCATTTCCTGCGTACACAACGTGACCGGATATCGTTATTGCTATTGATATTTCCGCACGCAGTCCGAAGGAATTATTCTTGGGACCACGTGGTCATGACGTGATCTTCACGATTTACCAATCAGCGGTCTTCGAATCGCTGTGTGGAGACGATCTATCCGTTGTACACAGTCTATGGACAATTGTTCATTGTGTAACGCTATTCATCCCATCATACACGAACGCACACACAATTCACAACTCAGCATTGATGATGAAGAGAGAGTCGACAAATTTCAAGAAAAGGCCTGGCACACCAACCACAACGAACAATTGTCCATAGACTGTGTACAACGGATAGATCGTCTCCGCACAGCGATTCTAAGACCGCTGATTGGTCAATCGCGCAGATCACGTCATGACCACGTGGTCCCAAAAATAATTCCTTCGGACTGCGTGCGGAAGTATCGATAGCGATAACGATATCCGGTCACGTTGTGTACGCCGTAAATGGTTTTGGTTCGTGATCGGATCGCTCCGGTATCGATCAAAAATTATCGAAACTCTGCAATTTCATGCATATTCACGCGACGCTCCGAAACCCGGAAGCCAATTGACTTTGTGCACGTTGCGATAGACTCTACAAATTCCAACGAACACGATGACATATAGACGCTAATTCGTAAGATTTTGACGGAAAAGCAAGAAGTAATCGAAATTTGCTTACCTGTGCAGTATCGGTGAGAAAATAGATCCTCCGAGAATACCTTTCATAATTCATATAAAATACGGGAAAGTGAAATTCTAGGTCGATTTTGGTACGAGGTGATAGAGAATTGCACACTTGTTTTGGTGGAATTCTGTGTGGGGAATTAAAAGGCTTGCACTGCGCCACTCACACATTGTACGAGGTTAGTATGTACTAACCTCGTACAATAGACCGTGTTTGACCCTGGATTTCAAAGTAGTCGGCAAACATCGCTTCATTGCTGAAGTAATATTTGCCGAAACTCCTTCTCGCTACGCACGGGGCTCTTGCCGGTAAGTAGCAATAGATTAAAGAAATATGAAAATAATAATAAAATAATAATCATTAAAAAAAACAAATTTCGCTTACCTCGGCCTCGAAAGTGACTTCGCTTGTCTCTTCCACGGAAATACAAGGAAGCCCGTTGGTGGCGCTAATAATTTCACAAACTTGATTCAGCTCCTCGGTAATTTTATAACTGTATCTAAATTCTTTGAATGCGCAATCCTTATGATTAATTTACTAATTATGGGCACCAATGAATGAAATACCTTCAAAAACATAATTAAAGATTATTATTGGTGATGATAACACTTATTTGCAATGAATTTAAAAAGATGACTAATAAAAAAAAATGAAAATAATATACATGCCTGGAAAGAAACCAGCATTAACGAACGTCAATAATACGTATACGGTATCCCAAAGTCTATACAATGAAAAGATTGGACACTTCACGGACTTCGCGTAATGCCTTGCGTCGATTTGCGTGTAGAAGTAGTGTAGGTGCCTAGTCTTTCCCTTGTCGTGTCTTTGATATGAATATAAATCGCGCGCCCTCTTTAGGCGAAAATTGATATCCGCGCTGAGCAGTTTTCATCTCCGTAAAATCTTCACTAAAGATCAAGAAAATATACATGTTTTTTAAAAGAAACTTCAAGGAGAAGTCACGGAAGGATCTAAATGATTCGGTAAGTATCATAGCAGAATGTGATATATAAAATTTTAAGTAATATTTTATGTGGGCAAAAGCCCAGAAAAGTTTAACTGTGTCGTGTGTGTCGCGTTGCATTCGACTGATATTCCTTCGCACGCGAGATGCTTTGAACCCATGGGTGGCACTGCGCATGCTTACTATATTTTCATTCATAAATTGGTTCTCGGCAAAGGGCTGGATGACGTCACGTAATAAGCAAAACTGTACACGACCGCTACGTTCACGCTCCGCTATCCGTTGTACACAATTGTTCGTTGTGCCAACAAACTCATTATCAAGCTAAAATACCAACTGATTTTTGTTTAAATTTTAAAGAAATTCATGCTTAATCTACAGACTTTTGTCTTTAGTTGAATCTGAAGCGGACACAGAAATGGGGGGGGGGGGGGGGCTCTTCATATTATAATCAATTGGTATTCTCAATGCGCGTGATTTCTAATGCACGCAAATGAATCGTTAAATTCACATATTCGTGATGAACGTATCCAAATCGCACATTAGCCAAATCGTGTGCGCATGCAATGTTTGTTTACAACCTCGCAAAGTAACGTTAGAGCAGAGAGTGCGAGTAACCGCAAATTTCTGACATAATTTAGATCTACGGTCGATTTACACTCATCATCTCCAACTGTAATATACAATTCTTATATTCATATCATTGACATTGATTCGATAAATTTCAGCATGCTTACCGAGATATACGAGGGGAAATTTCAGCAGCAACATTTACCACTCAAAAAAGATTGCGGCTCAGTAATTAAAATATAAACCCTTAGCCGATAGAGGGCGCCAGCTCAATTTAATTTCAACAGAGTTATTTACAGAGATATTACCCTCGAATTTCAACAATCAAATGTAAGTTAAAAAACAAAATAAGGAGAGACAACTTCTACATTATTTTTGATAAATTATTAAATTGATATTAGATATTATTTTCAGTATT
The DNA here is from genome assembly GCF_018143015.1 of Lytechinus variegatus. Taxonomy (NCBI): domain Eukaryota; kingdom Metazoa; phylum Echinodermata; class Echinoidea; order Temnopleuroida; family Toxopneustidae; genus Lytechinus; species Lytechinus variegatus. The sequence goes on from NC_054746.1 coordinate 44,261,471, forward strand.
ATTCTCGGCAGTGCTGATGCGATTCATCCAGGAAAAAGAATGGAGAAGATATGAAGGAGCGAGAACCACTAGCTCAGAAAGGTTCACGAAAGCAAGATATTAGGTATTTGGCTCAGGGTCTATAACTAATTACTAGTAGAAGATGTGAATCAAATGAGGCTCCTTCCAGCTATCTTGGTCCTTTTTCCAGTTTAGCCTTTCTTCTTTTTTTTCCAAGGGGGGGGGGCAGGTAGGTGTCCGGACACTTTATAATTTTGAAGCCTTCTTTTCAGCTTTGAATTACATATAAAAATATGAATCCAATAGTTGCTATAATGGTCTGTTTTAATTGTTCTCTATAATATTGCTTAACAGTTTATACTAAAAATTCATGGAAATTTTCCCTTTAAACGTTTCCAATGGCTGTTTAAAATCGATTGACCAGACACACAACTTGTCCGGACACTCAACTGGGTAAATTTAATACTTGCTTTTCTTTTTAATTTGGTGGGGGGATGAAAAAGGATAAAATATCATGACTATTGTCTAAAGAGTTGAAATATATTAGTTTTAAAATATACTAGCTACCTTTTAATCTATCTTGCTGTAGCAAGTTACTGGTGTGTTTTGTCAAACGTGTATCAATCAGAAATGATTATTTACGTCTGGGACCGACCTTTAGCGTCACCATCCGAAAGACGTGACCAGGGCTCAAACCTCTGCATCAGGTTACTGGTGAAATATTAAAGGACTATTTCAATGATTGCTGCATGTGATGGAAAAAAATGGAATAAAATAATATACACACATGCCTTTTTCTTCATTCATGTATCTCTGTTATCTTGAAGCAGGGAAGTCTCTTAAATCAATTATAACTGCTTTTCAAGAGTACCATGTACATTATGAACAAAACATTTGTCTAAACAATTTGTGCCTACTCAAAATAGTGTATTACAACTGAATGGGCTAAAGGGATCAGCTAATTTGAAAACTTACATCACTACGAATGATGATTGATTGGAACACCAAGCAAGATTTACTTTTGACCAATCCAATGCAAGATTCATTTGAAATAACGTTTTATAATTGAATTGAATCACATCAATTTTACATGTAAACAAAATTAATCAAAAACAATATTCTAATAATAAAATGCATTTTATTATTGTTTCACAGCAAAATACAAATCATTTACTTTTAAAATATAGAGCTACAAGGTACAATCATCACAAAAGTGAAAGACACAACAATTTATAGTCAAGGTTTTGTAAGTTTCGACATATAGTCTTTACAAGGTGATGAATATAGGCTAGGAAAACATGGTCCAATGCAATTTTGAAACTTTCAGCCAGATATATAGCCATATTTACAATTAATAATGCATTGAGGATTTTTCAATGAACAATTCTCTCATAAAGATGAGATGCGTAAAACTTTCTCAAGTCGATAATATCATCTGTAATAATAACTATGAAAATAATAGACGTCAATTATACAGCGTCATCTATTTAGAAATAATCTATTCTGAGGTGCACTATTATAACTACCAACTGAAGGCTTCAGTACAAGCTGCCAATCAGAATCTCCATGCTGCAAATACAAGGAATTAATCCTGTTGGGTACCCATCTATAACATACTAGGTTTACAGATTGCTATCAACTTGTTGCTTACCTAAACTAGATAGAACAAAATGACACAGAATAGAAGAATACTTTATACAGGCAGCAACCCTAAATGTTGACCTACTCCAAAAGATGGTGGAATATGGATTACTCCCATAAAAAAAAGTCATTCTGCCAAGTTGCCTCATATGAACCCTAATCCTTCAAGAATCAAATATGGGGCATCACTTTTTTTTTTTAAAGAATACTGAAAATGTATTGGATTCACATACTCTATTGCAAAACATATGACCAGCAGTATAGAAATGGCTTATAAACATATCTAGCCTCAAGGTGGTTATAGAAGAGATTAAGAGTAATCTAAAAAAAAAGGATGTAAAATAAACCTGCCATATCATTAGCTTCCCTAGGAGGCAATAACATCATGACACAATTTCAATTAATATTTTCCATATGGCACAACGATCAAAAGCAATCAATCATACATGATTGGCAATTCTAGTAGCTATACATATGAACTTATACCGTACTCGTTCATCAAATATAATTTATATCATTCGCTATTCTTTTACTATTCTGACTTAACACAATTACATTTTTTTTAAATCTGACACCAATATCAAGTAATGATATTGTAGATAAGATTGATCTATTCTTAAAGAGTTGATATATTATTTTTATTTGTAGAAATACGTAATTAAATCAATTTTGAACATATCAGTTAACTACTCTTATAATACAAAATATCAAGGTGATTTCGAGTCCAATTCATCTGCTAAAACTTTAAATTTACATTCTTCCACTACTAAAAAACACATTTTGAATAAGTACTTCATTAAAAATCTATACAAAGTGTAGTACCCAAGAGTAAAAAATTTGCAGCCATGTTGAAAATCACCAGTAAATTTACCTTCATGAGAATACGCATATGAATGTAAAAACGCACACCAATTTACTGCTACAAATTATCTTGAATTCGAGGTTGCATGAAATTTAGTTATATAGTGAAAACACATGTTAAATCTTTCACAATATTCATATAACATATCTTGTGACAAACACTACATAAACAATGTTTCTTATGTTGTTGCATTATTTATTTCAAGTTTGTGTACTAAAAATTTATTTCAAAGTTAGAACTTTGCCTATTGCATGGAGAGAAATTCTGATATTTCCACTGTGTTGCCAATATCATATCATGACTTCAATCATTATTTCCTTCTAATCTTTTTTTTTGTCAAATTGAAAATAAGAATTCACAATCATGCTCTCATCAGAGTTTTATTTGTATGCTTGTGCTTTTATATCAACTTAATTCAAGTGTGCTTCAGATTGTGTTTGAATATAACAAAATAACAGAAAATACAGCCAATATCTTAAACAATCCTTGAAAACATACAAACAAGATAAGTTTGACAAAATTAAGAGAACAACTGAAAACACGCTTCATTATAGACAATCACAATTATCAGCTACCATAAAGAAAATGAATGACTGTAAAACTTTTCAGCACACAACTTCAATTTGCAAATACTAACGCTTACCCAGTATTTTACTATGTGTACTGACTTTCAAGGATTCCTAAATAGTCACTGATAAGGAATTTAGACTTCAGCAAGGTGTACCGCTGAGTGCTGTTGTCATTTACAGATTGACATTAAAACCTACCTAATGATTTTAACCCACTTTGTGACCTTTAATTCATTCTCGGATGCATCTGATCTGCAGTGTAGAGTAGTAGTATAGTGACCTTTCAGACCAAGTTTGTATAAATATTTTCTGACGTCACGTGTTATGAAGAGAAATGCGATTAGACATGTACTACTATCAAGTTATTCTATAGTAATGATAATATTGCATTAATTTTGCGAACAAAAAGACCTGTTTTTACACATGCCACTGTATGTACACTATTACTAGCGTACTTCAAACATATAGTACATAGTTATGATATCTTAAACCAGCAATCAAATAAATGAGACTTTGGATTTTATTTTGTATTTCAGTTCTTTCCTCCAAACCTAAATCAGCCCAAATAAAATATAAATCAATAAGAAATTCATACAATTACAATTTCACATCTTTATTCAAACCAATTTAATTGATTATTTATCTACAATATTATTACATCTCACTCAAACAAATACAAACATTTATGAAAAAATTGGTCTTGGAGATAAATATTTGTAATTGTGGATCATAAATGTGTGTCAGTAAACATAGTCTGTTCTTTAGTATAGCTGTATGGTTGGCTGATATGAGTCATAGCATCATCTTCAAACTGTGGAAGAAAATGGAAAGAAAGAGAAACATTTAATGAAATGGATTACAAGAGCTCGTAAAAAAACATATTGGAAAAATAATGAAAGAAAGACCAAACTCTAGGATAATATAATGATAGAGAAGTCATAACTCGATTTACTTTCTTGATAAAATGACTGAATACTTAGGATTAAAATGACAGTCATCTTAATCTGTGGAATCACTTATCTTTAAGCACCTAGAATGAACATCAAAGTTCATTCAAAGGACCTGAGCAGGCAAAACTATAAATGCAGAAAACAAGCCATTTGAAGATATCTGACCCTAAAATTGAGACCCACTTGTTTTGGCTCTTTACATCAACACTCCCAATCAACTGAAAAGGTCAATGTGAAAGGCATTTTGTCCCCAAGACATATCACTTCAGAACGAAGCAATGAAAATAAATTAACACTGTTGCCAATCAAATCAAACATAGAAAGGATTAAATATGAACATAATTGATGTAAACTTACTAAGCTAACCATGCCTGAATCCATCTTCGGAGGAAGAGGTGTAGTATTATCCCAAGCAGCTACACCATCATCATCATCAAGGTATTTAAGAGAGTTCTTATCCATGACTTCGGATGTTCTACTAGTAGGACGGGGCGGTGACGGTGCAGGGAATGCTGGGTTATAATATGTATTGTGTAAGCTGTGCATACTAGAATGTCGACTGATGGCCTGAGGGATTGGATCCTACAATGAAATCATAATAAAGTAATGAATGGAATATCAAACAAATGAAGAAGACAAATTGAAATGCTGTACAGGAGATGAAGACATTGACATATTACACATGGAAGGTGATTATTACCAAATCTCTACTTGCTCCAGTATTACTATTAGAGCATTTTTAATGCAAACAAGTTTGCCCCTTGAGAACGCAGTCTTTGGTTACTCTCATACATCTCTTATCAAAATGGGTTCACAAATGAACAAAAATTCAGAGGTTGTTTTTCAAGATATCTTCTTCAAATGAAGTCTATGTTGTCCAGACCAAAAAGAAGGTATGGTCAAGTCAAAATGTACTAATATAAGTGTATTAACATAAGCATCAAATACACCCAAAATGTCCATCATATACTTTACAAAGGAAATATATTCTTGGGTCATATTCTGTTTCTGTGAACATACACTCACATAAAAAAACAAGAATTGGTTTTTAATAGGAAAATCCTTTGTGAATTTAGTTATCATTTAGTTGCACTTGTAAGGTTTTTTCTATCTCATGACAGGTTCTTACCAGTATACTCTCTGATTCTGGATATCTGGGTAACATAGAAGAGAAGGTGAAGTTATGAGCTTTCCTCTGTCTTGGCGGTAGAGGAGTCCTCTCTCTTGCATAAGGCTTGCGTGTTCCGGTGCGACTCAGGACAATGGCGATGAGGATGAAGATGATGACCACGCCCAGTAAGACCATGATAGCAATGAACCATACAGAGCTATACCACTGGGTTTGGGCATCTGGTTGAGGTCCACCAGTAGCTAGAATTAAAAGCAAACAGATTTAATTGATGTATTTCTGTCTTCACATGCAATACTGCTTGTACAGATTGAGCATTGTTTGTTCCTGATTTGCCCTTTATTTTTTTGAACACTTTTTTACACATCAACCTTATACGATTATTAAAAATCAGAAATGTAAGAAAATGTTTGAAAAATATATATAACATATCGTTGCACGCAATACGAACCATCCTCTCTGCGCACTTCTATGCGAAAGTTACTTTTGCAGAAAACGCATTTAAAGAAAAGGTTTTTTTTAAACCAGCAATAAGTGCACCTACTAGGAGAGCAAATTATCTACCAGTGTCTTTGTTAAAAAGTTCAGGTTCCAAAGTTTCATCCCGTATCTTTATATTTTCTTGAAGTTAATTATTTATGCCACAGTGGGCAACGTAACAGAGAGGACGGTTCGTGGAATAGATACAGTGCGCTTGACTTTCACATCGAAGTGCTCAGAGAGGACGGTTCGTGGTGCGTGCGACGACATAGTATGGTAACATCAATAATATTAGCAATGATCATTAAGTAATAATAATAGAGACTTACATGGAGGCTGATATATGATTGTAGGATAGGATACACTGCCCGTCGATGTAACACAACTCACTATGAATTCATATTCTGAAACAGGAAGAGACATAGAGAGAAAGGACACTGATTTTTTTTCACATCGAATTAGTATGATATACATTAGAAACAATCACGAAGTTTGTGTACATCGTATTGTCACCACATTGATACATATAGCAATATTCAATATGTTTGGAGTCGACAGTTAATTGATGTAGACTCTCAGATCTGCAATCTTCTCCAATATACTGGGAATTCAATCAAGGCAGATTTCTGACTTCCATGAGGAGACAAACTATGATTGGCTCAACGTAAAATCTCTCAATCAAAGTTCTTGAAACCCTCAAATTTTTTGTTTACAACATATCACTTAACAAATCTAGACTACTGAACGACTACTTCTTTTTATCCCATATTTCATTGAGAAGTCAAACACCTAGACAACAGTTTCTTATATAAAAATTTTCTTAATATGAGAAATATCAGAATCCTGATTCAAGCTGTTCATACAAATATTCCAGAACACTAATGTATTTTTTTTCCTTGAATCAAGGCCAATTCCACTGCAGTTGCCCCTTGTATTACCATTCTATGTACCACTAACAAAAAAGACTGAAATGCTTTCTCTGCTCACCTGTATCTTTTAGAGGCCTTGTAACTGTAGTAGCTATCCCACTGTAGACGGTATCACCATTCTCTACTAAGATATACTCTCTGAGCATACTATTGAGTACAAAGCTCTGAGCCCAGTTGACTGTGATTAGACTGTTATTAGTGTTGCTACTGATGGAAGGTTTGCTACTGCTCACAAACACAGGCACTGAAGGTATTCACAAAATATAATACAGAAAAGAAATTCTTTGTTATTTATTTTTATCAAGCAAAAATCAATGTTGTCAAGAAAGAAACATAAAGCTCAAGGTCAAGAAGGGAATAATTGACTTTGTGAAGGCTTAGGAAATCTGAATCGTTTGGCCCTACCAACAAATACAAAATGTGAGTTCAAAAGTAAAGTCCTGAAAATATTTTTCAAAATTTAAACCAAACCCCCAAACAAACAAGCAATGCAGCATCATGTACTTCACAGAAAGTGAAAATAAATGACAGGATATATCAGACTTTGAACCCTAGGCTATATGGCAACATTAGAGAAGAAACTATACCTTGATGTTTTGAAAAAAAATGATGGTAGACAGTTATGTATTATGATAATCATTCTTAAATTAAAATGTATATTTCTAGGATTTTACAATGCATATTTGTAATTCGAATAAACATATAAAAATATACCGGTATAGAGGATTGATATCCTATACTCACATGCTGAAAGTGTACTTTCTTGAACTGGAGATGACTCCACCCGACCAGCATCATTAAAAGCTACTACCACAAATTCATAACGGGTATAGGGTCTCAGACCAGTGACATTATGAATGAGTGCCAGGTCCTTATCAATAGAACTGTAGTCCTCAAAGGGACAGGTCTGCTCAAAAGGCTGGGTTGTGAGAGGACAACCTGATCGGAAGAGCAACTGAAACCTACAAGAAAGGGAGATGGAATATTAAGATTCATGATTCAGAAACCCATGCAATATGGGAAACAAGAATGGTAAAGAAAGGATCTTGCTTGATTGATGAATAATATGAAAGAGTCTGCCAGGCTACAGACCTACAATAGTCAATACTTCTTCACTAAAGCATATCTTCAATATGGTTTGGTCTTTTCTTCTCTCTCTAAAAAAGGACAATACACTAGAATGTGAAAGAAGTAAATATCAAATAAAGGAGGTAACAGTATCTAAGGGGGAAGGGGTGCACCAAACACATACAGACAACCATTCGGTGTATTAAAATGCATGTCTGATATCACTTTGTTGCAAGACCAGAAAATTTTTTGAGGCATAAAGATTTATTACAGTAAATTATTTTGGAGTTAAATAATTCTATCTCAATACTTAGCATGCTGCCATCTAAAAGCAGGCAATCCTTGAACAAAGAATACGAGAATTAATAAATTCAGTAGTGAAAGTAATGATTAGATACAATTACCATAAAAACAAAAGTATAATTCAACATACTTAGTAATAATTCCATTAGTGTTTGTTGGGTAATCCCAGCTCAGTTGGATCCATGTAGAATCAGTTTGAAGTACAACGGGAGAATCCAGTCCACTTGGTGCCATCTGAATGGTTGTCACGGTAACCGCATCACTGGTAGTACATCCCCCTGATGTACAAGCCTCTACTGAGTAGGAGTAGGTGGTGTATGGGAGGAGATCAGAATCCCTATAGCTGGTTAGTGTTGTCTGGCTTAGCTGAAAGATAAAGCAACATGGGATGAAATAAATGATCACGCTCAAACCTAAAAAAAAAGCATTTAAATAAAACCCTATTATTTTAATCCTAATATAAATGATTACCTCAGATGTGGTAGAACGAAAGGCTTTGACAAGAAATATTGTGAGCACAGGACAAAAGGTGCTCCTTCACATTCAAGCTTGACGTTCTGCCCTTCTGAATAATCCTTTCAACTTGTGGTAAACCTCGTCTATTCTACAATGATCTATGAAATATAAAATTATATAATATACTACAAGCAGATATATTAAGAAGAATATATCTTCACTTCCCCATTTTTAACTGTGAGTATATTTTGAAGACATTACAAGATCACTAATAATAATAATAGTCAGTTCTTGTATAGCACATAACACATTATGAATAACGTTTATGTGCGCTTCCAGAGGATATTATTACCCCGGCTGTAGCTCAAGCAGCTTTCACGCGCTCAAGGAATTAATTCCTGCCAGGTACCCATTCACCTCACCTGGGTTGAGTGCAGCACAATGAGGATTAATTTCTTGCTGAAGGAAACTACGCCATGGCTGGGATTTGAACCCATGACCCTCTGTTTCAATGCTCCACTAGACCGAGGTACGCACGTATATATATATATATTATCAGTTCTCTCAGAATGTTAAGACAGGTTTTTCAAAATAGCAAGAATAAGTTCCAACCAGCAACACTTACCACAGTCCCATTCCTGTAGATGACATATCTTTGGATGGCTCCATTTGGCTGACTTGGTTCTTGAATAGTCAGGCTTAGACTTGTTGCTTCTAGTTCAGACACCAGAGGTGGCAAGAGACCCTAGTAGAGAAAGGAAATCACACACATGACACAAATCATTTCATACCACTCTTAGACAATGTGATCAATATTTAGCATGAATCTGTAATGTCTAGTCATGCTTGCAGATTTTAGACCTTTTATCACGCCTTGCATGACGCAACATTAATGATCGTTTCTCAAAGTACTATAAATGACTTGACCTTTGGAAGATAGCACTTGTCCTATTTACAAGCAATTTTGCTGTAGTCATTAGGCATGGACATCAATCTCTTGACTCAATGTTCATGTCAATCAACACAGAAATATAGGACTCACATGAGACCCATGTATGACTTGCATGAGAGGTGTTATTTTGGATTAAAATCCTAACCATATAACTAGAAGGTAAAAAGAAAAAAAGATTTACTTTGTACACCTGTGCAGATGTACCTCACCAAACAAACATCATGCTTCCTTAATTACTTAACTTGATATCGCAAGCTCTTGGTAGCAATATGAAAATAAGTATTTTATATTGTGATGGCTGAAAGGATCTTAACTTTATGTGTTTATCAGAATAAAGTAAAACATTATCATACCTGTGGTGGTGCTTCCAGCATCCTGACAGAGGCCCAGGGACTGGATGCAACTCCTACAGAGTTGAAGGATACTACCAAGTACTCATATGTTTCATCAGGTATCAGTGATGGATCCATGTCTACATACTCCCTCAGGGTAGTGTTTATCAACAAGGATGGGTCAGATCTCCTTCCTGTCATGCGATCCACACTCCTCCGGTAGAGTTCATAGCCAAGGATGATGCCATTCTCATTACTTGGTGCATTCCAAACTGCCCGGATACCACTTGCAATGCCAAGGTTGTCGGCCAAAGGTTCCAGAGAAGGAGCTACCTGATCACTAGGAGTATGCTCAAAGGTTCTTGCTTCCACACTATCACTTAGAGCACAACCTGAAGTGGTGCAAGCTTCTACACGGATCTCATACAAGGTGTAGAAGTCCAAGCCCCGGATGTCAAAGCTAAATAGCCTTCCAGCGTAGACAATATTGTTGTCTACATAGAGGGTGTAGTTTTGGATTTCACCATTAGGAAATGCTGGAGGCTGCCAAGTGGCACTGATGATTTGTGAAGAAAAAGGGGTGACAAATGGTGGACTCAAACCAGCTGGTGAGGATGAAGAAGTAGTAATTATGGCTGCATCACTTATAGCATGACCCCGGCTGTTGAAGGCTGTGATGACATAGGAGTACTGCTGACCTGGGGTTAGTCCTAATCCACCATCACCAAAATCCTGGTACCTTTGGGCATCACCATCATATACTAGTTTTCCATCTCTACGTAACTCATAGCGTGATATGATGCCATTGGGTTCATTGGGTTCAGACCAGCTTGCTTCAATGGCTGTAGCACTAAGAACCCTCAACAATGGTGGATTCATTCCTATAGGGGGTGCTTCAAATGGACGAGCTAAAGCCTCTGGACTGTCAGTACAACCACCAGAAGTACAAGCTTCAAGGACAAATGTGTACTCCTGGTGTGCAATCAGACCACTGATGGTAGTAGAAAGACCTAAACCACTGTATCGTACCTCATCATCAACCTTTAGACGGTACTGTACAATCTCACCACTAGCAATGGAAGGTACTGTCCAGTTGACCATGATCTGACTAGAGCTGATAGCGACTGGACTTGGTGGATCAACAAATGTGGGAGCTGTCTCTAAAGTTCTGATGGAGGTGGCTGAGCTTGTGGTGCAGCCACCCTGGGTACATACTGTGATGGTATAAACATATATGGTGAATGCCTGAAGATTCATATCTGTAAACTGGAATCCATAATCTGCCTCAAAACTGAAAGGAGTGCTACTATTCCTCTGCAGTCGATACCCAGTGATGATGCCGTTACTTTCTGTGGGAGGTGTCCATCCAATAACAAGTGATCCGGGAGTATTGGTGATGTGATTAACAGTGGGAGGTGCCACACCAAGAGGAGCAGCCTGGTCAGTCTCTACCTGGACCCAGTCACTGTCTACAGAACCCTGAGAGTTGATGGATCGAATGCGATACTCATAGATACGATATGGTTGCAAAGAATTATCAACGAAGGTGTAGTCTTCGGCATCAGTGTTGTACTCAGAATGAATGACGACTGTAACTGTGAAGGCACTATCATCTGTGTTCCTCTTCCTTCTCTCTGTTGAAGCAGGTCTTGCTGATCTTCTAATAACATCATACTGGGTGATAGCCCCATTAGGATCTACAGGTGCCTTCCAGTTCAGGACAACTGCTGTTGAATTCACAAAGCCAAGGGTAGGTGGAGCTTGATTAGCAGGGGCTACTTCAGCAGTCCTTACAGTCTGTGGATTGCCTCTTCCACAACCAACACTGGTACATGCTTCTAGAACAACCACATACTCAGTGTAAGGAGTCAATCTCCTAAAGAGATATTCTCTTGTGAGTCCAGTATATATTGGTGCAATGAGGTACTCATCCTCATATATGAAGTAATTGGTTATGACACCGTTTGGTTGTCCAGGTTCATCCCACCTCAATAACAGAGCTAAACCATTGGACTGTTGCTCTACTGAGAACTGTCCAATGTCACCTGGAACACCTTGAAGAGTTGTAACAGGACCCCAAGGACCACTCGTCTCTCCTGCACCATTGATAGCAACAATGCGAACCTGGTATGATGTGAAAGGTAACAGGCCATAAAATGTGGTTTGAAGGACAGTGGCTTCTACTGTTGCTGCTACTACAACGGCAGGTGTGGCTGTGGGGTCATTTGGTCGTTCTTGGTACTCAATGCGGTAGTAGGCAATGATACCATTCGGTGAAGTGGGTGGTGACCATGTGCCTTGCACTGCATATGGACTGACAGCTACAAGATTTGGTGCAGCGATACCTATGGGAACAGATTCTTGAGTTCTAATGGATGCCCACGGACTGTCTGTGGTTCCTTGTGAATTTTGTGCTCTTACTCTGTATTCATAGAGATTAAATGCAGCCAATCCCCCTCCTGCATTCACAAAACTCTGCTCTGTTTCAGTAAGAAACACAAGAAGTTCCTGAGTTGTTCCATACTGCCTACGATACACAAAGTATTGTTGGATGATACCATTTGGTTTAGCAGGGGGTTCCCAGGAGACTTCTACTACACTTGGTCCTGTGGATACTAAGGTTGGGGCACCCTGTTCCTCTGGTGGTGCTTCAAAGGTCCTTGCATAAGCTCTTGGTCCTACTCCACATCCAGTATCAATGCAAACCTGAACTCTCATATCATACTGGGTGTATGGTGTCAAGTTCTCCACTTCTAGAGTTGTGTCATCTGAGGATACCAATCTTCTTTCATCCGGAGTTCCACTAAGGATAACAATACCATATTGTCTGATGACACCATTAGGAACAGTCGGCTGAGTCCACACTGCTCGGATTGACCTTGCAGATAGCACTGTCAGTGTTGGTGGTGGTATACCCTCTGGTGTAAGGAACGGTGTCTGTGCTACATGGATGGTGCTATTTGATTGTCCTGCAATTGTCAAAGCTGACACCACATACTCATACCTGGTGTTAGGTGTTAAGCCAGTGTCAACATACATCAAAACAGAATTGTTGCCAGCGTAGACAAGTTCACTATTGCGGTAAAGGATGTAAGAAGTGATGATTCCATTTGGCTGTGAAGGCTCAAACCAATATAATTCTAGGATTGTTGAACTAACTACAACATGAGTTGGTTGTGCAAGACCTGCAAGACAAAAATAAGACAATGATAAAAAGAATATATCATAATTCTAATGTAACAAACAGAGCTGAATTTATCAAACACAAAGCAGTTCTATGAATGAATATATGGTATAAACCCATCATTATTCAGTGAGAGTGAACACATATGAATTAGTGTACTTTTTCCTCATTGCTGAAAATTCTGAAAACTGATAAAACACAAAAAGTCATAAAGTCATATTTGGAAGAGAGAAACTACAGATTCAAAATGTAAAAAGATGAATCAACAATAATTATTATGATGATGAAGAGGAGGATAATGACACATGCTGATTAAGATTATGACAATGCTGCTGCTGATGATGATGATGATAATTAAATGATGATGATGAAAATAATCAAATTGTAAATGGTACTCATGATTATGACAGCATTGAAAATTGCGATGAAGGTAGTGATAAAGCTGATTATGATGATGTTGAGGAAACTAATGAAAATCAAATAGTTGAGACAATCCAACAACATAAATGGAGACCCACCTTGTGGTGCATCTTGCATTGTCCTTACTGATACTGGATCACTCAGTGAACATCCAGCTGATGTACAGGCTTCAAGTCTGTACTCATACACCGTGTAAGGATCCAAGTCTGTAAAACAAAATTCACAATAACTTCATAAATGATATGTCATGTAATTATTAATGGTGTTTCACACCACCTGTACATATACTTGAAACTTGTTCTTCGGTCGTACACACAAGTATTAATTTAATTTGAATTTCTGTAATACATATACCAACCAATCAAAATATTTTCAGAACTACACTGAAAAATAATTACACTTTGCCTATTCCATAAAAGTGCATAAAATATCTGGTCTGGTGCCATATAAACCACATCTTACCTGTTTTTCTGAACATTATTGGTATGTAAAATAGTTTATATTCGTAGCTCATACATAGATATTCAAGAGAACAGTCGCTGAGCTAGTGCTATGAGTGTTTTTGGATGGTATGTGCGCTCTTCAAATCTACACAATTACTATTATTACATTACTCTGGCAAACAATCAAATAATTCATCAATGAAGCCTGCAAATATCATCTGATTCTCTTTTTTTAATCAATCATACCCACCTGTATGAGTGAATTGAAAATCTTCCGGTCCACCTTGATAGATAGGTTCTGTCACACCTGTTAGAAGGATACTGTACCCCTGTATTACCCCATTAGGAAGACCAGGCTCCTGCCATGAGATCTGAATGCTATCAGAACTAAGAGCAGCTAGGAGAGGGTTAAACAAATTCCCAGGGGGTGCCTGAAGGGTAGCTGCTACCACCTGTCATGGTCATATAAAAAAACAAATGGTTGACACAATTAATGATACATATATGATATGTTCTTGATATTCCTCTATCACTTACCATACTCGAGAACCACACAAAATTTGTTTCTATGTTCTATAAGTGTGAGCACCAGTGTGTAGAATTACATAATGCAAACAAGAAATAACATAGATCCACTGTGACCTGAACTGACAGCAATAACCCCCCAAAAAGCATTATCCTAATCTAAAACTAAACGAAAGCTTAACATACTTACCAATGAATTATACATGAGTGATAATATGCATAACATGATTAAACATGAAAAACCATGAATAATAAACAAATGAAATATTAATAAAAAGGAAAAATGAAGAAATAAGAAGCATTATCAGTTGTTTGCGGTTTGTTGACTTACCGGTTGGCTAGCAGCACATCCAACTCTAGTACAAGCACTTAATATATAGGAGTAATGTTGGAATGGTTGTATGCCTGTATTATCATTATGAGATGTATCTGCTCCTCTGTATATTTCAATACCATCTCTTCTCAAGATGTATGTTACAATTATACCTGAGAAAGAAACAAAACAGAAATATATCATAAATATCATGAAGACTTCACTTGATAAGATTATCAAGAGCAGAATATAAGTGGAACAATCACTTCTTTAAAGGTCAATGCAAAATATGCTATCATGAGCTATTGAGTCCAACATTGGCCATTACATCATAGTCACATCAACTCCTCAATGACAAAATCTATTATATTATTATAAAATACATACTATCAGCATTTTTCAGTCTGTTTTATTGGTGTGACTTTTAGCATTCCACAGAAATATTCATCAAGCCACGTCTGAACACCACACATCTTACAGGGGTTTATAGCTTTGTGAACAAGCTGTAAGTCGGGAGCCACTTTTTATCTTACCATTCGGTTGTTGAGGTGGATCCCATGCTAGCTGGATAGTATCCAGTACATCCATCTCAACAGACCATTCAGGAGACTGGACCTGAGATGGTATGTCTTCATCTGTGGTAGCATTAGAAAGACCACTGTTTGAGCTTCCTGCTGCATTGATAGCTGAGATTAGGTACTCATACCTTGTATAGGGGGATAAACCTTGATCTGTGAATAGATAAAGCAAATGGAAAACGTGTCAATGGAATACTGAACGAAATATACAGATATCAGACTGTAAAAAAGCCAATGGAGACATGTAAAGGTGTAATTGACAGGTCTCTTACAATCCATCAACCCATCTACACAGCAAAGCAACTACATTCCTTTAATCTATAGAAGATACAAGGTAAATAATATCATTACGATATCTGTAGCTGAGGGGCCATATAGTTCTGACATCATTCAAGGAATATATCATGCCAGTACCCATTTGGTCTTCTTTGCAAACCCTTACCTGAGTCAAGTGGTCTCAATGCACAGCCTACTCTGACTATTATACAGGAGACTCATTTGTTGATCAAAGTTGATCAGGGTCTGTAACTGCAGACTAGTACAGATTTACCTCAACAAGGTTGAGTAGTGTTAATGACTTCCTTGCTAAAGGAAATAAACCTCATAGATGGATTCAAACACATGATCCTCTGTTTCATAGGAAAGAGAAATGACCTCTAGATTACAACACCCCCATAGACAGTGATACCGTGTTTACACATTGACTCGGCTCGGGTGTTGAATCCGCGAGCCGGGTTGAACACTGCGAAGAAGGGATCAGAGATCGCGTTTATACGTACACATAAAAAGGCGAGTTCAACACGGCTCGCGGATCTCGAACGGAAGAAGAATTATGACGTCGCAAATTAAACGCGGGAAATTCACCGCCGGAATCGAATCTTGTCCGTGCGAACAACAACAATGCCAAAAGTGAAAGCGCGCGCAGTGACCTGGTCAAGAGAGTTCGACACGGCTTTCTGTTTACACACGAAAAAATTGCCGAGTCTGACTCGGCTCGCGGGTTGAAACCTACGATTTTGGCGGATCAAAAAAGCTGTGTTCGACACGGCTCGCGGATCACACTGATCGCGTTTACACAGCATAAAATTGCCGTGTTGAGCACGGCTCGCGTGTCGAACCCCCGAGCCGTGTCACTGTGTAAACACGGTATATATGGATAGAAGTCAAACTAAGCTGGATTTCCAAAGATAACTTTAGTTTCTCAGACACCAGTCTAGGGCTGCGTTTATGCGACCTCGACCCAGAATCATGATTTGAATCACAATTTGAATCATGATTCAAAACAGCAGCATGAATCACGATCCGACAGAATCAGCGTTTATACGACCATCTTTCTAACGCTGTTTCTCCCTGAATTCGGGCCGATCCAGTGCGCATCACAGTGCGCAGTTTGACCCAGGAAGTATAGGTCAACATTTTCGCACGTGTTTCTAACTTCACGTCGGCTGCTAGATTTTTGCTGCCGCCGGAGCTAACGAGCAAACGTTTGTGCAAGTGCAACGCTTACTCGGCTTCCGAAAAATAAATCTTTTACTTCCAGAATTCCGTGTATTGTACCTCATATTGTTTTTGATCGGGAACCAGAAGGGGTCATTATCCTCCCTCCCACCTCCCGATCGATTTTTCTTGTCTATGATGGTCCTGTACTGGGCACGAATTCTGTTAATTTTGTCTCGACAGGCGGTGCCACATCTCCGTTGAAATCCCTCCCTCGCAAGCGCCGCTGAAAGGGATCGTCTTATTTCTGTGAATCCCGGTAAGGGATGCTTGTGCTTCAGGCTGAGCCCAAAGCACAAGCAGAGCCCTGAGTTAATTCATCGTCGATCAGTCCAATTTGTGCCTTTGGAACTTGAAGAAATGATTGATGAAAACAATGAAATATACAAATGACGCTACAGTACAACCCCGGGGGTACAATACACAGAATGATAATTCCTAAATGCTGGCAATACTGCTACACGAAAATTAACCTGCACGAAAATTAACCTGCACGAAACACAGCGCGCGCCTTTGAGTCGAACCCGGAAGAAGCACGACACAATGACGTCATAGAATCATGATTCAAATCACGATATCGTTTATACGACCTTTTTCGTTCGTGATTCTACAGAAACGTCTTTCCAAACGCCCCTTTTTTCGTGTTTCATGTTTGTGATTCTAATCATGATTATATTCAATTTCGACTAAACGCAATCGTGATTCTGCAGAATCGTGATTTGAATCATGATTCTAATCATGATTCTAGGGTAAAAAAGTGTCGAATAAACGCACCCTAGGAATTACTTACCAAGATAGGAGTATATATTTGGTCCTGTAGTATAGATAGAGATTAGAGCAGAAGGACACAGACCGTTAGAACCACTGGGAGTACCAGGATTACTAGGTGATGAAGTGATGTAGGCGGCATCAACCGAGTAGCATGTGTGTATGTTGGTATCAAAGTCACACCTGTTGGAAGATGAATGTAATTACATCACTGAATGAAAAAAAATCTTAGATATTTTGTAAATTCTGCTAAGTGCAATATTGTCTAAATTTACCATTAATGGTTTATGACCTTTGCAGCGATTAAAATCAAAATCACGAAAATAACTTTATCATGACTCCAACTACCACCATCTGTACTACTACAACACAACAATATCAATGATTCACGTCGGATTATTGATAAGTGATGTCATGCCAAAGAAGGCTACTGAAGTGGTGATAGACAGATTCTCATTGCCACAACAGCATACTTATGTGCTTCTCCAACTACTACTATTTTAAGTACAAAAATGATTATTAAAATGACAACAAGTAATCATTACAATGATGATAATGATAAAGACACTAATAAAGATCTACTTTCTTTAATTTTAATTTAATTTTCATACAGCCCACATATCCATCATTTTATTGTTATAAATCCTACCTGTCACAGAATGAAGATACAGCCTGACTGATTGGACAGACCGTTCCAATCCCACAATGCCCCTGAGCTGATGAACTCCGATCAGCACAGACCCTTGAACCAGGTTGATAACCAACTTCATTACAGCATGCCTGAGATGGAGAGATCCTCTGAGATCCGCAACATTGGTCGTTTGATAGCTGTCTAGCATCAGGGGTGTCGTATGTATAGGTCTGTCAAAGATACAGAGGTTATAGGCAAATGAATCTTCATAACTTACAAAATTAATGAAATGTATAGGGACATAAAAGCCATATGAAAGTCTTACTTATATAAAACTTAAGTATTTTTAATACAAAGTAATTTTACATGTCTAATTTTCTTACAAAATCCTAATTATCAGACAGAAAAGTATACTCATTATAACTATTCCATATACTTCAAAAACATATGTAATATCATAATAAAATTTTTTAATACATTACACTGTTTGATAAAAAAGAAAAATCTTACTAAAATCTACCATTCACAAACATGGAAATTTAAAGCAGATAACAAGCAATAATAGTCTTTTATACAAGTCCCATTGGCATTTCTTATCTTTTAACCAAACCGAAATTTCAATGTCTTTTATTTCTTATATGACTGCAATAGACAAAAGGTCAACACAATAATATCCTCATTCCTGACATACCTCAGCTACACCAGTCTCACTTGTGCAACACAATGATGTTGTCATATTAACATACTCCGTACCACAGCAAACATTCCCTTCTATTGGTAGATATGCCACACCCATGTCTCTCTCGGAGCAGCAGGTCATTGTAGCAGACACCATGATCCCACCACAACACTGACCACTCATCCCATCAGCAAACTGACCTGTACAAGAATATCATACAAAAACAAATGGTCAACATCAAATTACACAATGACATTATATCCTAAATTAAAGGTCAAAGTCGCCAAGCTTAAACAAATTTTTGGAGGAATCTGTTTCTGATTACTGTTTTGAACAATAAAATATGAATTTTCGTTTTTTCGATATCACAGAACATGAAAATTGTCCTTGATTCACCTTTTAATCTCAGTTTTACCCTGAAAGGGCATTGCTTAGGCATACATTCAAGCCTTCGTATGAAATCATCTCCTGTAACATGTTAAAACCAATCATCAGTTCTCATATTGCCCTTTGGTTGTATATTCTTCCCCTAAAACAAATCATAAAAAAATATCTCTGTATCAGAAAAAGTCTACATCCATTACACAGTCGCTATTTGCAATTTAAGCAAATCTTGGTCACCTCAACCCCCCCCCCCCCCCCCTTCTTCCATCTCTGCCTCTAAATGACTTTGAAAATGTTAGTGGGTGTTGAAAGTGGATTTGAATCTAGCTCTGATTTTTACAAATTCATTGGTTTTATAATTTATTAATATAAAAATATATATTTTTACAAACTAGGACTACACGAACAAAAATAGAATAGAAGGCAAGAA
This sequence comes from Lytechinus variegatus, assembly GCF_018143015.1. Taxonomy (NCBI): domain Eukaryota; kingdom Metazoa; phylum Echinodermata; class Echinoidea; order Temnopleuroida; family Toxopneustidae; genus Lytechinus; species Lytechinus variegatus. The sequence goes on from NC_054746.1 coordinate 44,280,994, forward strand.
GTCAATACAGAGCTAAACTACTCCAATTCTGGTTTGATGTAGTTGAATCATCCCAAGATAATATAGGAATGTATGGTACAGAGTGATGACATGTACAGCAATGGAAATCTATTATACAAAGTGCTTGAAACAAAATGCATAAATCAAATCAGCACCAATATTACAAAAGAAATGGTTGATTTCAAGTCATGCCACTATTACAAAAAAAAAATGTAATTTTTTATTCTCGCAGGACAGTTGATTGTAAAGGTTGCAAAACTTTTAAAAAAAATTTGTGAAAGTGGGAAAGTCATTAAGACAACAAAAGACAGAATATTATTAGGACATCTAATAGAGTGAGGATAAAATGCAAGATATGATAACACAAAAGATAGTAAAGAAATAACTAAAAAGCCATAGATAAACTCACAGATATGAAAGATTTAACAAATTGGAAATACAGAATAACAATTCAACATCTATATGAAGAGCAAAATTATATGAAAATAAGGTTGCATACGGAAAGAGCATAATTGAAAAATAAAAGATCATCAAAAAAGACAAAAACGTAATGAAAATGCTACCATATGTGATCAAATCTAGGGGGGGGGGGGAATTGAGACTCTGAGAAACTGTATATCTTGGTGATTCATATAAAAAAGTGTATGGGATTTTAAACAATTTATATTACATGTCATCTAAAACATTCATATATTTAGCAAACTAAAATTTGTGTCTAACAAAACATAACAAGTGGAATTGGTGTTTTTTTCAATTCTCATAGAAATATGGATGAATATATATTTTGTGGTCATGTACTTATCCTCAGCATGACAAAAGTGTCAACAAAATTAAAATGAATGCTTATATATCACTTCAATAAAGAATAGATAATGACAGAAACTCAAGCATAACATAACAGAAACTACTATATGCTCGTTTCAAATAAAGGAGCAGTCAAGAACACATCAATCAATCATGACAATGTCTGAGATTACCTTGCACTATGATTCCTAAATGAAAACAAAATTAGTAAGAAATGGAGTTACATGTCAAACAGCTCAGTAAAACCATCAATAACCCACATACTTAATAGTATACAGTTATGTGAGAAGAGGGGGTTACATCACAGGTTACATAATGATTGCAAGAGTACAAGGGTTATCTAGTGAAGAAAGAAATCATGTAGTAGAAAGTTTGAGTTATTAAGTGATCCAAGATTTAAATTGGTCATGGTTTATTTTACCCTCATAAGAATGGAAGACGTTACTGCAACAAAGACCTTGACTCCTGTCATAAAACTCTCCTGTAAATAAATGTTGGTGCGTTTATTATCATCTTACGAAAACAATAAAATGTACTATAACTACAATATCATGTCAGATCTTTAACAATATAAGTACAAGCAGCAATATTATCATTTGTATGTCTTATCTTTCAGATGTGTATATCCTTGGCTGGGCGTTTTATCTAACAAACAAAGTCTGTATAGAAAACGTTCCACATGCCAAACATGATATTGTTAACAGTCATTTTCAACATTCCAGGTATATTGTCAAGTACTCACTTATCTTTTATTACGAGAGAAATTTTGACATTCATATGCTTTATATTTTCTTTACAAAAAACAGGCCAAAAGCATGATTATTGAACCCAATTGGTGCATTTGTCAGAATGATATGCTCCAAAATGCACCAGGAAAATATTATGTTACTTTTTACATCTAATACAACTTGACACAAATTCATTACCATTTCTATGAAAATAGAGTATCATTTAACATTGTAACTTGTAAGAATCTTGATATTATCTTACCTGCACAACAGATCTGAGGACCACTTGAATCATATGGTACACCAGCACAGCAGGCATCACCTGATCCTACAGCTACCCTATCCTCATCTGGGTCAGGACAACAGATCTGACCAGGGAACACCTGGACATACTGACCATTACAACACTCATAGTTGACCTGTTCACTGTGGAACTGACCACCACAGCAGATGAACGGTGTGGATGCATTGACCGGTGCCATCAGGTAGTTAGTATCACAGCATTGGTAGTCTGGCTGAGTGTCGTGTAGTATGCCATCACAACAGGCCTGTCAACACAGTAATGATTAAGCATCTCTGAATCACCATCTCACTGCATACCATGATAAATTGGATGCTCAACACGTGTCAGCATACCATAATCCCTCATATGGCTATTTCTGACATTTCTCAACATCATCAAAAGAGACCTTATTCACACTGAGAAATCTCAATAGCTACAAATTTAAAGCAAGTAAAAGTTACTGATCTAATTTCATAACAAACAATATGAAATAAATGGTAATCAAATCCACGATTAGGCTACATTATTGCAGAGCAGTTAGAGACGTCTGATAGAGGTACGCATTAGGTATGAAACAAGCAAGCATAATCATAGTTGTTATGATAAAAAATATGTTCTATTTATATGGTGCAGCTACTATAATTGCATATACTCTATTGCGCTTGATACGTGGTATCATATTATTAATATCATTACCCCGGTTATAGCTGAGCCGCCATAAAGGCACTAAAGCATTCAAGGAATAAATCCTACCGGGTACCCATTCACCTCACCTGGGTCAAGTGCAGCACAATGTGTGTAAATTTCTTGCTGAAGGAAAACACACTATGGCTGGGATTTGAACCCACGTCCCTCTGATTGAAAGATGAGAGTCATAGCCACTAGACCATGATGCCCCTATAATATATTTCTGCATATATCAATCATTTTTCATCATAACTTGTTAATATGGACAGAGAATTTATGGGTGATAAATCATATGAAATTATACAAGTTGACATGTACTCATGTAGGAATGTGCTATTCATTTATTAAAACAAGATTTTAAAATGAAGTAAGTTTATACTGACCTGTAGCCCTGAGTAGCACTGGCTGCCACAGACACTCTCTGAACGTAAACATTCCACATAGCCACAGCTTGAATCACTGCCATCTGAAGGTGTGCTAGGTCTGTAATGATACAGAGATATATGAAAGGAAACTTTATTATTCATCATTAAAGATTAAAACCTATGATACATGAACCGATAAGTCTTTGTCAACCACACTACCTTCTTACATTTCTTCATTATTTCAGCAACAAAGATCTACATACTCTCTTCGTTCTACTGCTGCTCCTTCCTATGTAATTCCAAAGTCCAGAAAACAGGCCGGTTTCAACTCCTTTCAATCTCTTGCCCCCTGTCTTTGGAACAAACTCCCTCCATCTCTTCGAAACCTCTCTTCTCTTAACCTCTTCAAAACACATCTCAAAACACACTTATACACCATAAACCTTAACTTGTCTTATGCAATCAACAGCGCTTTGTATCCTCTGGAAAAAGCGCTACATAAATCCAATTATTATGATAATTATTAAACAAAAATAAAACAGGATGTGTCCTATGGAGAGCAGAGAAAGCAAGAAATGAATAAACATTCCTCTATCACAGAAATGATGTCAACATTAGAAAGTAATGTTTCCCTCCTACTTCCCTCAATCAGCCTTACCAATCAGCACTATGAACACTAAACTCTATGTCATGGGACCCAAAGTACAATTGATCGCAAACACATTTTTATGATGGATTGCATTGACTACAATGTACAGTTAATCATGAAAATCAATTGATAGATCAGTCGTCAAGCTTTGTGTTTTGGGACCCAAGAGACTTTCCAGTTTGTACGAATCATTACCTATCTGAACAAGGTTGATATTCCCTCCGCTGTATCTCATATCCTAGGATGATTCCATTTGGTGATGCAGGGGAGGCCCAAGATACCTCCATAGCTCTAGGACCTAGCACACGTAGGTTAGGAGCAGTGACCCCGGCTGGCGGAATCTCAAGGGTCGTTACCACGGTAATGTTACTCAACAGACAATCGTATACTGTGCATACCTCAACCTGAGTGTGTAGAAAGGGAACATAAAATAGAATATGGCAAAAAGCCAAGACAAATATAGCCCTTAATCATATAAATCTTTCCAAATTTGTCCCATAAAACTAGATATCAACCATTTTTTTTTTCTTTACTTACTTGCAATTTCTTTATGAAAGAATTTAGCATTCAACTGTAGCTATGGCCTTTTAGAGAGATGGAAAGTTTGGCTTTGGGATGACTAAGATTAATTTTACTCTTAATTTTGAATAAAGCTTTTGACTAACAAAATAACTGATGAATTAAACATCTAATTGTTTTTATCTCATTTGACCTTCATATACCATATATTACACATATAAATTGAAATTGAACCTGTTTGAGAATAAGGACTTTAGTTTGAATGATATTCACCTGTATAGAGTAGACAGTGTAAGGTTGTAGACCAGCCATGATGTAGAGTAATTGATTGCTCTCCACACTACCATGAGGTTGACCATCTAGATAGATCACATACTGTGTGATCTCACCATTTGGCTGATCCGGTGGTAACCACATCACATTGACTGCTGATGGGCTTAGAACACTGATCAGGGGAGCAGCAAAACCTTCAGGAGCTACAAGGCAAGAGAGATAAGCATCAACATGTTTAGATGTAATACATACAACCCTGCTCTTAAAATACAGCTTAAAAGAAAGGAAAATTCTTAGTACAATTAAATAAAATGAATGTGAAGTGCTTTTGTGAGCAATAAGAGAGAAGGAGGGTCCACAAAAAGTAAAAGTTGGGGTAGTGTATAATTGTATTATCAGACATCATGGACTGTGCAGGTACTGTGATTCAGTTTCCCTGGAAACAGACATAAAAAAAAATGATTTTTTAAGAGAAGGTGGTGGGTCCCATAGAGAGTAGTGTTTATCAAAAATGTGCAAAAACAATATCTACAAATAATCAAGTATTTTTTTTTCTTTTAATACCAACCTCCATCTAATGTCTGAGTCACAGCTGGGAGACTGGTGATGTTGAACGCTCCATTGAAGATGACTTGTCGGAACTCGTACTCTGTGTTTGGCATTAGTGAGGTTAAGAGTTCACCTGACACACTGGGGTCATAGGTCAATTCAAACTGTCTAGAAGGAGAGCTCACCAAGATGAAGTAGTTTACAACATCACCCTGAAGCTCTAGTAAAGCTGGATTTAGAGGAAAAAAAGTGAAAAGATGTAAAATATTTAAAGGAACTTCTGATGTAAGAAGGTAATTGAAAGCCACATTTGGGGAGCATTCCATGAAACAATAAGTGATTTTCAATGGAAACTTTTTTCCAAGATACCATACTAAATACCTGCTTCTGATTGGCTGAAAGCAAATTAGTCAGTAAAATCTCTGACAAAAATCTCCATGAAATGCTTCCCTAGTACAGAGGGAATTATACATTACACAAATAAAGTGAGAAGAAATATCACCTAAAATACAATAGAGTAATTCAACAGCTTAGTTCAAATAAACAGTCAGAGCAAATGCAGAATTCAAAGGCTTGATTTGTTAACCTTGCCCCCCCCCCTCCTTCCAGTAATTTGTTTGTTGAAATACGGAGAACAATTCTTCATATGACTTATATATACGAAAATGCATATCATGAAATTTACAAGCCCATGAATATGAATTTACAAGCCCATGAATATGAATTGAAAAAAAGTTGTTAGAAGGGCTTTATTAGTCACATTTAATTCAATCTTGTGATTTTAGAGCATCAATCATATTTGGTCTACATCACAAAAACGGCAAAATGAAATACCCGGTAATGAACTTACAAGGAGTTGTCCAATTGAGTAAGACTGAAATATGGTCCATTGCCACAGCAGTGATTGTTCCTGCTACAGTTGGTTGACCAGCTAAGGTTGTGACCTCATCAGAAGGGTCAGAGGTCACTGACCCAATGTCATTGTAGACAGTGATTCGATAGATGTATGTGGTGAATGTAGACAATCCAAAGTCCTGGAATGTTGTATCATCTCCAGCATAGATGAACTCCCAGAAGTTCAGTCCTTGAACTGGACCTACTCAATAAAGAACAATAATTATAATACTGATGTAACGAGGCCTAGAAAGCAACCATAGTTATCACAAAGTGCACCATAAGAAAAAATACACCTAAAGAGATTTAATTCAAAAGAAGCCGATCTTTTTTTAAATTACTGCTTACAAATATTTGTAGTGAATTTGAAGTCCATCAAATTCAGGAGAAATTTTAGAAGGTTAGACAGCTTAGTGGGTAGAGCATTGGTCTTGAAATCCAGTAACCCACCGATTTCCAGTTGGTGTGCTAGCGGCTTTCTTAGTATAATCATCAACATCATGACTTGAACTTAACAAAAAGACAGGAAATGCAATCAACTTTGTATTCATTGGATCATGACATCATGTATAACTTTACAAATAGTTTAATGAAACAGCCATTCTGTATCAGATTTCAGTAATATGCAATAAATGTCTTGAGGTAAAATAAGTGTTTAATCTATACACGTACCTGTACTCAGTGGCTGTCTAAGCTTCTGTCTGTGGAGTTCATAACGGATGTTAGGTCCATTTGGTCTACTAGGAGGAGACCAGATGACAGAGATGTAAGTCTGTGTGATAGCATCACCTCTAGGAGACATCTGCCCAAACGGTAGGGTGGGGTCGGTCCTCACCGAGGTGGGATTACTTTGTGTGCATCCTCCTGCAGTACATGCCTCAATGGTCACTGTGAAAGCACATTAATACAATGTAAAGTGATTCATTACAGACACAAGCTTTAACTTCACATTACATACATTACTTTAATTAACTCTAACATAATAGGAAAGGACCTATGATACTATTATCATAATATTTATATAGCAATTTGATGAAGCATGCACATCTGACCCATGTAGAGCATTGTGGCCCAGTGGATTAGTCTTCTGACTTTGAAACAGAGGGTTGTGATTTCGAATCCCAGTCATGGCGTAATTTCCTTCAGCAAGAAATTCATCCACATTGTGCTGCACTCAACCCAGGTGAGGTGAATGGGTACCTGGCAGGAATTTATTCCTTGAAATGCCACCACGCTGTAAAAGGTTGCGGGGCTAAAGCCAGGATAATGATATCCAAGTCCTTTGGAAGTGCATAGGGACGTTATGACATAATGTATATGCGCTGTACAAGAACTGCATTGTCATTATTATTATGTATGAGAGACCTCACTAAATGATTTCTTTTCCAGTTGGTAGTTACTCTTTTGATTACCCATGGACATAACCTTGCAGTGAAACAAAACAATCAAATAATCATACAGGACTCACCTGAGTATTCAGTATAAGGAACCAGGTTGTAGACAGTGTATGATGTGAGGTTGGTCTGGTCTAGGTAGATTCTAGGATCAGGCATCCTGATAGTATAACTCAAGATCTCTCCATTACTCTGAGCTGGTTCTTCCCAAGAGACCATCACTGAATCAGGTCCAAGGACTGTCACTGATGGCTCACGTACACCACCAGGAGCTAAACAAATAAAAATAGATATCGATTTGGAAATACTAAATTTAATAAAGTTCATATACCTTAACATTTTCAAATTTCCCAGACTTTCCATGAATTTTCTCAGAAGAAAATTGAACATTTCTATGACTATTAGATCTGAGAGATCTAAGGGCTATTTCATGTGAGTTTTCTTCTAATCAAGCAAAGTTAATTACACAAATGAATGATATATTATGACATTCCATGATTTTTTTTCTTTACTGGAACAGAGGAATTCCCTGACTTTCTATTATGTCTTCTCTCTAGAAAGAGTATTTTGAACTTCTAGAAGTTAGCTTTGTGCTTTGAGATGTTCAAATTCTTCATTCAGAGCCCATTATTCCTACAGATAAACTTACGAGCTTCCTTTGTGATGACACTGGCCCACTGGCTAGTAGAGCTCCCAGCAGCATTGGTCACCCGGACCCTGTATTCATACGCTGTGTAAGGTGTGATGGCAGCAGATAGATCTAAGTAGACTCTAGGAGCACCAGGAGCTACAGAGACCACTGAGAAGATAGCAGTGAAACCTTGATGACGACGTTCAATCTGGTAACCTGTTAGGATACCATTAGGCATGGATGGGGGTGACCATGACAGCTGGACAGAGGTAGGCGTAGGGGAAGAGAGTAACGGAGGTGACTGACCCGTAGGTGCTGAAGGAGAGAAAAAAAGTAATCAGTTACCTGTATGTTAAATCAAACCTGGCTGAAACTCATAGCTAAAGCCTCTTAATCGTGATACAGAAGACCTACAGGTAATAAAAAGGCATTAAATTGAACTAAATTATTATCAATAAAAAACAAAAGTTTGAATCCAGTATGCAAATTTAACTTTTTGCTATGTCCAGCTGTATTCAAGTTAAGAATTGCAATTTTTATTAAGTACGGATGAGATTCAAATGTGTTTGTTTGAATTCTACTGTGTCTGTCAAATTAAAAAAGAAATAGATAAGCATTTCTTAATGTTTGAAGAATTTGACTGGACCAGGTGATTAAAAAATACTACTCTCTTTATTCAGGGGTGCCTCATATCCCATCAAATATGAACTCAAAATGTTGATGCCTGTATGAGCCTTACCAGCTTGTGGAGTAGTGTAGGTGATTGAGTCTGGACTTCTTGTACATCCAACAGTATTACACATCTCAACACTAAACATGTAGTCAGTGAATGGTGTAAGGTCATCAATGAACAACTGGGTAACGTTACCAGGAAGCTGAAATAGGAGGCAGAAAAATATGAAAATAAGATTATATCATTGTCGAGTCAAGCATCGCATGCAAAAAAAATTACTACAAAACACGTATGTGTAGATGTAAAACTAACTGGTTTAGGAATATGACTGTAAACAAGAAAAAAGAATTATTTTAATGTAAATTAAAAATTAAAAAGGTGAAGGAAATATGAGAGGTACAGCAAAAAGTGGAATGAAGCATACACTAGATCCAACCCTTTGAAAAATCAATATGAATGCAGATTAGAGCATCTGAGATAGCAATTTTCTCTTTTATGCTAACAGCTGTAATAAATTCTAACTTCATATCGCTGCAATAATGTGAAGAAAACCCCCAACAATTTTGACATCTTTAGGCAAACATGATTATGATATGTGAACTCAGCTATTTCATTACTAAGATATAAATCATGAGATGTATAACTTACTGTAGTTTTGAGGACATTATTCTGATAGAGTCTGATTGATGTGATGATGCCATTAGGTGTATCAGGAAACTCCCATGTCACAATGGTTGAATAGGCCTGTACATCAGTAGCCATAGGTGGGTCTATGGGACCAGGTACTGAACAGAAAACAAAATACATTACATATAATAGCAATATGTGGATTTATGATCACATTACTTATTCTTAATTTACATTGGGAATGAAGGATTTGTCTGGATACTTCTGTCTGAAAATTTCGATTCTTGTTAAGTTTTGAAATAACAATTTCTTCTATTAATATTCCTTATGTTAACAAGCTTAAAATTTTAACTGAATAGATTCTCAGCTGCACATAGAAAAAAAGTATACCTCCATAAAAAATTTCAGAAACTATCATGATTGCATCAATTCATCACTCCCATATGAATTTATAAATGAAGATTAAATCTAATTTACATTTATGAAGCACTTAATACAATGTTTCTACGCATTGCATACTATTACCCTGGCTTTGGCATGAGTACTCTAATTGTGCACTCGAGCATTCAAGGAATTTCTTCCTACTGGGTACCCATTTACTACACCTGGGTAGGGAGCAAATTTATATAAACGCCTTACCAAAGGATGCAAGTGCTGTGGTGAGATTGGAACCCCAGACCTTGTGGTTGAAAGTCCAGAGACTTATCCACTGAGCCACAACACCTCTACATAATGCGCAATCTATTCTATGACCAAAATAAGGAAAATAAAATTACCATCTTCCCTGGTGAATACTGAAGCCCATTCACTGAGGGTTTGTCCAGCATTATTAATAGCGATCACTCTGAACTCATACTCATTGAATGCCTGTAGACCGGTCAATGTATAGCTCATCACTCGTACGGAGTTGCTAAACACACTGTAAATATAAGAGAAACAAACAGTTACGTCAGATTTGCTGCATGATAAACTGTTCAATTCATACATTAGGAGTGCAAATACATTTAAATTTTATCAACCCCATATTGAGTGAAAATTGTCTTACTGATTCCAAAAGCATGTTTGATATTGCAATCATACATTGGACACTCAGCAATGACCTCCTTTTATTAAGACAACTACACTTCAACATTTGATGACACCCTGTTTTAGATGATTGAACACCCCTGACACTCACTCAATTTGGTTTCCTGGTTGGTTTGCAGGTCTATATCTGAGTTGGAATGAAGGTACTCCTGGGGCATTGTTCCTAGCGGGTTCGTCCCATGTAGCCTGGATGGACGTAGGTCCAGTAGCAGTTAACATAGGAGGCAGGACACCATCAGGTGCTGAAAGAAAAACAAGGCATAGCATTGAGTAAGAGCTGGCAACTTGTAAAGTTTCATTCATTATTTTACTTATATTAGCTTTGGAAAGAGGTTCTTTATAAAGTAAAGACAATGAAAACGATGCAAATAACACTGAGATAAAGTATATCACACATCATTTCTATCTTGGACTAACTGTTCAATGTAATACACTTCCTACGAGCATGACTTACTTCCAGTTGGCATGGTAACGGTCCTTTCATTGCTGAGAATGCTGCCCTCTGTGTTATAAGCTCTAACCTGAATGGAGTACGCTGAGTATGGGATCAAACCAGTAACTTCTACGATCTCATTGGCTATGGTTCCATTATACAGGGCTCTTTGCTCTGTTACAATAGCATAATTGTTGGCTTCTGTATGCATGTTTAAAAGATGGAGATAAAAAGTTGAAGTTTAATGATAACCAGTAATGTCTGGATTACACAATAATGAAAATTTTCAATCAGAAAGGTAATAAAGGTAATAAACAAAGCAGATATTAGGTGATATCTAATTAACAAAATTAGTTTAATGTCAGATATTTGAATCAGTTCCTGTTACTCTGTCTTTTATCATTTTAACAGGCTGGTAAAAGAAACCTTTTACCTTGGATCAGGTGCAGATTCAAGAGTGCACAGGAGATATGTGCCCTATTTGATAACAAATTGAAGTGCTGCTTTACTACATGCCTGTAACAGGGAATATACTCTTTGCACAACAGGTATTACCTCCCTTTTTAAATTGACCCCCCCTCCCTTTCATTTAGCTTGCTATCACCCATCCTCCCCCTCCCACAGATCAACTTCCTATGCCTTCCTTATGACAAGATCCTGGACCAACCCTACCTCATATCATTACTAATGAATGTTAGATTTGACTAACCTGGTGCCACATAGAAGAGACCAGTGAAGAGGACCTCATAGACTAGCATACCATTAGGTTGGGCTGGTGAGGTCCATGTAGCCCTCACACTCCTAGAATTCATAGTAAACACAGTAAGATCAATGCTACCCTGTGGCGGGGCTTCACGGGTACGTCCAGACGCCTCTGGCCCAAACGTACACCCCTTGGAGGTACATGCTTCTACCCTGAAGACATGTAGACTCCATGGAGCAAGGTTGGAAGCGGAGTAAGACATGGCGGTGGAGTTTTGAATCACAATGCCATTCTGCACCAGGGCATAGCTGATGATTACACCTGTCAGAGAAATGAGAATCAAATGATTTACAGTCCCCAATAACTTCCTAAAAATATATGTAAGAAAAATTGCCACTCTGTGGGATTTATGTGTATTCTGAGGTGTTAATTGGAGAATTTGGCCATAAAGAGCTAGTCACCACACTTTCTAGTAGATATTAGACCTCACATCAACAGGTCTAACCTAGTTTGAAAAACTATTTCCTTAGTGTAATTGCCTTTGGTCCAACATTCACTTGGTCTAACATCCACTTTGGTAAAAAATTATGTTTCATACCACTTTTCAATTCTTACCAATTACCCATTTGGTCAATTACTGTCTAAAACAAAGAATCAAAATTATGCTTAGTGGTAATACTGGTAAACATAAATATGGTGCACTATTGTAGACCTACCATTTGGCTGTGTTGGATGAGTCCATGTAACAACTAACTCAAATGGGCTAGTAGCTGTTATGATTGGTGCTGGTACCCCCTCTGGAATACTCTCCTCTGTCCTTACACTACTCTGATCACTGACTGTACATCCACCACCAGTACATGCCTGGGGAAGAAAGGCAGATATATGGTGTCTTTGAAAATGCTTTATTACCTACAATCCTATTACAAAGATGAAATGACACATTAAATAATCTTGGTCTGTTTATGAGTGCTTATAGATTTCTTTAAAAGTAGGGGAGACCGGGTTGGTTGGAACATAGGGTAAGTTGAAACATTGTAATTTTCTTTAACGCCTGTAAAGTAAATTTATGCAATACAGTTGTATTATCAATAACAATAATTTGAGGGCAGTATTGCATAAATTTACTTTACAGGCATTAAAGAAAATTACAATGTTTCAACTTACCCCATGTTCCAACTCACCCCGTTCTCCCCTACATTTTAAGTGCTATACAGTGCGTATCAAAAAAAAGTTTACACTTAGAAAATATCCTGTAAAATTATACATAAGTGACTTGTTGAAGATTTTTCCACATTTACACCTTGGTACAGATCCATTTAAGCAAATGACACTTAAAATGTCGAAAAATATTTCCGCTTGAGTGAGCACCACTTACTTTTGAAAAGTTGGTGAAAAATGATTTGCGCAGAACTTTGAAATAGCTATGCGAATAAAAGTAGATCTTAATCATGAAGAACACGTGTAATTTAGCTATTAAAATTGATTTGAAGATATCCTTTACCTTTTTTAACTTGTTTCATTGCCCAAACACTTCGAAGAGTGTATTGCGCCCCACCCCACTCCCCCACACACCGAAGCCATCGTGACGATATTTGCTTTACACTGAGTTGTGATTTACATGAAATGGCTTAGGCTTGATTTTCATTTTGCTAATCACTCTTAAGCTTGGGAAAAGTGTGGAGAAATAAGTATAAGTATTAAATGAAAAATGAAATGTAAACCCACTTTAAATGATAAAAACTTAGTGACAAAATGCTGGAGATGTCTGATATAAACTTTTGTTCAGATTCAGTAATGTCCTGAGATCCAGCTGGCGCAAAAAGGATAAAGGTTGTGCTTACAAAGTGTTGTAATTTCAATTTGGGTGGCAAAAGTGTTACAAAATGCTTGAATGAATCTGTTTTATTTCAATTGACTACAAGAGCAAGGGAAATGTAAGAGAGATGTTTCACAGAGTAAGTTTGATTTCGCCATTTCCCTTGACACAGCGTGAAAACGAGCATTTCTGCGCAAACAGATTTCTGCGAACTTTACAAAAATGGACAGTGCTCACTCAAGTGAAACATTCTGTCCAAACTTTTACTTTCATTAGATAGATGAGACCCAAACACAAGATTGTATGTGAAAAAATCATCCACACATTGCATATTTTTTAATTCGCAGGGCTTTTTCAAAGTGTAAACTTTTTTTTGATACGCACTGTATAAGGAAGAATAATATACTATTACTATTTATACTACACTTTCCCATTAGGCCCAGTTCGCTTACAATCAATAAATTGAATAGAGTTGCACAATCTTACATCTACAAACTACAAAAAGATGGGTTTATAAGCTTTTATAAAAATATATAAGGAAGAATAATATATGATTTAACAGTGAAAATAATTTGCAAAGAATAGAGCAATAATGAAATTATAAATAAATTGATATCAGGGTGAACTTCTACAGAAAAAGCAAGTGATACTTACAGCTACTGACATATAATAAACTGTTCCTGGTGTGAGGTCATCAAGTAGAAAGTCGGTGAATAGATCAGATGTGTTGAAGACTGGATCCCCTACAACACCACTCACGGTTGATGAATAAAGAACATAACGTTGTAGGATACCATTAGGCTGAGATGGAGCTGTCCATCGTGCTTCAATGGACCTTGGACTGCGGGGGAATAGAGTAGGTGGGTCGACAGAGGAGGGAGGGAGTTGAGAGGTTGTAATGATGACCTCTTGACTGGATGAACAGCCTATCTGGGTACAAGCTGAAAACAAGAAAGAAATTGGAATTAAGATTATCTTACTTGCAAAATAGATGAATTTGTTTTCAGAATACATTATTTTATAAATAGGAAGGATTAAAATATAAAGAAAAGACCATTGAACTGATAATGCAATGCAACAAGCTCACTAATATTTCAGTATTCTTCTTAGGTCCTCTTGATGCTGCCTAGTTACTATATTTGCAAATGAAACAGAATCTGAACAGAACAAGAGTATAAAATTAATTAATTTCATTTTAATATTTAAATGAATAGAATTCAAACAGTAATATTGTAAATGCACAGAGTCAAGTTACGATTTAAATCAATCTACTTTTGATAATTATGGATGAACAATGATAAATCAGACCCATTTTGAGACTCGTAAAAGAGTGTACTGGTGGTTATATTATTTTGTTATGAAAACGGAACATAAATATATTTACCTATAACAAGAAGTCTATAAGGGTTGAAGACACTTAATCCTGTGAGTGTGTAGTTACGTGCTGTGCCTGTGTAGACGGTAACACCATCAACCTGAAGCTGGTAGGATGTAATGACACCATTCGGTCTCTCTGGTAATGCCCATCCTGCTACGATGGTACGGGCTGTCTTGGAAAGCGATTCAGGTGACTGGACACCAGAGGGAGCTATCATGAAAATAATCAAGTCATTCAGAAATTAACAGCAAATGAGTTATACCTCAAAAATGCCAGCTGTCAAAAGATATTTCATTTCTTAACTACATTCAACTTTATTCATAAAAATGAAACCACACATTTTCAGAAAAATATAATATATACAATGAAATATAAAAAGTGAATTACTTTTTCTTTTATTTCTTGTATTCTATGTATACTGAATAGATATCTATATTATTTCCATGAAATAAAATTTCAGATCAGTCCAAATTTCAGTTTAGTTTATTCTACATAAACTTATGAAAAATATCAAGGAATTTTTTTATCCTCATAAAGAAATTGCAGTTACAGAGAAATGAATTGATATATTCTTAGAATTAATATTCGGGGGAAAAAAGTTGCGTTTTCATTATGGGGCCCGAAACACAAAGGTTACCGATTAATCGTACGCTTGATTTTAACAATTGATTGTACATTGTAGTCGATGCAATCAATCGTAGAAAAATTTTCTATGATCATTGCTAAGCTTTGTGTTACAGGACCCTGATGATAAACTTACAATAATGGAAAGATTGTGTATCTATGATGAACCTACCTTCTTCTCTAGTTCTCACACTAACTGAAGTACTTTCTGAGCAACCTCCAGCTGTACATGCAGTCACAGTCACATCATAGTCAGTATATGGGACTACATCAGTGATATTACCTAAAAAGCAAACGATACAAATAAGATATTGTGATTTATTAAGTTTTTTTCCACCCATATAGTCAAGCAATCACATCACCACACTTATCTACATTTTCCATTTCATACCAGGAGAGAAATTGTGACCACAGGACATCAAGAAGTTCTTTGTACATACATACAAATACCTTCTGATCAACTTTAAAAACATTTAAAAATTAATTATCATTCCTCTGTAAAAAATTGATCTTATGGGGGAAAAAATGCATATGCTAATTAAAGAGTACTCAGAATCAATTATTTAATGCTCATTCACTAAACTTTGAAATATTACGCCTGATATTGTCAAGCAGACAAAAGGAATCATTTAAGATGCTTTTGATCTTACCTATGTTCTCTGACATCGTAGTATCTGTGAAGAAAGCTTGAACTGGTGCTATGTCAGGTAGATCTTGATTATATGCTGATAATATGTACTGTGTGAGTAGACCTGTATTGCCTGAGGGTCTCTGCCATTGCAGCTGAATAACATAGCCTGTGATGGATACTGGATCGATGGGTTGGGTCAGCCCAGTAGGAGCTGAAAAATTCAAGGAGAGATATAACAATGAGTGAGACATTTCTCATATGCATATGAATGTATTTTTAAGCATTGATTATTCATCAACTGATCTCATGGATGCAAACTCTACATTCAATCTTTGTTCTATTTTCTAATAATTCCAACACTTATGATTTGTCACCATTGACATCTTGTATAAAATGATGTAGCAAAGATGAAACCATATTTATGAACAGACAAAGGACAGATCAAAAGCAACATATTCTCTCATACACCACATGCTATTTGTAATATCTTTGCTTCTATCTATCTAAATAAGGAGAGCAAATTTAAAGGCTGATAATACAAACATATGATAAATATAATACTACTGTAATATCACCAGAATTTGGCGGATTTATCACATAATTGTCATGATTTAATATTAACACAACTCTTTCACTTCTCTCTCATTCAATCATTTGTAATATCATTTTAAATTTTTCAGATTTTTGAAGGCTAAACATAATCTCACTGCTCTTATGAATGTTGAGAAATTAAAAAATAAAAGGTCTTTCTATAATTCAAATTCTTAAAGAATCATGTAAAATTTGATTTGAAAGACAAACCTCCTTCTCTAGTTCTTCCAGCAGCCCATGGACCATCAGTAGACCCAGCAATGTTAGAAGCTATTACTTGGTAGAGATACTCTGAGAAAGATAACACAAACACAGTACAGGATAAATCAAAGAACAACTCATTTCATCTCCTTATCATGTGCAACATGTTTGAGATCTCTGTCAATACCATCTTCTAATAATAATAATATCTTGTATTCTTTTCACATACTAATCAAAATTAGAAATATCACTAATTGAGCTAATGACAATACAAGGAGACAGAGTTTGAACAAATAATTCAATGCCATTTTACAATTCACAAAATGATGTTCTCACATTATCTGAATTCATTTAGAAACCTGAAGTTAAATCTCAAGTTAAGATATCATGGCTGGGCTAATAAAACCTTGTACCTCAAAATTTAAAAATTTTGAGGTACAATGATAAATATTTTAAAAATTAAAAAAATTTGAGGTCAGCTTAGAAAAGGCTGTATTTTAAGATTATGGCAATGGTGGCAGTCTCATACTGTTTGTAAACAGTCTCCTGATACCTGTGAAGAACTCTTTGGAGGCAAAAGAAGGTTGTTACCCATGTTATAACTCTAAAATCTAGCTTATTCTGAGCTGTCAACAAAATATCTAAATTTTGAGGTACAGAGTTTTATCAGCCCATCAGCATCAGAAAAGAAGCCTATACTTTCATTAAAGCTATACAGTCGATAGAGAAATCGTACCTGTAAATATACTGAGCCCACTATCTGTGACATTCCTCCTGATTCCCTGATAGATGGATTCTGATTGTGGATCGGCACATTGGATGGCGCTGCTTGTGACGGGAGGGCATCCATCAAGGTAGATATTATGAATGTCGGTCATATCAGATGTCAGGTTCACTGGAATGCTATCAATGGTCAACTCTCTCATGCAGCCACCAAAACCTGTAAGGGATAGATGATTAAAGAATACAGTAGAATGGAGAACAAGAGCATTTTAGCATTATCTAAGTAGATATTATGAAGGTCTGTCATATCAGATGTCAGGTTTACTGGAATGCTATCAATGGTCAACTCTCTCATACAACCACCAAAACCTGTAAGGGATAGATGATTAAAGGGTACAGTAGAATCGAGAACAAGAGCATTTTAGCATTATCTAGGTAGATACTATGGATGCGTGTCCTACCAGATGTCAGGTTTGCTGGAATGTTATCAATGGTTAACTCTCTCATACAACCATCAGATCCTATTAAAGGTCAAGTCCACCTCAGAAAAATGTTGATTTGAATCAATAGAGAAAAATCAGACAAGCACAATGCTGAAAATTTCATCAAAATCGGATGTAAAATAAGAAAGTTATGACATTTCAAAGTTTCGCCTATTTTCAACAAAATAGTTATATGAACGAGCCAGTTACATCCAAATGAGAGAGTCGATGATGTCACTCACTCACTATTTCTTTTGTTTTTTATTGTTTGAATTATACAATATTTCAATTTTTACGAATTTGACAATTGGGACCTCCTTGCCTGAAGCACAAAATGTTAAAATAATGGAATTCCATGTGTTCAGGGAGGAATGAAACTTCATTTCACATGACAATGACGACAAAATAAAAATATTTCATATTTCATATAATAAATTACAAAAGAAATAGTGAGTGAGTGATGTCGTCAACTCTCTCATTTGGATGTAACTGGCTCGTTCATATAACTATTTTGTTGAAAATAAGCGAAACTTTAAAATGCCATAACTTTCTTATTTTACATCCGATTTTGATGAAATTTTCAGTGTTATGCTTGTTGAATTTTTCTCTTTTTATTCAAATCAAGTTTTTGTTGGGGTGGACTTGTCCTTTAAAGACTACAAAATAATGGAGAACATGAGCATTTTAGCATCATCTAGGTAGACATTATGGTTGCCTGTCATATCAGATGTCAGGCTCACTGGAATGTTATCAATGGTCAACTCTCTCATACAGCCACCAAATCCTATGGAGGACGGATGATCAAATACATTCAAATAAGGAGCATGTGTAATTCAGAATTATGCATAACAGCTGCTCTGCTAAAGGCAAGGTAATTATGATGTCTTATTTTAGAGCTCTTCAAGACTTCTTAGGGAGTCAGTAATGAATGCTATAAAGGCAAAACCCTTTTTTGTACATAGAGTAATTGGAATATCATGCAAAGAACCTTATCCTTCAATAACTATAAACTCAACGTGTTGCTTTCTATAACCAGATGGTCCCTATAAAAGACTTAGAGAATTAAATAATACTTAGAGAATTAAATAATACTATTTTTTAGAGAATTAAATAATACTATTTTTTCACACTTTTATTATTTTAATGACATCATTGATTTTTTACAGGATAAGTTGGGTAAAATTTCACTATAAAAAAATAAAAACAAGACCCAATGCAAAAATAAGAATGGAATACATGAAGTTTAGGTTTAAAAAACATCTATTTCTAGTTCATTACACTTATTTCTTGTTTCCAAAAACAGATTTCTTAATTTAACAACAATTGGTAAATTTGTTATACCTTGTGCATTTACACCAATACCATCAAGGAATCCTGCTGCTTCTGATTCATCTCTTACACCACCAAGATGAAGTGAAGAGAAAAGGATGAGAGATGAGGATGAAAGCTGGATACCGGAAGACACTCCACCATTGATGGATGCTGACAGTTGGTTACCAACCTTGGTAATCATGAGACTCTTCCATAAACCATCACAGAGGGCAGTGTTTGGTATGGAAAGAACAACAGGTGAACCAGAGCCAACAGACACTTCGATCTACACATAACAAATCAAGGGAACATTATCTTTTTAAATCATCTTTAATTCATCTATTCATTTTGTTTTCATTATGGTACAAATTTTGTAACCTGCATCTTAATCTACTTCTAATATCTTTCTAATGTACTTAAATCATTTTACTTTAGCAATAACACTATAAAAGATCCCCTTCCTGAGCAGATTTCATTGAAATGAAACTTGCAATACAAGTTCTGCAATAAAATTAAAAGAACTACACTTTGTGATGACTTGCCAAAATATGTTTAAAATCATATTCACTCTTGATAGTAATTATTCATACATAGGTTGCCATTAACTTAGTTATGCTGCAGCATGCAAACAAATACATCGTTTGTTACATATCCAGTTGTGTCATTTATCAGTAGTTTTGCTAATCGAAAACACTGATTGAAGAGTCGAACAATAATTTTTCTTGACAGTTAACGCAAGATGCAAGAAGACAAATAAACCAAAAATTGCATCATTGTCAAAGTAGTAACATACAACTCATTATACTTAAACCGCAGTTTACTGTTGATCTAAGAACAAATTTGCAAATGTGACACTCAGGAACAGAAAGATACATTCAATTATAAAATTTATAACAACAATTTAAATTCAATAATAAATGCTGACTGAATGTAGATTGTCACATGGTCCAGCTCAAATATCATTTATTTTCACTCACCTGCAAATTACCACCAACAATTTGGATGAGTAAGTAGCTACCAGTCTGATGATATCCAAACAACACTAGACCAGTCTGATAATGAGTTCTTATATCAAGGCTTAGAGTGAAGCTGTTTCCTCCATTCAAGATACCTTCAGGCAAGGTAAGGTATCCTATAAAGCAAAAACGTGTGGGATGAGACAGAAAACATATAAAAGCAGAGCAAAGAGGGGAAAATGTGTATGCAAGTCAGATGATGGGGAAAGATTTTATGATTATTATCAAAGGAATAATAAAGAGTAAATGGGAAAGGAGAGAAGAAGAGACACCTTGATTTGATAAAGGGCTATAATCCAGATATATTGTGAGAGTTTATCCTCCCTCTAAATTGTGTATTTCATCCTTTAACTGCGAGACATATGTTTCATCAAATATCATGACTTTGCATAAATCAAGCAAAGAAGTATTAGATTTATTCAGTTCTTCCATTTTTTGTAACAGGTCTTTTCTTATTTCTGTGGTCTTTGTGACTGTAAATTATTGCTTCTAACTTTATAGAAATCAAGATTAGTTTTACTTAAACATTTAATGTTTCGTAGAGGGTTTCTGCCCAAACTGGAGTCCAAACTTTAGAATAGTTTTGAAATAAAAACCAGATTTGAAATTCAGTTTTGGTTCTCTAACCTGTTTGCTACGGCATTTTTTTAGGAATAGCTACATTTATAGAAAGGTAAAAACAAAGAGTTCAAGAAACTGCATTGGCAAACTCCTTATTAAAGAGTACTATGATAAAAGGATGGATATTGTCTAATGATAGGTATCTATTTTACCTTTGCCAAGAAAGTGAACACCCCTCTCCAGCTCTGTGGGACAACCCTGCCAACCCCCTGGAACCTGTACTCTCTCTAAAGCACTGGAATAATCCAAATCTCTCCAAATGGGGGTAGGAACGTGTGCAGTCTCAATTCGGATATTCCTCAAACACCCAATCAGGTTGGTCCTTATAACAGCTAGATTTTCCGTTTCTGATCTTCGTAGGTCAAAGTTCACAGGGAGACCGCCCACATAGAGGCCTGTAGTTTCTCCTATGATGGTTGATGCTGTAGGGGCTGTGACAGTACCTGCATCATAAAATGAAATTTTCAAGGATTATTAATCAGTTTCTTTGTTGATGAATTTAAATATTTGATACCAAAGGCCTAGAAACACTAGAAGGTTACCTGATCCATAACAGAGCAAACATAATAATTTAGTTGGTATTAGTCAGTAATTTCTGTTTGTCAGAAATTAAAATTGATCGTTTATTCTGCTAGACCATGTTTACTCTCTATGAGAGCTATTGTAATACATGTATCCCTGTTCAATGCCCATGAATACAAACACATAGTATCATGAGGATTCTTATGACAGGAAAGTATAGAATAATCTGCACCATTTAGCCTAATCTAATAATCCCTTCATTACAAGGGCTCTTAACAATTGAACATCCTGTTTCACTTGATACTACACAGCAAGCTATCAGACTAAGCTCTCTTTTGTTCCATATTTCAACAGCTGTTTTCTTTGTAAGAGGGCATGGACTAATGTACACCTTTCATTATATCAAAGGAGGCTATCATTATTGAAGAACTTCAGCAAGTAACATACAATCTGAAAATATCTACTTTCCGGAAATGCACAGAACAAACATGGACAGTAATGTAATCCGATGACTTATGATAGAGGAGACACCTGAATGTTATAATAAAATTCCAGGTGTACTATTGCACACATCTGAATCCAAACAATCTACAAATCAAAGCTTAAAGCAATTCATCATCCTCCTTCTCACGGGTACAACAGAAAGAGAGTTCCATGACGCTGGGGTCAATAAACACATTATGGCATACACAATCAAACAAACTACGAAGAGCAATTAATGTATATTCTTACCAGTGTATGTATCATCCACAGTGATACTTCCAACGCTACCAGCTCGAGAGATACTGACTTTATGCCACAGACCATCATCATACGTCCTACCCTGATCCATGGGCGTGGCACCTGCTATACCCCCTTGAGGGTCAAAGATGAACCATGGGCGCCCCTCTCTCAACTGGACTACAATCAACTCTTCCTGTTCACCATCGGAGGCAGCAAACATCAGGAGGGCTGAGACAGGGGATAGGGCATCAGTGGGGCGGGTTACCCGGAACTCAAACTCAATACCTGAAAGAAACAAAACAGTATACACCGGACAGTTAGTGTAGTCCATGTCACTCAAATTTAAGGTCCAACATAATATCCTTCATAAATGCAGTTTCAATGAAAAAAATTCACCCATAGTGCTCAAAGCTAACATTTATGTTTCGTCAATCACAAAAATAAATTTAAGATAAGAAAACGCCATTTGTTGGATAACAAAATCTGCATCTATTGTTTTAAGACTTCAATTTCCTTGATTATCATAAATGTATATCAAGGAGAAAGTTTCTAACTCCAAATTACTGTCTGAATATCATGAATTTATGACAGAATAGTCAGTGATAGTTCTTACCAGTATATGATGAAAATGGAAGAATGTTCCCCGAGAAGAGATAGTATCCTCCACCAGTGAACCTAGCACCCCTCTCCACACGTGGAGGAGTCCTGCTAAGTGATGCTACAACACGCTGAACCTGATAAGATGGGTCAGGTCCATTTTGCATGATAGGGGGATTCCATATGACTTGCATGACGGTGGAATTAAAACCATCTACCAAAGGAGGTCCTTGTCCTTCTGGAGCTGTAAAAGTAAAGCAAAGAAATAAAATTGCTTTCTTTTATACAAAATATTATCAGCATTGAATTCAATTTAATTTCCTCATATGAAGATCAGGTTCAAAGACAGAGAGTTGCTACAATGAAAAATTGCACAATAAGCCAATCATGAAAGCTTTACACAAAACCTAACATCAAGTATAATCACAATCTGCATATTATTCTCAATATCCCTATAAAACCGCAAATCTCACCACCCAGTCTTACTACCATGCAAACCTTCAAAGCTCAAACCATATAAAAGTAACTTGAAGCATTTAGGATTGATTTTAAAAAATTATTGACTATCACTATCAATGCAATCAATCATGTAAAAATACATTATGATCAATTTTCAAGTTGTGTTCTAGCGCTCTTACCAGTTGGAAGTGTCCTCCCATTGGCCCTAGGACTGAGGATACAACCAATGCTGTTACAGGCTTCCACAGAGAATGAATGGATAGAGTATGGCTGAAGACCTCCTAATAGAAAGAACCTACCATTGCCATCACCAGAATATACCAACTGCAGGTAAATATCATGGAAACAAAAGATTATTATTTGTGAATAGATTACAATGTACCATAATAAGGTTGAGGACTTTCCTAACACATGGGCAGATGTATTGTCTAGTGGTACCTTAGCTGGCTAACGGAAAAGAATATGTATATGAATTCACAAAAGGAAATTGTGAATCATCCAAGAAAATATTCAATTATATAAGTACAATTCATATAGAGTTTAAATGCAATGTAGACTGATAGGAGATTGGAGAACAAAAAATCTATTATCAATTTAATAAAAATAGCATGAACATGATTACCTCTTGTATTTCTGGAGGAGCGAATGGATCATCTGATGTAATGTAACGATAGAGCTTATAGCTGATGACTACACCTCTAATCTCATTATCCTGAGGTTGAGACCAGCTGATGTTAAGTTCTGAGCTAGATACACCAAGAACAGATGGGGCTGGTGTGGACAGAGGGGCTGAAAAACAAAATTAAAGTAATATACATGACTAGCTTGTAATGACTGCTAAATGTATATTCTTCTCCCTAAAAAGCATTCAGTATTTCATCCCCTCTTTGCTACTACTTTTTTTGTATTCATGACTTCTGACCTTTTGAGTGTTGTACTCGGACAAGTGTAATAGTTGCTTCGCTTTAGTAAGAAGTGAGAGTCATTGTAGCTAGTTTGGTATTGTGTGCACCTCATTGGCTGGATTACTCCCAGGAAGTGGAGGATGTGTACACATTTTTGCAGAAATCATTGATTGAATCTGATGACTGCGGTAATACTAAATCTGATACTTACAACTTATAAGTGGCTAATAAATAACCAAATTATTATTATCATTATGATTATGATTTTCGACCCAACTTCTGTGAATATTTAGCAAAATCATTATTTATTTCACAAATTAGTTAATACGCCAAAATCCAACAGTTTCTTGTCTTCCAAATAGGCATAATAGTATTCTCCTGGGTCATGGACAATCAAGCTCACCGGCTTCAGCAGTCCTAACGGTTGTCCAACCACTATGTCCTGTTCCTGCTAGATTCCTTGCAGTCACCCTGTACTGGTAACGAGTGAATGCATCAAGACCAGTATGGGTGAAGTTAGTAACAGGTGGCTCCGCAGGATCCTCTAGGGGTGTTAGGACCGGTCTAGGGTTGTACCATCCTGCAGGGTAGAAGATCCTGGTCTCTGCTGGGTCTATGATACCATCTGGTCCAGGATAGCCTCGGAAGAACAGCTCATAGTGAGTGATGATACCTGGTGAGTGTGAATACAAAATGACCCAGTTCATGAACTTGTGGAATTGGAAGTAAATATTTAACTTTGCCATTACAAATATAATTATTCGAAGTAAATGGCAGAGCCTTATATCCTGGGATAGGGCTTGATAGAGCCCTGTCTTGCAAAAGACTGATCAGATCAATCTCAAGTCCTGAAAACCATCAACTCAATTACTCTTCCTCTAGGAAAAAGTAGACATCCCTTTGGAAATGAGAAGCAGTTCACCGATTTGACAAAGGTGCATGTATGAGTCTTAAAGAGAAAAAAAGTTGAATCGACGTTCATGTTTATGCATTCTAGCTTTTGGAGTCACTGTCTTTTTCTTGTCGAGATTAAGTGGATCAATCACAACTATTAATCAGAACTATTAATCACGTTGAACGCATGGTTTTAAAACTTACCATTAGCTTCCGTAGGATGGTCCCAGCTCACAAAGACTGAACTCCGGCTTAGAGCAGTAGCATTAGGATCCATGACTCCTTGAGGGGGTGCCATAGGGGTGTAAGCCAGGGTGGGTCGCCCCTGTCCACAGGATCCAGGGGTACACACAGTCAAATAGAAGGTGTAATTGGTGAAAGGAATGAGGTCTGTATCCTGGTAGCTGGTTGCTAGACCACTAAAGTGTTGTGTTGGAGGGTCTGGCTTGCTAGGTGTCACTGAGGTCAAGATGTACTGGGTCACACTCGCTGATATATCTGTAAAAAAATAAAGGGATTTATCATAAGGATTATGATAACACAGACTTCCTTCTAATACAATACAAACTACTAATGCATGATGAAATAACATAAAAAAGTCACTTTTACTCACATTTTTAATCAGCTGTGGTAAGATATCAAATGCATTCAAGAGGGTTTTTTTTTTAACCAACCACATTGGGAGAAATAGAGTGGAAGATATTGAAATATACAGACAGAGAGTTAGAAAGAAAAGGAGAGAGAAAAAACATATATTACTGATTCATTAGTTTCTATCTTGTATGTTTGGCAGTCTAAATGTGTGAATCCAGGAGATTTAAACTGAATAGCGTAGTGTTTCAATTATCTGTAATTCAGTACAGGAATTTGGCTTGGGATTGCGATTCTTTCTTAAGAGATTCTATCACATGTCATCAGTTTAAATCATCAATAATGATGATGATACTAAACACTGACCTGCAGGTTGAGACCAAGAGAAGTCTGCTGACCGTGCTTGGACGTTGGTGATGACCAAGACATCAAAACCAGCAGGAATAGCATCAGGTGTCTGGGCGATGACCATGGGGCTGGTAGCCCGACCAGCTTCATTTACTGACTGGACATAGTAGCTGTAGAATGTGAAGGGAGAAAGGTTCTGATCCTCAAACTGCTGGATACCTGATGAAAGAGAGAGAGAATGAAACATTAATCTATACTCAAAGAGTATTTCACCACGGTAAAGTGATGAGGTAAGTTGTAGGATCTAATTCCTCCAGTGCACTGATTACTAGGGAACATAACTATCAGAAGAATACAGTGACTATTCATAACGAGGGGGTGTTTAACAAATAGTTAAGTCTAACTTAAGTCATGTTTAGGCGCCAACAGTATCACACTGAATAAACTGACCAATGCAGTGATGCATCATATACCATACACAACTGGGAATTTAAGTCTGATTTTTAGTCAAACTTAAACTTTTGTAAAACATCCCTGGCTTATGAACCACTTCAGAAAGGTTAGGAGCTCAATGCTGACAATGTGGACCTAATAAAAAAATTCCCAAAGAGCAGGCATTACCTTGGTGGATATGGGTAAAGTAAAGAGGGCTATTCACCAAAATTTGTTGTCCAACAACTTGTCAGATCTGTCAACTTTAATTCATTGTGACTGGCTGTCCAGAAACTGATCCACAATGTGCTGCACTCAACCCAGGTGAGGTAAATGGGTACTGGTAGGAAGTAATTCCTTAAGAAGCTGTGTGCGCTATGAACGCCTAGCTTAGCTTGGTAATATAGGAGCGCCTTGAGCACCTAACAAGGTGGATATGTGCGCAATATAAATATCCTATATTATATTATTATATTATAAAAATCCATATTTTATTGTTTGAATCTTTGATCTTGGGCCGGCAGCCGCTGTGCAGCGCCAGATCAACGAGGCTCTATCCCTTTTACCATTGAACGCCAAACAGGATAGCAGCAACTCCCATCTTTTAACATCTTTTGGTCTGATGAGGCCGGGGTTTGAACCCCCGACCTCCAGGTTGTGAGACAGACACCCTACCAACTGAGCCAACACACCGGTTGACCATAATGACCACCTGCTAATAAAGACCGCTTTAAATCACCCTCTAGGCAGTGTTTATATACATGTAGTAGGTAGTAGTATATTGATATAATGAAAAGGAAGATTCCTTACCTAGAGGATTGGCAGCTGATCCATTATAGACGAGAGTATTATTCCTGTAGACCAAGTAGGTTAGGATGTTACCATTGGGTTCATCAGGAGGACCCCAGGTTAGTAAGATAGAGAATGGATTCACTGCTTGCCACACTGGAGGAGGCTGCTGGGCGGGAGCTGGATGATCAACAATAAACACACAAATAGATCAATTAAATCAATGCACAATGTAACTAAACTTTCATTATATCAGCACCCTACTTAAAGGACAAATGTACAAAGTTTTAGAGTTTGATTAGAAAAGTATATGTTATCAAGGTTCATACTTTCAAAATTTAGTAAAGCACTCCGGTCAGGTGAAGTCAATGGGCACCAGATGAGATTTATCACATACATGCAAAGAAATACATGTATCAGCAAAATGTGTAAAAGCATGATACATTAGGACAAATTAACAAACTGATATATCATAAAGCAGACAAAATATGCTCATTTTTTTAAAAAGATGATTTTTCTTTTGAACAGAGAAATGTCCTACTACAATTAATTGGCATTTACAATGAAGTTTAAACCCATATTAGAAATGTTTGCCTTTTGTTTGACTACTATCATCATTGGGTTACAATCTGATTTGTCTGTAGCTTATCCTTACTCTTTGAGCATCCTTGGGGATTAGAAGCCTGTAGATTACTTGATGATGTCTGACATGTATCACATCGTCTACCAGTCACAAGATCCTTGCATTCACACTGACCAGTGTTTGAATCACACGTTGTGTTCACACTACCTCTAGGGTCACAGTCACATGGTGAACACCTGTAAGATCAGACAAAATGGACGAGCATGTGTTCAGTCTAGTAATAAATGTATGTGATAAATTTGGGCTTAGTAAGTCTCAAGTAGGGAGGTAATGGTACTATTGCCATTTATTTCATAAAATGTTCATGCTCTAATACAATAATGGATGTATTTCATGCATTCGGTTTTGCCAAAAGAGATAGATTTATTATTTCTTACAGAGTCCATAATTTGGAAGTTAAATGAATTTGAATAAGAGGGGAACGCGTCAGAAGATCAAATGGTCGACAACACATCACAGTTTCTTGCCATAATCACCATCGTACAATGTGTAGACTTTTTATCTAAAACAAATTTTGTTACACCAAGTGTAATAACAATAATAACATTCTAAAAAATTATCTGAACTAGAGATTGCAAAGCTAAAATAAACTCCTGGTGAAAGATATTTTCAAAATATGAAATACAACAACACTAAACAAGGTTAAACATTGCAGTGAATGAGGAGATGTAACTTACATTCCTGTACTAGGGTTGAAATTGAAGTACTCTTCCAGACAGCTATCACATCTTCTCCCTGTTACATCTGGGTTTCCTTGTCGACACTGACATTGACCAGTCAATGAATTACAGAATGAATTAGGCTCTGTACTCAATGGTTCACAGTCACATGACAGACAGCCACGCCCATCAGATGGGGGCACATAAAACCCTGTGGTAGAGAAGAAGGTACAGGTAAGTGATTCATCTTTTTAGGAATAAAGACAGAGCTTGATTTGACCCGGGTTCCGAGAAATCTTTATGGACATGAGAGGACTGATTCTTAAATTATTCATAGGAATAAATGCTTTAACAAAGGGTGATAAGGCTCTGACAATGTTTGAAATCGGCACTTCTAAGGCAATAAAAATAAATTGCTCTGCCTCTGGTGAGCACATAGGTAAAAAAAAAAACAGTATCTCAGCGTTAAAATGATTCGTATCATGCTTCATACTGAAGTTGGACACACATTGAAAGACAATACCTAATGGTAAGACTGGAAACATTTCAAGATCAGCTTTAGACATTTCATCTCAAAATATGACCTTTAGTAGAGAAATTAATCATCTTTCTAAAAAAAACCTCACCTCTCCCCCACTTGTCCTATTTTGATTATTCAAAATTCCCATTAAAAAGTATTAATCAATTTGTGATGGAGAGTCAAACCATGAACTTACCATCATCACAGACATCACATATTCTTCCAAGTCTGTTTGTCAGACAAGAGCACTGTCCAGAATTCTGATCACAGACCAACACCTCTCCATTTGATCCTGTCTGTGTACCAGTAGCATCACATCCACAAGACTCACAACCATCTACATTGTCTGCATCAAGACCAAAGGTGTTTGGAGCGCAGGAATTACAGGTCCGTCCAAGGACATTGGTCTTGCATTCACACTGACCAGTGACAGCCTCACAGGAGGTTGATCCATTGACTGTGCCGTCGGTGTTACAGGAGCATGGTGAACAACCTTGAGAATTGGAAGCTTGGAGATTGTAATAGGATGGAGCGCACTGGTCACACCGTACACCCTACAATCAAAATCAATATTAACTCTACAATTAAGGAATTAAAAATGCACATTTAACTTCAATTCATTGCAAATATCACTACGGTTCAATTGCATGGAGTTGGTTATAAAATATTTGATGCCATAGAAAAGTCTGTAAATTTGGTATTTGTCAAAATCGGGCAGTGCCGCCATAAGAGTCTTAATCTAAATTCCAAACAAATAATTGCTATTAAATTCAATACACAGTTCTGCATTCTCACAGGAACAGGTGGTTTTGAATCATTGGTTTGAAACCATACTTTATGAAGATTTTATACATTAATCACTCTTAATTTAGGGCATTTACTGAGAAACGGTAATAAAAATTGAATGTTTTCATCACAGAGGGCTAAATTCACGCTTGATACTACGATTACAGGCCCCAATCAAGTAAAACTAATACACAAAACCATTAAATATACCTTTGAGAATAAGAGCCATACAGTGTGACTTTATATGGTCAAAATCCCAATCTCAATTTATGAAACCAATTTTTCTTTTCTAGACTACCAGTAGTGGTATCCTTCTAACCTGAACATTAGCCTTGCAGACACACTGTCCCGTATCCTTGTTACATGGTGCTCCTGGCTCCGTCCCAGCATCATCACAATCGCATTCAGAGCATCCACCTAATGCCAAGCCATAGAACCCATCACGGCATTCAGCACACGTCCTACCCTGGGTGGATGATCTACACTGGCATTGACCGTTGGTAGGGTCACAGTAGATACTGCTTGAACCATCAGGATCACAACCACATGGCAGGCAACCAAATGGGTTAGAAGCAGCAAGGTCATAGAAACCATAGTTACAACGGTCACACTTGTCACCTAAGGAAGGGTGAAAACAGTTTGTTTCTAAGTAATTCCCTTGTGTATTAAACAGCAATAGAAGTATCATAGTCAGAAGCAAGTAACATAAAAGAACACTACATATGTTACAGTACAAAAAAATATCAAGAAAAACGGTGTACAAATTATAAGTTGAAACATCCACAAACTGAAACACTCAGACTGATCAATTATCCATGGAGGATCTTCTATTGAAAGTGGATGATATACAGGTACCTTCTTATCTCATAATCCTTTTTCCTCCACAATCATCACCAAGCATCTACCCCCCCCCCCCCATCATGTCATCCTCCTCACCAACGTAATTAAAACAAAAAGACATTCAAGCATATAGAAATACATTGTAAGGCTTAGAACTAACAAAAGCTTGAGAACACAAAATCATACAGTAGCTAATTGGTTTAATCAATCAACTTTTATTGCTCAATCAAAGGTTAGATTCCATCACGTATGAATCTTAACCTATATTGCTCTTAAAGAGAAATTCCAGTAGTTACAGTAAACACTGGTTTCATGAGAAAGTCTGTAAAACAAGGCTTAATTGTCAGTATATCATCGAGGATCTAGATCTGGTACAGTTACATTAACTGAACTTTGTGAAATCTTGAAATCTACGCTGAAAAATGTTCACACCGAAGATCCCCAACACAGATAAGCGCACGTGGGACAATGTATAATTATCGCTTAGAGCGTCGGGCCCGACGCCCTACCCGAATCCTGTGCTTATTTGCTGATTTCTCAGCAATTACATAATTTCTTCCAGAATCATTTGGCACATGCGTTTTATTTATACAAACAGACACTTTGGTGGTCATTTTATTGGATTCTGTACGAACTCATTTTGATATCGTTACCAAAACTAGCATTTACCTTTAAGTATTATTTTAAACATGTGTTTCTGACATGATAATAGAAAATAATTCTCTATTTCATTATAAAGTACAATGGTATATGGACATGTAACATCAATTAAAAATAATCAAGACTCTGTTAAATGAAAATTTAATTTGTGAAATGACTGGGATGGAATAACACTTGTCATAAGAGCCTTGCACGTAAACTTAAACATTGCACGTAAACTTAAACATTGACCTCAAAATGACCTCTGACCTTACCATGTGACCTCCGACTGCAGCATAACATGCAGGTCCCCCAAGTCCATCTACCAACCAAGTTTGGTTAAAAAGCGACTTACGGTTGTGGAGTTATGTGTCATTACAGGTTTGTGACGGACGGACGACATTTGGATCCCTAAGTCTCGCCTTCACCTCTGGTGGGCGAGACAAAAATAACACTCTAAGGTATACTAACCTATGACATTGAGTTTGCAGTTACACACTCCAGTTTGTTGATGGCATGAGATATCTGAGTTGATTGTACCAGCTAAGATGCATTGACATGGCTCACAACCATCAGGGTTAAAAGCATCTAGATTGAAGTAACCATTCTGACAAGTATCACATGTACGACCTGATGTATACTGCTTGCAGTTACATTGACCATTCACCTGAAAATATTCATAATTGATAAGAATTGTAAATATTCTTATGTTATTAGTATATTATGAAATGGCAAAAGATCAATTGAGAATCACCTAGGAGTAAACTAGCACCACAGAAATGATAATGCTACATATACTTACACGTAACTGTTATGTAAAAAAGCGCTTGATTTTTGAGGGGCCGATAAATTTTGGAATTTCAATATATCTCTATCACCACCCAATATCCCCTAACAAATCGACTTAAGACAAATGATTGGAGCAAGAGGTAACAGTACAAAACCATGACTCCTTTGAGCACCGAGGCAGGGTTTGAACTCACAACCTTGTGATTCAAATATTAGTGCCAAAACACTATTCCTTGGAACACCATGGCAGGGTTTTAACTTACAATCTCATGATTCAAGATTACAGTGCAAAACCATTACTCTTTGGAGCACCTAGGTAGGATTTGAACTCATAACCTTGTGATTCAAGGTCACATTGCAAAACCACTACTCCTTCAAGCACCAAGGCAGTATTTCAAATCATGACCTTGTGATTCAAGGTGTTATTGCAAAACCACTACTCCTTCAAGCACCAAGGCAGGATTTGAACTCATAACCTTGTGATTCAAGGTTACATTGCAAAACCACTACTCCTTCAAGCACCAAGGCAGGATTTGAACTCATAACCTTGTGATTCAAGGTTACATTGCAAAACCACTACTCCTTCAAGCACCAAGGCAGTATTTCAAATCATGACCTTGTGATTCAAGGTTATATTGCAAAACCACTACTCCTTCAAGCACCAAGGCAGTATTCGAACTCATAACCTTGTGATTCAAGGTCACATTGCAAAACCACTACTCCTTCAAGCACCAAGGCAGTATTTCAAATCATGACCTTGTGATTCAAGGTGTTATTGCAAAACCACTACTCCTTCAAGCACCAAGGCAGGATTTGAACTCATAACCTTGTGATTCAAGGTTACATTGCAAAACCACTACTCTTTCAAGCACCAAGGCAGGATTCGAACTCATAACCTTGTGATTCAAGGTTACATTGCAAAACCACTACTCCTTCAAGCACCAAGACAGGATTTGAACCTTGTTATGCAAGGTTACAGTGCAAAACCACTACTCCTTCAATCACCAAGGCAGGATTTGAACTCATAACATTGTAATTCAAGGTTACATTCCAAACACCACTACTCCTTCAAGCACCTAGTCAGGATTTGAACTCATAAGATTGTAATTAAGGGTTACATTCCAAAAACCACTATTCCTCCAAACACCAAAGCAGGATTTGAACTCATAAGCTTGTAATTCAAGGTCACATTGCAAAATCACTAATCCTTCAAGCACCAAGGCAGGATTTGAAATCATGACCTTGTGATTCAAGGTTTCATTGCAAAACCACTACTCCTTCAAGCACCAAGGCAGGATTTGAACTCATAACCTTGTGATTCAAGGTTACATTGCAAAACCACTACTCCTTCAAGCACCAAGGCAGGATTTGAACCCTGTAATGCAAGGTTACAGTGCAAAACCACTACTCCTTCAAGCACCAAGGCAGGATTTGAACTCATAACCTTGTAATTCAAGGTTACATTCCAAACACCACTACTCCTTCAAGCACCTAGTCAGGATTTGAACTCATAAGATTGTAATTAAGGGTTGCATTGCAAAACACACTACTCCTTCAAGCACCAGGCAGGATTTGAACTTGTGACTTTTTTATTGAATGTAATAAAGCAAAACCACCATTCCTTTAATAAAAATGGTTGTTGGTTGAAGAAACAGTCATGGATAAATTTCCTTCAATAAGGAATCGATCTAAATTGTACTGCTCTTGACCCAGACGAGGCGAATGTGTACCCTGTAGGATTAGTTCCTTGAATGCACTGAGTGCTGCTGATAAGGAGGTAACTCAAGCTAAAGCCAATGTAATAATAATTGTGCTTTGTATTTGAATGCATTAACTACTTGTTTAATCATTTGCCAATTACTTGTTGATATGCTGTATTGTTCCTAATGTTTGCTAATAATTTGTATGCTGCTTTGTTATTTTTCTTTTTTTCTCTTATTTCTTTCTCTCAGTTTCTTGTATTGATTATGTATGAATTATGGAAACCCAATAAAAACTTTATTTAATGTGCTTTGTATCATGTGGAAAGAAGTGCTATGCAACTATCGTTATTATTTACCTAGGCAGGATTCAAGATTGTCTCTTTGGAGCATCTAGGTAAGATTTGAACTCATAACCTTGTAATTCAAGGTTACAGTGCAAAACCACTACTCCTTGGGACACCTAAGTAGGATTTGAACTCATAACCTTGTAATTCAAGGTTGCAGTGCAAAACCACTACTCCTTGGGACACCTAAGTAGGATTTGAACTCATAACCTTGTAATTCAAGGTTACAGTGCAAAACCACTACTCCTTGGAGCACCTAAATAGGATTTGCACTCATAACCTTGCTATTAAAGGCTATAGTACAAAACCTCTACTCCGTAGAGCACCTAAATAGGATTTGAACTCATAACCTTGTGATTCAAGGTAACAATGCTAAACCACTATTCCTTGGGACACCTAAGTAGGATTTGAACTCATAACCTTGTAATTCAAGGTTAAAGTGCAAAACCACTATTCCTTGGGACACCTTAGTAGGATTTGAACTCATAACCTTGTAATTCAAGGTTAAAGTGCAAAACCACTACTCCTTGGGACACCTAAGTAGGATTTGAACTCTTAACCTTGTAATTCAAGGTTGCATTGCAAAACCACTATTCCGTAGACACCTACGCAGGATTTGAACTCATAACCTTGCTACTAAAGGCTAAAGTACAAAACCTCTACTCCCTAGAGCACCTAAATAGGACTTGAACTCATAACCTTCTGATTCCGGGTAAAAGATCAAAGCTACTAATCTGTGGAGTACCTAAATAGGATTTGAACTCATAACCGTGTGATCTATAATTGTAGTGAAAAGTGTTAATTTTTCTTACATTCTATTTTGTATATATTTGTAAGGTTTTCATTCCGTTAAGGATGTAAGTGATTTAATTCAATTCTGGTTTGGAAAAATCAGAAAACATCATGTCAAATTCTTATGAGTTGAACTCATCGCAACAAGTATTCAGAGGAACCTAGGACACCTCACCCCCCCCCCCACCATCCACTGGATAAAAGATACAATGTATCTGAGCAGTGCATATTATTACCTTGGCTTTAGCACAGCTGCTCTGATCAGGTCCTTACCTTAAATCTTACCTTATCTGCTGGATCCTACGGGCTGCCATGATCACCATTAGCATCATCTATTGATCAGTCAGCATTTTCCCCTCTTATGAAGGGTTACTGACTTGCACTATGATGCTCCCTACAAGGGCATCCTCCTCCTTCATTCATATATTTCTGATTCACACTATATATAAACTACTACTACTATGACCACAACCACCACTACTACAATGCTATTACAATGACGACTACGATTACTACTACCATCACAACCAACAACACAAACACTTTTACTACTACTACTACTACTACTACTACTACTACTACTACTTCTACTACTACTTCTACCACCACCATCATTACCACTTCCACCACCACCACCACTGTACAAATACTACTTTACCTCTTCACACATGGGATCCCCTGCTACTGTGCCATTGAGTGAACATTCACACGGGTTGCAGATATCATTAGAGTCCAATGGTACACTATCAAGTCTGAAGAACCCTTCTAAGCATTCATCACAATGTTGTCCTTGTGTGTTGTCTTGGCAGTTGAAACACACCCCTCCGCCACCCCTACAGTGATAAGGAATGTCAAATTATTTTGTTATAAGCTACTGAAATCTCTGTGTCTGATTGGTCAAGAGCCAATTTTTCAGTTAATATCAATACTGACAAAATCCTTTACAGAACACTCAACAGTTGGCATCTCTTTTTGCTCTTTACCATACTTGCTAAACATTAAGTCTTTCCATAAGTCATCAAAGACCAAACAAAGCAGAAATGCAGGAACAAGACAATTCTTACCTGTCATGTCTGTCTGGTGAATCATCAAGGGTTTCATTATAGAAACAACTAGAGGCATGTCCATAGCACTGACAGGGTTTACAGTTATACGCATTGATTTGATCACCATGACGAAAAGGTTTGTCATTGTACAGAGGTAAGCACTGCCCGCACTGTAAGCAAAACAAAGAGAAAAATAAGATATCAATTACTCCATTCACCCAGAGGGCTATTAGTATCACATACTGATATAATGTATTCAATTTCTAGTCAAACAATAAGGTAAATGTATATTCAAGAACCAATTTTTTTCTCATTATTATACACAATTCATCATTGATGAGCATGTGTTTTGAACATATCCTTTTCCAAGAAACACACTTTAAGAGCACAAAAAGTCACTGTATTTATTAATAATTTCATATTGATTCATGTATTTGTCTCGCATTGATGATGATCTCTGTATTCAATGACAACTGCAATAGTATCATTTCCAATCAGATACTTCAAACAATTTCTTATTTGATGAAGTTAACAAAGAATACAAGATGATTACCTTAAATCCTCACTGAGATTGCTTTTACAATTTTTCAAATGCTTTGATAACAATTTTTTGTGTGCATAATTTCCCAAAATAACACTATAGGCGGTTTCAAACCGCCTCGATCACAAGAATCCCCGTTAAATTACGAGAACTTTTTAAGGCTAAAAAATACCCGTTAATTATTCCTGCATTCACACCGCCCCGAAACACATCCTTCGGGATAAGTTCCCGAAGTTACGAGCATGCGCAGTGTGGTCTGATAAGCAGGCAAGGCGGGAGATTCAAAATCACTAGCCCAGCAGTCAACCACGCCGCCGCGCCCAACGACACGAAAGTTCTCGTAATTTCGCCAAGTACCTACTATTTAGCGGGTATTTTCTTTTGGGGAAATTACGCGTAGTTTGCTTTCACATTACCAAAATACCTGGTATTTTCTGATCGGGGTAAATTTCCCGATCAGAGAATACCTGGAACTGGCGAACTTCGAGGCGGTCTGAAACCACCCACTTGTCAATCCTTCAATTTTACTCTTATTCAGGCGTATATTGAATACAAGTTGAGGACATATTTGGGGAGTTCTAGTAAGCATTTGTGGTGGGTTTTGTGTCCCTGGTTTCCTATGGTCAGCCAAACATCATCAATCAGCTCCATATGAGATTTGATCCCACCCTAAACCACTCATAAACTACTCCAAACAAATGACAAATCCTATAAACACATGGTCCATCTGTCTACAATAACATGGCACCCTCATAAATCCCATACCCACTAGCCTCCCACAGTGCCCCACCCCCACATTCCTCAGTGACAACTTAAACCAGATTTTTTCCATAATTCATCTTTCATCCAGTTTCCGTCTGTAAATCTGAGAGTATGAACTTGAAACTCTCATCCCTCAAGATGAGTTTCAAGAGAATCATAAATACGCCAGGAGCAAGTGTCTACTTTAAAAAAAGAGGGGTGAAATACAGTACATTCACTGAATAGATCTTAAATTTCTGAGACTTTTATGAGATTCATGATTTTCTGGGACATTCAAAATAACACCCCAACACCCATGTCTATAGCTGAACATATATTCTAATTTACATGAATAAGCAAACTATGAACAATCGTTGCATTCTCCTTGGTTCTGTATTTATTTATTTCCACAACACACAGACACTATAAAAAAATGATGTACACGCTGATCAGTTAGGAACATAAGAAGCATAAAAACACTTCCAAGTAGGAAAATAACAAGTTGTGAACTTTTGACCTTGATGAACAACATGTGATTCTGCACGTCGTTGTATGTGTCTGATTTAAATTTGTTTATGAATGTGTTTTTGTGTGATAATCCAATATTTCACAAAAATAAATCATGGATCATGTTAACAAATGAAATCATTCTCTTTCTCTCTCTAAACCTTTCTCTCATTCTCTCTCTTACACACCCTCGCTTTGGATAATGCACAATTTGAACATATATATAAATTTATTTATACTTTTTCCATACATCTCTGTCTGTTTTACATCGCTTACATGTCTTCTATTTTATTCTTTTTCTCACATTCAATTTGCTCTATTTTTTCTCTCTTTCAATCATAATTCAATGTTCCTATTCATCTATTTCTAACACACCCCACCACCTCTCTTTCTCTAGATCTCTCTCGCTCATCCTATCCTTCTGTGTATGATTTTATTCAAGTGCTTTATGCTTTAATTATTTCCACTTTATCACTATTTTCTTCTTATTTTTGGTTTTAAAATCGACTAAGAAATTATATAAACAATATTTATGCCCACTTATTATCGCCGCCACTACAACACTTCATCTGTTATCTCTAATCTTGTTCTTTATCTGTTCTTTACCAGCTCATAAATAATTTATTGAATATGTCTCTGTCTCAAAAAAAAGTTCACTAGGGTAATGCACACATATTGATAGATAACTTTCATTGATGAATATGTTTATTATCTTTAGAGAGTCCCAAAGGGAACTATTCACAAATATGTAGAGGTAAATTGACTCTTTAATGTGTTTGCATCGTCCATATTTTCACTGGTTTTCGAAACTAGTATTCCCAAACAGTTGAAGATGAGACACATTTATCTCTTTTCATTTTTTTATTCTTTTAGATTGTGTATTTGTAAATGATTTTGACTCCTGCCCCCAATCTAGAAAAGACGCCCACGAACTGACAATCTTGCAAATTGATGGCAACCATTATTAGAATACTTGCCAAAATCTGACTTCAAGCAATACATCACACTAAAGCCATAGCTAAAGTACTTGAGATTTTGAAGTAGCACTTGAATTTTTCAAAGTGTTAAATATGTTGAATAAATAGGTGATATGACTTCATTGCAATTCTTTGAAACTTCAATATGATTAAATAGAGTATAAATAAAAAATAAAATATTTACTAAGTGTATGGCTGCAGACGTGACGCAAAGAAGCTTCAAAGAAACCACACATAATTTTGTCTAAGTAAATCCACATTCAGGCATGGTAAAAAGCATAGAAATTAAAACATTTCTAATTTTCAAAAAAAAAAATTTAATGTATACTGTACAAATTTCCAACATTACATGGACAAACTCATAATGTCATGATAATTAAGAAGGTTTGTGTCTGTTCAACTTGGAATTAAACTACTTTAATTTGTATGAATTTTATTATTCCACTCTGAAAAAAAATGTCTCAGTAACAATTTTTCCCCACTTACATGTATCATCAAACTATAAAGGAAATAAAACTAAAATATACAAAATACAGAATAAGTGACGAACTCAGCATTACATCTTATAAAAAAAATTATAATTCATTCAAACCAATTTTGTCTTAGTACAATTATTTGACCTTTAATTTGTATAAAAAATGTAAAACTGTGTGTTTTAGGCAGCTTACCATCAAAACTATAAAAGAAATTAAACAAACATCTACAAAATAAAGAATAAGTGACAAACTAAAATTACTCCATAGAGCCACCACCTTAAAATAACATAGGGCATGAAAAAAAATGTGTTTAAAACTAAAATCAAATCCTGTTAATTGGGTAAAAAGTATTAAATAAAACACAGAGAAGATGAAACTTACATCAATTCCTGTTGTAAAGCTTGAATCAAGACAGTTGCAGACGTATGGATCTAATGTGATATCACACGTATCGGCATGCCCATTACAATCACATCTGAATATACACATAAAAGAAATAAAAATCAATCACTCAATATAATCAATTCAACAAATTAAAAATCAATCACTCAATATAATCAATTCAACAAATTAAAAATCAATCACTCAATATAATCAATTCAACAAATTAAAAATCAATCACTCAATATAATCAATTCAACAAATTAAAAATCAATCACTCAATATAATCAATTCAACAAATTAAAAATCAATCACTCAATATAATCAATTCAACAAATTAAAAATCAATCACTCAATATAATCAATTCAACAAATTATCAGAGGGTAGTGATTCAGACTTACTCTCCTGGAATTTTTTTTTTCAATCTGAAGGTAGCATTTCTATATTATTTCTTTACTAAATCCATATTACACTGCACTTGACCAAGGTGAAATGAACCTGGTAAGAATTTATTTTGACTGCACAAAATATAATGGTTGCTTCAACTAGAGCAGACAGAGGTAATATGATTTAAAGTTCTATGGAATTGCATATAGCTCATGTGAGATGGTCTTTATTTAAGAAATGCTCATTCAGACAAGGTGCAAAAGAGAGCAGCAACAATGATAAGCATCAATATTTATGTACAAAGTCAGTGGGATATGACTGCTCAAATTCTATTAAAAAGCTTGCACAAAACAACTTTTTTCTACAATTGCACAGATCAAGCATACAAAAAAAAAATCATGACTCTTATGACATTTATGACATAATTGACTCACTTGTCATGTCTCACAATGTACAAATTGAAAACTATGATGAAAAATGCTTCTCTCTGACATACGCTTCCTGAAAGAGGGTAAAAATGAAGAATTATTATGAAATGTGAGAAACTTACCTTGCACTTATCGTGAGTTCCTCAATGCCATAGTACATATGTCTCACAGAATTGGGGTTGATATGATAATGACCTTCCATCACAACGCGAACCTCTTTAGCTCTTACAAACTCCAAAAGATCAGGAGTATTATAAAAATCATTATAACCTGGTCGGGCTACTGGCTCTGGGGCTAGTAACTGGAAGGTGATGTTTCCCTTGGAGTACGGAATGTCACTAAAATGAAAGTGAATAAATATCATTAAGCTCATTATATACCAACATGGTATCTGAGAGATGGAAGCACATATATTTTTCTATATTTCAATTCCATCATATCATGGTTATAATGCATAAAAACTTAAAATCAACTCATTTACTTGACTAAATGGGGTATGGGGTTCATACAATTTTTCACTAATTTATGCAGGCCTTTAAAAATGATATATGTTATATATGATATAACAAGCTCCATGGGTTTCTTGGTTTTTAAATATTGCATAGGCTACAATCAAAATATGGGGAGGGTTTTTTATGATACATATACTATCAAAATTTCATTTACATGTAATGCCAAGGTATATTTTGTGATATCGAAAAATCACAAAAATATGTGTTCTTTTAAAAACAGACAGGACAAACACAAGGCTTTCATAGCAAATTCCAGTCTTAAATGGTAAAGTGTTGCATTACATTTTGAACAGCTTTAAAAAATGGGTCCCTGTTCTAAACATACAATTTCAAATATATATTCAAATATGACACATTGCATCTCACAACATTAAAAGACATTTTCCTTTTAGGCAATTTCTCTCCTCATTTTCTTTAATTTGTTTGATGAACGATTGTCATTTATAGATTGTCATTTATAAATTGTTATTCATTGTCTATTTCATGTATTTTGTATTTTTATCTGATCTCTTGAGGAGAAATGATGAAAACAGAAGTGAAAGAGCTATTTTCAAAATGTTCACCAATAATTGGAGGGTTATATCTCATCACATCAACATCAATATGGGACCCCAATGGTGGTGTTCTGTTAATACCGCTGAAATGGGCCATCTTCCATATTTAATAATGATTTGTTAAATTTGATCAAGTATATATTTTTATGTTTATATGGAAATAAATATGAACAAACAATATAGTGTAAAAATGCTTCACTACCTTGGAAACTGAATGCAGTTGACCGATGTTGGTGTGCCCAGGTCTCCATTATTATCCAATCCAAATGCACTCTGACAGTCTTGGGCATAGTATTGCCAAACCTGCCAAGGAGACGAGCTATCGCTGCGATGAGAGATGGTCAGATTTATGGGCTGAGGGCTGTAGAACTGTAGCACTACATAGAACACCTGGGAGAATATCAAAGATAAAGATAGGAAAGAAAGTTGACTTGTTATGCATGTCTTTGAAACTTACCGATCAGAGTAATTATATTGTGCTGGGACCTTGTTGCATAAGACTTACAGTAGCATTACAGTAACATCATCAAACTACCACGTACTAATAAGTATCATCAGCCTATCCTCAATTCAAGTCAACACTGATGAAAGAATTTGAAGTTTTATCCATCAAGAGTATATAAAATAAAATAAAAAACTCTTCCCTATCAAGCCCATTGCACACTTCCAGATAGAATGTGCATATTCCCCTATGGAAAGTATATTGTATAACTTAGTAACGGAATGAACTTAGGAACTTCCTTTCAAGAGGAAGGCACTCTACCACCAAGCCATCATTCATGGTATGGACTAATAACGGAGAGAAAGAATAAATAGTGGAAAACTCAGGAAGGGTGGATGGACTCAAATCAGACCTACCTGATACTCCCTGCTCCCTAGATCAATGTCCACTGTGATACTTCTACCATTGGTCAGAGTAGATACCCAATAACTTCCTAGATCACCATCATTAGCAAACTGTAAGGGATGACTGTCTTGATTCAGACGACTGATCTGATCTGCTGATGTATCTGGCTCTCCGTTCTTTAAGCAATACCTATACATGAAGGAGGTTAAGATGATCAAAGTGCTTGAGATGGAAATTACAAGTAACAAAATAATACTTAGTGTATTACAAACGTGATAATTATTTTTAAGTTTCTTGATGATTTCTCATATACATGTATGTGGAGTGATGATGTAAGGACTCCTGCAATTTTTTTCCTCACAACACTCACATATTGACCGCTGAAGGATGCAATTTCTAGGCTCTGTACATTAGGTTCCAGTTGAAGAATAAAAATGATTGTCCCATATTAGGACAAGATTTGGACCCTTTGTATTCTTAAAGAATATCAAGAAGCATGTTGCTTCATTGTGGCTTCACATTAAGATGGCTAATAGGACATTGGTAAGAAAGTATATGGTTAGGGTCCTATACTCATCCCAACAGTTTCACCTAATGATGACTGCCAAGACAACTACAGTCAGGGGGGGCGTTTCATGAAAGGACTTGTCGGACGTTTTATCCGACAAGTCCCATTTTATCCGACAGTTACCATAGGAACAGTGCCTCTTAGCCAATCAAAATCATGGAAAGATGTCAGATCTGACAACTTGTCGGATGAAAATATTGATGAAACCCTCCCCAGGATTCTACATTTGGACATAAGCATCTTTTTTTTTCATCAATTTAAAGAAAAAGGACTATCTATTGAGGTACAGTTCCAATCATACCTTTCCTCTAGTGGATTTACTCTTGGATGACTGTCTGGACACCTACAGTCCGATTGGACATGGAGCTGAGGAAATGTTCCTGTTGCTAGTTCCTCTATTTCACGATTGGTCAAAGTTACCTGATAGAAATTCAGATCTTGCATCCTGCCAACAAACTGATCCGTTCCTGTGAAATAATGACACATTCAAGATAATAAAAAAAAATTATAATTTTTTTTGGTTGCCTACATATTTAAATTACAAGATCTGACACCAATTCACAGAAATAAAAGCTTCTTATATATACATGGTGTAATCAGTGAAAAAATATAATGTAGTATTGAGATGTAGGCCTACTTTGTATTGTGCATTCTGTCTATATAGGGATACATTTTCAATTTACAACTTCTATTCTTTCAATACAGAGTACATGTAATCTCATATTGTTCTTTTTTGCATTAAATTTTCTTTGAGGTAACATCTAGGTATTTTTAAGGTGTAAATTCCAGGTCTTTTAAAGATCATGTTTTTCTCCTCAAATGATATGCAACACACTTTCTGTGCTTCAGCACTAGGACTTGAGATTGTAAGCACTGATAATCATAGTACAAAGCAAATTGGACTAGACAGCTAAAACCCAAGAGACATTGACTCTGGGAGAGTGAACAATAGCTGAATATGCCATACTAGGCAGGCAATTCAAAGACATGTCAACATTCAATTTTTCTTTTTGATTTTAGATATTTATGCTCAAATTCAAACCAGAATTTGATATATACAATGTAAAAGATTATGGTATATGAACATACACTGTAAGCAAAACATCTGCATCATGTAATAAGGCCTATTGAATGTTTGATAGAATTTAGATCTACAAATAATATCAGAAAAGGTAAAAAAAAATCCCTATCAATCTGATATGTCAAAGTTTGCATGCATTGTAGGGTTTTTTAAGTTTCACTATATTATTATCTTGTAAGAATTCGTTCATCAAAATGACTTAGTATTGGTCAGTAACTAGGCCCTAATTTCATTATTATAGATCAAGATAAAGCTAGATGATCTTTGTAGGTTTGCATGGTGCAGTGTATAACGTGGAGAAGGTTTATGGTTCACAATGTGTAATGTGAAGAATGGAAGAAAATACAGGCAGAAAGATTGAAATGGAAAGACGGGATAAAGCTATTATAAATACTTGGTCCAATGCAGGTCCACTTTGTCAAGAAAATTACTTCACATTAGGCCTATACTGGTAGAAAAAGTCAGAAAGTGGGTGGATCGAAGTTTCCCATTCTCATCATCGATTAAATTCTTTCTTTTTATAAAAATACATACATGATGAGATGATAACATTTGGCACATCCAACTGAAAACAAAAATCCCTATCAACCCACTCTGTCAAGAAATACATGTACCAGTACACAGACCAAGAAAGGACAAAGAGTGGGTGGAAGTACTGTATTTCATCATTCTGTAGTAAATGTTGGAATAAACTGTCATGATCTGGCAGACAAAGAAATAAAGTAAGTGGGAGGGAGTATTTCCATTCTCATCATTCTTTTCTCCAAGGAAATGTAAGGTAGACACCAATGGCTTAGTAGATGAATGATGAATGGATAATATATTCTTCATCACTTCATCTATGCAATCTGTACACCCAGGGGGTAGACTGCTGACAGCCATGTTC
Source organism: Lytechinus variegatus (assembly GCF_018143015.1). NCBI lineage: Eukaryota > Metazoa > Echinodermata > Echinoidea > Temnopleuroida > Toxopneustidae > Lytechinus > Lytechinus variegatus. The sequence continues at coordinate 44,325,597 of NC_054746.1, forward strand.
ACATGGTACTATTCAAGCTACAATGCGCACATGTGAACATCAACTTTGCAAAACTTGAAATAGACCATGATAAGAAGTGTGTTATGAAAGGTACATGTATCAACTAAACACTGGAATACTAAACGTGATATATTTCACAAAAACTTTGCTGATTAAGATTTTTCTTGAGTCCCCTGAAACTCAAAATTAGTGAATGAGTGTGACCACACGGTACCTCCCTTCATTGATGTAGCATTGTTCCCCGTATTTACAAGTTACAATATGTACATACGCTATGTTATGAAACTAAGTTTTATTGAGAACATATTGTAAGCCTATTCACAATGAGTCAAGTGAATATGAAAGGTGAAAGATGATATCCATGGGGAACACCAGGATATGCTACGAAGCTTTGCTTTTCAGTAGGCCCCTCCTCATGACGAAAACTTCCATTTGAGATCACTATACCCTGGTTTCCCTTCTCATCAATTCTCTTCTCCAAATACGACAAACGCTAACATGCCCCAAGCAAGCAATTTAAGTTTCAAAACACCTGTTTCTTGACGTCGGTCCGAAGATAACGCAAGAGCCCGGCATATACAGTCACAGTAGGGGGCCACACACGACGGGATGCATGTGCAGCGCTGAGCTCGGTTTCTGCAAAACATGCCGTCATTTTTATTCGCTTACTTTCCTTATTTCGAGGTTGATTTTCTTCGTTCGAAATTGAAAATGGACTAGTATTGGATGTCTGAATGTAATATGCCTTTGAAAACGTGATTAATATAGAATACAATAATTTCATTCTGAAGATCCTTCTACAGGCAGACAAGTATTACGTAATAGCACAGCTGTTGTTAATCATTTCGTCCTTGGCTCAACGCTCGTTTGGCTGGCCCGTGGTGGTGAAATTGAGACAAGGGGATTACCTGGCCAAGATGGGTTTATCGGGGTTGGAAATGTTGTTTGAGAGTTTCCAAACGAAAAACGGGGTATCCGACCGCAGTTTGCAGTCCGAAGTGCGGTCGAGAATCAAACAGGAAATTTTCGTAATGCTGCCTTACACTTTTTTCATTTCATTGGTGCATTTTAATCCTGCATGTGTAATGCAGTTGATGCATCTTTTCATTGTAAACATGATTTATTACGAAATGTACTTTGAGGATTTGTGAAATATGAATATATCAGTAAATAAATAAATGAACAAAGGTCCAGTGCAACTAAATTTTAGTGGATAATCCCATAGATGTATTTTAGTTTGCATTTCACTAGGGGTCTTTTCACACGTGAATCTTGAATCATCATTGTAATAAAGATTGCGATTCGTCTTAAGAATCATCGGACCTTTCACATGCTCACTTGAAAACTGTGATTTTCATTTGAATTCCCTGAGCAAAGACAGTATGTCCTTGTCAATCAAAGCATTGTATCCCAAATACAAACTACGATGAGTGCATGACCATACGGAAGTGCTTGAAGTGCCCCCTCAAAAGATGTTTTGGAGGTAAAGCCTTTCAGACACAAAATTCGTACTGTAATTTGAGTGAAACTTAACCAGAATTCACCTCTTGAGTTGAATTTTAATTTGTGAATTCATGAGTGAATTAAAGAAACAATTTCATTTCATTTCAATTCAATCATATGACTAGGACTTGTCTTAAAAAAAGGGGAAATAAAAGTTTACCTGATATTCTCTGACCAATCCTTGTCTGACCATTGCTGTCATCAATGATTTCACCTTGAAGGTTCATGGTTTCAAACGGTGTACCATCTACCTCTAAACCATCAATGAAAATACTAGCCTTTGTTCCAAACACCTACAGGAACAAAAGCATTATATGGTAAGTCAATACTGTACATACTTTGAAGTTGATAATTAATTAAAGGAGAATGAAACCTTTGGAACAAGAAAGCTTGTGTGAAAATAGATAAACCAAAGAAACAGATCAACAAAAGTTTGAGAAAAATCTGACAAATGATGAGAAAGTTATGAGCATTGGAATATTGTGATCACTAATGCTATGGAGATCCTCACATTGGTAATACGATAAAGATGTGTGATATCACTTGTGAACAACTCTCCCCATTATATTAGTATATATTTCAGTTAAACTGCCTCTTTTATCACATCTATCATGATCATGTGTTCTTTCTATAGGAGGGCATGTAATTGTAATACAGATATTTAAAGAATACATCATGGATAAAGAGTTTGTATCACCATAAGAAAAAGCAAAAAGTGACATTTTGGGTGTATTTTATAGTCCATCAAAGGGAAAGTTGTTCACATGTGACATCACACATCTTTGTCGCATCGCCAATGGGGGGATCTCCATAGCATTGTGATTGCAATATTCAAATGCTCATAACTTTCTCATTATTTGTCAGATTTTTCTCAAAGTTTCTTTATTGTTATTCTTTAATTTTTATGTTTCGACATAAGCCTACTTGTTCCAAAGGTTTCATTCCCCTTTAATGGATTATTCAGAATGGAAAACCAGAAGTAGGCCTTAACCATTTAAATACAACTTAGAGTAAATATTACAAGTGCAAATTCAGCATTTAAAAGTATGCACAATTCCTTCCAACAATTAGTCTAAATAAAATAATGGAAAATGATAGCATTCTAACAAAGAAAGGAAAATCTTCCCATTATTTGCAATTGACTCCATAAAGGTAGAAATACATCATTTTGTACATTTTCCCTGCAAGGCTTACATTTTCTCCCATATGTAGGTGTTCTGATACCAATTCAAATAGTAGGGGAAGGCGGGGTAAGTTGTGACAGTTTTTGCTTTTTGCATGTTAGAATTGATATGATTAATAATCTTGTCGAAATAAGTACCTTGCCTTGAAATTTAATTCTTCTGAAATATTTTCCACCTATATATAACTTTCTATCCCAACACTGAAAGTCATCGTGACCTTTGAAAAAAACGATGTCAAATGGCTCAACTTGCCCCATATATGGGGTAAGTTTGAGCCACCTTTTGGGTAAGTTGAGCCACAAAAACTATGTACAAAATGTATGAGGGTAGAACCAGCATGTCAATTTTTTGTTTAAAGTCTTTTCACTTGCTAATTCTCTATAAATACTAACATCCTTTAAAAGGAAAAGAGCAGTCATGTAAATTTGCTCCTTTCAGCCAGCATTTCAATCGATTTTTATGGTTTGTTCGTTTTTTAAGATACATTACCATAGGAATGACCATGGCTCAACTTGCCCCATGCTGTTTGGCTCAACTTACCCCAGTCCGAACTTAGTGCGATAATTTTGTATCCACATATTTATTATGCATCCATCATATAAAAGACTATGACAAGAAGGAAGATCCATACCTGGACTAATAATGTTGTTATCATGTCTTTATTATATTTAAAGACGTGTGTGTTTATAAAACACTTATCTATTTCACACTCTTTTTTACTTTTTTGGCTGAAATTCATATTTTTCCCTCTAAAAAACTACTTTTTGTTTCAAAGTTGAAAACAATGTGGTGGGGTTAGGGGTTATGCTATGGGTCATCAATACATGACACCACCACAATGTCTGACTCATTCATTATTGGCCTGGGGCTGGTGGCTCAACTTGCCCCTATGCTCAACTTACCCCGCCTTCCCCTATACATGGAAAAGAAAGTCATGCATTCTAACATCCCAGCTGTCGCCAGCAGTCAAAGTAAACAACAGAAATGACAGATTCCAGTATAGCTCTCCCTAAGCAACAAATGGTACGTACATGTAAATTCATTTGTATTGATTAAAGCAGTTCATGCAACAGATTCACAGCATATTTACAAATATTTTGTGCCAATCAAAAAGATACCTACAAATGTACATGTAAATAGCAAATTATTTTAAATGCAAAAGCATTAATTTAATTGTTCATGATGCATACATGTATGCCATAGTAGCCATAGGCCTACATGTACATACATGTTCAAGTATATTTTGTAATAAATGAAAATTACTTGAATCTCAGAAAATTTGTAAACAGTATCATGGAAAGATTTCTCAGATTCAGATATTACAATAAAAAAAATTTTGTACCCACTGGCAAAAAAAGATCTTTGCAGTCAAAAATTGTAAATGAATCCAAAGTAAAACTAGAATGAGATTATCATTAAGAATGGCACTAATCTTAAATACCCAACAGATATCACTTTTTTATGTTTATAGGCCCGCTGGGAGAACAGTTTTTGGAACTGAAGTGGCCACCCTGGGTAAATTAAACTTACCTGTACGGAAATGTGCTGCCATTCACTGACCTGAAGGCCAGTTTGAATTTGGAGAAATTTAGCGCCCTCTGCAGTTCGATAATCAAATGTGATAGACGACGAAGATACAACAAGTGCATAGATGATGTCATTATTTGAAGACCTTCGCTCAATTATAGTACTGTATAAAAAAATAAATAAAGAAGCGCCAACCGCGTGAGGATCCCTATCATCATATTGTACTCATACAGTATCGTTTAAAATCTTTTCTTAATTTTGGTAATTCCCAAAGAGTATTTTTTCACTACTTTACTTTACTACATTTACAAACCTTATGGATGACATAAAAATGTGCTTTTGAGGATCTAAACTGTACATTGTATTTTCAGATTACAAATACAGAAGGAATCAAATTATTACCATAAGGCATAAGCCTAGTAAAGTTTCAAATAAGTAAAAAAAAAATTAACCAAAAAAAGGGGGCTATTAGAGATCATCATCATGGGAGATATTAGACTGATTGACATTCTCAGATTGAGAAAATAATACAAGTCAATATTTATTCAAATATATTTCTCATGAAGCCATTGTGGTGCAAAATCACATCATTTCACCAGAACATTCCTTCATGGTTGTAATGTCTACAAGATTCCACGCTCTACTTACTACAGTGACATTCCCTTTCAGCAATAGATGTGATAGAAGATGATTTATAGCTTCACATTATTAAACACACATTGTTTTCACAGTTATCATCAATCAACCATCACAACAATCCCCTTTGACTTGAGTGTTGACTCAACAGAACTTGATGGTTTTCCAAATTACATTGTACCTTTTTCAAGGAATTTTCTATCAAAATGATAAAAATCCTCAAGTGATATTTCTTACTGTTTTTAAATTAAAGGTACATGTAGCATTTGGGCAAAGAGCATTGTGACCTACATGTACAGGTACAGTTTAGTTAGAATGTGAGGTACAGTGTATGTTGAGAAATATGTCAAGGTAAAAGACAAGTCCACCACAGCAAAAAATTGATTTTAATAAAAAGAGAAAAATCCAACAAGCATAACACTGAAAATTTTATCAAAATCGCATGTAAAATAAGAAAGTTATTAGGGGCCTACATTTTAAAGTTTTGCTTAATTTAACAAAACAGTTATGTATGCGCATCCTGGTGGATATGCAAATAACTGATGATGTCATCCACTCTATTTCTTTTGCATTTTATTATATGAAATAGGGAATATTCTATTTTTCTCCTCATTGTCAAGTGAAACAACAATTGATTTTACCCTGAACATGTGGAATGAGTATTAATTACATGCAATACTGGTTCATTCAAGTTGGTCCTTATTGTCAAATAGATCTACAAAAAATGAAATATTGTATAATTCAAACAATAAAAAAACAAAAGAAATAGTGAGTGATGGGCATCATTAACTGACGCACCTAGTTGTGCATACATGTATCACTGTTTTGTGAAAAATAAGCAAAACTTTAAAATGTCATAACTTTCTTAGTTTACATCCGATTTTGATGAAATCTTCCACATTTTGCTAGTTTGATTTTTCTCTATTTATTCAAATCAACAATTTTCTGGGGTGGACTTGACATTTAAAAAGCCAACAAGGTTAATGCCCCTAGCACTACATGTACCCTATGGACATGTATAACTTTGGTTATTTCTGTGGCATGTTACAGTGTATAACACTTTTCAATTATAAAACAGAACAGTCTTTGCTACTTCACAGCATCACCTCATAGTGAATTTTTCAAAAAGAAGACAGAGATGTTATTTTTTTAACATCAACATACATGTACAATTGTGTGTTTTCTACGTACAAGTAAGTACTGGCTGCTTGTTTTTATTATTTTGAATCATAAAAAAAGTAATAATATACATACATGTATAGGCCTAGAATGTATGAATCGTAAAATACACAGTGTACAAATTTGGAGGAGAGTCCAACTCAGCAAATTTGATAGGACACCACTCTTTACTGTCATCAGTCTTATTTGCCATTGAACTACATTTTATCTCTCTGATCTGAGAGATAAAATCTTGTCTGGAGACTACAAAACATATTTTCAGCAAAGCTACAGGACAGATGGATGTAAGGTTGAAAACTTCCTATTTAGCGTTGGTGTACAGGACAAATAGGCCTACATGTACACAGCAATATTTACAGAGAAAGAATTAGTAGAAGAGATTAAACCCAAAGTATACATTGCTTTCAGATCTGTGACAGTACATGCATTTACAGATGTGTAGTCTCAATCCATGATTTACAACAAATTATCATAGGACTGAAAATATATTAATTCTCAAATTGATGGTTATGGATTCTTCACAAGTATGTGTACAGAACGAGCTTTTTTTTTAATTATCACAACCTACAAGTACATTATCTGTAATATTATCTGTTTTCTATATCGGTTACATAGGTCAATTGAATTCTGATCAAAGTCACATGTGTGAATGCCTTTATTTCCCAAAAGGTTTATAATACTTCGAGTCCTCTTTGATAAAAAGGTTTGCTATTCTATCAATTGTTTTCATATTCCCATTTCCCACCCTATATTCACTTGAAATTCTAGACACACTGCTACATATTTTGTTTATGTTTAAAATGCTACAAAATATGAAAGAAAATGTGGTTTAACATCTGACATCAATAGACAAGTATAATCCCATTTTGAAATCCAGATGAATGTATGTGTGGTCTTAGCCTGGTGGCTATCCAGTTCAATGGCAACTGCTCACAGTCACAGGGACAAAGGGCAAATCTCAAGAAATTCTCTCTTTCATATACTTTGACAGCCACATGACATTGATTTACTTTGCTTTAGGTACATTTATCCACTTTTTAAATCTCAGAAGAGTGAAATTTAAAGTGAACATGTGCAATGTATCCAGGTGCAAGTCATTGGCGTCAACAAAACTACGCAAAATTGAACTTCTCCTCCTTCTTACACTTTCTTCTTAAGATTTAAAATGAATTCAAATTCACTTCAATTAGAATACATGTTCTACCATAAAATAAACACAAAATAAGCATTTTGAATGATTCACACAGTATTACATGTACATCTATATTAAAGAAATACATTGATGGCTAAAAGACCCTGGAGAAAGCAAACTAATTTAAATATTCACTTTACACTAAGAATGGAAACTACATGTATGAGCATTTTTTTAGAAATCAAATTACAACTGAAAAAATAAGATATTTAATTAGGCTAAATCAAATTGTAATTAAACACTTCTGCAGAATAAAAAGAGTAATTAAAGAGTACTATACACTAGATCAATTGCTCTCAATTAACGGCTCACAAACTACTTGTGGCACATCGGACCTCGCAAGGTGACAGATACAAAGAAATAAAAATGTTTTTTATTTTTTCTTGCCTTGTTCTTCTTCTTCTTCCTCCGCTTTTATCAGAGATCAGCACCAAAATGCAGCATGGCGTAATAACCTTAATAACATTTATAGCTGAATTTGTATTTTGGGGACCAAAAAAATAATGCAACATGTACATGTACCTAAAACCTTCCCTCTTTAATCATCTTTCTCAATCTTAAAAAAAATGCTTGATAATAACAATTTTGAAATCGGATTATGGGACTAGAATTCCATGAACAAGGTTGTGGTTTACATGTATGTGATCTGATTTCACATCCCCCGTAAAAACCATGTTGACTTCAAAAGACCATAACTGATGCTTACCCATCGGTGGTGACATCAGGTCGAATCCAAAGAGAAATGGTTAATCTACCATCATTACCAACAGTTGGTACAGCGGGAGCAGAAAAACAATCAGGAGTGTTTCTAAAAATGTATGATGGCTCATTTGGTTCAGAGTTTGGTCTTGTACTTGCGAAATCTTCCGTTATACAACTACCGGAACTTAAAAGACCAATTGGTGATGGCAAATTAGTTCTACCTGGGCAAGACTGATCACATAAAGCTATTGTACATGATGAAACAGAGGAAGATATTGTTGAACTCCTACAAAATCCACTACGAGCAGCATCACCGGTGTTGGGGTTGTAGCCGCACGTACCCACCGGAGGCTCGGTCGAAATCGTCCGGCCCTCCCCGGCGTTGAACAAATCCGGGAAGGATCCTTGTGCGGCTGCTCGGCCAATAACACAAACGAACATCCACGAAATAAACGTTACAAATGGCTCCATTTTGTTTGCTCTGGTCAATTCCATCTCCTAGATCACTGAATTACGAACATTATTCACATGAAATGAAAGCGAGCAGTAAAAACGGTTGGGAAAATGTCGATTATTGACACGTTACATCCTGAAATTCAAATAGCCGATCCTGTACACGAACATGGTAATACTCGTAACAAGGGACGCTAGCGATGGAATGGCGTCCGTTGCCGGTTGGTAGTGTAGTGAGTCACAGGTGGAATTGAAATATGATCCCACCCAACTCTTATTATTGTTCGAGTCACCGTAGAATTCCCCCACTATATAGTATATCTACGAAAGTAGACCTTTCTGGTAAAAGTAATACGGCCTATCAATTTGGTTGAATTTAAATTCAATCTTTGAATAAAACCTCAGTTTAATAATACAAGCCCAATGATGTAACCGCAATAAAATCAAAAATTATGCAGATACATGTAGCTTCGGATGGGTTCGGAGTCTATTAAACCTAATCTAATTGGGATTGATTTGCAATAATCTCGTAATGAAGAAAATCAATCTGCGAATATACGTGTATGTCCATGTCTTTCATTTATTAACAATGGAAAACATTTATTCATCCTTGATCGCAATGCTTTCTTCTCAGTCAAATTTAAGAGTGGACATTTGGACATTTTCAAAATTTGCTTAAGAGGGGTATTAACATGGGTGAGTGGCGCCGCATAAAAGATACCACTTTCACGTTACACCCACTGTTATTGGCTGGTTGGTCCATCGCGCGTCCCCCCTCTGATTGCTATTAACTAAAAAAAGACAATTTCAAGTATTGACCTCAATTTTGAATATAATACTTTTCGAAGCCAAACTCACAAAAAATACTTACTCTAAACAATTTAATACCATATAAAGTTGAAAACTACTCAATGCAAGTAAGCTAAATATGTATGTCAATAAGCTCGCCCGCGGGAGTGAAGTAGTTTGAAGAAATACCAATAACACGTCTATTAGTCATTGCATTGATTCAGAGAGAAATCTTGAAGACGAGACGAACAACGAAGAATTTCATAATTACTGATTCGCTCTTTGAAAGGGGCGAACACAGGCCCTAATAAGCGTAGGCTTGATTAGAAATTGATTGAAGTTACCATGACCGTGTTATGCACAGTGCTTATCAAAATTTTGTGAAAAATAAGTGAAAATTTGAAATGTAATAACTTCATTTGTTTACATCAGATTTTAATCAAATACCAGCGTTATTGTTTAAATTTTCTCTTTTATTCTAATCCACTCTCTGGATGCACCCCAGGCCTTCGAATACAAATAAAATGGATGTAGGCCTATAGATATACATGTATATACATGACCATGTTTGTAAGGAGGTTCGTTCATAAAGAAATTCATCAAAACTGAGAAAACATAATCTTACAATCGGATAGATTGGATAGTATATCATTAATCACAAGCCTTTTAATAAATGATCTGCTGTTCGCAGTGACTATTCAAACTGTTTTTTTATTTCGAACTACAAAAAATTTGAACCAGGATATTTTGATCGGGATTCATTGTTGCTCATCCCTGAGGGTCTTTGGGTGATCACCGCCCCTGTTGATAAAATATGAGCTGTCTTCTAACATTATAAAGTTCGATGGCTTTTAATTACAGGGGAACACTATCCATATCATCACTGAGGCAATGGTTAAAAAGCGCATATTCGTTTATAGCGCCATCTCAAATTGAACGTCAGTTGACCGTGAAACAAGAATCCGCTGATCGACGGAAAAGTTCAATATTTCTTCAAAGCATTCTTTCTTCATCTTCCTAATGGGGATAGGGGCACTAGCGTACCTACATGTACGGGGGGCAGTCTGCCCCCCCCCCCGACGAGCTTGAAAGACCTTTCTTGCCCCCCTGACGAGATTGAAGACCTTTTTTTGCTTGCTTGTCAATTTTTTTCTGGTACGAAATGCTTTATTTGTGATTGAAGACCTTTTTTTTTGCTTGTCAAATTTTTTGGCGGACGTTTTTGCCCCCCCCCCCTGTGGAAAGTCCTAGGTATGCCACTGGGTAGGGGAGAAATAGCTAGCGAGTATCACATATATACCAGGGATATGCAATATCCCTGTATATACTATTCTATCATTTGCATGTCACTGCGTTGTGCATATCAATGTTTTGTGAAAAATAAAATGTCATAACTTTCTTATTTTACCTCCGATATCGATGAAATTTCCAGGGTTATGCTTGTTGGATTTTTCTATATTTATTCAAATCAACTTATTGTTGGAGTTTACTCGTCCTTTAAGTGTTTGATATATAAACTGGTTATAAAACTTGTAAGGATTATTTTTTTTCCTGATTACCAATTTTTTATTTGGGGGGGGAATAAATACAGGGACAATTCATTAGTATCCCTTTTTACTTTTGAAATTGACTGTAACTTAATTCATTTTATGTTTGAATGTGTTAATCCAAAATGAAATAATCATCAATCAATGAATTTTAAAAGAAACGTTTACAAATGGGTATTAATTTTCATCCGAACAATAGACACTTTCATAACCATGTTTGTGTCACCATATTTTAATACAAACCCATTTCAAAGCTCTAAGTGATTTTTCGAGGGGGCGGTCTCCTTCAAGTTCTCCTTACTCCCCTCCAAAAAAAAATCCCCATTGTATTTTTCCAAAATATTATTTATAAACTTCTGCTGAGTATTATGCCCATTTACCTTTCTATATATAAGCATGAAAGATGCATTGTAAGCAATGTTTGTCTAAATACAACTACCCCCCCCCCCTCTCTCTCTCTCTCTCTCTCTCTCCCTCTCTCTTCCTCTCCCTCCGTCTCTTCACCATGCTCACCTTTTCTCCTTCTTTCTCTCTTATCATGTTTGTGTCATGTATATTCACACGCGCCCCGACACGGGATCTTAGCCATACTCCACGAACTTACATGAACATTGTATTCGAAGTTGGCACTTTAAAGATAGACAAGAGTACTTTTTTATATTCTTCTTTATTAGTCTTCTCATAATCATGATAATAAGGGCGTATCCATGATTCCGTGTATGGATATAAGGATTCTATAATAAAGTTTAGTTATTACAACGGTATTTTACTCATTCAGAAGACCTTATTCTCCAAGGAATATAAGAAGCATAAAACATCCAATCCATACAGAAACGGGGTAATATCACTTTGAATATTAAATTTAAAACTGATTGCTATAGGTGGGCAGGGGAATTGCCTTACCCCCCCACCCTCTACCATTTTCAATTCCAAACTCATACAAAATCACTGTGATAAGATTTTTAAAAGGACAGCAATATCTATACAAAGACAGTTGATTTGGTACAATATCACAAGATAAGAATGAATGTCTGTGGGGGTTGAGATAGAGGGGATTTCAAAGCCAACAAATAAAATGGTAACTATGTTTGTTTTTAAGAAATAGTATGGGGGCTGGATACAAACGTCATATAACGTCGAACAAATTGTTGACAATAAAACCAACACTTGTGAAAGTGGATTTCAAGTGCAATATGAAAAAATAAAATACAAAACATGGGAATATAAACGTCTAGTATTTATTCCTTTGTGAGTTTTGATATATATATTTTTACACCTATTTTGAAATCTTAGGCACCCTTCTTATTTGATATGGTGACTCCCACATCACTGTGCACCAAAGAACTTAGTTGTACTAAATTGACTTTTTTTGCGGTTTATGTTCTATAAAGGTATCCGTGCAGGCGATCATCCATTATCTTGAGGTGTCTCTGTTCAGAAATACTTTTGAACAGATAAATATAGCTGCAAATGACAATAAATTTTACTGTTTATTTGAGAAAAGTTCGTCACCAGGCATGCAGTCTAAAATTACCTTTCTGTATTAGGGTATCACAATTATTCTGATTATTACGGGTACAACACGAGAGGCTTGGGTATTACGTCTTTCATGACGTATGAGAGTGGAATGTTTTATTCAAGTATTCTTGATTCTGTTGAAAACACACGTACTTCTACCGGGAGTATACGCCGTAATGAATCAAAAGAGATATTACAAGTTATACAGACCAAGGTTGAGATATGTTTTTTCAAAGCTTTCTAAAAAAGGATTAAAAATATTTTGTAAATGATTATTATTAAGTTGAGTACATGTTCATCTGTTCATTATCGCTTGGCGAGTTGTTGATTTTGCTCTTATTCTTTTTGTTAAAATTATTGTGGCAGATTATTTCGTATAATGGGATCCAGTTTTCTATATTAAATATAATATTTTGGATGTATTATTACAGTATAATGTATTTGAATCGATTTGAAAACGGTTTCATTTTTTCATATACATATAACGCATGGAAAACATAATTATGAAGTTTCAGGAGCTCAGACCGATAAGATAACACATACCAATGGCGTAAACTAGGGGGGGGGGGCTTGCCAGCTGGCCCACCAAAAAAGTTCCATGATCAAGGAAAAAAAGAGGGAGAAAAGGTGAAAAATGAGAGAAAAATGGTAAAATATGATATATTTTGGATGATATAATGTCAAAATCTATCACCAACTTTCACTGTCAGTTAAGAAGCCCCCTCAAAATATGCGCCACTAGCACACACACACACCCACGCACCCCCACACACTACACAAACTCTTATGCTGCGTATTACGACAAACCGCATCTTCAAATAGAGTCACACACATAATCATTAAAAAACTAATAAGTCCTATATAAGCTTTATTATTTGTAACAATACTAGAAAGGCATAAGTTAACAATTATTTGACTTTTAACAAAAGAGTGAAATGCATAGCAACCGGAATCTTTAAAGTGGCTGAAGAAATTTGATGTTCCTATTACCGTGTGTATTTTATCCATAATACGTTCAGCGTATTTATATAGGCATGACAGAAGACCTTTGTAATCTCAGCTTCTACCTTATAGGAGTGATATAAGTTAGCTAATTAAACATTACCTTTTTCTAATAATAAAATTGGTGTACAATAATAACGATACTTGATTGTATTTCCTTGGGTTATTATAAATAGCCCTGCACAATGAGTTATTTTTTCATATATGTTTTTGAATGAGATATTACAGGAATACGATATTGAACCTTAAATGTCCTTGAATGTTGAACCTTAAATGTTCTCACATAGTCTTCTAAATTAAATTAATTGAAATTTTGTTTCAATTAGAAAAATGAATGCGGAACACGTAAATATTGCATAAAATTCACAGGTTGCCTTAAGGCCACCGCACACCTTACGACTGTTCGCAATCCGCTTTTGGAACAAATCGAATTTTGCTCATTTTTCTAAAATTGTGAATGGAACATATCATTCTATTTGAGGTTAAAATTAATTAAAAGAATACTAATATAACCATTTTGAAAGATTGCAAGCCTTAATTTTGGAGTAAAGGCCAAATTAGTTTCAAATCGTAGCCAATCCTACGACTGCTATGACGTCATTGCGACTAGATATTAAATTGCTTTTATTCTAAGAAGGAGCATAGTCACAGATTTGAATATAGGTATTCGTACGATGATTTTGAACATTACAAAGTTAAGATATTCCAAGTCTCAATATTAGCATCACATTCTACTACGTTTTTTTTTCCAAAACTGAGTCGCAGACCAATCGTAAGGTGTGCGGTCGCCATAAAGTTAATTATCAGTTGTTGAACAAATGCGTTCAAGATACTCTGGAAAGGCGTAAACCATCAGAAGACCGGTATATGACAGTGTGTTTAAAATGGCGACAACCATTGTCACTCCTCTATTTTGTTTTCTTGAGATTTGTCACCCTTTTCGTTTTTATTAAAGGTCAAGTCCACCTCAGAAAAATGTTGATTTGAATCAATAGAGAAAAATCAGACATGCACAATGCTGAAAATTTCATCAAAATCGGATGTAAAATAAGAAAGTTATGACATTTCAAAGTTTCGCTTATTTTCAACAAAATAGTTATATGAACGAGCCAGTTACATCCAAATGAGAGAGTCGATGATGTCACTCACTCACTATTTCTTTTGTTTTTTATTGTTTGAATTATACAATATTTCAATTTTTACGAATTTGACAATTAGGACCTCCTTGCCTGAAGCACAAAATGTTAAAATAATGGAATTCCACATGTTTAGGGAGGAATGAAACTTCATTTTACAAGACAATGACGAGAAAATCAAAATATTTCATATAATAAAATACAAAAGAAATAGTGAGTGAGTGATGTCATCAACTCTCTCATTTGGATGTAACTGGCTCGTTCATATAACTATTTTGTTGAAAATAAGCGAAACTTTAAAATGCCATAACTTTCTTATTTTACATCCGATTTTGATGAAATTTTCAGTGTTGTGCTTGTTGAATTTTTCTCTTTTTATTCAAATCAAGTTTTTGTTGGGGTGGACTTGTCCTTTAAGTAGTATCACAGCCAATACAAACATATAGCCTTGTATATACCGCAAGCCTACAATTACTAAAATCTACTGTAGACAGGTTCCTAAACCATAATTCAACATTCTGTGCAATGATGTCGCCACACTTGAATGATAACACACCTTTCAATGTATTCACAACAAAATAATCATTATACCAAGTATAGCATAGCAAAGTAAAGTTAAAACATTTAAGTTTACTTCTGCCCCCCCCCAAAAAAAAAGCAGGATATTTTATTTCTGTGTCAATAATAGTTGTCTCAAAGATTTGTTTTGAGCCAAGCTTTTTACAACACATAGTTAATGAAATATCACATACTATTTTGGTTAGGTCGTTCTCAATTTGAGCAACCTGTTTCTTAACAAGATGCTTGCACAATGAGCAACGATCAAGTGTCGGTTCTAAACCGAGCGGCTGCCGTAATGCAGCCGTATAGTTGACCGTATTACAACCGTTGTAGACTGAAGATTGAACTATATCATTCTCACAATTGACGGCGATTCCCCCTCGATTTTCAAATTTTGTAAAGTAGCTTAGAATCGTCACCCCCACCCCGATGGACCGAAATCTAACGAAATCTTATTATTTTTCAAGATAAACAGTTGCGTTTCGATCATGGGTTAATGTGACCGTCTTGACCGTTATTGGCCGGCCGTAAAACGGATGATTCAATGACTTTTCCAACGTGTTTAAAACTTCATTTCTGACCGAAGCGCACACACAACATCGGTTGGAATCGGTCATTGAAGGTTGAATGGCTACCTGGATAGACAAGATGCTGAGAGCAGTGGGTAAACCTACTTACTGTCTACTGCGGCTATTGCGGCAAAACCTAGGCATGTTAGGTACATACAGCAAGGTCAAAATGGTCACTTAACCATCAATGACAGAGACACTCGATTGTTGTACTCATGTCAATGCACCTTACTTCAAGACCACTCTTCAACGAATTCAAAATTGAATTCATTGAATTTCAACAATAATTTAAATAAAAGTGAGCATTTATCGGTATATGAACATCACACAATCAATATTGTGGAATAACTCTTATATTAAAATAGACGGTAAAACAATATGTTTTAACAGTGGTTTGAAGCAGGTATTTTATATGTAAAAGATATTATAAAGAATAATGGACTATTTAAAACTTTTCATGAACTTCAAGACAACTTTAACCTGCCTAAAAAGTGTTATTTAGAATATTTTTCATTGATTTCTTATTTAAAAAAAGGAATGGAAAATACTTTAATATCAAGTGATACAAATGATGAATCTGACGATGCAAATAGTTTAAAGAGATTTATAAGTTATATAAGAAGGTGACTTAATCCTGCTATTTAAAGCTTATAAAAAACATTGTTTAGATATATCAGAAACCAAGCAGTGTGAAAAATGGTCTGATGATTAAAGTGTAGATGTAAGTCTTTTGATCCAATGGCAAAATAGATTTTTGACTCTTTATTGGGTTACTTTGGATTCAAACATCAGAATGTTCCAATATAAGTTTATTCACCGTCGTATATCAAATGTTGTTTAAGATAGGTGTGAAGAATTCACCATTATGTAATTTTTGTAAAACTGAACCACAAACTTCGATACACTTATCCTGTTTATGTCCTATTGTAACTAAATTTTGGACATATGTAAATACTTGCATGGCTGAATTTTCACAATATAAGTTGTGAAAAAATTTCAAATATTGATGTATGTTTTGGTTTTCCAAGTAAGTTTCAAAGGGGTTTCGACATCTTTCAAACACAATCATTTTATTTGTAAAATACTTCATTTTCCGAACAAAATGTCTAGAACGACTACTTTCTTTAGCTTTATTCATAAATGAGTTGAAATTTGTTGAAAATGTTGGATAGTTTATTGCATTTTAAAATGGCAAGGAGATGCTACTTTATAAAAATGGAGCCATTTTACTAATTTTGAACTAAGTTGAGACTTGATCTATCTTGTTGTACACGATGAAAATTGTACATATATTTTGTTTAATTGAAGCAATAAAGATTAAAATACATCAGTGGGGGAGGGTATAACGAAAATAAAATTACATATCTTGGCTATCCGCTTACAAACAAATTCATTAAACTACACGCCTACATGTGCACAAAAAGCTCATGTACGAGTAACAACACAATTTCTCTTAGAAACACCTGTAATAAGCGTCCTACAAATGTTACAATCATTATTATTGTAATTGATTGTCAATAAAAATCACGCCTACACGTGCACATGATTATGAAATGTAAACCTTACAGTGAAATATGAGTAACCATATAATTTTCTGTTGAATAACTGTCAATTTAAAAAAAAATCACGCACACACATTCCTACACCCTCCCTCGCGCACAAGTTCACACGCACACATTACCGTCACCCAAAACTATTTCTGAAAAGGTCAAGGCACTGGGAACGATATTTTCACTGGGGTGCTACAAAATGGTTCTATGACATTTGCTCCGACGACAACTGCTCCGATGGAACAAGATATGCACAGTAAGATAAACATAAAATCTAACCTCCAAAACTAAATAAACTCGAACCCTTCTCTTTACATTATTAGGAACCAAAACTCTATTACAATCCTAACCCTATCCCTACATCACTGTAAAACATGAAGCGCTAATTTAGCACTTACAATGCTTGTATATGACTGCAATACAAGACAGTGCTGATTTTCTAGTTTAAATTTGAACTAGAAAATCAGCACTCGTAGTGCAGTCACTACACAAGCACTGTAAGTGCTAAATTAGCACTTCATTTTTTTACAGTGTATGCCCGAAGCAAATGTCGAGTCACCTACAAGATGGAGGTCTTTAAGGTTACATTTTCCATTTTTTTTTCACATCTTCCATAAGACCTAGGGGTGCTGCCTATGGAGAATGATATACGCAGCACCCCAAGGGAATTTTTGAGGGTGCTTAAAAGCACCCCAGCTTTCCAGGGCCATGGAAAAGGTTTATTGTTTACTCATTATGTTTTTGAGAATTTAACTTTTGAATTAACATGATACCGCCATGACGAAGATAATTAGGTTTTTTCCCCGCTGGTATAGGAGTTTTAGTATTACTGTGAATTTCTACATTATATAGCATGATGTGGAAGAGGCTCATTATATATCATGGAACATACGTATTAAGGACAAGGTCGAGGATTTATGCTGGTAGTCATATTGTGAAATATGAATAATTTCAAGTGAGAGATAACCATGCATGATTGCATTAATTGAATCATTGTTTGCCTCGTTCTAATATCATCGTGTCGTGATTCTTTATCTGTGTTATGTGGTTTGAATGATAAACGAAAGCCATATTACTAACTTTATGAATTTTCCAAAAGAAAATATACAGGAACAAATACGTGCTGACAACTCATACAATAACGGAAACAGTTATTAGACATATTGGCCCGTTTTCTGAAGTCAGGTTTAACTTAGACCATTGTCTAACTCTGTGCTAAATTATGGGAAGCCAAAAGTGTCAAAATTTTTATTGTATGTTTCTTACCTTTACTGTGCTCTTTCCTGATTCTTCAATGGTGAAGACAATTATCTATTCATACTTCCTTGACAACAATGATGAGAGCCAAATGAGCTGAAATATTATATCTCTTCTGTTAGTGATTTATGTAACAATTGGCTACTTAAACCACAACTTTAAACCCGAGTTTATGTTAAACCCGACTTCAGAATACGGGCCATAGTGCCATAGTGTTCAAACAATATGGTTAATGCTATAATGATATCAATCATGGCAATGATCGATGTATTTTGACGACTTTAGAAAACATGCATGGTATTAAAGTAAGCAATCAGAGGATAGAGAGTTTTATGATAAATTCTAAGAGACATCGGACGATTGGTATACCACACAGCAAAAACTGTGGTGTTAACCGGTGTACATAGAGGACCACACCAGTTATTTTACACCGGTGTTAAATTGGTGGTGTTAGTTTTACACCTATAGGTGTTATTACAGCACCTATGGTTGTTACATTTACAATCTTTGGAGTTATGTTCAATCTCTAGGGTGTTTTTAACACCTGAGGATGCGGTCCTCTATTAACACCAATTGGTGTCAGTTTTAACACCACAGTTTTTACAGTGCACCTTGTCCAATTTGGTACCAGGTGTAGGCTTGAGATTCGAAGAAGATTCACATCTATCGAGATCATTTAGAATAGTATATATTGAACTTATCATTGTGCCAAGAACATGACACTGTGATTTTGTTCGTATAATAAAATACTTCAAATCATCTCTCAGTATAAATTTACTAAATAGATTAGGTGGTATAGACCGAGACACCATGAAATAACTTTAAATCTAAAACAAAAATTATATTGATTCGTACTTCTGAAATATTGATAAAAAAATTGATGTATTCTATCAATACATTGGATTCATATCCGAGAATGCCTAATTGTTCCCTATACCTTGAGGAAATATTGTTCGAAAATCGGAAATTATATTGAACAATTTGCGTACGAATTTAAAAAAAATACAAAGAGAGGTCAAAACACCCTAAAGAACGGTTAGTCTGTTAATTATATACAAATTTCAAACTTTTGACATACTTAGAAATCTTATCAGTTTGTGTAATAGGAAGATACTCATCAATCATTATAGTTTATGTATTAATATATTCATTTGTTTACATTATTATATCATAACTACAATAACAGCAGCAACAATGTGAAGAATTTTCCAGAAGATACAGAGCGCAAACAACTATTATAAACACGGCATCAGCTAAATCATTTATCAGTATTCTAACTCTACACTGCAAATAAATTGGTTGTTCTTTTGCTGTTTATTTAGTTTAGTTCAATAAAATGGGCAATAAATGATCAATAATTTATCACATTAATTTTGCACAGTCCTTCTTGTTTAATGCTTTTTGGCCAACTGTTTTGATGTACCAACGTTGAACACGTACTTGTCTTTGATCTTGATCACGTATTTGTCTTTTTATGAATATTTTTACTGTACATAGACTTTTACTGCATTCCATGAGAAGGATTACTTGTCTGCATGTTTGGATAAATATAAAACACAAATGTAAACAGAAAACTCAGTGATTATCAATTCCCTGAATACTATATTTACACGATAATCATCATACACAAACATAACCCTTTGACACACTTTGATAATGACGATGGCATGATACACAATATGATTCGGCATCGGCCGAACTAATTAAGAAGAAAAAAGTTGTATGAAAATGATTTATTTGAATTATCTGTGTATTGTTAATGAATACGAGATTTCAATGCAGTCTTTTATTGTTATTGAAATACTATTTAGGAGAATTTACAGAAGATACAACAATGTAACACTTAGACTGAAGAGCGAGGGAGCAAAGTGCAAGCTTTAGAATCCAGGCGAGTTTTTATTATGACGCGATTTTTTTTATCATCTTTTCATCACAAAAGGGAAACAATTTTGAACATGGTTTAATGCAAACACTCATCTTTTGTTGCGGGTTCTTGCATTTCCACACGGCAGAGCAGGTCAACGTTCATGACTAAGGACCGTGAATAATATTCATTCAACTCACAACTACACGGGGGAGTAGGCTTGGTAACGGGAAGGGCCTCGGGCGCTTTTTCCGACGTTGATGTTGGCTGCGTAGTCGGACGGGAGGAGTGATTAATATATGGATGCATTCATCGTCGAGTCTTTTGTGCGATTTGCTGTAATATTCAGAGTCCCAGCTGCTATTAATAGCAGTAGTCTAGGTGGGTGGGTTTAGTGATAGAGCGAGCGAGGTTACAAAGTCAATGCTATATTATGCATTTACCTGTTACCAAATGATGCGCCTTCAATTTTACCCTACATTTGTTACACTGTATGGGGGTGATTTGAGAACGATTGCAGACGACATACTCTGTACTTCACGAATGTGATTCGCATTTTGGCAATTAAAAAGCGCGCGGATGTAATGTTGAGCGGGGTATTTGCAATCCTGTCTCCCACTGATAACACACATTTGGAAAGGACTATAATCAGTGATTCATAATTTCCCTCCGCTTTCATTTGGACTGTTTCCAGGTGCTACGTTCTGCTATTGACTCATAAAGTATGATATTTAACGCTCATGAAGAAAATCTAGGACTTTATTATACACACTCTCTTTAACAACCACTTGGGGCACGGACATTTAAAATGCGTCTTTGTAATTGGAATCTTGGTAATTGGTGTGTCCATTAAAATCGGATTAATGGATTCAAAGTGAAGATTGTATACCATCTCAGACTGGTATCTTATGAAGGTCATTGACTGTCGATGCGTGCTTTCTGATTTCATCTGCTTCATTATCTGTAGATCTTTGATGAACTTAACTCCCAGACAGATAATCAAGGGTATGTATCTTCTAATGATAGTCAACCTGTTGGCATCCTGCCAGGCATGCATAGATTTATGCTATTTATATTATTGTTGTTATTGCTCAATTATGATGCATATCCAATGGGACTTTATGAACTTAAAAATACCATCAGATAACTTGATAGACCTCATCAGGCACACTGTGAATAGAACTCAAGGACGATAATAAACTCACTGAATTTTTATCTTTCAAGAAAAGCGTAATCATTTGATTGGTTGGTACAAGTAAACGATGTTCTTTGGTATGGCATTTTTTAAGCGATTAGCTTTCAAAATAAACTAATAGGCGTAACGATTGTACAACACAACAAAAATATTCAAAATTCGGTATACATCTATTGACGAGTAAGCCGTGAATAAGATCTCAATTTGTAAATCAGTAATATTCAAATAATAATAATAATTCATAATTTCGGCTGATCTATTGTTTGATCAATAGACATACTTTAATGTTGTCTTGGATGGGGTGGGGAAGATGCCAGGATAATATTACCACCAATGTCATGATAATATTCATGCATTTGTAAATACTGCACCCACCATATTCTGTTAGAATGTGCATCATTATGTTGTCGTTAATGAATTCAAGCTTTGGTAATTTTCAGAAAGACTGCCCGATGCAGACTATATGCTTATGATATTTTTATTCATTTGAATATCGATCGATGGAAATTTTGTGTTGAAAAACTTCATCAGATAAATCTCTTTGGTATTTGGCAGAAGTATCATTTATTCAGTCACATGAGATGAATGTGTACTGTAGTAACTATCGGATGAACTTTGTAATATGGTTGATTCACATGATTAATACCTCAGTCACATTTTCTCTACGGCGGCCGTACGGCGAGTATAGAAAACAGCCGTTTTATTCATTCTTAATTCAAACCACTTGTAAATTTTGTAGCTATTGCAAAAAAAATAGTTAAACGGCTGTTATCAAATAGCCGTACGGTCGCCGTTGAGCAAATGCGACTGAGGTATTATAGTGATCCATGTATTCTTGCAATGATATTGATTTTATTATTAAAGTAGACCCGTTGATTATTATAATTTAGCAAAGTTTTTAGAGGATTCTTCTCGACAACCCGAGATCATTGTTTGAGTTATTCCTACAGACATATAAGCACACATTCATTACGTCTACTCTAGATACTGTCAATTTAATCATAATTTACTTGCTAAAAGAGAAAATGTTTGTCATGGCAAGAGAAAAATTTGATATTAACAATTAATTTCAAGTAATGGGTGAAACAGACAACACTAGTTTTGACTTAAACTAGTATTATACTGTAGGACTTATATGTTTTAGCATAAACATATAATTGAACTCTTTTTTTCGATTAATGAGATTTAAAAATTAATTTAACTAACATTTTTCACATTGTGAAAAAAAATAGATTTCCTTCTTGAATCAAATTGAGTTTAATCAACAGGTTTTGTTAAATTTAGAACCCCTTATCACTGATTCATGGTTTTGAGTGAATCGATCATTTGCACCTCTATGTTCATATAATTTTTCTTTTTGAAATAAAACAATACTTTACATTCTATAAGTTGAACATCATTCAATCAACGTTCAATATTACAGTCATCATGGTCATAATTATGCATTCAACTGATTCAACCAACCTGAAACGGGACCTGAAAGTCACATTCTTTTCATTTAATCTTTGCATTTCGAATATTTATTATATCAATATCTGGATGAATATCTGAATAATAAGAAAGAGGAAAGTAGCGACGAAGAAAAGGGAAGTGGTAGAAGAGAATGAAATACATGCAACAAAATTTGCTTCATTAAACTTTCAGTGAAATGCAGGTACAAAGTAATACACCACTACTATTCAAATCTTTAATGATAATCTGAATTAATATCCCATGTTATTGTGATGAAAGAGGCCTATATTGCATTGCTATTCGTAATATATTTATTCATCTAATTCCATGTTAATTTATTTGTCCATTTCTGCAATTCTCTTTTATTTTAAAGCAACGATACATCAAACAGAAGCTTGCTGAATGTACATATTTTCTCACACATGAAGTATAATGCATGCAAGCGATATAACAATGATGATGCTATTTCCTGTTATTTGATCGACGAAAATGTCACGATAAATAGGAAAGAGTAATCATTGTAATTCATATCAATACGGGAAGGACTTAACCTATCCAATTACAGATTATATATACAATGTTAAGAAAGCAATCTTTGAATAATTAATCAATCGTTAAGTGTAATATAAATGCATCACTCTGCGTGTTTCAAATACTTTCGAATTGTTTTGATTTGTTGCCAGCATTCACCATCAGTATTTATCTTCAATGAAGGATATTTAATTTCCTTACCTCTGACTTGGGGCGACGGGTTTTGGCAGACGTGCATTTAACGGTTATCAAGTGCTAGTAATCTATTTACAATGCTTGTCAAAATATTATGTTGTAATGAAGCAACACTTGCTTGTCACGTCAGTTAAGTTTGATTGGTATATTGAAGATATCTCTCATGAGAGCTGGTATGATACTCTGTGGTACGACTAGTGAAGGTAGGATTCTGCTCATTATGTAGTCAGTTAAGGTCCTCTAGTTCCATGTGGTGCTTCGTGATACGAATATTGAGCTCAAGAAGGGAGAGTAAAGTATCCAGGATTGCATCCTGTTCTCTGAAACTTTATTTATTTCTTTATTTAAAACTTAACCCTAACCACTCTTTTCAGGGACAGCACCTATACAGGCCCTTTTTTATAGGGATGGGGCATGGCAATCTAAAAGTGAATTTTCTACATTTGATAATAAACGAGTATCACGACCATAGTTGTTGGGTTTTTTTTTCATTGTCTCCCTCCTTCCTTCATTTTTTCTTCTGGACGATGTAAAGACACAAGCTTCGTGAACTTGGTGGTAGGCAGATGGTGGCTTTAATTATCATCTCTTTATTTTAGTAACAATGATCGGTATAATGAAAGATGCGGTATTCTCTGAATAGATAGTACTGACTAAAATAATATTTGATGTCATGAATAAGATGTCGCTATGTCTGGCAAGTCATCACGAACAACGTCAGACATTTTCTACACACTCACTCAAAGTATTGCCATCCTATCATTCATACTGAGAATAAATAATAAATTACAGACTTTCATTCATCAACAGAGTGATGAATTATTAGATGTTGAAATTTTGACGTCACCCGCGAGCTGCTCCCGATATAGTCTACGACTTTACGCTGTGTATCATAAATTCTATAAATACTCATCAATTCCACATTTTAAATGCATGATTCTTTATAATAGATTGCGTATGAATGGTGATTCCTATTTTACATCTGATGCACATGTGTGTTCATTTTAAATGTCTGTCATTTTGTGAAGTTTTAAGTAAACCTACACGGCATAATAGAAGAGACGTCACAAAAATGTCTTATCTTCTCTCAAGCTTATAATGTACTTTCATTAAAATGTTTACTGATTGTATTAAAATCAGTGTGAGCTGAGACTCCACTCCTTCACCCCTATGACAGACTATGTCAGTTCTACAGTCATGTCAAGAGAGAAACTATCAAAATCTATCATGTTAATAATTTTTAAAAATAAACATTGAATCCAAGTTCCATGTACTGTTGCTATATCAGGCAAGGATAAATAGACTTCCGGATCGTCTCGTCAGGAATAGCTTTTGGTCAAAAAGTAGAAATAAAACTCTACTCAATATGTCACACTTCTCTGAAATGTCAAATTTTCATAGAAGTATTTACTCACATATTCAAATTTCATGCATACTTTTAAAACAAACATCGTTATCGACAACCTGAAAGCTTGCCACACATAGCAACAGGTAATTTGTGCAAATCAAAATATTTAGTATGATGATTACTATACCTCGTTCCCAGGAAAAAAAATCCATAAATTTGAATCACGTAATAAACAAGACGTAAATGTAAATTATTTGGATCGATCTATAAGCGGATTTTGAACATAATACGTGTGAATATTGAAGACTCAGCTGATTTCCATGTCAACATTCAATTCATGTGAAAGACATATCATGCCTATTGTACTATTCTCATGCTTTGGTTCCCTGTAATATCAACCCTTAGATATTAATTCTCTGTGAGTCAATACAGTATGCATGAATACGGTTTATGAACAGAGGTGGGAGAGGGGTTGCATGGGGGTTTGGCTGGTTGGTTGACGGAAAATATAAATGTGAGTGTTCCTTTGTTAATGTGAAGTGGATTTCACTGAAAGGGACTTTTATTGAAGCAGTCAATGTTCCACATCTGTCGCCGTTCCTGCGTGGTGCATTCCGTCCACGGTCATTATTCAAGTGTCTTTCGAGTGAACAATGCAAGCGTGCTTCTGCCAGGGGGCAGACATTAGATTGAGGAGGGGGTAAAGGCCCAGACAATGACGAGCATGCTCTGCAGTGTTTGCTAGACAGGCAAAACCTTTAATTATCCTGCATATGAACATAATTCGAACACCCAATCTCGACTGCGATGATATTAATGTGATTAGCTCTCCTTTTTCGTGTACCGGGTTCATTCTTTTTTTCAAAATTCCAATTAAACCTGCAATTAATCTTTTCATTTTTTATTAACAAGTCTGTTTTGGATTGGAGCTATGATTTTCCAGGCTGAGGGCTGCCGCACCCCGAAACTGTCACAAATATGATATGTTTTTGTTAATAAATACTTAAATTCAATTCAGTTTTAAATAATGTATAATGGTATTTTTCAACATCACAATTCCATCGAAATGTTTGTAATACGTGGGCAATATATCTTTCTTTAATATGCCATTGAAAATCATTGAAAATAATTTTGTTTTAAATTCGAGGGGGTTCATCGCTCAGGTACATAATTTTGAAAGCAGTTTATTATAAATATCCAACACTTATCAACCCCTCATGATATTTCTAAGAATACCATGAGATCAGTAAATCAGACTGTTAGAGGTCAGGGGTCCGTTTCATAAAACTTGTCATATTAACAAATTTACAATAACAGTTAAATGCTACTGAAATCCTTCAATTTAATTGGCTGATAGTGAATTTGCTATAGAAATTGTGCATTTGTTATTATAACAAGTCTTTATGAAACGGGACCCATTAATATCGAAGATTAATAAGTATGTCACACACTACAACATTTGCTTGCTAATTGTAGCATCTCATATCAACTTATATTTCCCAATTAAGTATAATCAATTTGACAGCATTTTTAGGTAGGCCTTTTCAAAGAGTTATTAAATATACCGATATTATAAAGCCTGATGCAAGTAATAGCACATAACATATTTTGCCATCCTTATTTAATTTAGGTGGATAATTCATGTTCGTTTAATACTGTTTTTTTTTTCTAATAGAAATACATTGCTCGTTAGATCTTGCTGTCTCTCACGCTTTCACATCAATATAAGATGAGATTTTGGCGCCGTCTTCGCGTCACTAACCATTGGTGTATAAAGCGTAAATCTAGTTCATGAAGAGAATATATAACAGCTACCTCTACAAAACAGCTTCGTAGGTTCATCTTTGTAAACATCTCATCATAATTTATTGTAATTGTAAGTCAGAAGTAGAATCAGTTCACAATATTTGATATGTGATAAATGTTTTGTTGAACATGAATTCATGGCATAAGCTTACAATATTGAAATCATTCATTATTCAAATCAATCTCAAACAATTGTGATTATAGGGACAGTGTCGCACAAGACGAGCGATTTGGATCATAATTTTTTTTTAATTATTTAAGATTAATGATTGATGATTTGTTTCGGATTCGTTTGTAATTACATTTTTTAAGATTGGTCAGAAGGAATTGTAAGGAATTAGTTGTTCTTTTAAATATGATTATCATGATCGTTGCTGAATTCAGTGTTTATCTAGACTGATATAGATGGGAGAGACTGAACTCACTTGGTTATAGAAATTGAATAAGATAGCAATATAATTATGACTGATACCAAAAATTAGCTCTGAATGATGTCTATTTGAATAAAATTTACAATAAGTAGAGAGCACGTTGCATTAATGCGACGTTGAATATAACGCAATGACGAATGATATACGAGACGTGTTCAGGTTGCGTGGTAGTTATATCAACCCCAGACCTGATGGAGAACTCATCCAATGTGATGATTCCATTATTGGGAAAGCGCTCAACCGTGCCCCCTATGGATGCGAGTGGATGCCTCAATATCACGGGTTAATGATGGGTGTGTGACTATACCAGCCTCGATAGCTACTTGTCTGCGTTTGAAATTTTATCCAATGGCATTGAGACACTGGGTGTCGTTTCATAAAACCGCCATAAAGTACAAGTTCACCGCTCGATATACTATGTTTCACTGGATCGTTTCTGAAGTTTCACCAATGATGAATTTGTGAAACCGTACTCAGAACTTAATTTCTGATTTATGTATTCTGTGTCAAAAGTTCATGACAATATTACTAATATGTAGTTGAGGGTGATACTATGGTAATAAATCAATGCAACGGTTTTTAATGATTAAACCCATCAAGACAGTGGTCTGTTTACAATAATCAACCAGAAATACACATTGAGTTGCCAAATAAGTGTAAAAGGGAGAAAATAGGGAAGGAAAAAAAGGAGCATACTGAAAATATATGTTTCTTCTCACAGTGACAATTTTCACGTGTTAGTGATCCATTAATTTCACTCCATGTGTAAAGTAGTATTGTAGCACTGAATTGAATTTAATGGAATAAAATACAATTTATTTATTGTCATACAAGAACAAAACTTACACTGAAATCACATTCACATTCTGTGCATCAAACATTAAAATGGAGTAAATAAGCACGACAAAATAAATACAGTTATATCACATAACTTTGCATATTAATGTCGAGTGTCAAGGGAATATCAATCAAGGTACAATAACACAAAGAAATTTTTCCGTTATCATGAGGGACCTACATATTTTTTGCACTTAATTTTTTTACATCTCAATTAGCGCAATTTCAATACTTGCAACTATTGTCTTACCGATATGGAGAGACATTTTATGAATCTTATTATCAAACGTACCAATGACCTGTGATCTAAAAAGTATATTTTACTCGCTCATGTGGGCAAACCTTATGTCATTGAGGGGGGAAAATCTAAGAAGTATAGATGAACTTTGAATGCTTACATGCACTTTACAAGTTTAGAATGTTTGAATTGATATTAAAATATTTTATTGATCTTTTTTTACCACAAAGTACTCTTTGCGAACTTTCAAAATCACTTATACCCTATTATAAATAATAGCTCAGCCATTGAAAACCAAAATACAAGTCATAAGAAGAAGACTTTTCTAAACTCACTATGATCTATATCTGACATTCATCACCCTATACCACTGAGTAATCGAGCAAATTTTAGCGATAAGATTAAAGACATATGAAATTGATTAGTGTTCTTTCTCTGCGCGAAATAGTAAGGATATATCATGTAACTAGCATGACACTCGGGGAAAGCTTCCCGACTAGGAAGCTAAGCTCCCTCACCAGTAAGTTGACATAATGAATGGCCACCTTTCCGATTCCGGGCAGCTCGGTTGCCAAGTATGAATCATACGTGCCTCGTCACATTGGTCTTACCCGACAAGTAATTGTCTTCTAGTCTTCAATTTAGAGTCTCTTGGTCCCAGGTCAGTCACAGCCTAATACAAAATGATATATTCACACAACCTCAGCATGCATTCAATTACTTTTGAACATTGAAGACACTATGAAACACCTTTTCTTGTCCGAGTAAATATATACTTTTGTCTTCAGTAGATGTCTAAATCCGGATGGTTTATGTAAAGATAAGTTATTCAAAATTCGTCTTTTAACATGATTAAGTTTTCAGTAATTTGTAGCTTATCCAACAAAAGAATGAAATCATTAGAATCAAGATGTTTTCAAATACCCTAGAATTATCCCTGCAAATGGATTATTCAGGACCTTATATTTGGAAAATGCATTAGATGTTTTCACAATGAGATGGACCATGCACTATAAATCGATACCCCTGATCAAACATTCAGATTTAAAAGAATTATAAAATGAAAAGGAAAAAAATGGCCATCACAGACCACATATTGACTCAGATCGTATATGAGTGGAGCTCCTGTGAACTAGGCCACGAGATATTTTGTCAAACAGTAGTAGAACTTGTCTGTATCATTTCTCATGGGGGAATTACCTAATCAAGAATTAATAGGTTTAGCCAGGGACGTGCGTGATACAATCACCTACCCCTCACATAATAACCATCTTAGCAGAGCGATTAAACGTGTAATAGTGATTCTATGTGGATGTAATAAACCTCAGTGAAGGGGGCGCATATTATGTTCTTTTTTAGTACTTTTGAGCTTTTTAGTGCCCATCAGATCGAAGACAGACAAAAATATTTCTGATTTAAGAAGAGATAAAAGTAAGATGATTCTTAACTTCGTTATATGACCGTTGATCGGTAATGAATGGCTTATGGATATGCTGTCTGCGATTGACGGTTATTCGGAAGTGCAATGTGTATTGGCAAAAGATCGCTTCGGCATGTGATATAAAGAATGTTTCACCATCAGATGTAGATCAATTATTCTGATTCCAGTTTTCCACCGGTATATCGCCTTCCGGCTTTTAGATGTCTTCAGCGTTCATTTTGTATTCATGATTCATTCGTTTCTCAGAAACTGCCAATGAAGATTGGCTTTTTAGATTTCATATATATTCAATGAAACTGATGCAAGGCATTTATGGCCAGTTTCCCATTGTGATCTTTCTATTTTTAGAAATGAAATATAAATCAGAGCAAATTATTTGCCATTCAAACTACAATATGCTTATTACATTTCATTACTAAATGGATTTTTTCCCAGATTTTATTTATGTGTGTTTCAACTCAGCCCTGTTATACTTCACTTTATCTCACTAGTCTAGACGTATGGTATCGAGATTTACTTGTATATTAACGATTCTTTCCATTATCACTCGATATTACCAACGAAGGAAAACGTGCAAAGTACATCTATTTTCTTAAAATAGCATTTTATTTACAATACGCATTTGAAACAGAATGTCTCGAAATCGAGTTATCTTCTACCTTTCTATTTGTCGTGTTGGTTATTTTTGAATACTTTTTATGCAATCATTTTTTTTTACCCTGATATTTTATGTTTTTTCCTTTTTACAAATAGGTTTCTTGAATTTGTTTTAAAAGCTCCAATGACAAAGCCAGAAAACTGATTTAGACATCTGATTTGGGTTTAATGTGTAATACAATACCATGCGTATGACGACGATCAGATTGGCTATGGGTTAATTGGTAGTCGGTTCTCTCTCGTCGTAAAGTGAGGAGCTAAATTTAGTCTATTAGTCAACCTCAGTGGATATATTAATCACGTGAAGCTATTATGACTACATCCAAGGTAACTCAACAGACTAATGTGATCAGAACAATACTACTACACCAGGGGTGGATCCACAGTGAGAAAGGGGCGACCTTTCCTATCAATTTTAAAAGTAGCAAAATAGGGTAAGAATAGTAAATAGACTCCTAAGAGGGAGAAAAGGAAGAATATTAAAAAAAGGGGGCTGGTGTGTGTTATGCATTACCCTATAATTGAACTGAGACAATGTAATGTCATCTCTAGATTACCCTGCCTCCCCAATTAAATTTACCCTTGAGCCGCCTCTGTCCAGTGGAACGTTTCATTGACATTTTTGTCCGACAAGTTGCCAGATCTGACAACTTTCCTTGTTTTGATTGGTTAAGAAGCACCGTTACTATGGTAACTCTCAGATAGAGACATGAATTGTCGGATAAAACGTCCGATCATGCCGATAGTCCTTTGATATAACGCTCCCTGGATCCCTACGATAGCTCATTCTCATGTTATCCAAGCTTCTACTTATTAATGCATGATATATTTGAGTAAAATCTAGCCCCCTTTGAGCCTATTTTTTAAAAAAAATAAACTTTGTGATGCATGCTTCGAATAATTTTATCATCATTCCTGATGGTAAACTACGATTATCTTAATTATTAACAATACCAACTGAACTCATGAATTAGATTGTCTACTTTGAATCATATTTCAATGCCATACCAGCATCGCAATCGCCAATATTGTATTGTCGACTTGTAAAAATCACGGTCAATAAAGTTCACAAGAACGTAAAATGCCGATACTCATGATCACCGTTTTACAGGTATAAGCATATTTTACTTTGGATATTTCCTGTAATGTAAGTTTTCTCATGATCACGAAAATCGCAATCCCCATTATCCCTTTTATTTCAACATTTAACTAAAACAATACTTAAACTACACAAATATCATACATCATTATAAAACAATTCTTACCCATTACGTTAACCTATCTGCCAGTAAATCTCATTTCAAGATATTTTGATAATCAATGAAATGTGAAAAAAAAGATAAAATACATTTATTTACTGTATTTGTAATTATTTACCCGCTAATTATTGGAGCGTTATTTTCTATTCAATAAATATCCCTCTGTTATGCTAACAGGTGACAAAGTAATGTGATGAAGATCCATGATTATATAATAACCTACCCTAATCTATTAAAGGTAAGGCCAACTCAAACAGAAAGTTGATAGAGAACAATCGTTTAGTATGCATATCTTACATGTTTGTTTATAGCAGAGATTGAATTTAAATGAAGCGATTTGGAATTTGAATGTGTACTTATCATTTCATTTGTTCTTGTCATTTAGGTTCTTGTGGGGTTTCCCCTAAAATACCAGTTTTGAGAGTGTCATTTTGTATTGCAAAACTAATAGCTCCATTTTGTAGGAAGAGTCATCCACGTCATACCCTTGGTTTTGTTTTAATGCCCCCCCCCCCGAATTACCCCGCCGCGATGTAAGAAGGATTTGTCTTATTTAGAAACAAACTGACATGAAAATTGATTATCTTACCCAAACAAGGCATATCATAAAAAATACATACAAATTATGTAATATGCATACAAGACAAACTGATAATTATGTATCTACCCTTTCTTTATCAGTTGATTTTCAGTTATTCTCTCGAATGGAATTATGTAACAATTTTGTATCTGTTAAAGATTATAAAAACAAATTCAAATTAGAATTTGTATCGAAAATTTTCTAATCATGAATAAAATCCCCAATGTATCATTAGTCAAAGAAAAGAAAACAATCAAATACAAATATATATCGATCTACTTTTTGTGTCATGTGAATAGACCCAATTTTTCCCGCAACTGAAAGAGAGTTATCGGAGTCTATAGGCTGTATACAATAGGAAACACTGCTACCATAGCAACATGTAGGAGTATCTCAGACGATATTATCAACCTCGTTCAAGAGTATACTTCGCAAATCACACATATTGGCAATATTATATTTCACTAATGGATTATGTAGATGTTCGTGTTAATTAGTTGTGCTTACAGACATAAAATATCTTAATCATTACCATGATTTTATATGAATATGAAATTAAACGATGTGGGTTTATACAACAAATAATAAGAACGGCGATCGCACTATTCGAGAATTAAAAATGCATCTAAGTTTTACCACTAAGTATTATGGATGAGGCTTACAAAAATCGTGACTCCTACGTTTTTAGTCTAAAGAATACACATGTCCATTTTTGGTTTTAAGTGGGAAACGTGATTTTGTTAAATGATCATCAATACAAACTACTTTCACACGATGAAATATCCATTCTAATCGTGCTGTTATTATGCACAAGCTTGTTTTGATGAATCCATTTCTCATGCTGTATGCTAATTTTCACACCAGTTTGTTACTCTGTTAATGAATCAAATCACAAAAGTTTCCACTATTTATACACTGCCTACGATATATAGGTGTGACCATAGTCTGCATAATGGAGTATGAACATCTTTAATAGAGTTCGAAGTCCTCGCTTTTTTCAAGTATTAAATGAGAATTGTGATGTGCCTATACGTGAAGACTTGATAGAAAGGATTTCAAGATTTATTTTTAAGAGGAGTAAGTAGAGAGGTCGTGTTTTACCGTTTTCTATATGCATATCATAGTTTCTGTTAAAGGCGTCGGGTATACTTTTTCTTTGAAAAACAATTAGAACAAATGAATATCTTTCGAACAAACCTAGCATGTAATTTATATGTCTTCCCTAGCTGGATAAGGTTATATTATGTGATGTAAATTCTACTTCAAATGTAGTAGTAATGAAATTAATATTAACATCTAGAACGGATGAGCAACGAAGTATTTTTAAAAGCCTTGGAAGTGAGACTAATAGTGGCGCCGCGAGAGAGCTGGCGACTCGAAACTGATGTAACCTGATCACGGACAATGCTTCGCGGGCGAAAAATATACATCTACTTGATTGGGAAAAGAATAAAAGAAATAAAAGAAATGCTCTAGCAAATGCGTCAGGGAAAAAAGAGGGAAGATTATTAAGATGAAAGCATTTGAATTTCAAAGTTTCACTAATACCGCGCCGCTGTATGATACCTTGCAACACATAGGTGTGTGTTTATTTCACTAAACCATTATTGGTCTTGATTATATCACCACTATTATGGTAGTGTATGGGGATTTCAAATGTGAAATGATTTAAGCCAATATTTAAAAAATGATAACATGTATATTTGCTTGATATATCTTTACCAGAAGTGTAATAAGCGCTCTTCAATAAATGCAGCATGATTACCCTGTGTAGCAAACCTGCTGTTAGGCGTTCAGTATTTTACGATATAAATTGCTACCAGGTCCCCATTTACCTGATAGTAAATCAATTTCCTTCTGAAGGAAATTAACGCCTGGAGTAGGATTCGAACCCACCACCCTCTCATTATGAGACGGGATTTAGAACCACTACACCATGCGCCTCTTTTAAACGGTCAGGATTTGTAACGAGCCTTTAATACACTCTAAGATCATAAAAGAAATATTATTTGGTTATTTGAAATGGTATTTAAACAGTATAAGTTATGATATTTTGATGACCACTTTTATATCAAAATATCGATGAGAACTATGTTTTAATAGTGAAAATCTAAGCCAATGAATGGCAATATAGTACTTCTTATGATATGAAGGCCGATTTTAATATTTCTCCATTGTGTGCTCACAATCACTGAGTACTATCCTTATCAAGCGTTTCATGTAATTTTGTTGTTGTCTTACAGATTCCGTTTTAGTAAAGTCAAAGTTATATGTACACACCTCTATTTCACTGACTCCAATATTCCGATAGTAAAACACTTTACTTAAAGTATCATATTTTTGAAATGCTTTGATACAGATGTTTATGTAAGCCATTTTGGTTCGTTTGTTTGAATGACGGTATTAAAAATGACCATCAGATGCCATATAGGCCTAGCGAATCACCATGAAATAACACATTGAAGTATATTGAAAGTTTGTATTTGAAGTGATTAGATAGTCACTTGTAAGAATAGAAAGGTGAGGGCATGGAGGGGGGGGGAAGAGGGCAGTTAGTTATGTAATATTCTGTCTTCATTTCAGATGTAAAGGAAAACTGATCAGTCACCTCAACCTGTTCCCCAACGCTTGATTGCCCTTTTTTAAACAAAAAGTGCACACTTATTAAGCAATAATGCATGCAGCATTTCCATTTATTTGAAAGCAGGATAAAAGAGCATTGTAGATTAAATACCTTGCTCAAGGGCATAATGTGCCGCGGCCGGGGACCGAACCTCGGAGTTTTCATGTATAGCCAGGCGCCTTAGACCACTCGGCCACGGCACCTCCACTCAGAACTCAGTACAGTAGAGGATGTACGATACTACCCCTATGCCTCACAGAACAATTTGTTTGATTTGTGTCTGGTTTCCAATATTGTAATATCGGTTTCCTTTTTTTCTCGTAATTTTAGATGAGGGCGGGCTAGGGGCCCAAGCCCAAGAAGGTGAGGAAATATTTTCCGAGCAATCAAAATCTCTCTGGGATTATTAAAATGGATTGAAGCTAATCTGGAAGGAGGATAATGGGAAAGAGGAAGGAAAATATGTTATGATTGTAACTTAGATTAATACGAATCAGCTGATCCTTGATCTGATAGATCAAAACAGAACACTACACCAGTAGGATATAAGTTAACTAGATTAAAAATATATATTGTTTAATAGAGGGAATGGGGGCCATATGATAGACAGTAGTGAAAGGGGTGTAATGGGACTGCGTTTTAAAATATGCAATTTAGACATTTGCGAGTGAGCAAAGCTAGAGGTAAACAATAAAAAAAATGCGTCGAATTTTTAGATTTTATACTGAACATATTTGGTTTGGATAACGTATAATCGTAATAATATTACAGGAAATCCAATACAATTACGGCGTATAAATATAATACAAAAATTAAACACGAGATATCATTTTGAAAAAGAAATTAGGTCAATAGGCCCCGTTAGAGTACCAGTGATAAGAGTAAATGCAATTAAATTATGTACACTCAATTATTGATTGGTTTTGATATCTTAGAAAGAGATTATTGAATTAGATTTACATGAGGTAATAACATAAACAATTCATATTGGATAAAATGGGGTTAAAAGTTAAAGGGGTGGATTTGACACTCCCACCCTTTTAAGCGACCCAACAATGGATGGGGGATGTCCCTAAGTGAGAACCTCCCTATGATTATGACACACTTGGTGGTTGTATGAGAGAGGTTCTCCCAGGGACGGACTCTGAGACTCCATATTAATTTCCGGTGAGGGATGGTGATGAGAGCACGTCTGAAAGGGGGCATGTTGTATGCATACAATACCTTGTTAGCCAAACCATGCCAATAGGCTGCATACAAATGGACATACAAGTATAGACTCTGAATACAGACACGATTCATTACTTAGACTAGAATAATAATTTATAAACCATGGGATGTGATCTGATATCGAATTTATGCGTTTTGTGTACCGCTCAACTCTCAATTGAAATAAACTCAGTAGTTTTCTTTGGTGTGGGTGGAGCTCTAATAAAACAAAATCCCTTAATTTCATACATATATTGGAAAATCGTAAAAGAAAATCATTTATTTCTAAAACAGTATTTCTATCCCGCTTTCTACATTGGTAAGAAAAAAATTGTCGGCCTTTTCCACGTGGCTGATATGATATGTCTTTGGTGTATGATTAGGCTCATTTTGAGTTTTATCATTGTTTTTTTATGAAAAGTAAACAAAAATGTATTTTATTTTTCATTCATTGAATCTATTTTGTTTCTTTGTTGTTGTTTGTCACAGTCAAAGCTCCAATGATAATGGTAGGCCTAGTGATGAGGGAGATGATAATAAAATGATTAAAATAAAAATTATGATTATAGGAATATAAACGATGAAAAACAATTATCTTTCCTGTATCATTGTTGTTGATTATTATCACTGTTCGGATTCACTTCAGGATTGCATACATTGCTTACCAGATTACATATACCTAAATGATAGATTGAAATGGCTGGGGATATTTAAAGGGTCTGTGGGCACATTCTATATTATGAGGCAATATCGTATGCATACAATGATCTCAAGCGTACTAATGGATGGGCGATGTCATTGTAGTGTATGCTAGAGGGAATATGTAAATCATCGCTACTTCAGCCTTATCGATTATCTATGATGATTTAGTCATCTTCTTCGCCTGAATGATCATTTTGATTTGTGTCATAAGCACAAGATTATTAGCTCATTTTGGACTAAAACAGAGTGAAATGAATTCCAAGTGGAGCTAAAGCGGAACTAATTATATGTGTCTATCCAAAGAGCTATCTCTGTTAGCTCCATGTGTCTATCCAAAGAAGAGAACTAATTTGCTGTATTACGAGGAGACATATTGTTTTGTTTTGGTTTTCTTAAAAAGCTTAATTTAGGCACCTGGGAACGATTCTTAAATAGAGGTGCTGATGGTTTTGTCGAGAAAAAAATGACCAAAAATCACTCCTTGATGATGGGGATTTTAATAGGGAAAGAGATTAGCAAGCAAAAAGATGCTTACCAGGGTTAATGCTCAAAGGTTTACTTTTTATATAATTTTTTTAGCTTTTCATTATAGGCCATATGTAAATGTTAACGAAATTTTCAGTTATTTTATTCAGTGTTTACGACGTTACACCTTTTTAATGTATGAATATATTTGTTTCAAAAACGAAAGTGATGTAGGAGGGGGAAGGTGAAGAGGTGGACATGAGGAGGAGGGAGGGGAGGGGCATCATTACCATCATTGCTGTTAAATGTGTTTTTTTTTAAATAATATTACTACAGTATAATCTCGATCTAGCTACCTGTCTTTGAAGGAACTAACATTTGGGAACAAAATATGACCCAAAAGCACTGTATTATACAGACATATCCTTATATGTTCAACGAACAAATTCAAGCTCAAAACGAAGTAACACGCCAAACCAAAACCAACAGGGAAGGTTTTCGGTAAATAACCGAAATATTAAAAAAAAAAATAACTTAACCAAAAGAGCCATATTATCATTTTTCTTTTATATGCTGGTAAAGTTTTAAGTTGTAAAGTTGTAATGAAAATAAAAGACACAAGAGTTTTTTGACACCATTTCTTCGTGCTGCTTGGAAGTTGAACTGAGATTGCAAAGTGCAAATATCTCATGCTTGAATAAACCCTGAACTTCAAATCTTTTATTCTTATTTTTGAAACCTGTCGCTGAATTTCCTCTGCATTCAATCAAGTACTTGTGGGGGTTGTCATTATAATCATTTTAAAGCTCAAACAAAGGTTTTCATGCTCAATATAAAATTTAGATATTAAATTTGGGCTACTTATTGTTGGTTTTGGGGTGGCTGGTAAGTTCCTTTATACCTTTATGCTCATTTTCGAAATAAACTCCTCTAAAGGTATTCAAAGGTATTATGATAAAAATTCACTTTTCAAAACATATGTTGCGAGCTAAACTAATTTATTTGAGCATTTAATCTTTCTGAAGTAGTCTTCACGAACCCACTAAAACATTATAAGAACATGGGGAATAATAAATTGGTAAGATAGAAAGAATGAGGAAAATACTTGGTTGATTCCATAAATAATATTTATTCCATAGATAAACGAGGGCGGAAAATAATATTTTTATTGTTATAGTATTTTGAAAGATTTAACTACAAACTAACCGTTCTGAGATAGTAACCGCACTCTTTAATGGCCTGTCAAACACTTAGAACGACATCCATTTAAATATATATATATATATATATATATATACATACATTTCTTTCCTTTATGACACGATCCTTGTGCTATCAATCGATTGGTCAGTTGATTTTTGTGAAATAATTAGTAAGCACGAAAGTGATAAATGCTATCAAATGGTGTACAACTCAATGATACAATCAATCGCATAAGCTTTATGTCACTTGGTCTTAGTGAATTTTCCTTGACAGTGTGCCTCCTTCTCGGCATCCATTTACACTCATTTGCATTGATCTTATGAGCCGTGTCGATAGGTATCTTATCGGCCATCGTCTATCTGACAGATCATTCTGAGTGCTACTAATGGTTTGCTCCAACAAATTTCATCAACGAAGATCTTGTCACGTAAACACTGGGTTAGGATAGACGAATCTAAGGTGACCATGTAGGGGTGAATAAACTAGGGCATGACACCAACTAACACTTCAAACAGTGGCTTGGAAATGTGTTGTAAGGGTAAAGGGGCTGAATATAGCATCAGCGTGCGATCGGTACACGGATCATATGAGGAGGTGGGAGAAGCCTTATAGAAAGATGGCTTGTAAAAAATCTTCTTTGGTAGATGTAATTTCCGTGAGGTTTATTTTGAGAAGCTATCGCCGTTGGTGATCCCTTGAGAAGTAGGTTGTCTCATTTGCATTTTATTTTCAAATACTAAAATAAATTACCTTTATAAAGGCTGGACCTACTTGATGGATGGTAAGGTTCCTTGGATAAAAGCCGGTCAGAGTAAATCAGTAGTTTAACTGTTTCTAGTTACTTATTTTACATGGAAGCGCTGGTGAACGCAAGTTAAGAAGGATGCCAACCCTATGCGATCAAAATGACCCATCTTAACTTTCTAGGGAAACAAAGGAAACCAAAGGCCTGATTACAAGTCAAACAATATTAATAAACAGCTACAATGTTGATATAGATTTATATATATACAGTGCGTCCCACAAAGATGGAAACCGTTTTCAGAGATAGATTCCACAATAAACATGTGTTTACTATGAATTTGATACTTATGGTAAGGATGGAATCTCATCTTTAATTTGAGACCAACAGCTTAGCAAATCACGTATGGCAGATTACAAACAATAAATATTGAGGCTTATATCAGAAACGATTTGCGTAGAAACTAACGCATTAATCTGAATTCACTCTCATTTCAGGGATCAGTGAGAGAAACTTAACAACGAATACCAAAAAAATGCTAATGAGTCAATTGTCGAATAAGCACGGTTGTCATATCACGAACCAATCTTGTCCAATTTTGTCCTGATTTTGACATCAAACTTTCAAACCCGTCTTGCTCATTATGCGTGAAGTGTTCGTCACATATGAAATATGAAAATGTAGAGGAATAGTTGAATTATATGGTAATGTAAATGAAATATCATAATTAATTGCCTTTGAAGAAAAAAAAGTGGGAATCACGGTTTTTTTTTTCTGGGACGCACTGTACATCAATAAATCACTGAAAATGTATGATATACATCGCTCAGAAAGATATCATATTGATGAGTTGGAAGCATTATCCTGGAGAAAATACTGGGGTGGGGTTTTGTTCAGCTATAATTATGATGGTGTTGTTGTTGTTGTTGATAATGATGATGATTTAATAGCTGATGAGACTTTAAAGCTACCAATATGAATGATTATATCTGGAGAAAGACAAAGATCAATCGATAAGTTCTCATAATATGAGCAAAACGTGAAATTTTGCTAGTATTGTCATAACCTGAAACGTGTGGATTTACCAAAATGATTGTTGATTAGCCAAGGATAAGTTATTTTAAGTCACATTGCTGTTATTATCATCTTCATTATCACCACAACCGTTGCCATGCGGGTACCACCATGTTCATAAATATCTTCTTTTTTTCCCCCATCAGTGTTTCTTAATTATGCATGAAACGTAATTTTTAATATTTTACATGTTGTATGACTTTCATTGCAGTTGTAATATTGCATTTATCCGCTTAAAAACAATTTGCGGTATATAAAATTATTAATATTATAAAAAAATGACAGTCATTCTATTTCATTTACACTATGATCCATAAAAATTGAATTAGTCCACGAATTCTTTCATATTTAATATTTTGGGTGTGATTCTAAAATTGTTTCACTGCTTGTTTTATCAGTCCATTTGTGGTCAAAGTGTATTTAGTCTCAAAATTTAATACTTTACATGTTTTATATCTAATACGAACATTAAAGAAGACATTGCATATTCCCCAGCATGCTAATTCTCTCTCGACATTACATTATTTAACATAATGTTCTTTTACTTTCAAGTGAGCTTTATATTGATGTAGCCTAAATACATTTAGGCCCTACATGATTCAATACTCATTACTTATGACGATTTACGTACCCTCAGGAATGATACATTAGATAGTCAGATTTTGTTTTTCTTATACTCAGGTGTAAATCATGATATCATTTTGCATTTTGCCGTAGGAACACTCAGATGAAAAGAGTAACTCTCTAGACTTTTCTTTTGATTTGTTTCAGATGTATGTCAGTTGAATCGAAGAGTTCCTCGTGGCCTTGATGATAAGGGTTCGTTCACTTCAACTACTGTCCGCCAGCAATGACCGTTGCCGTGCCCGTTGAGCGTTATTCTCCGTTTCCATGGAAATCCGCATCCCATCTGCCTTGCCCCGATCATCAACCCTACTGCTGTTACCATGACGAATCTTTCGTAGCATCTGACGATGGCTGTGATGACGTCTCCAGCATCTCACCCCGATACAACCACCAATCTACGACGCACGCAACCAGCCCAGGTACGGAAAATGGGAGAGAATAGATATAGGAAAGTGATAGAGAGAGGGAGAGAGTGAGAAAGAGAGAGAGGGGAATAAAGGAATGAGTTAATGCATGGAAAATCCATCTTGTGTGACCGTTCATTTCACTCGTACTCAAATCATGCTGATTGGATAAGAGACCCTGCTTTTCAGGCGCCACTTATGCGCTGGCTGACGTATGCAGTGTGCGTGTGAGTGTGTGCGGCAACAACGTGAGTGTGCGCGCTGTGTATGTGTAAGTCCCATTTCCAAGTCTTTCGCAAAATGCATAATTGTGAGTTTTGTGCATTGCATGTAAGCTATACTAAGTTCGGGCTTTCGGTCTAATTAGTAAGAGATGGTTGGAATGATTTCTCTCACTATGACTATGGCTTTCGCGGTGGTGGGTTAATCAAAGAATAGACGATCTCTGTGATGGTGTCAAGGATGGTGTTTTGAAAGATTATATTATTTAATCCTTAACGAGTAGAAGACGAGTTATCACAGGAAAATGTTGTTAAATATAGTAAACAAATAGTGGTTTCTGCATGATGTAGAGAACATTTGGTGAGTAGAAAATATAGGCGATAAAGTGAGATATAAATGTATGGATTGTTGGTTATAAATGTTTGCTTTTAAGTAAAATATTGCTAATTGTCTCAAATGAAGTGTTCAGAACTTCCAAGACGCTATCGCTCATTGAATCCTCACAATCGTCGAAATTTGACGAAGACCTAATGTTGTACTTAGCATGG
Source organism: Lytechinus variegatus (assembly GCF_018143015.1). Lineage (NCBI taxonomy): Eukaryota > Metazoa > Echinodermata > Echinoidea > Temnopleuroida > Toxopneustidae > Lytechinus > Lytechinus variegatus. The sequence goes on from NC_054746.1 coordinate 44,367,555, forward strand.
GAGACTTCTCTGAGCTCGTTTATACTCGTATCACTCTCATCCTGTGTTTCTTGTATGGCTTCCTTCGTAATAGAGAGGTGCCGAAGCATTTAGTTCAAAGCAATGATGCAAAAAATATATGTATTTGTATATAAATCGGTAAGATTCACTTGCTCTGTTGGAATATCACCTTTTCCCTTGAAACGAGAGCATTAGATAGATGCTCCAAACCTCAGTTGTCTGACGTAATGAAAGATCCAGTGAATCTAGTCGACATAGGCATTGTATGCGGCATCATAGATCGGAATGATGATTGTAATTCTAATTGATTTGAAGATTGATGTTCATTATTATTATAATCCTACTGATGGTGATAGTGCTTCATACCTAACACATCATATTGGAACATCGATCTTTCATTGCGATCTTCTGACAGGTTGGCATTTTCTGGCATAAGAACGTGAGATTCTAATATAATTAACTTCTTAGAGATATTCCGTAAGTATTAAGTTAACTTTTGATTTATTTTTTTCATGCAGGGAACGTAGTTCGTAGTCCCTTGGTAAGCTGCACTCGTACTCCTTTACAGACGACTCATCACCACCAAACTCCGATAGCACCGTCTTCACGATCTGACTGCTGTGTTCGAAAACCGATAGCAATGGGTGGGCGAAGTCTCCTTGATGAGGACGTCGAGGTGGAGTATGGTAGGGATGAGCAGACAGTTACCAGCTGCCATGGCGCCAAAAAACGAAAATTATGTGAGATGCTAGATGACACAGAAGAATGCGGGTGTAGGACACCTCAGGAAATGACGATGGTCTCAGAGAATCTGCAGATGAATCATGCAGAGGCCATCTTAAGATGTAATGGTTGTGGACCTATCGAGGAATGTTGTCGCTGTGATCCGGATGATTTCTTTCCTGATGTAAGCAGTGAGATTGAATTACCAATGTGCTACGACGGAGACGATTTCAAGTCGAGATCGATGACATCGACGTCACCCGATATCATGGACAATGTGATTCCGGATATACTTCCATCATGTAGAACTTCTGATTTGATGGTCATGTCTGAGGAGGACGTCGAAGCTATCAGGGCTTGTGATAGGAGGAGAGTTTTGGACATGTCGTTGCATAAGATGCGATGTATAGATGACCCTGAGGTCTCATTACGAAGGTCTGTCTTGATAGCCAACATGGTGACTAAACTCAGGCAAGAGATTAGGCAAGAAGACTACTGTAGAACGGTATTGCCTAAGAAACGTCGAAGCTATCGCAGACCATGGTTAGGTGGTCCTGATAGAGTGTCCGAACCACCGTGTTTATATCAAGGTAACCAACCTAGGAGGCGTTTCTCTGAAGATATGGCTTGGGAAGTCTATCCTTCTAACGAAATGCTTTTGAACAATGGTGGAAGGTACACAGAACATGAGGACATTCAATGTCAAGAGCCAATTGATCAGTGCCATGAACAAATTCAAACCTCTATGCCAGAAGAAGAAAGGAACTCAGTGCTTGGGGATATAGATAGTATTTTTCAAAGTCTTATGGCCTGTGTTGGAGGACCTTAACGCAATGAAAGTTGAACAATTTGTTCATTTGGGGCAAATTATTTTTTCAGTTCATCAAGGGCATGGTATTCTACTTAATCTACTTCACATAGATTTATACTGTCAGCTTTTGTTCAGGATTTCCAAATAGGTTGACACGGATATTCCTCTCTGCTTCATCAATTGCATAACGTTTATGAATGATTACAGATTTAACGGTTCTGCGTGTGTATTCACAGAGTAATTTTGCTTTAGAACACACTTATGAGAGCAATGATATCATGATGTAATGTCGGTAAAATACCATGCCCTTTGAAAATGATTTTTATTGAATTTAAATTTTCATAATTTGTTTTTTGTCATGCAGTTATTCACACTTTCACGGATCATGCATATAAACGGGTTCCGTCCATATACTTGTACACGGTGATTTGTCCCGTCCTTGACATGAGCTAGTCAAACCCAACATCTGAGAAACATACTTTGCTTTATTTATTTATTTACTTATTTATTTCACATATTAAAAAAGGGTAGCCCTAGTCAGCATTTGTTGGTTTTCATCAGGGCCCTTATAATAAACAATACATTAAAACATTGCATAAATACATCCAGATTTACTATAAAAACAAAACACGAGACTTATAATACTGAATAATACAAAGCAAGGATAAAAAAATGACACTTTTAAGAGATGATGTCATGTATCCATTTCATTGATCCATTCGATTCGCCTAGAGTTATGATTATTTACTGATATTATTCAAGTATCAGCTATGATTTGTGTACTATATATAATCACTTTAAGTGGGCGAAAGTGTCTGGATATATATTTTCTATCAACGTCGTAAATCATGAATAACAGGGTACGTATGCAGCTGAAGTTGCGATTGACCCACCATTATAATCATTTGCATGACAATCAAGAATCATTTTCAAATTGTTTGGGATTTTCTTTTATCATTTTAAACATGCTATTGTGCCTGAATGAACTACTCCTTTTAAATCTTTGACAAGATAGAAGGAACTTTGTTGTATATTTCTAATTTCCTCCTATATTTTGGAGAGAATGAAATAAAACATTATCAACTGATTTTTTGTTACTGTTGATCACGAGTGCATAGTGATGATGACTTCGATTAAACTCAAATATTTTTTTAGTTTAAAAGTTAATTTGCCTTAACACCAGACGCGGTTCTACAAACAGATTTTGGGTTTCACTTACACACCCCACCCGCTAATTCAGCAAACAAGAAAAAAATGCTGTTTAATGATGATAACTATTTCATCGACGTCGAGTCCCTCTGTGAATCCTCACTTAATATGAAGGGGCAAAAGTTGACTTTTACTTGCTCGCTGCGCTTGGTCGCATATGGAGTCATTATAATTTGTTATTAACGAGTTGATAGATGCAAAATGGCTTCGGAAAGCATACGGATTCCACAGATTTTATCCATATGACTAAATGCAGACGATATTTTTAATATAATGGGCATATGATGAATAACATAACGCTCCCAACCATGGAAATTTTGGGGTTTTCATCGCTCCCTCCAATTGCTTATAATAAATGTGTCTTGAAAGAGAACAATAAATTGGGCCAGTAAAACTTTGTTAAAGAATAATATTTTACAGCAGACCTATAGCTTTTCCTGGCTCCCGTGGATCGATTGGTCGATCATTCAATATATATATCAAAAGGTGCCGTGGCCGAGTGGTCTAAGGCACCTGGCTATACATAAAAAGTCCGGGGTTCGATCCCCGGCCGCGGCACCTATGCCCGTGAGCAAGGCATTTAATCTACAATGCTCTTTTATCCTGCTTTCAAATAAATGGAAATGCTATATGCATTATTGGTAACTTAATTGGAGTGCACTTGTTTTTTTTTTCTTAAAAAAAGCCCTCTAACCCTACCCCACCCAAAAGCATAAACGAATAAAGAAATTGATGAATACATATAAATTAAGTCCTTCTTAGCTCCATTCCATATTAACTTAAAATAATGCTACTTATTCAATCACTCGTATCTACCATCATGATCTTAGTATCATTTACTCTTCAGACAATCAAATGAATGGATTCAGTAGACTTTACTATAATTATATATTCCATGCAACGGGACCCAGCGATCGCTTCGTGACGCTGAACGTATATATGAATGACTTTCTGCACGACTGATGCTCCTTTTTCTGCTGAACAGTAATCCCAACAATTTCCGTGTAATACAATATTTCTATGATCTCTGACTTTATATCCCCAGAAATAATACACAATTCAGAGTATATACAAGCCATAAATAGACATACAGAACAATCTATTTTGTCGTCTTGAATGACATTCCCCAATAATAATAATAATAATATTAACAATAATAATAGTAATAATATAATTTTAAACATCACTAAAATATTTCGTTTCACAGTATTTCCATTCCTTCTTATTTTTTAATATCCCACCAAGCTATAAACTGTACTACATTCAAGAACTTATAACTTTTATTTTGTTCGATCAAAATAATGAACGCGCCTGCATTTGTCTTTATGCAAATGAATGAAGGTACATATTGCATGATGTCATTATCAAAGACGATTGAACAGAAGAGAACAGTAGGCCTATATATGTTTGTTTGTTGGGAATGCGCATTTTTATGAAAAGGGTACTTTGGAGTGCAATTGCATGAAATTCTAAATTGATTTTATGTCTATCTTGTTTTACTAAGTTGTGTCGTGTGTGCACTCGTAAAATCTTCAGTGTGAACTTGTATAAAATATCAAGAGAAATTAAATCGATTTTGAAACAAAAACAAGACAAAATCTAAGGTGTTCTTTTTGTCAGTTTGTTTGTAATGTGAAGAATCGGAATAAATCATGCAAGTTTGATATATTTCACTGCTTACTAGATAGGTATATTGCTTTATAAACACTCCAATTCGTGATTCTCGATAATGGGCTTCATTGGGCTTCTCAACCACCTGAATTATAATGACGTCATCCTACATGTCCGATGTGGTCCGTCGGAGTTGAGATGAAATGCTTATGTAGACAAGAAAGCTGTGACTTAACGTTGATTTAAGCACTAAATAACTCCAAAGACATTTCTCTTTGCAAATCATCAAAAAAAAATTACTGAAAAAGAGAAAATAATATGAATTTTCTTTTTACAAACGCAGGTAATAACGCTGCATCCACAAAAGATGACGTCAGAGAATCCTTGTTGGTGAACTGTGAATAGCAAAATGATACCCTTTTTAGATTTGCGAATTGGAACGTTTCTAAAAGAAATACTGAGCTGGTATAAAAGCTGTAAAAATGCTTGCAATTAGCTTTGTTGTAATTTGTATCTTATCGGCTTTCAACTGGTGTATCGTTCGTCAGTTCATTTTTTTTTTGGGGGGGAGCTTCCAATAAGGTATTTGATTAAACATGTATTTGGAGCGTATGCTTGGGACATTTTTCGTTTATTTTTGTCAGTGATTTGACTCTCCATAAATCTGACACATTGGCATTGTTTTGGGTGGGTGTGTTAGGGTGGGCGAGCGGGTGTGTGGTTGGGTGGGTGTGTTAGGGTGGGCCGGAGGGTGTGTGAGGGTGGTTGGGTGTGTGAGGGCGGGTGTGTGTGTGTGTGTGTGTGTGTGTGTGTAAGTGAGAGAGAGTGAGTGTGTGGCCGAGTGGTCTAATATGCTTGACCAGACACATGGAAGTCTGGGGTTCGATCCCTGGCATTGATATTCTCTGCCCGCGAGCAAGGCATAATCGACAAAACTGTTTTATATACATTCAAATAAATGTAAATGCTATACCCATTCTTGATAACTATGTTGTGTGAATGTGTTTGTGTGTGTGAGAGAAAGAAAGAAAGAAAGAAAGAAAGAAAGAAAGGAAGGAAGAAAGGAAGAAAGGAACAAAGAAAGAAAGAAAGAAAGAAAGAAAGGAAGGGGGGGAGGGAGGGAGGGAGGGAGGGAGGGAGGGAGGGAGGGAGGGAGGGAAGGAAGGAAGGAAGGAAAGAAAGAAAGAAAGAAAGAAAGAAAGAGAGAGATGGGTGTTGGGGAGGGAGTGGTGGCAGAAACCTGATTCAGTCCATAAACCTACTCAGCATGTTCAAGTTGTGTGCATAGCACTATTCCTGAAATTGTGACCTTGAAACGAGGGGACTCAAGAGATATGGGCATTCTTAATACATACATAATTATATATCCCATCCCCCCCCCCCCCCCCAAAAAAAATATCCCTCTTATATACCGCATACATTCGTAATTCCGAAGCTTCGATATTCCGAAGGTTTGGTTATTCTGAAGGTTCGTATTTCCGAAGGTTCGTAATTCCAAAGGTTCGTAATTCCGAAGGTTCGTTAGTCCGAAAACGTATTGCATGGGTATAGTGCTACTTTTTTCACTGAAGCCAAATTGAGTAGTAAAAAGACTAATTCATGGTTCGTAGTGAACCAATTTTGGCAAAAATTTAGATAAAGCTAATAAGTAATAAAATGGGTCTCTATTTATTTGCTAAGAAGATCTGATGTATGTACGAAATTTTCATTTTTCAGTGCTTTTTAGCCTTTATTCATATCTCTTTTTTTTTCTTACATACAAGGGTAATAAATAAAATATGCAAAATAAAGTGAAGTACATGATACAGCAATATACCACATTAAATATTATACATTGTGATTTTTTGAACAAAGATTATCATAACCAATAATACAAACAAAGAAAGCAAATATTTTCACCTGTATTTACTGTATGATAATGCGGTAATGTATGATTAAAAAAAATCCAAACATAAAGACTTTTTAAGATTTGAGCAAATACTAAAATTGATATATAAAATAATTGTTTAATAAAGATGTGAATAGGCTATCCCATAATAAAAAATATATATATATATATATATTGTAAAGAAATGGATGAAGAGAACAGTGGTAGGCGTAGCTTAAATCAAGGTTCCCCAGAGCTATCTACCCTTTGCAGGCGCGCCGGAACACTTTCAGTTTTGGGGGGGCAAAATCCTGAAGGGGGCACAATATTTTTGACAGCGTGAGATACCGAAGCGATCGAGCGGGAGAGGCTGTGGGTGGGACCCCCCCCCCCGGTAAGGACTTTGTGTAAAAATGGAGTATAAAAGTTGCATTTCTAAGAGCATCCAAAAATAAACTTCTTGAGAATTAAACAGTCTTGGATTTTTTTTTTTGCTCCTTCTGTTTCCTCCCTTCTGACCCATGATCAGGGTCCCCTGTTCCAGCAAATGACGAGCCTTATTGCAAACGAAATTGTTTCAAACCAATGTAATATAGGCCTTTTAAAGACTTTAGACAAAACATGACCGTACGCAGCCGCGGGGGCCGCCGATCGAGAGGGCAAAATTTACCAAAAGTGTGAACGAAATCCTTCAATTTTATTCTAGAAAATGCAAAAGCACCCCATCACAAACCCCTCGCTCTTAAGTTTGTTCGAAAATTTTGGTCTTGCAGCCCCACCCACTCCCGGATTGTTTTGTTTTAGTTTTGCAAACGTCCATGAATAACAAAGCTGGGATGAACCAGAGAACATAGCTGCCATCTCGATTTGATTAGTAACAGGTAATGGGAAGAAGCTTTGGAATCTAAAATACATAAGTGCTATATCATTATGAGCTGAAATAGTATCAGACAAAACGCCTTCCAATCATGGCAATGAAAAGGAATAGAGGAAAATACGGGGCTGTGAAAATATCTTAAGATATTTTTTTATAGTAGAGCAGTACTGTAGCGCTTATTTTTTCTTTTATATTCTTTATTTACATTTTTATTGATATCTCGGATAATATGAGTCCGGTCAAGAAGACACTTTCACAGATGATTTTCTTTTTTTTCATGTCTAAACATTATCTCAAAGTTGCTTTCGAGTGGGATTCACCATTTTCACAAAAATTATAATCCTCTACACATGATTATTCTGTGTGTAATTTTCTGATAACATGTCTATATTGAGTTGAAATGACCTTGATATTTTCTTTAGGGCACTGACTTGTTATCACTGTATAAACTCAATTTATATTTAGTTGAAAATAAAATATTTGAAACAAGTTTCTCGAGATGTTATGGTTTCTGGGCTTGACAGCTATGACATATGGAGGCGCGATAGCTCAGTCGGTAGAGCGGGGGATTCGTATTCCGGTGACCCGGGTTCGATTCCCACTTGGTGCGCCAGTGCCCTTTGGTAAGGCATTATCTTCAGTACCAGGTCCTTCGGAGAGGACCTTAAGCCGTCGGTCCTCTGGTTGCTTGCTTACAAGCATTCATGCTTTCTTAGCAATCAGGTAAAAAATCACCACCAATCAATCACCAATAGATTCCATATGTTGCTCGAGTAACTAGTGTTCACGCGCGTTAGTGATATCGGGTCCGGTTTGAGCGTTTCTGGGCGACCGCGCGTTTGTTAGACGACACAGCCAGCATCATAGAGTTATAAACCTAATCATTGGTGGACCACTATTTGCCATTTGCTTTTAGTCTGAAATGTATTCATTAAAAGGTTAAACGTTATCACACTGTAATAAGATGGAAAAGGGGCTTATCAAAGGTATGCTTCACAGAGGAACTGTTCGTCAAAAGACGCGAGGCTTACTATGATAATGTATTTGCCCCGTCAGGGGCAAAATTTTTTATTTTTGACAATGGAAATGACAATTTTCAGGCAGAAAAGTGCCTTCGTTTACTTTTGTCCTTAAATAATTTATCATTTTTCTCCTTTCAGGGGGACACATTGGGGGGGGGGGCAAAATCTCGTTTTGCCCCCCCAAAATTTTATTTGGGGGGGCAAGTGCCCCCCTGCCCCCCCGCTTCCGGCGCCCTTGACCCTTTGGAAAAATTGGTGATGCCGAAAAAATGTCTCTGCCGGGAATCGAACCCGGGCCCCCAGCTTTGAACGCCGGTGCCTTAACCACTAGACCACAGAGACGGTTAGTAGCTAGGGCGAGCCCGATCCGATTGACCGTCAGATAGACAGATTTTCGACACTATACCAATTATATATTCCTTTGTCGGGTGAAGGTGAGTTTCGAACAATGACAAGCCGCCATGCCTCAGCTGGATCAAAGCTATTGCTTCGATACAGTACACATATGGAAGAAGAAATACAAATGTGTAAAGTTATACATGTACAAAAGCTTTTGGCAACTCTTTTATTCAAATATTGTAAAGAAATGGATGAAGAGAACAATGGTAGGCGTAGCTTAAATCAAGGTTCCCCAGAGCTATCTACCCTTTGGAAAAATTGGTGATGCCGAAAAAATGTCTCTGCCGGGAATCGAACCCGGGCCCCCAGCTTTGAACGCCGGTGCCTTAACCACTTGGTTAAGGCACCGGCGTTCAAAGCTGGGGGCCCGGGTTCGATTCCCGGCAGAGGCATTTTTTCGGCATCACCAATTTTTCCAAAGGGTAGATAGCTCTGGGGAACCTTGATTTAAGCTACGCCTACCATTGTTCTCTTCATCCATTTCTTTACAATATTTGAATAAAAAAGAGTTGCCAAAAGCTGTTGTACATGTATAACTTTACACACACACACACACATATATATATATATATATATATATATATATATATTCAATATTTTAATACAAAAAAATAAGTCTGTACGTTATACTTAGAAAGTGTATATACAGCAATCTGATTGAAGATTTTGTATATAAAAAACTCACAGAAACAAAACAAGAAAAAAAAATTAGAAGAGAGAGCAGCCAAACTGAAACCCATCTACTTCATCTTTTACCCATTAATAATGGCATCATAATTTTATGATATTGAATCTATTACTACTATTCCAATACTATATTATAAATCATTTTATGCAAAATGAGCATTGTAGCAAGATAATTGAATATTGATGTTTTCTTTCAAATTGATGGGTAAGGATCAGTGGGAGAAAAAGTTTGAAGAAAAAATATGCAATTGACTGTAATTGACTCAAACCTACAATTTTTTCCTATTGTGAGTGGTGTAGAGTCAATTTATCACGAGAATCTATCCTTTCTTTTCGCCTTTTCATATTCGATCTGTTTTGACCTTTTAATGGCACTGCATATTTCTTTACATGTAGTTACCCTTCCCAGTTCACGGTTATTGTAAATCAAATATTTGACCAAAAATATTACATGAATTAATAGAACATTGTGTTTTATATTGTGTCTAACACCAAGCAATACTTCAAGTTCAAGCCATTGTCCCATTGTACATTTTAAAAAAATTGAATGTTTCCTATTTCAGTCCAAATCTTAAAGACACTTCAGCACAGTTATAAAATACATGATAATAGGTTTCTATCTCTTTTCTACAGAAAGGGCATGTGTTGGAATGTATTATACCGAACTGGAAAAGTTTGTCATTACAAAATGTGCTATGTAAAAGTTTGTATTGAAATTCTCTTAGCTTCCAGTCTGATGTGGAGAATTAAAAAAAAAAATTGATTCGATCACAGAGTCGCCCTCTTTTGACAGGGATATTTTACTTTCTGCATATTTTTCGGTCGTCTCAGCTCAGCTCCACATTCCGCGAAAATGAGTGTAGAAAGTGACAAGAATGAACTCTCCAACGTTGACAAGTCAAGTATTATGAGGTACGGTTACATACGAAGTGTGTATTCATAACTATTTTATAAAGGATTTGAAATTAAAAGTGTTGTGCAAGTGCGAATTTTTCAGGTTTGTTTCTGGTTGAGACAGTCAGCGGCATGTGGCATGTTGCTCACCCAGAGTTTCGGCCAACTCTATGTTCATGCTCCGCTCGACTTGGGTAAGACCACGTAAGAATTCGGGCGGGGTAGGCCTACAACAGACGGGACAACTCGGACCACGGGACATCTCGGACCGCGGGCCGAGTTGTCCCACCCAGTACGAGATTTTTTTCCCACAAGTTTGCGTCTATTTTTCCGTCATTTCGAAATTTCTTGTAAAGATTTTCTAGAGATATGGTCTGATGGTAATGTTCTTCACTTTCTATTACCTTTTTTTCGCTGAAATAAAAAAAAAGTGTAATTTTAGGCGTTTTTCGACAGCTCGCGATTCCCATAGGCGCGCGTGTATTAACTGTGTCGGTGCTCGGCTCGGCCCCGCTCAATAACTGACTTGATTTTGTGATCATTTCTCCTCAAAGTACCACTTTTATCGCAGAAGATGGACTTTGTTGTATTCCATTACCTCCATTTTCTCATCACAAGGATAAAATTTGGTGTATTTGCACGATTTTGTTCAAGTTTTTCACCTTTTTCTCTCTGGTCGCAAGAAGCGAACAACCGATGAACGGTCCGCTGCTCTTCATCGTAATTCTCCGTAGCTCGGCCGCCTAAACTGGCGGGGTGGGATTTAGCCCGAATCCACAATGGAAGTGGGCGTGCAGTCAAAGAGCTGAGCTTGACTGAGTGAGAGTGAACTAGAGTTTGAAGCTTGGCAGTGTCGTATAGGCTCTGCCTTTTTTTTGTAAATATATATTTTTCAATTTTTTCTATATTGATTTTCCCTGGTTTCGAGCTCTAAGATTGTAATGATATAATTATGCTTCAATTTCTTTGACTGAGTGTGACTATGGTGTGGATGTTTGAGTTGCTCAAAAATATTTTTACGTGGGTGGGGGCTCGGGGCGATTTCACTCTTGCCCCCGAAATGCGAAAAAAATATATTCGGGGTGTAGCTGTGTGGGCATGCCGGGCTGAGGCTAGCCATCAATAATTTTTTTTTTTTTTTTTTTGGAGAGGGGGGGGGGCTTAATTTTTTCACTTTAAATTGATTATTTTTAGGCCTTTTTTTCCATTTTATTTTTAATATTGAATTTCCGTGGTGTAGAGTTGAGTTTTAAGTTGCAATAATCAATATGCTTTAATTTCTTTGACTTTGAATGTGACTGTGGTGTGGATGTTTGAGTCGAACAAAAAATACTTTTACGTGGGTGCGGGGCTCGGGGCGATTTCACTCCTGCCCCCTAAATGCGAAAAATATTCGGGATGTAGCTGTGTGGGCATGCCGGGCTGAGGGTAGCCCTCAATAAAAAAATGTTGGGGTTTTTTTTTTGGGGGGGGGCTTAATTTTTCACTTTAAATTTATTATTTTTAGGCCTATTTTTTGTACATTTTATTTTTCATATTGAGTTTCCCTGGTGTAGAGAGTTGAGTTTTAAGTTGCAATAATTAATATGCTTCAGTTTCTTTGATTTTGAGTGTGACTGTGGTGTGGATGTTTGAGCCGAACAAAAAATACGTGGATGGGGGCTCCGAGCATTTTCACTCCTGCCCCCGAAATGTGAAAATGTTCTAGGTGTATCTGTGTGGGCATGCCAATTTCATTTTTAATTTTTATATTAAGTTTCCTTTGTGTAGAGCAGAGTTTTGGATATAGGGTAAAAGGGACGACGATGTGAGGGATGGCGATGATAGCATACCGGCGATAACGAGGGGTGGGCCTTGATGAGAGGGACGAGGAGGTGAGAGATGGTGATGATAAGAGGGATGAGGATCTTTGATGACTCTTGATGAGGGGGGATGATGAGAGGGACAAAGGGAAAGAGATGGATATGAGGATGTGAGGGATGGCGATGATAAGGGGTGGGCCTTGATGATGAGAGGGAAGAGGAGGTGCATGAAGGATATAAATAAGAGAGATGATGATGATGACTCTTGATAAGAGGGGTGCATGAGATGGTGAGGACGAGGATGTGAGGGATGATTATGGGAGGAAATCGGGGGGGGGGGGACGTGTCCCCCTACCAAAAATAGGGGGACACAATACCAAATGTCCACCCTACTATTTTTCTTCATGGAGAACAAAATAATGAATCATTCACAATTGAAATGATACATGTGTTTAGGACTAAATGACCTTTTATTATTGAAAACCCCCTCTTTTTTTCTTGTCAATTGTTTTGGGGTTAAAAATTACCCTACATTTGGGCGATAACCTTTTTTTAAATGTTTGTCAAATTTTGCAGCCTGTGGTCCCCTCTACCTTTGCGGACAGTTTTGCGCCCAAGGGGATGATGATAGGGACGAGGATGATGGGGAGGGATGGGGATAAGGTGAATAGCCGGCAGAGATAGATTTAAGAAAAATCCGTCCCACGAATGCCGCCATGTAGATTCCGTCCCACATAACCCAAAAATATGGCTTGATTTTTGTTCAAAATCATGTCATGTGATGAAAAATCATATTAGGCCCTACAAGTATTTTGGTTACATTGAAAGAAAATAGGGGTAATCCTTTTTTCCAATTATAAATAAATTAAATTCTTCATTCAATAAAAATGACGAATTTATGATTTTAAATTTAATTTCTTTTACATAGCATGTGGTTTTTCTTTTTGATTAAATTCATTTTATTGCTTTATTTTTCATCACTGTGCATGTCATGATTTTTGTCTCACCTGGATGGCAGAGTGAGACTATAGGCGCCGCTTTTCCGACGGCAGCATCAACATCAAATCTTAATGCTGTCATTTAATAACCGAAGGTTATTAAATGACAGCATAACTTATACCACTGAACATCCTGCAGCGAGTTCCAGGTCACATTATCAAGGTCAAGGGTCATGTAAGGTCAATGAACTTTGGCCACATTGGGGGTATTTGTTGAATTACCATCATATCTCTTTAAGTGTATTGGTATATTTCATAAGACATGGAAATAAGAGTAACCCAGTATCACTGAACATCTTGTGCAAGTTGTATATAGTAGTTTTCAAAGTCAGCACTATACTGTTATATTGAATCACGTGATGCAAGTGAGACCGCCAGAGGCATTCCACTTGTTTTATTGTAGAGACTATACTCTTTCTCGAGAAAAAGAAATAATAAATAAATCATTTAAAGGGATGCTCCGGGATGAAAATATTTATATACGAATAATGTAGACATAGCAACATTCACATATCAAAGTGCTTATTTCATAAAAATCTGATAACAAATAGCGGGGTTATTGAATTCAACTTTAAAAAATTAATCTAATTTCACATAATAAAATACAAAGAACAAGTGAGGATATGACATCATGTATGAGGTTGCTGATTAAATATCCATGAAGAAACGCCAGACCTGTTTCACCAGAAAAATACAAATCATTCTTTAAAATGCAGCGATAATATTGTTTTTCCTTATCCGATTTTGATCAAATTTTTATTGTTTCTTTGCTCAAATCATATCATTATCAGCCTCGGGTTCCCCATTGTCACTTATATATAGCTCATTGATCTTGCCACAATTTGGTCCAGTTGTTCAAATTATCTAGTAAATACAATATATTTTATTAATTGCAGAAGCTTGTCTTAAGAGTCATTGAGAAGGTGATCATACCTGCAACTTGCATGATTAATGTAAATATATACCAAAAGTCAACAATTTTCTAACTGGTACACCTTAAATGATTTCATCCATACATGATACAAGGAACTAGAAAATGTAGATTGGAAAACAACACTAGGGCAACTTAGTGTTAGATACAAAGTTCACTTTCTAGAATGGGTGAAACAAAAACAACATCACTCCAAAGGAACTGCAAAAATTATTTGATAAAAACCAAACCCTCTTCATAGTTGCTATTTGCAATATTGTATTGACGACTCTTCTCCTGTTTTTAAAACCCAGACAAGAATGACTTGTTGTTACCCCCCCCTCCTTGTACCTGTCATTTCTTTGTATTTTCCCTCTTTCTTTGTTTTTTTCTATTGATCGATGTTTCATTGTTGAGTATTGTCTTTTTTTATTCCAGTAATAGAATATAAATTTAATTGAAATGAGAGTGATGAACATAATGAGAAAGGGAGACAATGATAAGATAAGAATAAAACTTATTTAATTTGGTATTCTTTCCTCCTGTAAAAATTAAAACTAAATAATATGGACATAAGTTCTAGTGGCGAATCAAGGGAGGGGGTACATTCGCCCCCCTTAAAAAGTACTGAAAAGGCAACTTACAACATTTTTTTCTTTTTTTTTTGCTTGTCAAATTTTTCCTGAGAAAAAATTACTGTGATTTGGCAGTAAAGACCTTTTGTCAAAAATTCCTAGACAAAATGCCCCCCCGGCCCTGTAGGGAAATTTTGGATCTGGCCCTGATTATATTTCAAATGGGAATAAGACTGAGTGGCCTAAAACTTGATTAAAAAATATTCTAAGCTGTAGGGCAAGGCTTCAGTCTCCAAGCTCACGACTGTACAAGTATGTCCACTTCCATTGGCAATTGTGGCTGAATTCCATCCCGGCAGCCTGACATCCACCCTTGAGACCAAGAAATGAAATTAAAGAAAGTAAATCAGTTTTATTTTAAATCCTGTAAAAAATACAAATAATTAATTTAATTAAAAATCAAGCCCCCAAATAAAACACTTTTTTTAATTGATGGCTACCCTCAGCCTGACATGCCCACACAGATACACTTAGATCATTTTCATATTTCGGAGGCAGAGTGAAATCGCCCTGAGCCACCACCCTAGCTCGTAAAAGTATTTTGTTCGACTCAAAACATCCACACCACGGTCACACTCAAAGTCAAAGAAATTGAAGCATATTAATTATTGCAACTTAAAACTCAACTCTCTACACCAGGGAAACTCAATATGAAAAATAGAATGTACAAAAAATAGGTCTAAAAATAATAAATTTAAAGTGAAAAATTAAGCCCCCCCCCAAAAAAAACAACATTTTTTTATTGAGGGCTACCCTCAGCCCGGCATGCCCACACAGCTACATCCCAAATATTTTTCGCATTTAGGGGGCAGGAGTGAAATCGCCCCGAGCCCCCACCCACGTAAAGGTATTTTTTGTTCGACTCAAACATCCACACCACAGTCACATTCAAAGTCAAAGAAATTAAAGCATATTGATTATTGCAACTTAAAACTCAACTCTACACCACGGAAATTCAATATTAAAAATAAAATGGAAAAAAAAGGCCTAAAAATGATCAATTTAAAGTGAAAAAATTAAGCCCCCCCCCTCTCCAAAAAAAAAAAAAAAAAAATTATTGATGGCTAGCCTCAGCCCGGCATGCCCACACAGCTACACCCCGAATATATTTTTTTCGCATTTCGGGGGCAAGAGTGAAATCGCCCCGAGCCCCCACCCACGTAAAAATATTTTTGAGCAACTCAAACATCCACACCATAGTCACACTCAGTCAAAGAAATTGAAGCATAATTATATCATTACAATCTTAGAGCTCGAAACCAGGGAAAATCAATATAGAAAAAATTGAAAAATATATATTTACAAAAAAAGGCAGAGCCTATATGACTATACGACACTGCCAAGCTTCAAACTCTAGTTCACTCTCTCTCACTCAGTCAAGCTCAGCTCTTTGCTGTGCACGCCCACTTCCACTGTGGATTCGGTCTGAATCCCACCCCGCCAGTTTAGGCGGCCGAGCTACGGAGAATTACGATGAAGAGCAGCGGACCGTTCATCGGTTGTTCGTTCTTGCGACCAGAGAGAAAAAGGTGAAAAACTTGATCAAAATCGTGCAAATACACCAAATTTTATCCTTGTGATGAGAAAATGGAGGTAATGGAATACAACAAAGTCCATCTTCTGCGATAAAAGTGGGACTTTGAGGAGAAATGATCACAAAATCAAGTCAGTTATTGAGCGGGGCCGAGCCGAGCACCGACACAGTTAATACACGCGCGCCTATGGGAATCGCGAGCTGTCGAAAAACGCCTAAAATTACACTTTTTTTTTATTTCAGCGAAAAAAAAAGTAATAGAAAGTGAAGAACATTACCATTAGACCATATCTCTAGAAAATCTTTACAAGAAATTTCGAAATGACGGAAAAATAGACGCAAATTTGTGAGAAAAAAATCTCGTAATGGGTGGGACAACTCGGCCCGCGGTCCGAGATGTCCCGTGGTCCGAGTTGTCCCTGATTCGGCCTACAACTAGCGTGTTAAAGGTGGTCGAATTGCGTCGTTAGTAACCGTTGTCAGCTCCCCTAGCCTAGACCAAAAGCTTCAGTCTCAGTTAAATTGATGGTTTCGCTGAACTTCGTTGGCTCCACTCACCAAATATAGAGTCAGAGACCGAAGTTCTAACTGAAACTCGATCTGTACAGGGACTCGTCCGACTCGATAGCCATCATAATGTTTATAAATGTAACAGTTAAGTTCAGATAAACCAAGAGGAAGTGGGAGTTGCGCGACAGCCACGCGGTAAATCACTGTTTTGTCCTTTGAAGTTTATTTTTCCTGTTTTGGTGCATTTCAGGCCAAAACGGAATAATATTCTTTATTTTGGTCCAGTTCTTTTTATATATTGTATGAAATAAAGACAAAAATCAATGAGCCCCTTGGGCGGATTTTTTGCATTGTTAATCCATGGCGGCTGCATGAACGCAAGCCGTCTGTGTAGGCCTATGAGGATAAATTTTTAAAAATTAAAAATGTTTAAAAACTCCTCGAAACAGACGGCTGCCAGCTGTCTAACCTAGCCAGGAGGCTCCTATAGAGTAAAAATTATTAACTAACGTATGCTTATGCTCCACGGAGCTGAGCCAGGGACGGGATGTTCTACGCACACTGATTATTTTGGAGACAACAATGTTGCTGCAAAATACTTGATTTTGTTACGGTTTTGAGCCCAAACTTAAGTGGCTAAAAATATATTTACACCCTGTACATACTATTGTAGACCAAAAGCTTCAGTCTCTGTATTTTGGTTGTTCCGCTGAACTGTGTTGGCTACTCACCAATACATAGACTGAAAAGCTTGGAGGCCCGTACGTACAGACAACGTATTTTAGCAGTAACGTTAGATCTAACAGCGGTAACCCGATTTTCCGATCGTTTTTTTGTACATAAAATGTCATATTAAGAAAAAGAAATCACGTCCATATTTACGAAAAAATGTTTAAAATTCAGAAATATCGTACCTTAGACCTCAGTTACCGCTAATTCTCTTGAAATGATGATCGAAACATCGTCATCTTCGATCCTTTCGTTGGTTAACGTAAGTTGCCATCTTGGATGACGTCATCATCATTACAGACGTATTTACCAGTCGCTAGCTATCGCGATTTGTGCCGCTGCTTTGCGCTTGGACATATTGATGTGCGTGCGTTCGGAACTTGTCGCTTGCATTGATTGGCCAAGATATCAAAAATTTAATCGGAAAGCCTTGATAAAAGCACAACTCGTTGACGGCTGCCATATTTTCCTCTCCGGCAGAAAGTAAAAAAATAAGGAATAACCCGGGGAATAACTCATCGGTAACGTATATTTTCGAAATATTATAAAATGTATATAGTATCAATAAAAAGATGAGAGTCTAACGAAAATAGTGGACCTTCGTCCAAGATAATATAATGTCATTTAGAATCCAAAAGAAGTAAAAAATCTGGACAAAACCCGTCCGCCGAATTGTCGGACCAGATTACACATGAAGGCTCGTACTGACACATTGCCGTCGGTGAATGGGGATTGTAGTAAAATGTCAGAAATTGTTGAATAAATCCCCAGAAACGACGATTATTCCTGTCTACATACTAATGGTGCTTGTATTTATTCTTAAAGTTAATCAAGAAAAATGAGAAAAACAATTAAGTGCAGGATCCTTTACTTGTTACAGTCTGTTATTGTCTCTATCTTGCCGTCTTTGTTATCGTAGCCGAGCTACGAGACGCATGTAGAGGGAGACAATATCATGAGCAGTGCCAACTTAGATTTTAAAAAATACTTGCATCAGCTGATAAATATCATGAATTGTAAAATACTTGCATTGACCGATAAATATGAATCGTACGATTCATGATATTTATCGGCCGTTGCAGTAAATGCTCCTGCTCTTGATTAATTTTCTAATTTTTCTCAATTTATTTGAATAAATACATGCACCATTAGTATGTGCGGGGGGGGGGGGGTAGATACACTTTTAGCCCATTTAGATAAGTTTGGGCTCAAAACCTTAAAGAAAACAAGTATTTTTGAGCAGCATTGTTGTCTCCAAAATAATCGGTGCGCGTAGAGCATCATCCCGTCCCTGGCTCCGTGTAGAGTAAGCATACATTAGTAAATAATTTTTACTCTCTAGGAGCCTCCTGGCTAAGCTCACCAAATAGTACCGCTCATTTTATAATTATGAAAAGTTTATTAGCTTAGTTAATAAGAATAGGCATTTATTTAGACCGAAAGCTTCTCTGTATTTGGTTGAACTGCGTTGTTGTTGGCTCCACTCATGGTACTGAAGTGTTGTTAGCCCTTACGTAAAGACAACGTATTAGTATTAATGTTAGATCTAACATTTGGCGAAAACCTAATTTTCAAATTTTTTTTTGCATAGAATGTTACATCAAAAAGAATTTACATCCAACTGGACAAGAAAATATAAAGAATCCAGAAATGTTGTATGGCAAGTTCCGCCAAGTCTGGGCAGTCCCCCTTGTCTGTGCACACACGTATCTGCGGGACAAACATTTACACATGAAATACATAGATATTCATAAAAAAATCTGATTCAAATTGGTGGAAATATAATGAATTTTGGGCATTTCTTGTGATGGCCTCAAAATGCAGCCTTTCTCCTCAAAATCCCCCAATCGCGTGCAAAGTGAATAGGTGAGCAGGCATGGGGAACCATTTTTTGTTAAATCTGAAAATGACTGCCCAAGGTTTTTTCCAAGAATATATATTTCTTTCAAATTTTATGCAATATTTGGCACTCTAACTCAAAACGATGTAAGGAACATTATCACAACTGTAATCTAGATGATCAGATTATTCTAACAAAGCTATAAAAACTGGAATACACTCCCAATCCCATCAATGGCAGTGTCCTCTCTTCAGTCACTCTTCTTTAAGTGAATTTCTTCCTTTTTTTCTTTTTACGTGCACCTTGGCTGAAAACCAAGGATTGTTAATAAATTTGCGCATGTTCCTATGACTAGACACCTTTTCTGCTTAAGTACCATAAGTCAATGCTCTATTAGAAAAATGTACTTTACTTGAGCAGCATTAATTCTCTATTCATTTTTATTTCTTTTGCAATAATTAATTACAGCCATGAAGGAAATACAAAGTGGCTTGATGCTCACAATGACCCCGTTGCAAGCCTATATACCTTCTCATCATGTATGGGTAAGACTATTTTCATTGAATTTTAATTTGGCATTGTGTGTGATTGTAATCTGGCTAACAGTTAGCTAGCTGTCACCACAAGCTGGGATTTTATCAACTACTTGAAAAAAGGTGATTCTAAAATAATCACTTTGGAATCTTTACTATGTATTTTCATATACTTATCCTTTTGCATGGGGAATGATTCAATAAGTTTTTATTTTTCTTATTATTTAAGCACTCTTCTCAATGAATACTGTTCTCTTGACATTTGGATTGAACTTATTTATCAGTATGTGAAAACATAATTTAAAGTCGCTCACTTGAAAACACTTTCACAAAAGGATTGCTTTTTTCATGCACATTCTAAATACATGTATTTTTAGATAAGCAATCACCAAAGATGTCATTAAACTCAAATTCCAATCAATTATACCTATACTTTTATGGTTTCATGAAGTGGCACTTTTAACATGTACCTAAAGCATATGGGACGGCATCTTTTTTCTTTATTTTCTTCAAATATTTATCGTATAACAGACATTAGGCCTACCTTTCTTATTATTCTTGCCATTGTGTGTAAATGATCAATACCCACTTTATATTTTCAGCCTTTTCGGACATATCTGGCGACGGAGAAGCAAAGCTCGTCATCGCTGACCTTGGAACAGGAACTTTTGACATGAAGCTTAAGGTTTACAAAGGAACTACCCTGATAAGTGAGAATGCTATCATTGATCTACCAACAGGTGTCTGTACGTTCTACATGGATAACAATGAACCTAGAGTACCAGGTATCATGTCTTCTACTTACAGTCTTTTAATGAAAACTGGACCTTGCTACATGTACATGAATGCTACAAGAAAATGTACTATTTATTAATAATATTTGTTAGTCTATGACAAATCATGGAAAAATATTTAGTTGATGTAATCTTTGTTTAAAACACAAGATGATGCAGAATCCATTTTGATGCATTACTAATCTAAGCCACTATTTCATTACAAAAGAATCACTTGGTATCTTTTTTATATACTACCCTCTTGCTCTATTACTTCAATTTCCTCTACTTATGATTTTTGGAACTGAGATTAGACATTTGTAATATAGAAATATTTTACTTCTTTTCTATTCTATTAAGAAGTCTGTGGGTATTTCTACCATTCTTTTCATGAAAAATCTGTAGAGTGCAAACGTGTGTTGTTACAGTCAGTAATCCCCACACCAAATGGTGTTAAACATTTTCGATTGCCCAAGTGTCTCAAATTGTAATAAAAAACCCTGCTCTAAGCCACTGATACATGCCTGAGGATTCCTTGTTTAGGGCAATCACTATAAAACATACAAACTCTTAGGAATATGTTTGTTGTCATTTTGTGATCATTATCATAGGTGGAATCTAGGTTTGAATTCAACTCTTTAGGCAACATAATTATAGAGTCATTCATTCTAATGAAAGTTTAAAAGTTTATTGGAAAATTAAGTTAAATAGTTGTGTACATGTATGCTGATGATGTAGACATTTTCTTTGCTACAGCTATTGGTGTAGCATCAGGTCCATACTTGTACGTCTACAAGAATCTGAGGCCTTATTTCAAGTTTACTCTCCCTCCTCTTGATGTCAACCCAGTTGAACAAGACTTATGGAATCAGGCTAGGGAAGTAAGTCCAATATTGAAGGGATGCTTGATTTTCAAATATTAAAATACCACTCAAGACAGACATAGTGATGGTAAAGCTTTGTGATATGTGTTGTGTACATAACAGTGAACTGTGATGGTCAAAGTTTTCATCTGTCCAACAAGAATATTGGTCAACACTGTAGACAATAGACATGAATCAATGTTTTGAGCTGAATCAATGAATTTGATGGTTTATGAATATGGAAACATGAAGAGAAAGGGAGCAAGGATGTATGCACTCAGCCTATGGAGCGTTGTGGCCCAGTGGATAAGTCTTCTGATTTTGAAACAGGGTCGTGGGTTTGAATCCCAGCCATGGCGTAATTTCCGCCTCTAAGGAATTTATTCACATTGCGCTGCACTCGATCCAGGAGAGATGAATGGGTACCCGGCAGGATTAATTACTTAATGCTTGAGTGCTGAAAGGCAGCTCGAGCTAAAAGCCGGGGTAGTAGTAATAATAACAACGGGACTCGTAATAGAATATTTCTAGATAAATGGCGCTATATAATTGCCTATTATTATTATTATCATATTTGGGGCAACATTAACATTCCCACCATCCTCTTCTCTCTACACGTGTGATAGGGATGCAGCTGATATTATTTTTCAGGCATAAAACAAAATCAAATGAACACTTGTTTGGTGAGTTCTTCATAATCCCCTCCCCCTTTAATGCTTACCCCGGTATGTAGAAAGTGATGCACTAACCTTTCTTAATTTTCAAAAGTATTTTTTCAATTAAATTCAAATGTAAAAATGTTATATTGACTGTAATTATTCTACATGTATCTTTAGGATAAAATTGATGTCACTGTCCTGAGGGAGATGCTAGATAGCATAAGACGAGAAGGAAATGAGGGAGCCCTAACCGTTAGATCTCTCAAGTAAGTCTATCTGTTATACCCAAGTTTGTAAGTCTAGTTCTTTTTGATGATAATTTTGACATGTAATTTCACATTTCATCTTGATATTATGACATTTAAATAATTGATCAACTATCTCTCCCCATCCCAACCCCAAAAAATTAAAAATAGCAAAGAACTGTAATTAGGTTAAAGTATTTATCACACAAGTAATGATTTGTCCAGAGGTCAATAGTGGTCTTTGTTGTGCAATTTAACATTTCACCCCTGTTATTGCAAAATTAGAAATAATAAAACAAATAACATGCATTAATGACTTTGTTTTCCAATTAGTATTCAGTACAGTAAGTATGTTTTATAGTAAATGGTACAGTATGGTTGGTATTATTATTCTGGAATTCACAAGAAATCACTCATGAAATATCTGGCCTGTATTTTTTTATATGTGAAGTGGACAATTTGGGTCATATCATTTTCCTTTCTCTTTGCTGAAATTGTGAATGAATTGTTATCAAAATGAATGAATATACATTTTGAAATGCTTATTTTCTCATATTCTCCTTTGTTTATTTTCAAGGTTTTTAATGTTACAAGACAGGGAACAGATGGAATCCTTTGCTAATTTACATAAAGTAGGCCAGCTTAAAAGACAGGTATGTTAATATCATACTGGTAATTTGTAAGTGTTGCTAATATCGTTGTAGGAACTGGTTGCCAGTAAACTTGCCTCAGGCTACACATCCGATGGGTGTTTCATGAAAGTTGTCAGCACTGACTAAATTGTCACTGCTATTTTAGTGAAATCCCTGCTTTTGATCGGCTTAAAAGTACTGGCCTCTGACTGTTACTGTGGTAACTGTCTGAGAAAGACAACTTGTTAGTGCTGACAACTTTCATGCAACACCCACCTGGTTGTCTAGAGATAAAAACCATGAAATATCCCTATATACAAAATTAATATTGAGTTTATTCTTTTTAAATAGTTTACTGAATCATAATTATCAGGGTATTGTGTAGACTTGTAACTAGAAAACAAGTGGGGATGTTTCACAAATAGCTAATTATGACTTCAAGTTGTACCTGAGTGCCAAAATGTTATTTTTATGTATCATCTCATTCTTGAATACTTAAGGGACATCCATTATACACCACAGTCAACAGAGAATTTCAGTAGGATTTTTAGTCAGACTTGAGTCATTATAAAGCATCTCCTGAAATCTATGTGGAGCGTTGTGACCCAGTGGATTAGTCTTCGGAATTTCAAACAGAGGGTCGTGGGTTCGAATCCAAGCCATGAGGTAATTTCCTTCAGCAAGAAACTGATCCACAGGGTGCTGCACTCGACCCAGGTGAGGTAAATGGGTACCGGTAGGAAGTAACTCCTTAAAAAGCTGTGTGCGCTATGAACGCCCAGCTTAGCCGGGTAATATAGGAGCGCCTCGAGCACCTAACAAGGTGGATATGTGCGTAATATAAATACCCTGCATTATTAAGTTGTAGTAGTACCAACTTTCACTGATTTTATTTTTATTATTATTTCAGACTGTGATAACCTGTCTTGATACATTGCATAAGAGCACATCTGATGATGATGCTATCAGCTGCTTAGTAGTTGGAACAGAGAGTAGAGAGATCTATGTCTTAGACCCGGAGGCTTTCACCATTCTTACAAAGGTAAATTGTGTTGATCTTTCATTTTATTTTTCTATCAATGGGGTTATCTAAGTCAATTTGAATTGATTGATTTGAATATGTTTTATGTGTTATAGCTATTGAAACAGGATGTCCCCTTCATTGAGAAAGATATTTTTTAGTCACATTACATAATTATCAAAAAGGATGGTGTACTACACAAATATACATCTGCTAAGATGTATAACTCATAAAATCTATTCACACTTTAGTGTGCAGTATTACTTTAACAAATTTTTTTAAGACAATGAGCTTTTAGAAGACAGTCATATTTTTTTCACCTTTGAGGAAAACTTTCGGCCTTTGTCAAGGGATTATGATTACTCGTAAAAACTTTCAGTTAACATGAAAGAAATCAAATCATAAGAAATTCACTCACCTAAACCTTGATTTGAAATGGCTATGCTATACTTGAATCTGTTTTTTAAAAAAATTGCCATTGTGTAAGTTTCATTTCATGAAAGGAATGTCACATTGCATTCTAATTAACATTATTATTTTGAAGAAAGATATGACATACAAATAAACTAATACATGGTTCTAAACCATCACAGAATATGTATATTCTTCTCTGGATAATGCATCTATGCTTTTACTACTGTCACTGTCTTTTAAATCCAAAAATACAAATTGAAAAATATTTGTAGATATTTGGATATTGATTTTATTTTGATTAATATTTTGTTTGTTGTAGATGGCTGTTCCAAGTGTTCCAGTATTTCTGAGTGTATCAGGGCTGTATGATGTAGAGTTTAGAATCATCATGTCTTGTAGGAATGGAAATGTTTATACACTCAAGAGGTAAGACCTACACATCACTTCTGACTTTTTTTTTATGCCCCCGCAGACAAAGTCCGGAGGGGGCATTAAGCGTTGCCCCTGTTTGTCCGTCCTTCCATCCCCCCACTAGGTTTCTGTGCAATATTAAAAAAAATATTTAATGGATTTTGAAAAATTTTGTTGTGTAGGTAGATGACACAAAAATACAGGCTAAGATCGAATTCGGAGTCCACAGGTCAAAGGTCACAGCTCATTAAATATGCAAGTTGGTTTCCGCATGATAACTTATGAAATATTCAACGGATTTAAAAAAAATTGGTGTGTAGGTAGATGGAACCAAAATACATGCTAAGTTTGAATCCGAAGTCTGCAGGTCAGAGGTCACAGCTCATTAAATTTGCGAGTTTGTTTCCGCATGATAACTTATGAAATATTCAACGGATTTAAAAAAATTTTGTTGTGTAGGTAGATGACACAAAAATACAGGCTAAGATCGAATTCGGAGTCCACAGGTCAAAGGTCACAGCTCATTAAATATGCAAGTTGGTTTCCGCATGATAACTTATGAAATATTCAACGGATTTAAAAAAAAATTGGTGTGTAGGTAGATGGAACCAAAATACATGCTAAGTTTGAATCCGAAGTCTGCAGGTCAGAGGTCACAGCTCATTAAATTTGCGAGTTTGTTTCCGCATGATAATTTATGAAATATTAAACGGACTTACAAAATTTTTGGTGTGTAGGTAGATGACACCAAAATACAGGCTAAGTTCGAATTCAGAGTCCACAGTTCACAGCTTTTAATATGCGAGTTGGTTTTTGCATGGTAACGGACTTACAAAATGTTTGGTATCTGGGTAGATGACACCTAAATATAGTCAGGTCACTTAAAATGACCTGACTGTTATATCTTCCATCAGAGATTATTATGGAAATGGCGAGTCTTTAGGTCAAAGGTCAAAATTAGTTCATTATACATATGCATATTGGTTTCTGCATGATATTAAGTTCAATTATATTGAATGAATTTCTGATTGCGGTGAGTGGGGGCATCGATGTCCTTTGGACATATCAAATTTCTAGTTTTACCTCATTTGAAATTATGGGTACATCGCATTGCTTTGGTGAAAATTGCTTTGGAAAATATGTATGCCAAACATAAAAAGTCGAGTCTAACTAATCCTCGTTCAGATTGACAAATGAAACAGTTTTGAAACTTGTGATACCATTTTCGACCCTTTTTAGGGGTTCTGAAAGGGTGATCTTATACTTCTGACGTAGTTTTAATTGAATGCCAGTCGCTAATCATTTGATATTTTTATATTTGTTAATATGTTTTTTTTAGGGGGATGAAGATGGCCAAACTTTGCTTTGAGTTGAATTCACAACCCGTAGGTCTACAGAGGGTTGGTAAAAACATCATTGTTGGCTGCATGGATCAGACATTACAGTGTTACACAACAAAGGTAAGCTCCCTTGTATGTGTGTGGGGGGGGGGTCTCTCTCTCTCTCTATATATATATATATATCTCTCACTTTCCTTTTGTAGTATTTATAGGCGTGAAAGAAATATGCAAGATGAAATATACTTTAAAAACTTTGTGGGGCATATATGTGTTTAAACATATGAAGATTCCTTATTCAAACCAATACAAGGGTAATGTCAATCATAACTATCTTTAAATATTTTGTTTATCATTAACCTAAAGACAAGTTGCTAATATGGCACTAGTTCTTTTGCTTATTTGTCAGCAATTACACACTTTCCTTCTGAATCCTTTGGCACATATTTTTTTCTTATATATGCATACATACAAACACTTGAGTGGTCATTTATTGGATTCTGTGTGAATTCATTAAAAATCATTATCACAACTGGCATTTCTCTTTATCCCAGGGTAAGAAGCTATGGACAGTATACCTCCCTGCTGCTATTACTACAATGGATCTAATGGATCATAGACAGAAGGGATTTAAAGCAGTCATGGTTGCTCTCAGGAATGGTGAAGTTCACATCTACAGGGATAAGTTCCTCATTAACTCTATCAAAACAGAGGTAGGTTTGCCTTGAGAACAGGCTTCCTGTCCTTCATGAAGAGTGATTTATTCTCATATGTTCTTTTCAATATCACTGAAATGAGTTCTCCCTTTCTTCCTTTTTTTTTTTTAATTGAAGGCAGTTTTTTTTTCTGATAAGAGTTTAACTTGAATTCATTTCTGTTAAAAGCAAGTAACAATACATATAAATAGTACGCATGAAATTGACAAAGTGGAACTTGAGGTTGGCCCTACTCAGCAGTATCAATCATGGTGCTGCTGGTCTATACAGCTAAAAAGAAAAATAAACTAATATAAAGTATACAAAATAGTATAAGAATAAAATACCAAGACAACAAGAAATCAAACAGATCGTTCATAAGTAAAACTATTATTAGGGATCGATTTGAAGAGTTGCTTCATTTTCAGTTTGATCTTAAATTACTTTAAAAATTGTTTTGAATGATAAATTATTCTTAATTGATCCAAATTTAAATTTTGCATACTGATCTGATATTTACTTCCATTAAAGATTCAAAGTCTACCTTTGAAAAGAAATAGTGTTTTAACAGAACTTTTAGAACAAATTTATAAAGAATTTACTCTACATTACTCTACATATGTTTCCTGATTTTGGAAAAAAGATGAAACATCGTGTATGAATAATTATAAATAAACTACCTTCATTTAGTGTAATGAGCAAAAGCTGACATATGCTGAAACTCTCTGCTACAATAACAAGAGCTTGAATTATGATTGCTTCAATGGTTTATCTTACATTATTGCAATCAGAGCAAATGTGCACTATTTTGTTTGATTTAGTTATTTGACTATATGCTATTCGTAAATATGACTGCTAGATCTTATCTGAGACTCTTGGTTTTATTCTTATCTTTTTGTAGGACATCATCACTGGTCTAAAGTTTGGTAGGTTTGGTCGTGAGGATAGCACCCTTGTAATGAGTACCAAGCGAGGGGGTCTCATTGTCAAGATCCTTAAGAGAAATGCAGCCTTTGAAGATAAAGACATGGTTAGAGGACCTCCGGCTTCACAGCAACAGAAGCTTAATGTTCCCAAGAAAACAAAGGTCTTTGTAGATCAGACTATGAGAGAGAGGGAACATGGTGTCTGTAAGTTCTTTAAGGCCTGGTCACACTGCCCGAGTGTTGTTGGAGCGGTCGTGGAGCGGTAGGGAGAGAGGGTCGAATTTCACTCACAAAATTTGGGAAATATCGAAAACAAAAATAAAAAACAAAAAACAATTGAAATCGAAAATGGTGAAAGGTAGCAAGCAGTGATGATTATTTTCTCTCCGCTCAACGACCGCTCCAACAACGCTCGGGCGGTGTGACCAGGCCTTCCTTTACCTGTTGATTAGTGAATCCTGTAATTATTTATTATTCCCTCTAATGTGGCTCCACAGAGCAGTTCCTTGATCAGGGTAGCCATGTTTAAAGTTAGTGTAATACTATGTAGTACTTAAAAACATTGTGCTGTACAAATCTTGCATATTTTATCATAATAAAGAATTCCTTCTTATTATAGTGACCACTTTCCTCTCCCCTTTGATTTGTCTTTATTTCCTTGTTTCACAATAATCACTATTATTGTACAACGTCCTACTTAGCTTGTTGTACGCGAGCAAATGGGAGGCTGAATGTCAAACATTCGTACCGATGCACACAAGACGTACCATCCAAAATGTACCGTTGCACGGCTTTAGGTGGTGACGTCACAATATGATTTAATTCATTGCGCTCAGTAAAAATAAGGTGCAATACGCGTATAAGCCTGCTGGCCAAATGTGAATTGCTGCCCAAGGTCTTGTGCGCTTGTGGGATTTTGCTTTTCGCTTTCATTATTTTTTTGCTCCCTTTTCATAGATTACTGCAGGGAAAAACTCTTGTTTTTTACACATTTTCGCTAAATTCAGAGGCGTTGTAAAACACAAATAGCGAATATTCTTACTCGTGCAATGGTGCGAGATTTTGCATTGGGTGAAAAAAAGAGATGCTCTATTCAATGAGGCGTTAGCATCTTTCTTTCACCTCATGCGAAATCTTGCACCATCGCATTCATGCCTATTCGCTATTTGTATATCAATGAAATCATATATCACAATAATTCCATTTATCCTCTTATCTTGTGTTTTATAAAGCTATGCATCGGATGTTCCAGCATGACTTGTATAGGTTACGGCTCACTACAGCTAGAGCGTTTGTGAAGGCCCTAGATTCAAGCCTCACACCGGTCTCTAATAACCTCAATGAACCCATCAAGCTCTCAGCTCATGTGAGTATTATCTTGTATGCATATTACTCTTATCAGGGAATTTTATCTTGATTTAGTATTTGTATAACCCATTTCTAAAAGACACTCAACAACCGTATACAGAGATAAAGCTAGGAATGATAGTCTTGAGTGTTGGATATCTCAACTTGTACACATACATATGATTTTGTACAATGGTACAATTAAAGCCACTTGTGAATTCAGGTCATTATGCATTGACTAATGTACTCCCAGGTGGGTGTTCATAAAGATGTTTGTAAGGTATGCATGACTCAGAGCTGCCAAGTAGTACGGATTTTCAGTATTTAGTACTGAAAAATAACAATACTGATGGTTTCATGCAAAATACTGATTTCTAATGTTTCAGTTTTATATCTTGTCCAATGGTGTTTCATTGAAAATACTGATTTCCTCTCCAAAATGCTGATTTTCTGCTTTAGAAATACTGAAATGTTCTTATTCAGGTGGTAGCTCTTCACACTATTGATCATCTTTTGAGCCACTGTTTAAACTGTTGAAATTATTTGACTATTCACACAAGACTATTGATCCGCCCTTGAGCCTCTGTTTAAACTACTGGAATGATTCTATTACATCCCTGAAGACTCTGATTGAGCTGATTGCGATCAAAATGATTGAGAATTCAATTCAGCATCCAATAACAAACATATCACCAGACTTGTGTTATGTTGGTCACAACAAACTAAACAAGTTCATGAGACAACTCTTTAAGAGAAATTCCAGTAGTTGCAGTAAACACCGATTTCATGAGAAAGTCTGTAAAAAACAAGGCTTAATTGTCAGTATATCATCAAGGATCTAGATCTGGTACAGTTACATAAACTGAACTTTGTGAAATCTTGAAATCTACGCTGAAAAATGTTCAGACTGAAGATCCCCATACAGATAAGTGCACGTGGGACAGTGTATAATTATTGCTTGGAATGTTGGGCCCGACGCTCTACCAGAATCCTGTGCTTATTTGCTGATTTCTCAGCAATTACACAATTTCTTCCAGAATCCTTTGGCACATATACGTTTTATTTATACAAACAGACACTTTGGTGGTCATTTAATTGGATTCTGTACGAACTCATTTTGATATCGTTACCAAAACTAGCATTTACCTTTAAGCTTTTGTTTTGACTGGTACTGTTTCGGTTTTTGCATTACAGACCTCTCAAATCTCCCTGATTGTCCAATAGAATCCAAGATAATAGATGTCATGCTTACTTTGATCTTTCTGTTTAAAAGTATGATACATGTATTATCAAACATCTCACCAATTATTTTACAAATTTTCATGGGAGGATTCTTAAATTTGAAATTTCTGAATCGGCAATAAATCATAAAATTGCCCCTGTATATTGTTTGACCCTATACACCCCTCGCAGGAATGTACGAGCCTCCAGTGACCCATTCCGTCTCACATATAAAATCACTAAGAAACTGGCTGGAGATAGGACTTTTACCATAACCGGTTCAAAATATTGGAATCACTTACCTTTTACTCTTAGGCAATCACCATCTGTTGCTTCATTATAAAAAGGGATTTAAAACCTTTCTTTTTTCCAATCCAGATTTTTAGGATTGTAAGGTTTCATTTGAATATTTATAACAATTTCCTTTTCTTGTTGTGCTTTTGGGCCATTCTGGGAAAAGCGCAGTATATAAATAATGATAATAATGATAGTAAAATATTAAATGTCTCTGTTTTTTCCTATTGCCTTAGGTCCATGGTATAGGACCAACATTCAAGTTGACTGTGAGTTTACAGAACACATCCTTGAGCAAACCATCTTTAGGTCTACTCATCAGTTTCCTGTATGATGAGAAACTGTACTCTCTACAGAAGACCATGATCCCAGTAAGTGTACTCACCCTTTACAATCAGAATTAAAGCAGAAGAGTTCTAATATTTGTTCCTATTAGATTGCAACTGTGCCCTGAACTGGTGATGGCTAGATGGTAGAAACACTGCTGGTAGTTCCAAAACTTCTAACTGACTTTTCAGATGAGAACTAATTTACTCCATGCAATCCAGAATTGTAATCACCTTTTCTCTGGAATAGGGGCCATCCTATTGTGTACCCTTATCTACTCATATTACTAGCTAAAATAAAACGATGCCTTTGTATCAATCTCTCAGTATATGTATTTAATATGGAATCAGTAGATATTATTCAAGGTATAAGTTTTGAATAGATTTATTGCCTCTTTGTATAATAGTGGTTTGCCTTTGTCCTCTTCCAAAATTCTTTGCTGGTCCTCTTCCAAAATTCTTTGCTGTACTTCAGGGACTAAGCTTTTGGTCTAGTTTTAAGTACTGTGGTAGTTTTTTCCCAACCATTCAGAGATTTTATACAGAGTTATATATGTGATGAATATCTTTGTTTTAGTCTATGATTGAATGCATCTATATGAATGAGGCTTATTTTGTAATGTTTTATATTTTAGGTACCTATCCTTGTTCCTGGTCTGAACTACACCTATGAGACACTGGTAGAATGCATGAGTGATAAAGGAATAGCTGATGTTATAAAGGTAAGGTCTGGTGGTTCTGGCTATCACTTTTCACTCAAAGGGTTATGGTTTGAATCTCAGACATGTTATTGATTTCCTTCAGTCTATCTACATTTTACTGAAGTCAACCCAGATAAGTTGAATCGGTACCCTACTGGGTGGTATATGGAATGCACTGAACACCAGAAATAGTAGCAGGAGCTAAAGCCTAATACCATGGTCACATTTGTTCTACGGCGGCCGTACGGCGAGTCAAAAACAGCCGTTTTAACATTTTTGTACCAGCTAAATATGGGTGGTTTGAATAAAAATGAATAAAACAACTGTTTTCGACTCACCGTACGGCCACCGTAGAGCAAATGTGACCATGTTATTAGTAATATATAATATTCTCCTGAGAAATTTGATTCTCTGTTTTCTTATCAAGCTTCCCTTTTCACTCCATCGAAAACAGAGTAGCTTTAAATTAATTTTAACAATAGAAGCAAAATGAATGAAACTTTTAATTATCAAAGATGTATATAATGATTGATTTAACTATACTAAACAATTCTGGAGACAACCCTCTCAAAAAAACTCCTAATTGTTTCTTAAACAATGGCTCACTGAAATATAGCTTTTAAAGTAGCTTTTTTGACAGTTTGCAATAGTGTTGCTATTAAATATGCTATTACAATAAGGACATCTAATTTTCATCACAGATAATACCTTTCATTGAACATAATAATGATTATAAGATATTATTTTGTTGTAATGATAATAATAATAATATGCATTTATATAGCGCAAAAAATATTTCTATATATTCCATTGCTATATCTTTTTTTATTAAATTCCCAATGCATCTGGTGAAGAAGAAATGAAGTATATGGGCTTTAGAGCAAAGTTATTCTTTAAAGGTCTGTTTCAGAAATGGTGCACTAATGCTGGCCAATTGCATGTTTATAGAACTCAGGAAAATTGTTAGTAACATGTACTATAGCAACTCTGAAAGAAACTGTAGAAGATGCAAGGAATAGCTCCTTGGTGTATGTCATAGAGATTTAAGTTTGTCTTAGGAGTTCCCCTTAATTTCTGTTTCATGTGGTACATACCACAGTACCACATTGGTCAGATCATGCGCTCAACGGTATCCGTCAATCATATTACTCGTTTGTATTTAAGCATTACCCTAAGTCACACTAAACTCTTTTGGAACCATGCCTTAGTATCATTGAAGTATATTATTTTCATGTCCCACCATGGGTTCAAATTTAGACAAAGTAATTATGTTCTTACTTCATAAGATTGTGTTTGGTACACATTTTATGGCATCCAGGCAACAACAATAAAACAGGCACAATTTGCTAAGCTTTGCTACACCATATTTCAGCAGTGATTTTCATATTTTCTAGAAATTTCTGTAGGTTATATGCTATTTTTTATAATTCTTGAAACAGGTTTTTTATGATTTTAATGAATCTTTGTGTTTTTCTTCAAGGTATTTGTTGTTAAAGAAGGCAGAAGTACACCTATCATCACAGCAGTAATCAACATGCCAGTCAGTGAGACCATGGTTGTCGTATGAAGCTCCCGGAATGAGCCTTTTGACTACCGAGTTCTGCCATTCCCATAGGCTTGTACATGGACCATTCTGTTCCAGTAGACCATGGGTTAACTCATTGACTACTGATTTTCCGTGAAACCCTAAAAGCCTGGTCACACCGCCCGAGCGTTGTTGGAGCGGTCATGGAGCGGAGAGAAAAAAATCATCACCGTTCGCTACCGTTCACCATTTTCGATTTCGATTGTTTTTTTTCCGATTTTTTCCCCCAATTTTGTAAGCAAAATTCAACCCTCTCTCCCTACTGCTCCACGACCGCTCCAACAACGCTTGGGCGTTGTGACCAGGCCTTTAGGCTTGTGTATGGACCATTCTGTTCCAGTAGACCATAGGTTAACTACTGATTGTCTGTGAAACCCATAGGCTTGTATATGGACCATTCTGTTCTAGTAGTTAAATGGTTAAGATAGAATGACAGACCCTGATAATAGATAAAGGCAGAAAATGATATTCATGTAAAAGTTGGGTTTTGTCTTTCTTTGCAAACCCAATATATCAATGACAAATGAGTGAAAGTAAAAAGATGTTGACAGACAATGACATAAAATAATAATCTGTTTATTTTATCTAATCCCATGTTCCTCTATTCTTACAATTTTTTACGAGCTATTCAAGTCATAATCATTGGAGAGCATTATAACCTTGCATTAAAAATAAACACAAATGGTTTCAGGATGGTTCAATTTATATTGGTAGAATTAGCATTGAAATAAAGAAAGTAGAATTGATCATTTGTTTAAAAGCCTTGCCAGACCAGATTGTATCATATCTTTTGTGCTTTATTTTGAAGAATGTCCAACCACCGGGTATCTGAAATATGGACATTGAGAATTCATGCGAGGTATGTTTACTGAATGTTCAGTCAGAGTCTGTGTATCAAGATAGTCTGTGGTTTGAAACCAAGTTAATGAGCTAGTGCCTTTGGTGTCATCATGATCAGCTCTAGATCTAGCTGGATCAGATACATTACAATATCGATTGTCAAATTGTTTTATGCACAATGGCTGACCAGTCCACAGTTTCTGTCTGATCCCGCTAGATCTATCATTGCTGATTATCACATTCTTCTGAACCTAGGTAAAACTTCTGCAATGAATTTAAGAAATCTTTGAGAACTTTCCATGGCAAATGAGTATATGGCAGCAGAAGTTTTGTGGTAAACTTCACCCCATATCTTTTCTTAAGGTGTGGTGTGATGAAAATGCTATTTTTTTCTTTAGTGTGTCGCTAACCATGTTTTAGAGATTGAATGATTTTTTTTATAGACAAGGTACATGTAATAAATCAAATACATATAGTAATTACTAAAAATTTTATGCATTTTCGATGTCTCTTCAGGCTTTATTAGATACATCTATTATTACCCTGGTCAATGGTATGCATACAAAAGAACAGAATTGTTTACAGAGTTTCTGTTTGACTGAATGTTAAATGCCTAATTTTGGTATCAAAATAGGCATGGTTAAAATCTTCTTTCAGGAGTGGGAGGAACAAAGATGTCACTGTTTAACAGACATATGTTCTGCCGTCATCCATGTAGTATTATTTGCTTGTGGACAGTGGCACATTAAAAACAAAATGTCCTGATGTATGTCCTTTCAAGTAACTTTTGTCTGTTTGCTTCAACTTTAAAATTGGAGAAGCATCTACTGGTTAGATTTATCCGTCCATCCTATATATGCATTATATGATACCTTTGCCTTGTCTGGGAATGAGTTGATAATCATTGTTACATGAAAACATTCATGAAATGATTAGTATCAGGGTGCATAATGACTGGTTACCTGTTTGGGGTGATAAATCAGATTCTTGGTCATTTCATTCCTATTCAGCTAAATTCTGGTAATTTCAGATTGATTTGAATGTTTAATGATCGAATTCAAATTTAATTATTAGTCAAAATTATATTGTTGCAAATTCACTCCCAGTAGATTGGAAAAAATGAGGTGTTTGGCTTAATATCATGCCTAACTTTTGGACAGGTTTATTCAACCTTGTCCTATGGTTTTAACATGGAGACATTTAATTGATATTCATGATTCAATTTGTAAACAAGGATTGTTATAGGCTTAATATTGAGTTTGATTTTGCAATTAATTGTATCTTTTAGTTTACAAGGCCTATTTTTTTATTCCAATAATTGAATGCATTAAAAATATATATTTCATATATTAATTTCTACTGTGACCCTATGGAATAGATAATGAATTTGGTACTAATATGCCAAGATATTGGAGAATTGTGCTTTGAAGTTGTGATGGAGATATTTCACCTTGAAATTTTATTGCAATGCTGTTATGTACTAATGAATTTCCATTTTTTGGAAGTCTTGCTTTGCTTATATATTATACATCATCATTTTCAGTAGTTTGTGAAGACTTTGGTATTCAAATAGAAAATATTTAAATCAGTTATGACTTGATTTTTTTTCTCCCTGCCTCTGTTCATATTGAAAGAGTACTTTCTGAATATTTTTCACATGAATATATTCCATGGTATTTCTTTGCAGTATAACTTATTGCTATAAATGTTGTATTCTAACTTAATTTGTAAATATATATATTTCAACTTAAGAATGTATATATTGATTGTTTCATATCATAGTATTCATTCATAGAGATTAAAATTTTATGTTTGAACTCATTACCAGTTGTGAATGAGGATTATATTATTTAGAGTTGAAGTTCACCTTGACACCAAGTTGGTTTGAATACAACCATAAAGTGAGAGAATTTAAAGAATGTTAGGCAAAATTCCTTCAAACAAAGACATAGTAAATAGTTGATATTTTTTAGGTTAAAACCTAGAATTTGATGTCACATGCAGGCAGTTGTCCTCTATGTCTTGAAATGTAAATACCATAAATGCTCATTTTTTTATGGTTGATGATGGCTGATAATATATTTCTTATGGGAGCATGTATGAAATAATGTGTCTAATGATCTATTAAATGCAAGGATACAATTAAGTTCAATGTTCTGAGAAAAAAAACATTCTAAATCACATCACGTGATGGGGAGAGCTACTTGCATGTGATACAAAAAAAAGAGCTTTTAAAATCCAGAATTCGGTAATTCTTTAATGGATTTTTTAATCAAACCATTAGTTATATGTTTCTTTCCTTTTCTTCTTTGAAGGAAATTAACTTGAAGAGTTGTGTATGAAGCAAAATGATTATGATTGTCATGAGCGAAACTGCTCTAATTGACTTAGTAATTACAGTCGAGTCTGACGGAACAGTGGCTTCGGCTGACTGAAGTGAGTCATTCCTGTTGGATCACCTAGTGACCCATGACCTTGACAAAGAGGGTAGGTGCTACCATGACCTACATTGACCCTTGGGTGACCCTTGGTTGACAGCCGTCCAAATAGGAATAGACCAAACAGCAAAAGCCCTAACAATATTCTATTCACAAAGATGTCAGCAAATTAGCTTTCATATTGATTATCAGAATAAAAAATGAACAAGCTTCTTTTTAGCATGAGCTTTATGATAATCAAGAAAATACATAACAGTTGAGAAATCTAGTATGAAAATTATCTCTCTCTGAATCAGATCAAATATATCATCGACTTTAAGTTAACATACTTGCAAAATACATTTCTTTGACTGGAGGTATCACATGAAATATTGATAATTTGCAAAACAAGGCTTTTTATAAATGACACAGAATTGTATGACTTTGAATAGCAAAATATGAATTTGTTCATTTTAGTTAGGATAACTATATTCACTTTTAAGAATGGGGTTACATAAGAAATCTGTCATTTAGTGACAAAATGAGCAGAACATCTATCTTTCTTTCTGGAAACAGAAATGCCATATTAAGCATAAGAATGGCATAAACATTAAAAACATATAAACCAAACATTACTTACAATTCGGCATTGAGAAGAGAGGAACCTGCCTGCACTGGGTCGAGTGGCACACGCCCTTTTCCTTGGTTAGGAAAACACCCCAAATCAGAGACCTCCAAAAGCAAAAGTCAGAGTGAGCTGGCTTGGCTTTTCTTGCCAACACATCAAACAGAAACGTGTCACACAAAGAGTCTGTAATCCTACTGCTAAACTGTAGTCTACTTATTATGACAACAGAGCC
The DNA here is from genome assembly GCF_018143015.1 of Lytechinus variegatus. Taxonomy (NCBI): domain Eukaryota; kingdom Metazoa; phylum Echinodermata; class Echinoidea; order Temnopleuroida; family Toxopneustidae; genus Lytechinus; species Lytechinus variegatus. The sequence goes on from NC_054746.1 coordinate 44,404,713, forward strand.
TGCTGAAATACCAGGCAACCTATCATGCCTACAGTTTAGTTCCTATGGGTAACATGCCTATGGAAATGCCAGGTGAGGCAATTACTATGACTACAGAATACTAAGGTATACAGTTTACATCTGTACTTTGACTTTAACAAAAGAGTTATCCAGTTTTGAATAAGATCCTACAATGATAAAAATGAATAAAGTTTTTAGGCAGCTTATCAACACTGGTATACAAATGGGGAGGGGAGGGGTCATGGATCTCCCCTCCCCTCCATTGTTTATGGCCAAGAAAATGAAAGGAAAATGGCTGCAATTTGATCTTATTTTCTGAATAAGATACAAACTAAAATCCACTGATGAAATGTTCGATGAAGGTCATTTACTAATATCATTCCACAGAATTATTAGCACTTTTTTTTCTATATATCTACAACTCTCTATTACATGTACATGTATGTTGTTTATCTACATTTGCTTAACCTGCAGAATTTCCACTGAGTTACAATATATTGTGCACATTATCATCCATTACCCACTGCAGTGTATATTTCTGTATGACAAATATGGATGCAATGAACCATGCATTCCTGCTCAACTATAATTTTTTTTTATCACAGTTTGTCATTAAGAGATTCATTTATAAAGTGTAGTGAACCTTATCAATTGTATTCATTCATATCTTTTATGGATTGGCATATTCTGCGTTTCATTAACTGTTTTCAAGCATGAATTACAGTCGCTCTCTTAGTAGTAATCATACACCATTAGACCTACTGGACACCCGCTTTGCCTTCACCCTGAACTACCGTGGTGACTGTATCAAATGACCTTTTAAGGACAGTTCTCCTTCCGATTTGGTTATAGGACGATTAGAGGACATCCATAGGGATTTTTTCCAACTTAAGAGCTTGCAGGTAAGCGTCTTGATATGTGTGTTGTTATGGTGACTAAAAACTTTTCTGATTTTCTTTTCTGATTTTTATCAAGGAACGAACCTGTCAAGTACATAGTTTTGATGAAGTGATTATTAAAAAAATAATAAAAAAAGATCCATCGTACGCAAAATACAATGAACATGCTATTTTATTTCCCATAGTTATAAACAAAGATAACGAGTTTATCATTGATTGATATTTACGTTCATCATATAAAACACATTTTTAAAGGAAATGAACTTGGCCTTACAGGAAGAGAGTTTGAAAGTTTGCTGGTTCCAGAAACAAAAGGGATTTTTCTTTGCACTAACTTTCATAAGAAAGAGAGAACCAATAAATGAATAAGTTACTTGATTAAGGTTATTTTCTGGTGAATTTTATAGCGAAATGATTGACCTTAATGTCGCTTAAACAGAAATGATATTTTCGTTGCAGTTCAAAATGACGTCTAATCAGGCACGTATAATGATCTGGAGTCCACCGAGATCATTATCGACTGCGTTTGCCCGTTCGATGTCGTCCCGATGTGATACTAAGGTTTTCTGGGAGCCCTATCTAAACTGTTGTACCTTCGGTCCTAACAGGACACTTCACTGGGCAGAAGATATACCTGGTAAATCTCTCCCTCTTTTTCCGCTTTTTTGAAGAACAGGCTACAGGGGAATATTTTATCCGACAAGTTATTTGTTATCCAATAGTTGCTATAGTATAACTTCTCGGTAAATCAAAATCAATCAAAGTTTTCGACTCGTCTGATCAAAAGGGAAAATTAAAAAGGTTAAGTCCTGCCCAGATTACAATTCAAAGGTAATTAATTGTATTGTTATAGATGATGATGTCGCTGGCTTTTATAGCTTAGATTCATTCGGTCAATAATTGAACTTAAGTTTATAACGGCCTTTCTTTATAAAACCTTGTACATTAAAGTAAGCATCCGTTCACTGGATGTCGTGATCTATAATAATTCATTTTTTCCTATTTCAGGTGTCATGAATGAGAAATACACCTTCAGTTATGTAAATGAGCTCATGGGAGAACCTCATCCTAATTCACCAGTTCTCTTCGCCAAGTGTATGATTGAGGCAATCATCGATAACTTTGACGTGGTGCGATCTGATTACCAGCATACCTTTCTCATCCGACATCCTCTCAAGATGTACAGATCCTATGAGAAACTCAGTCAAGGTGTGCTTCCAATCGACTTCAAGGTTGCCTTCAAGAACATCTACCAGGAACTGAACAAGTTTTATGACCACGTGATCAACGTTTTCGGCCAATCAGCGCCTCCGATCATAGATGCAGATGATCTTCAAGAGAATCCTGAAGGGATTATTTCAAAGTACTGCGAGATGGTTGGAATCCCGTATACATCAAACATGTTAAAATGGGAGAGTATTAAGGACCCTGCAGTTCTGAATTGGGAGTTTATAGATGTAGGAGTTATTTCCCAAAACAGCTATAGTACTGGTCTTACTCTCTCAGGAGCTTTCACAAGTACGGGGTTTGGGAATGGAGTGAAAAAGACAGAAACTGAATATTCATCGGATGTAAAAAAGTGCGCTGATTATGCCATGCCTGCGTATGAAAGACTGCATAGATTACGCATCAAAGTATAACATAATCAGTAATCAATCAACTATCTACAAAAGTATTGGTTTTTTGCCAGGGGCGGCGATCCTGTGGGGCGGGGGGGGACACAGTTCACCCACCTTTTAAGCACTGAAAGAGTGCCCGCTCCCGAACGTGTACTGTGCCCCTTTCGCCTGAGGAGGACTCGTTTTATGTATTACCAAGTGCCCTTCTCGTACAAGTGGCAATTTTTAACAAAAAAGTGCCCCTCAGGAACGTGTTCTTTGCCATTTTCAGTCCTGAGAAGGGCCCATTTTATGCCGTTAGCAAGTGTGTCTTTGCCTTCTTACAGGTGCTCTTTCTCGTATCAGTACCCCCTTTAACCCAAGAAAAGTGCTCCTCACCAACTTCTTCTGTGCTCCTTTCGCCTGAGAAGGACCTGTTTAATGTATTAACGAGTGCCCCTTTGAAACAAGAAAACACCGTTTTCATTTTTATGTTACTACTTTTTAAGAAAAAAAAGAATAATCCTACCTGCCTCTCCAGAGTCATGTTAGTGGGGTGGATAAGCAGTGGCGTAAAGACGGGGGCTCCCCCCCAAAAAAAAAAAAAAAAAAAAAAAAAACTTACAGATTTTACGTGATTCTACATATCTGTCCCCCTCAAAATGTTTGACTCATTACACCACTGTAAAACAGTCATTTTTTCTTTGTGTTAACATAATGCCCTTTTCGAAAGAAAAGGTGTCCTTTTCCCCTGTGCCCCCGCACTTTCAACTTCGCTCCGCCGCCCCTGGGTTTTGCTTGAAAGTTTATTTAATATTTTCTACATATTATCTCTGATGTTTGTTGTCTAGACCTGTTTAATCCTCATCATAATAATTAATTCCTTTTCCATTTACCCTCTGGTAGTTAATCAAATAGAACACAGATGATATATCATCCTTTCGTCTAATAGTTTATTGGAGAAAAATATAAGAATTTTGCCAACCTAACAACACAATGAGTTTACCTATACCATCAATCCAAATTTCCAATATTTGAAGTGCTAACAACTAGTATACAATCTTGAATAAATAATAACTTTCACATATAGTTTGTCTGATTTAATCTACCTTATATCTATCTCTCTTATTATTCTTTTCTTTTTCAAAGAGGTTTTTTTCTTGTTAAAGTTCCATTTTAAGTTTGCGTGGTTTTAATTCTGCAATTAAGATTAATGTAAATATTTTTACCAGATTAAGATGGGTTTAGAGTGAAATTTGAAGAAGATTTGTTTTGATGGAAGATTTGTAAACTCATTATGTAAAGAAAATATTTTTAAAGTTAATAATTTAACTCCATTACCCCGCCTTTGTGGACACTCGATAGGCATCTATAGAACCGTAGATCACAATGTAATCATGTCTATGTATTTTGTATATATCATGGTGACACTGCTTTTATAAATTAGATTACTTTGATCAATCCTTATCACTGGAATCCTCTAAAGGTTTTATTTCATTTGGCCTTCTAATCCTTGTAAACATTTGTTTTGGTTATCAATATGGCGTCATTTCAGTCTTCCTATCATGGGAAACTACAAATCATGACACAATTCAGTCAGAAAAGTTTTAGCTTGTTATTTTTATTTTGTCAATTTTACGATACAATTATCCTAACTAAAACTTTGGTGTTGAGTGTAAAGGCGCAGAGGCTATTTTGTGTGTGGGGGGGTGGAGGTGTGTGTGTAAGTGTGAGAGGATCTCTAAGTGAAAAAAAAATTGCTGTTTTATCTAACACGTGATCTCATAACTGGGTGATCAATTTCAACATGCCATTGATCAAGGGGTCACCTTTTTTCAAGTAGTAATGGACGAGAAGAAAGAAGACAAAAATAAGGAAGAATAATGAAAGAAGGGTCTCAAAAATATTGAGCCGCTTTAGATTTTTAAAAATACGTCACCTTTATGTCGTCTTGCTTCCGACTAAAAGTGAGAAAAAGAGCGAAAGAAAGACAGAGAGAGAGAAGGAGAAAGAGAGAGAACAAAACGCGAAGAGGTGATACGAGAGAGAATTTAAATTTGTGACCTTTCCCATGTCAGTTTGTATTATTATCTAATATTTGCATAATTTCGGTCAGTAAATATCTGCTACTAACGACCGATTCGATGTTTGATAAAATTGTATTCACGCCGGTAGCCAGGTCGGATATATATTGCTTTTACCGTGTAGCTCAGTAGTAAAGATACTGCGTAAGTACACTTTTTTATTTTGTAAGTTTCGTTTCAAAAATACCAATATCAATCGATTGTTGTACTGCTGTATCTACCCCCCCCATATAGACAAAGAGGTAATGAAAATATGTGTTCTCTTTTCATATTGAAGCATTTAGTTATTTTGTGATACTCTCATATTTTCACGCTGAATACTCTTTATCATCTTTGCATGGCCCTGGGTGGAATCGGAGGTGTTGGGTGTGCTTCCCATTGGGGTGTGCTGCTTGTGTTATTTTCCATAGGCAGCACCTCCTGGAAATCTGGCAGATATGGAAAATAGTAGAAATTGAACCCAAATCACTTTCTCATGAGTAGTGAAAACTTTCTCCTTTTTTGGCTTTTCAAAATTTTTGTGACCAAAATGACCTAAATTTTATATTGAAAATCTTTTTTTTTTCTTCCTTTTTTAATTTCTCGAATTTCTTGTGACCAAAATGACGTTTGCTTTTTCACTTTGTATTGAAAACCCTTGCTGCTTGTCATATTTAAACCAGCACCCCTTGTCAACAACAAAAAATGTTCCCAGGGTCGTGATCTTTGAAGACTACACCAGTGATGAATCATACGCTATGATATCGATGTGAAAATGTTCGATAAAATTTGAGCATGGAACATATTGTTAAAGTAATATGGAACGATGTGATCATATTTCTTTGTGTACAAAACATAAATTACTGACCTATTGCTTATCCCAGCTAAATTCTCAGCTCGAAAATGGGAAATAAGTCGAAGGTCTCTTGTACATAACTATCAGGTAGTGAGGTGTTTTTCATATAACCCTATAATCCCACAATATTTTCTTGTAATATGCATCATTAGAAACACCATGAACAAAGTTCAAATTCTATTTGCATTTAATGGCCATAATAGTGGAACTAAACCAGATATTGTTAGAATAGATTATGGTTCTGTATACTGCTCGACTTCAGTAAAAATCGGATGAAAAATACTTTGTTCAAGTAAAAGCATCCTGACTCAATGATACCAACCGCGCAAGTAGCCCTAAATTAAAATTGAATTACGTGTGTGTGTGGGAGGGGGTCGGCGGGTGTGTGTATATGTGTATTCATAAACGTGTTTCAAAGGTATATAATAATTAATGTCAAGATCCGAAAGACGTGATACAGGGCTCGACTCACGAACATCTGAATCAATTTGCGATCACACCTAAAGCGATAAAAAGAGTGTGGAAAGAGCACAAAGACTGTAGAGTGTTGGGGGACAATATACATAACAATGTAAAATAAAGCAGAAAATTACTTCATAAAATTGAAATTGTTTTGTCTAATAGATGATCGACGACCTACCAATGAATCTGACTGTTCTGACGAGCACTGTTTCCAAATAGGCCTTGTATTTTTTAAGCGAGAGACTTAAGAACTTGAAAATAAATTTTATTCAATAACCTCTAACAAGGAACACTTTTTATTCCAAAACTTTCAAAATTTTAGCCAAAATGTCATCCGACCAAGCCCGAATAATGATCTGGAGTACACCGAGATCATTATCGACTGCGTTCACCCGTTCGATGTCAGCCCGAGGTGATACCAAGATCTTCTGGGAGCCTTACCTAAACTGTTATAGTTATGGTCGTGATAGAACATTGCATTGGGCAGATGATATACCAGGTATACCTGTTTCCGTAACTGACTCTTGTCTTGATTTATGAACAAACACCACTTTTGCGGAGTTTTGACCTTCATGTTGATCTCATATCATGAATCATCTTAATGGAAATCGTAAAATGGATTGGGGTTTCGCTCTGGTTGACCTTTGGATTAAAATATCAATATTGACTAAAATAGTAATATATAGCAAGAAAGAAGAATTTTCGGACATTTTACACCGGCTTAAGAAAATTGCTTTTCGCGGACAAACGGTACATTAAAAGTAGGTATACTGTATGCAACATGCCAGGGGTGGCAATCTCTCCCAAAAGGTAGGGGGGACAAGGTTCTGGCAAATTTGACAAGCAAAAAAAGAAAAGGGTCATCTCGTCCGAAAACGCACGTTTTATTCACATTTTGAGTGATATATTACTCAGCATCACCAAAGACCCAAAATACAAAATAGTAGGGGGGATATTTGATATTGTGTCCCCCCTACTATTTTTAGTAGGGACAGGGGGGACACGCCCCCCCCCCCTGTCCCCTTGGGATTTCCGCCTATGCAACATGCCATGTTCATACCACTCCGTTAGGTTTTGATTTGGTAGACTTTGATAAGAAATCATTAATGTAAATATTATACTCTGCAAACTCATAATTGGTAAATATTTCCTCTTTTCAGGAGTGATTAATGACAAGTACACGTTTAACTACGTGAATGATATGATGGGAAAATTTCAATCAGACTCAAAAGTTCTCTTCGCCAAATGCATGATCGAGGGGATCACCGGTAATTTTGACGTCGTTGCACCTGGTTACAAACACACTTTCCTCATCCGACATCCACTCAAGATGTACAGATCCTTTGAGAAACTCTCCGAAGATCTAGTTCCGATCGACTACAAGACCACATTCAAGAACATCTATCAAGAACTGGAGAAGTTTTACGACCACGTGATCAATGAGCTTGGCCAATCAGCGCCTCCGATCATTGACGCTGACGATCTTCTCGCGCAACCTAAAACGGTGCTTTCAAAGTATTGCGAGTTGATTGGCATTCCATTCACACCTAAGATGTTAAAATGGGATTGTGTAGAAAATTTCTCCGTTCTTGATTGGGAATGCACGGATGTTGGAGCGATCACAAGACCAGAACATACTGAGGGTCTTACAATGTCAAAGGCTTTACAGAGTACAGGTTTTGGAGATGGCTCAAAGAAGAAAACAAATTATTCCAGCGAAGATTATTCTGATGACGTGAAAGAGTGTGCAGAGCATGCTTTGCCTGTATACGAGAGATTATATGACCTCCGAATCAAAATTTGATGCACTCTAACAATGCACTCTAACTTCCACACGGTCTAGTTATACTCCAACAAAGATATAAGTTTATGATGAAAGATTGACTTGACCTTTTTCGGGTGATCAGAATTAGTACCCTGACTTACTTAAGTTGGCTATTTGATATTATTTTCATTCCGTTAATACCTTCAAATACTACCATTATCGTTTACTATATGAATGCTAAGCAGTGCCCCTTCCTCAATGATTGTAACTGATTCTGCCATAATGATTTTTTTCCAATATGTAGATCGTGTAATTCCATTCCTGCTGATCTATGAATAATATATTCTATCAATATTCATCTTTGTTAAGACTTGTCTTAGCTTTTTCTCTCGTATGCTGTTTGTATTAACACTGTTGCATCGCTTGTACATGTTTGGGTTATTCAATTATATTCACCGTATTATTGGACAAAATATTATATCATGATTATGTGTTTTAATGTTATGTGAATAAATGATATGAATATAAGTTATTCTTATCATTCAGGACTAAGATAATAAACATTATACCCTGATATTATCATGTTAAGTTATGTTCGAATGAATTAAAAAGATGATCTGGCGAATGAAAAAAAAAAGTTATGACATGATTAATTTGGATATTTGAAGGGACTGGATACTGTTAGCACTAACTCTGTCAAAAGAGATCCTATAAGAACCATAAATAAATGCGACCTTTCTCCTTCTGTGATCAAATATTATCTGATATTATATTGACATAAAGCTGGGTTGGTAAACAGCATCTAGAACCGATACATATTTTTGTTACACTCTACATGTGCTAGTAGCCTTAGTGAGTATACTGCTATATCTTCGTCTTAAAGTAAGTGCTGTTTCGATTATTTTTCCTATACTAACTTATTGTTAAAGATGGCTTCAAAGGTGCTATAAAATATGAGAAACAAATAATGAAAAAGCTTTGGCTTTCAGTTTGAAACACTAGTATATTTCATCGTACTGTACCATACTTCTTCCGTCGTTGAATAACGTGCTTGTGTTTGTGCTTTCAACATTTTCTTACCTCCTAATATAAATAGATTTATGCTTTCACATAATAGGTTAGTGTTAGTGGAAAGGTAATTCACAACAACGTTCGTTTGTTGCTTTGAAAATGACATGCATGAACAACTGTTTTCAGAAAAAGATAATATATAGATCTCTCATTACAATGTGTGTTCAATTCGCACTCCAGTAAAAATGGCGAATTTATTCCTTTTTATGGCAAGTATACAACTTGTTAGAACTCCTCAAAAAGGTCACAATTGCCTTATAAAATGACCAGCCAAAATTACAAAATTACAAATCTCCCTATTAAGCAAAAGGGCAGTTATCACTCTGGATAAGCGCCTATAACTCTAACCAGGGGCGGATCCAGGATTTTCCAAAGGGGGGGGCAAATTTTCCCGAGGAAAAATTTGACAAGCAAAAAAAATAAAAATAAGGTTTCACTTTCAAATGGGGGGGGTACTCTTCTGTTTTAACGGTGTTTTACATTAAAATTTTAATTGTGCCCCCCCCCTCCGGATCCGCCACGCCAGTGCCTCTAACAATAATCAGTTAACGAATGCGTATAAGAAAAATTGGGAACAAAATTGGTAAAGCTTGGTAATGATATCATGTGAAATGTCTGGATGTATAAAAATCAATACAATTTCTTTATAATTCCAATTTGATGAATAGCATTCCCAATACCAATCCCAATATCACTTTTTAAAACATCCCTATAGCATATTATTAGATATGGGGAAATATATCTAAGACTCCGCAAAGTCGAATTTTCAGTTTAACAAATTAATGTGGTATTCGAAATATGAGACAATACTGATAAGAAATCCATCAGTGAAACGAAAATCGTATAACAGCTGTAATTAAACTACATTTACAAAGGAACTGATACTTTTGAAAAATTATATTCTAGCTAAAATGTCATCCAACCAGGCCCGCATTATGATATGGAGTCCACCGAGATCATTATCGACTGCGTTCACCCGTTCGATGTCGTCCCGAGGTGATACCAAGATCTTCTGGGAGCCTTACCTAAATTGCTATAGTTATGGCCCTGACCGCACAGACCATTGGGCAGATGATTTTCCGGGTAGGAATAGAACATTGATTTTACTCTAATCATCTCCACTCACTAAAATCATCTCTGGTCACTTCAATTTGCATCTTGCTCTTCAATGGGCAACTCCATTACAGGCTGTCAAAAGAACAAGAAATCAGAGACACAAAAGTTAATGAAGTACCCACACACATAGGGGGTCGGACAAACATATTTTCATGAAATTGTCCTGGCTAATGATAAATAAATGATATCAAACTTCCTTGGTATTGAGACTGCATGAATCATGACGATATTAAGCCTTGAGTGTATTCTTGTAAGCTGAAATGTGTCCTATGTGTAGTATATATTTGAGGTGTCTCAAATTAAGAAACTATCAAATAAAATCCTGAGACTGTTCGAAACCGGGAGACAAATGTTTAATAGAATTCATCGCCCCATCAATACTCTTTCCCACCGACCACCTAAAGGAAAAGAACGCATGTGTCTACTTACAAGAGAGCACCCGGTGATATTGTTACGATAAAAGGGATACTTCAGAATGCTCCCAGGATATTCGCTCTCTACAGGTTCAAAATGTAGCAAGCAATCATTTAACTCATTTAACATTTCCAGAAATATAGCTACACATTAATTTGGGAACTTTTGCCTCATTAAAATACATTTAAACTGACTTCAAGGAAAATCTAATCATGGCGATACCACAATGTCCGTTTTTCTACGTATTGATTAGATGGAAACGAGATTATTGGAAATCCAGTTTAAAAGATTGGATTGTTCCTGAAGATTTTAACCAATCCAATGGGAACAATTATAACATATGATAATCTTGATACAAATATTTTTTACTTTTCAGATCTTCTGAATGACAAGTACACTATCGATTACGTTAATTCACTAATGAAAGAACCTCATCCGAATTCGAGAGTCCTTTTTGCCAAGTGTATGATTGAGGCAATCCAAGGAAATTTTGACGTAGTACTACCTCATTACAGGCATACCTTTCTCATTCGACATCCTCTCAAGATGTTCCGGTCATATGAGAAGCTGACAAAAGGTGTAATCCCCATAGACTTCAGGGTCACATTCAAGAACATCTATCAGGAACTGGAGAAGTTCTACGATCACGTGATTAATGAACTTGGCCAATCAGCGCCTCCGATCATAGACGCGGACGATCTTTTAGCGCAACCCGAAGCGGTGCTTTCAAATTATTGCGAGCTGGTTGGTATTCCTTACACACCTAAGATGTTAAAATGGGAAAGCGTAAAAAATCCTTCTGTTCTTAACTGGGAATGCATAGATGTTGGAGCTATAACACAAACAAAATACTCTCAGGGTCTGTCACTATCAAAGGCTTTACAGAGTACAGGTTTCGGAGATGGCTCAAAGAAGAAGACAAACGATTCAAATCAAGATTATTCTGATGACGTGAAAGAGTGTGCAGAGCATGCATTGCCTGCATACGAGAGATTATATGACCTCCGAATTACAATTTAAAAGACGACATAATAGTTTAGTTATATTCCATGAAAACTATCATAAATTAACTTGACTTTTTTGTGTGGACGATAAGAATTACTTTGGATCAGTAAGATTAGGGTGACTTACGTTTTTCAATCTTTTTGCTGTAACGAAAATTCTTTCCAAAGCTTTTTATAAAGATGTTTTTATGATGTCGCTTTGCGAAATATTGGAATAACTTTTGCAATTTTTATATTGTGTAACATTTTATCATAAGTTTTTATAATATATGATTTTATCATATTTTATCATATCATTTACTGTATGCAACGCTCTCTTATTTAACTTACTGCATTGCTTCATATCACGGTAAACATTGTCTAAATTTCAAAAGAAGACTTTACGTATATGTGCACAAGTAGTAAATACTATGTTCACTCTGCTCCCTTTTTCCCGGTTAAGAACTTAAACTCAATTAATAAGCAAATTCATTCACATTAAACTAGACTTCGTAACTTATTTCATTTATGCAAAGTAAAATCCTGTCTGTCAAAACAACCTATAAGAAATACCCTACAAATTATTTTGAATAAAATACCATTAATGATACGTTTCATAAAATCAAAACCAACTTTTACAAAAAGATAAAATTTTAATTTGTACCCAAAAAAGCATCAATGATAATTGACCCACCTTTCGTTACTTGTTATTTTTTTTATTTGTTTGTTTGTGTTTCTTTTGTTCTCTGCATTTTGTGATTTATAATCTATGTTCTAAAATATCAGTATTAAACATATATTTATTTGTGATAACTTTTATTTTACAAAGCCACTCAGGGTTTTCCAAAGGTCCTCCTATTTCATTATTAATCCAATACAATTTAAACAATGTTTATGTATAACTGCTGACATTTTAGTCATTGAATGCTGTACAATTCTACATTGTTTGTAATAGATGTATGAATATATATTTTTTATGAGAATGGAATAAATGATCAATCAATCAATCATTCCTCTGAAGGTAATTTCATAACTTTACAGTGGTATTCACAAATGTATAACGAAAATACCTACCACCTTAATCGAAGAAGCTGATTCTATTGCCTGGGATACTTAGAATATAATAAAAGCATCTTATATTGAGGAAAAAACAAATTCTTTATTTTTAGTATTCGTTTGGTCGTCAATGAATACTTAGAAACTATAAATGTGTTTATTTTTTTAATGGTAGTAAGCTTGTATATTCACTCTAAATCTGGGGAAATTCATACAAAGGGAAACTAGCAGAGGACGGCATCAGTTTATCTCACTACGAGATCTGAATGGAAAGACGCCATCTCGAGACCAAATGCTACCTTTTAATAAAACCCGCTCATTCTTCTACAAAAACCCTCTTTTTAATGAAAATGATGATAACAAACGTAATATGATCACCAATATTTAGTTGAACAGTCAATTAGTGCTATGTAACCAATCCATTTTGATAGTGTTTTGATCGCTCTAAAATAACTTTGCAATATCTCCCCCTCTCTCCCTTCTGAGTTCTTTCTCTCCCCCTCCTCTCTCTCTTTCTCTTTCATACACACACTCACCCACCACACACCCCCTCTCTTTCACACACAGACACACACGCGCGCGCTCACTTGTTCTCTCTATGCATTTTCCCCTATCCCCCTTGTTATTGTTACTCCTCTGTCTTTTTGTTTCTTATATCCTTTTGTTTTTATATTTGTTCATCTCTATTACTGCATCACTGGATTTTTAATGTGTTACACGGTGATCTCAACATGATAACTTGCTCGTTGGGTGTTTTATTCCTTAAACATTACCATCCAAATGTTAAGTTGTAATTGATTAGATGTTCATTCTACGTGGAACAATTAAAATATGATGAGTATCCGCTTGAAATCAGACTAAATACTTCAGCCATATTACTGCTCGAAAGCCTTATCATATGATTCGAAATGTTAAAAAGAGAATATTAATGTCGTCTTGTTTTACTTGTGTTATCATTATGATGCCTCATATTAACATCTACATCATAATTTATGGTGTTATGATGATTTAATGAAACTTTTCGTATGGAAAATACATGAGATATTGCTTCGCGCTCACATTTATAATTTTGGGTATTTTGATATACCTTTTCATATTTGTAAAATTAAAGTTAAGTGCTTTAATTTCAGTCTTTAGTACTATCCTCTTCTAGCAGCCGATGTGGAAAAATGTAAATGATATTTTTATTCAGCCAACACTAGGCAGCCTCGAACCATATCACGCATATAGCAACAAGTTATAATTGATCATTATGTTAAGTATTTTAGTGTAATCATGATAATGTATGTTTCATCACAAGGTCCCAAGTCATCCATGAATTTCTCTTGCTGTATTCTCGTCTGGATTCTCGTCTTTCTGGAGGTCATCCAGAGAAGGAAACGTCCATGGATTCTTTTTTGCGTTCATAATTCACCTTGGGTGATTATTAACTGTCATCCCAATGAGGAATAAGGCAGTAGAACTCCATGTATGATTCATAGTCTCATCATCCCTTCACACTAACTCATCTCCGTCCCATGTAGTAATGTTTTCTATATATCTAATGCAACTTTCATAATATCCCAAAGCCTCAGGAGAAATCAGCATGGTTTTGGTGTTTGCTAGCACATTATATACGACTGAAAGCCCTCAGATTGTCACATTCCAACACCTCTTCTGATTTATTGATCAGATGAAAGTCACCAACCATTACTCTCACTTCATCTATTTATTTCATCTCATCGGCCCGCACCACGAAGTGGTACAGGATTTTCTCACCATTAAGGACCCATTGGCACTCCTACAATACGGAAAGTGCTGTGGCGCTTCAACCGCAAGCCGACAGTTTCCAATACGACTCAGTGTAACAGAAAGGCTCGCAGGATTGGAACAACCAATCAAGGTTGCATGCAGTCACAATTAACCGACCATTTTTTGTTCTTTCCAACTGACAATTTCGAGACCCAGACACACCACCAAAATGCATGGTAGTGCGATATGACGTGCCATCACAGCTAATATCATCTGTTGATATAGTTTGCTTCACTATATTTCGGTCAACTGTACTTTTTAAAATTTGTATAGGATTCATGAGCCTGAATGCACTTGCCGCTAAATCATCATGGGTTTATTGCCCATGACGCATTTCTACCCATTTTAACATTATATACGGCTCTTATGTGACGCAAAATCCTCTCGGAAAACTTGTTTTAAGATTTGAGATGATCAATGAAATTATTGACATTCATATTTTGACAAACTCTAGTATTATTAGATCGTAGTGCTGTAGTAGAACGTTGGCTTTAAAAAAAATGTGAAATGCCATTTAACAAGGCAAGTTGAATTATAGATGCAAATCTATGTTGCTTTGCAAAGCCCCCTTAAAATTCGACGAGTCAACCCAGAAGACCAATTCTGGGAGGAGTATAGGATCGAGCATGATATGTATATTTAACTACTGGCATATATTGCCACTATGCAGCCCCCCCCAAAAAAAAATAAAAAATAAGTTAGAAAAAGCAGGCAGAACCCTTATTTAGCAATCGATAGGAGAAAAAGGGATGAATGAAAAATATATATTTTCTAGTTTGTATAAAAGTTTGCAATGCTCTAAAGTCACCATGACTTGAGCAGTAAGAATGGAGTAAGATGGGGGTCGGATGTAAGGTTCATTACTAGATATTAATTCTGACCTATGATCCTTGATGATCAATACAGCACAAGGGAAACTTGTATTAAGTTGTACACAGGGAGTGGACGAACACTTGCGGAATAGTTATAGCTGTGGGTTGGTGGAGCTTTGCCATTTTATCATTGTGAGCTTAAATTTAGGTTTTATCACTGTCTTTCATAAATCTATCTTTAACTTTGAAAACATTTTTAAGAAAGGAACACCATTCAATTGATTTTGTTTCTTTTTTATCTCTTCCCATTATACATGTATAGCAAATTGTAGAATGTTGGAAATCGGATCAACAACTTTGTGATAGAATGGCACTGAGTCTGAAAACTATCATCATGTTACAATGTATTAATATCTATAAAATCGGTTGAGGTAACATTTATTAGTCATTTCTTAAATGAAAAGGATTAACCATTGACTGATAGTGAATAAGATTAATTTTGTACATTGGCAATACACGTGCATCGGTTCACACACAGAATGGCGGCATGCCTAATACCTTTGATCAACCATGTCACGTGTTTGTTTCCAAGATACTGAAAGTACTAATAGAAAAGATATGAGCATAGTGCAAAGGGGATGATCCATTAACGTTTCAAATTTGCCATGAATAAAATAGAATCTCTCTCTACCAGACGGGTAATATTTCTCACGTTCTCCGTGTTTACGCTGTGTTACAACGTCTCACAATCACCATGACAACAAAAGAAGGAGGGAAAGCAAAGTTAAGTGCAATATTGATAAGAGCATGGAATCGCATGAATGATTAACGGAGCTCATCATCATTATACTGCCTCCTGCAAACACCCAATGGTTGTGGCGTGTTTGTAGGACACCATAGTCTTTAGAACCAATCTATTTTCCAATCAAATTACCTACACATTCCCCCGTCATCCGCCTTATTTCTATCTGAACAAAGGCATAACAGTCATGCAAGACAAAGAAGTGGTGAGTCTACT
Source organism: Lytechinus variegatus (assembly GCF_018143015.1). Classification (NCBI taxonomy): domain Eukaryota; kingdom Metazoa; phylum Echinodermata; class Echinoidea; order Temnopleuroida; family Toxopneustidae; genus Lytechinus; species Lytechinus variegatus. The sequence goes on from NC_054746.1 coordinate 44,420,617, forward strand.
GATGAATACAGACCATTAATGATTTAATCGAACTTCCAAAGCACCCATTTAGCTGAATAAATCATGAGGATTGAGTCGACGATGAACTCTACGAGACCTGGTTTCAATGCATGTATAGTTTTATTAAAGTAATCTCTCTGATTTTGCTTTATAAGACAATCATTGTACCAATCACCATCGGTAAAGATCACAGGAACAAACATATTAAAATGTAATCAACAAACACGATCTTGAATGAAGTCAAGTATTTATTCAGTGGAGTGTTGTACTTTTGGTCTATTGAGAATGATTATATGAATCAAGAGTTTAATAGAGATTTTTGTTGTTGCTATAATTTGGAACGGTGGACTTTATCAAGATGAAAATAATGTTAATCATGAATAATAATAAAACATTGATGTTACTTTCTTATTATTTTCATTGATTATCATTAATAAAATTAATGTTATTATTATTACTAGTAGCATAATAGTAGTGTGGTAGCTATCGTAGTATATTATCAAGCCCTTGCAAGCAATTGATAGAGGAACATTATTGTGTCAAGAAATCTGCTCTCGTTGACAAAGCAGTCGGCGATAAAATCGGCATTTGCATTCTCGTGAATTAAACTAGCCCAAGTTTGAAAATGGTTTACAAAAACCTGTTTTAAAATTTACTTGTACTATCCTTAGGATAGTTGTCTCATCATCATCATCATCATCATAATAACGAAGAGAATAAATAATTATTGTCACGGACAAAAGCAGGTCTTCGTGCACTATACTAACGCAACCAAGTACATACATTATACTTATTTTCATTTAAAAAATCTAAATAGTAAATAACGTCATTAAAATAGAATACAAAGCAAAACTCTGAATAAATCAGTATTTTTGTTTAGGATATATTAATTTGTTTTCATTGAGAGGAAAGTGGTTTACTTCAATCTGGTCAATCTTATTCACCAATCCCTTAGAGTGTAAATACCCATTGCTTTAGTTGAAGGACAGTGCGTAAGGGACCCCGGAGAAAAATAGACTCGATAACAAAATTTTGATTGATTCTTATGCATAACCCGACCCTTGAGGAAAAGCTTTCACGCTCTTCCTAGATGTTATCAAGCATTTGTTGCAACTGTTTACAGGTCAAGGAATGATACCATCCGAGGAGTGTATAGTTAAACCCTGAGGTTTTCAGGAAAATTGTGCTATCATTAATCATTTTGCAGGAACATGATGTATTTTACATTATACTTTTGGAGGGAATGTAGTTCCTGCAATTGGCCTACTAGTCTGGAATCATTTTTGAAAAAAAAAACATTTTAAATGTGTGAGAACATCTAGCCTTCACACCGTCGCCTTTCATGCCTACCGTTATAGCAATCTTTATACTTTGACTGTGGAATCCATTATTACTCTGAGGAAAAGAGAGACGGCGATATACCTGATTATTATTACCTTTATTCTGTGAAAAAGATGTGTGACACAAGCTTTTTAGCATATCTGTATGGTAATTTTTATAAAATAACTCACAGAATCGCCTTTTCATTTCCATGAAATGTTAGTCCCCTCAGCAAAACCAGCCCTTTATAATCTTACTTTTGTTGTATAAACTGGCTTTAGTATCGTAGTGACAGCTATAATACCCTGTCAAACATGTGCACTCAGTATACATGAATGAAATACAATCATGATATAAGAACTGGGTATGGAGACGTTTCTCCCCGTTCATCACCCGAAGGCATACCCGTTTCATTTTGAATGCACCCCCAACGAAGGTCGATAAGATAGATAATGCATAGTCTCCACTTTCAGTCAGGTTTTCAAAGTGCAGTAAGCACAGTCTCCAAGGTATACAAATATTCTGAAGATTAGCGCTCATATTTTGCACGCTTTTATGATATTGATATATCTTGTATCACTATGAAACCAATTACTCTTCTGATTGTATGTTAGTGGTCACGAATGTCTAAGTAATGATGTATAATTTGCTATAAAGTCTTACGAAAAAGGCTACAATTAATGCGCAAAATAGATGTGCGCATACGATGAGCAGGAAACGGGCAGCGAGTGAGGCTAACGCAAGAACTGTCAAAATGTGTTTGCCGCCAAATTGGGTTCCGAACTAAGGAAGGGCAGACGATGCGCACTCAAAACAGAGAGAGTGCTCACGGGACGCAGGCCGGGTGATGTGATCTCTAAAAACTGCTTTTCGAATACGCTACCCCCAAACACATGGCTCTCCTAGGATCCGTTTTCGATTGACACTGGTTTTTGAGGATATAAGAAACCCCTGCTCTAGGCCTTGAGTGCAACTCTATGCCATAATGACACGAAAGAATGGTAGCTCAAGAGATAATCTATCATAAGCTGAAGAAACAAAATAGGAATGGTCTGAATTGAAATCAAAGGCCAAGATGAGGCCGTCATTGATGTTGGCTTTGTGCAATAATTGTGGACTACGGAATTAAAACGAGATTAAGGGAACAAGATGACTGAGGATACGAGTCCAACGCCACTCGAGGTAAGATACCCAACTATTTGATTATCACCACGAACAATAACGCATGTTTTGAATCATTGAATAAAAATACTATAAGTTATGGCTCTATAGGATATTCAATCATTTTCACTTGTTTTTATCTGAGCATAATGTACGTGTCTTTATAATTATTTAAATCGGTTTCCGAAGTTGAGCATCGCTGTCAATTATAACAGAATGTATCTGACGATTCATACCAACTTAAAAAAATATTTTTAAGATTATCGATACCTGTTTTTCTTCTTTTAGCATGTCTTAGGTCTTCAAGACTGAAGCATATAGATGATAATAAACGATTTTGCAAGATGTATTTTATAGCATCAATTACACTTTCCACTTAAAGAATATCACTGATGATTATATTTCTTCAGATATTCCTTTACCATTGATTCATATATGTATTTCGAATCACCATCCTGATCTGGGATAATCTCGATTACATGAATCATATCCCAACTTTATAAGTAATTTGTTATAAATATCATCATTAACGATGGGTATAAAAAAATGATATAATAAAGTAGAAATAAAATCATATGATAAAATTCTCTCAATGGCTATTCTATCATTTTCACTGGTATGGATTTGACAGCCTGCAGAAGAAAAAAAATCACTTGATTTATGATTAATATTTTGAGTTGCATTTAAATGCAATCTACAGTAGATATGAACCTGTTGCTAGATCCCATCAACGCTGATTTTTATGCTGAACAATAATACATTTCACTTTATTCATAGAAATGTGATTTTTTTTGTTTTAGAGACTTCTAATGTCAAAATTTTCATCACATTTTGTTGTTCCTTGAAGAATTGTGCCGTTTACCAGTATTCAACCCTACTGAATATTATTGTTCAATTTAGTATAAAATATTGTTAAAATTGTGCCATTCAGTCCTTAAAAATCTCATATTGTTTTACAAGGAACAAAGTGAAATAAATGGGTTCATTCGAAATTTATGATATTTTTTCGCTTGATATTAAGATTTTAACTACTGAATTTATTGCTCCATTGTTATTGAACTGAATAGGCGGTCAAGGCTTTATTTCAGTAGTTCAATATTACAATTTCGAAATTTTGCCAAGCTCCTTTATCCTTTTGATGTTGTATTGATTTCTGACAAATAAAACACTTTCGAAAAGTAAAAAATGTCACGATCTGCAATAAAAAATGCTATTTCTTTCTTTCTTAGTTTAATTTGCACATCAAAAAGCAATAGCGGATTTATTTTTGCTTAATGCTGAATTATTTCAATGTTCAATTTCAATTATATTTTTATTTTGTAAAGTATTTAATGAGATGAATTGAGGTTACAGGAAAAAATGTTAAGACAATAATACAGGCTATTCATCACACCTACGCACGAAGCAGTTTTGTTGTTCTTTGATTATAATAGTTGCGAAATACAATTATAATCGGTAGTAATTTGTAATGTGGTGTAACTAAGGCATTGCAAACTTAAGCTTTTGCCATGATATATGTATTTTCCTTGTAAGTCCTGAAATTAGAACGCTGATTTTTATATACATACAAACACCTCAAACACGCACACTCACACTAACGTAGGCGCCCCTTCACCAATCAAGGCACCAAAATAAGCCAATAATTCCATAAATCTAATCCACATGATAAATAAAACAGTCATATGATTGAAAAATACTTTTCGCGGGGTTTCAATATTTTATTCGTTTGATTACAGAAATGCCGCGTGATTCGCGTCAATAGAAGAACCCGAAACTGGAAGAAAAAAGCTGATAAAAATGGGAGATGCCGGTAATAAATTTGTTATCCTAAAAGCTTTCAGGAACCCTTCTAGTTTAAGCATTAGACAATGGATACTTGGCTGAAGCCCAATTTTATCACGACTCCCTGGTGTATGTCTGTGAATATGTATGTGAGGGATTAAGATGGATGGATAATGAACAGGATAGTCCAAATGGACATCGTTACTCTGAGAGTGGAAGGGTGGAGGTCGATTTCCAAAGTAGTCTTTGAAAATGGGCATCTTTTAGATGAATCAATGATAAACCTATCAACATTACCACAGACAGAAGTGAGAGCTATCTGACTGAAAGAATGCTATTCACCCTCACACACACCGTGGTGTATATATATATATATATATATATATATATATATATATATGGGATGAGGGTCATCTCAAGCGATGACGCAGGGAACCATTCTTAGCTTTAGCTTTCGTCTTTATTAAGATTTCGTCAGAAGCATTCTGAAAAATACAAGGGAAAACAACATCCAAGTTTGGCTAATAATCACAAATTAATGCACATCTTTTGAGTGGACCCTCATCTCGTTATGTTACATACTCTCATCTCAAGAGCGTTTGGTACACGTAAACTTGGCATCTCAATATATGTGATAAATAAATAAATAAATATGTATACATACATAAGTGGGAAAATAGTTGAATAAATTAGTAAATCAATCAAATAGTTAATCAATTAAACTATAAAAAACGCACGTGTGAAACAAATCATATATTTCAATAATAAGTTTGAACGCATCGCACCCTTGCTTTACTCGTTGTCGAACATCATACCCTCCCCTTCCGTACAAAGGATCTGCTTATGGCCATAAATGTGTAAGGAACTGCAAACAGATTATGTAAAATGAGAAAGGAGTACCGTCAGATGTTTTTAAAGCAGTCAAGTGATGAGTGATTCCTTGAAAATGAAGGAAGTTTGCTCTAAATACGGAGATTTGACGGATTGTGAGGATAAACAACAAAATCGAAGCTGCACTGATTGCGAATCAGTGTTGGCTAAAAGCAACATGTTACATACACACAAATAAGTTGATTAGATATTACAAAAAAAAGTGTTTAAATTATTTTGTGGAGGTGTAAATATGAGTTGCGCATATGAAGACCAGAAAAAAAAATTTCCATGGTCCTCATGGAAAAAGTTACAGGAATCGCCAGATGGATTCCCCTTTATCTAAATAGTGTTATAGAATAGAAAACCGTTTCACGAAAGGAAATTTACAGTCATAATAATACACAAATCCCTCATTTCAAAATCTTTGTGCTCTATATTCTGTGGATATCAAACTGACCAGGATTGTGAATATACAATATGATTGTTTAATAAAACAACGTCATTAATTCATGATTAGACAAAGAAGTTTACATTCTTTTAAGTAAATTATGACCATACTAGAGTATAATCATGAAATGTTGAGAGGAGCTCTCTGTTTTCCATGTATCTTTTGTGAAAGTTAAAACAAAAATTAGAATCGTTCTGTTCATGTGATGTTCATATCCGAGCTTTTGTCGGCGCTTTACTGTAATATGCAAGAGGAATTAATCAAAGTGTAGGCTTCTCGCCGTTCTAATCTCATGTAATGCAATATTCCAAGGCCGTCCTCTTTCCTTTTTGTATATTAAAATCTAGCATCACATTTTCATTGTCAGTACCCAATTTCATTAATGCACAGTACAGTGTACCATTAAAGCAACAACATGGTTGTATTTCTATGCCTGAGTCATATCGTATATTCTGAGCCAGTTGAAGCGAACTGTTCTGATTGTGGACATGATGCTGATTAACTCATAAACTTTATCATGGTAGTTGCTAACACGAGTTTATTAACATTAAAGCTACGAGGGCGCACCGAGTGCTTCTACATAATATGTATCTCTTCTTTTGTGCATATTTGGTTGAAAGTGACAAATTAATTATCTAATTACAAACTTAAAAAAATAAATGAAAATTACATTGTTGAAATAAGATCTGGATTCATATCTGGTTGATTTTAGTTTGTCAATACGAATTATGTCACACCACAGTTTTTAATGTTTCTGGAAGGCTCACATTTGAATGAATGCAAATAAAATGGATCCTTTTCCCCCATTTCCATCTACTTTCTCATATCTCCGTCTCTCTCACTATCTTCATTTGTCCCTTGCATTCATATGCAACATCAAGTATACATTTTACAAAGATATGATAATCCAATGCGGCCTTCTTGTAAAGAAAAAAATATTACAGAGAATTTCTTCTATAGACCGTGAACAGACGGGTAATCTTCAACACGACGCTATTCAATACTTGCCATAGTATCCAATCTCAGTGTGGCTTCCTACACCTGTTCGTCACCTGCTATACTTCATAACACATCGCTCTCCCGATCTCTTGTGGGTTTGATGCATGGCTATCTGGCGGACCTTCAAGGTTTAGATGAATCTTCAAGTGTCATGCTTTAGCTTGATGTCACGTCTTTCATACCAATCAACCATGACAAGTGTCTAACCAGGGAAATGTATCCTGCTGAAGCCATATTGTTCTGTCATTGTGTGTCATGGAATTGTCATTTGTAGACCATTGTGTCTTAGTCTTCGGTCATGTGATGGCCCTTTTGACGCCATTTGAACATTTTCTCATGGAATTTTAATAAAATTTCAGTTGGTTATGTTTCTACTTGGGCCGTTTGAACAAAATTATTTTTATGTCATTCCGCACTGACAAATGTATAAATTCATTCGTTATTAATATGTTGTAAGGTTACCCGTTTCTGTTTTTTGCAGATTCATTCCTATTATGACGTTCATTTCAAATGATAGAAATGACCCTCCTCATAGAGATTGATAAATTTCTAACTATGATGACAAATCAAAATCTAACAAATTACTGCAAGCTTTCTTTGAGCAATCAAAATGAATCATGTAAACTTTTCGTCGGTCTAATTCATAAACAACGAAAGGCATAACAGAGCCTCCATTTAATAACGGTGTCGTGTTTTAACTGGTCAAACACTTACCTCCCTTGGTTCGACACAGTGCAACCGTGACGGTACAAGGGAAGGTAGTTTGAATACAAATTGTTAAAGTGGTGGATTGCTAACTCACGTTCATGGATACCGTTACATCTCGATACGGAGTGTTCCACTAATCTATGTTTATTCAAGTTCCATGGCAGAACCAGTCGCTCAAACTATGAAACCTTACCTTCACATACCTCCAAAAGGGAGAGAAAAGCGAATAAAAAATACACGGCGACTCATATTTCTGCCCCACTTGCGGATTTCATTTCCTTAGGGACAAATTGAGGGGACCAAAAGAAAAATATGAAATAAATCTGATCAAAGAAAAAAAAGGTGAGAACACGAACAGAGAATGTAAAGATTGAGGAATAGTTAATATAGATAACCTGAATGTACTAAAAATATGATGGACAATATGCATTTTAATATTTTTTTTCGAATTATTGAAGTATGCTCATCCTAATAAACAAATTATCGAATCTTTTACTATTATCAGATATAGCTTATATTCTGCTTTGGTTTTAAGGTCTATATTTCCATATTTCCACATGGTAAATATTATTTTATAATCATGAAAAAACGTACATAAATATTTAAATCACTTCCCATTTGATAAAAATGATGGATTGCACTAAAATACAAGTAAATTCAAATGATTTATTATCAACATTGGTATTATATTCATCATTACTTTTGTTATTATTATTATCATCATCATCATCATTATTAATATTACTTTTAATATTACCATTATCATTATTAAAATGATTGTTATTATTATTATTACCATTAAATTATGAGTCAATAACAACGATTTGATGCGTCCATCTCTTTCCAGAATATCCCAGATAATTTCAAAAGATGTTATTTATTCATAACTTCCTACATCGCTACTCCTGTTTGTTTTGATTTTTTATTAAGACAGGTGATAACAGTATCATCGTTTTGAAGGCTACCCTTCCAAAGAAAAAGAATGAGGAAAGCGGCCAATTTCTGACATGATGGATGCGACATGTTCGAAGTCACCTTATAATCCCTTCATATGTTCATCAGTATGTTAGGGGAAGCAAAATGCATGTTGATGATGTAGAGTGATATTATTCCTATATTACTAGTTTAAAATATAATCATGAGTTCGAATTCAGTCTGTAATTTCTTACATTCGCTCATTGACTTCTGGAAAGAGCTTTTGATAAGTTCATTTGCCTTAAACGTTATTCAAATAAATAAATCTTAAATATTATTTTCATCATTATGATAATAATATTGATAATAATAGTAATAATTATAACTAATGTAATAATATAATAAAAATAATCATAGTAATTATAATGATAACAATGATAATTATTATCATTATCTTATTGACCTCGAGATGGCATTGTAGTAGAAGACGTAATAATGATAGTAGTAGTAGCCGTAGAAGTAGCAGTAGTAGTAGCAGCAGCAGAAGCAGCAGCAGTAGTAGAAGCAGCAGCAGTAGTAGTAGTAGTAGTAGTAGTAGTAGAATTATTTTTGAAAAGTTATTAAACCCATTTTTTTGCTCAATATATGTAAGAGATTTACCTACAGGAAAGTAAGAAGACACACGGGACCATGGTTAAGGAGGAAGCAGACAATGTACTCATGAATGCATAGAGATGCGGGATTATTGATTTATGTACTACAGTATGCCTTAATTCTACTGGCGTGGAGCATACTTTGTTTCTTCATCTACTTGTAGCACTGTCCTTCCATTGCTATACCCTACATCATAACCCGAAACTTAACGTGATGTATGTAGGCCCATGTCAGCAGCCCCTTCTATTTATACCCCAACTCGCATAGTTATATCCCCAGTGTCTATCACAATCCTCCTCTCCATCTTTCGTCGTATTCACTTATTAACTCCAACTTTCAAATGAAATGTGATGAAATAGAATCTCAGCCAATTGAATTTCGTTTTAAATTGATTTTTGTCGAATGCTGCGGATTCGAGTCTTGTATGTCGCCGCCTCCTTGTCATTCATTGAACGAAAAGAGAAAATGTTTAACCTCCCTCATCCCAAAACATCAGGATCTGGATGCCGAAGAGTCTGATATAAATCATCTTCAGATCTTCGAAAGAGTTGGCCCTCTCTCTCTCTCTCTCTCTCTAATCATATTCAAGCTTCCATTGCTTTGTAATCAATAAAACGTCTGATGTACCCAAAACTTGTTTCGTTCACTTGTTTATCAGTTATACAGAAGTATAAACACGGATCCGTTTTATTTCACACACGCTCCTTCCATATTAAATTTTTCCATCCGTAGACGAAACTTCTATATAACAACTGCCCGATCATAGTATGGGTCTATGATTAGTCTTTAAACGATAGCTTTGTCACAGGTCATTATGCCACACATACAATGGAGAAAATACGATAAATTTCTGTAAAAATCATCACCCGATCATTGTCGACCAAGCCAATAGTTCAAATTCTCTACCGTGTGCATTTTTATCATGTTTAACTTTACAAAAAATATATGAATTTCATACCTCAAAATTAAAACTTGCATGAAAATTAGAATAGGTATACATGGTACAGCGTTGGAAAATGACAGATAAATAATCTAAGAAGACAATCCTGATAAGTCCACACGGTACTAGTGAATGAACAGATGGATTCATTTTGTATATTTCCACGAATTCATTTTTTTTTATCAAATAATAAGGTATGATTCTTCTTCCACACAAAGGAGCCAAACACTCCTTCAACTTTTATCAAAACTGCCTTGCAATTTACATTTCGTCTTCAGTTGCACGATGAGTTGAGTAAACCTCAAAGCCGTCGTCCTTTTCACAACTTGTTGAATATTCGCTACATCATACACTGCCGCCAGCACTCATTAAGGAAAGCTATATTATCAGGACTAATTGGCGCACAGAGTATCCAACCCTCAAAAATCTGCCGTTTAATACCGTTGCTTTAGATAATTGCACATTATAAAGCTAATCACTGTGGTATTGAAATGAGTATGTAGCAGGATCATCCCTTCCTACCGCTAGCTCTCTCCCTCTCTATCTCATATACAGCGAGACCCATTGCTTTAGGATATGGCGACATAAATTGAACTGGATGGCTTGTATTGGCCGTGCCTGCAAATCCCACACATTGCCCAGTAGCGCTTCTTTAGATGCGCTTCATGGCAATGCAAGGGAGAGTTCGGTTTCACGCGTGGCTTGGGAGACCACTAATCAGATATATGGGAATCCATTATTACCATCATCATCGAAACCAGAGCTCTGATGCACCCCATCACCACAGATAATGTACCTTAATTCAGAGAAAGGCAGAAGAATATTCAAGCCTTGTATGACACGACCAGAATAGTAACAAAATCAATCTCGCGTGTACTTAATGAAAACAAGGCTGGTTCGAGAGAATATCAAACATAATACAGACAACTGATTTCATGCATGCATAATTTAGCTGAAATTCACAATGAAGGTTCTTGCAAACCGTAATCGGGTGAATGATATAAGGGAATGATGTTAAAGCATTCATTCATGTGAAGGTGTATTTTTGCATATAGGTCATTTTAATATATTGTCAAAACATTGAAGCAAAAGTGGTTTTACGCTTTATAGCTTTTGATTATTCGATTTTGGGAGTGTTACATAATAATATAGGGTATTTATATTGCGCACATATCCACCCTGTTAGGTGCTCAAGGCGCTCCTTTATTACCCGGCTAAGCTAGGCGTTCATAGCGCACACAGCTTTTTAAGGAACTACTTCCTACCGGTACCCATTTACCTCACCTGGGTTTAGTGCAGCACATTGTGGATCAGTTTCTTGCTGAAGGCCATGGCTGGGATTCGAACCCACGACCCTCTGTTTCAAAGTCCGAAGACTAATCCACTGGGCCACAACGCTCCAGTTATACTTACGCATTAAGTATAACTGGAATATAGTTTATGAACCAAACGATGTATGTTTCATATATGTATAAATTATGTCTATTGTAATGCACAATGTTTGAGATATTGATGAAAATGTAAAGCATATAGTTATCAATAAATGAGCATTATAAATTTTTTCTACGATTGAAGTCAAAGTTATTGTTAATAAAACGTTCCTTGTGAACAACCTTAACAAAAATAAGCTTTAAAAGCATTCAAATATGTTTTATATTATTAAATTCAACATTTGGTAGAATGAAGAGCGATTGCTAATATTATTATCTTTTCCTTGGCACCATTTCTCTGAATCAGCTTCTGTAAGTGTAGCCCACTTAGCAAGGATTCATTCTAAATAGCATAACACGAAAATGCGGACCTTTAACTTTGGCGGAGTTGACTCATAAATTCGTCCTCGTAGTCCAGGGAAAAGGAAGAAAGTTTATAGGTCATTGGGAATAGCACCAACCAATGAATTCATTTAGAGTGGCTATTTCAGCCTCCGTGTATTTTTTTTCCTTTTTACTCTGGGAACGGGTCGGTAGACGGCAAACGGAAGTGGTGATTGGTGGTCAAATATTGAGTCAAGAGGCCGATCTCTTCATCTACCCTCCGCCAATAATGTATCTAGTTTCATCCTAAATTGGAAAGAAGGAGATAAAATGAAGACCTTGATCTACAAAGAGGTAAATGACTCTGCCCAGGCTAGCAATGAGTATCTAAGGCATCCGTTTTTTTGTGTAAAAGGAAACAGTGGGGTTTCCCATCGTTATGTGCGCACAGACACAATAGTGCCAACTATGGTTTTGTCGATTTTTTTTTAATAAGAAGGAATGATTCTCTCTCTGAGCTACGTGAGCTTACATCTTTAAGATCAAGAACATTAATGAGGAATGCAGTTTTACAGTGAAAATATTTTAGCATTTAAATGTGTTTTTTCTGTGACCAAAAGGTATGCAAACACCAAGATGGTAGTTTTCATAAACATGTAGATAGTTAGATTCAGACCAGAACAAGATCTGGTAGACATGGTAGAAATGATTAAAGTAGGCAAATTAGGTAATCGTATGTCAGCCTGGTAGGGGCAGATGAGAATAATCTCAGTACCAGATGTAACCGTATGACTAACGGTGATACCAAGGTCTGGTCCTGGCTGGATCTTTAGAAAATTGTGCAATATTTAATCAATTTACATTGTATGCTTTTTCACATTTCTTGTTTTATATAATTGTTTTTAGGTGACAACTACAGTCAACCACAGGTGACCATGTCAACTACAGTAGAACCATTCTCATGATAATGATCGGCTCCACAGAATGACGTTAAGCAATAAGAGTATTAGAAAGAGACCGTCCTTATTTAACATAATCATCTCCGATTGCACACACAATTCATTTCTACTTATTGAGTACAAAGAGCAACAAGTAGAAGCTGGAAGAGTCGTTATGATAATAGGGTGAAGCACAAGGCTTCTAATATTCATGGCTTTATTACGCATCTCATCCTCTCTTCCGATCACTATCATTTGCCACCTGGGACTCTTAACGCACGTATACAAGATGTAGTTCACATTGCCACAATCTCTCCCTCGCACACCGTTCATCCACATCCATGTCAACTTAGAGGGTTCAAAACGTGTTACCAATGCAGTGAGAAAGTCATCGAATTCAAAACTGACTGTGTATCTCCGGGCAGTGAGGTTAGAGTTGATGAAGAACTCTCACGCTTTGACGCTCTTACAAAGAAGCATAAAAACAAAGGCGCCACTGCAGATCAGTGGCAATGGACTGGTTCCCTAATGAAATTCTTCTTGACAAATCAGTCGACCTTGAATATCGTCTCCTGTTTTCGCTTTCGAGTATTCATTCAATGACTTTTACTTATTTTCCATCCTTACTTTCGTCTTTAGATGTAAAAAAAAAATATAAACAAAATATGTGTTCAATTCATTTTAATGCAATGATCGTTTTACTCTTCTATCTATTAAACTGAATGAAATTAAAGATGTGAGTGCGTCACCATTGGCATCCCTTTTTCGAGGTATTATTAAACTGTCGCATTAACCATGAAGAAACGGCTAACACTTTCTAATATAAAGATAAACTATCTCCCGATCATCTTCAATCAAATCAATAAATCTGTTTTCCTTATCCCTTCGGTTAAATGTGAGAGGATATCAACACTGAAAATGAGAAAAGAGTTGACGATTGGATTTCAAATGTCAAGGTCGTACATGGAACGAACCTTGAGGCCCCGGAGGATGAAATGTTGTCTCTCAAGATTTAGACATGAATAAGATTGCAGAAAATGCATTTATTTACGGGTGATTACCTCATTGAATTCTCTTGATCATATCATTCGGTTCTTTACGTAGCCCATAGCCAATTCCTAGAATAAATATTTTTATATGACAAAGAATAGAATGTTCCGAACTGTACCCGTCTAGATAAAGTTTCTTTTCATACTTTGCACTTTTAGAAAATTTATCCTTAAAATAAAAGAAGTTCCTGCAGCAGAGTCTCGAGAACACAATGTAATCTTTAATTAATTATCATGTAAAATTACAACTGGTATTTGGTGTATGGAACCTTACAAATTTCCTTAAATAAAACAGCCTTTTCCCCTTTTTAAACATACCTGTTCTGTTAAATTGCAGAAACATTCATGTTTTATGAATTTACAGAATGATTCTGTTGTTGCTTTCTGCATAATCTTTTTTTTTTTAATCCGGGCTTTTTAACAGTGTGAGCTAAATAAAATTTGTAACACTTGCTATTTTAACACACACCCATCAGACACAACGTTTTCGAGTAAGCCAAAACGTTTCCAAACATTAGATACTATTTTCTTCGACAATATTGATTTTATTCTTGGTTAGATTTTGTTTCACAGTGATTTTACATCAGTACGGATTTGGCAGGACCTTGGGTGTAAAACATGCATTCTCATTCGATCTTCGATGTTGTTTATCTCTTGGGTATAAATATTACAGTAGCTAGACCCACAGTGTAATTTGACAACGATTAATCACGTGTACCACCTGATAATGGATATTTAAGGATTACAAAGTACCTGGCTGAAAGCAGTATCTGGAACAGCTCCGCCAGAAATCTAGGACAACTCAATAAGGGGTTTCACACTTGTAGATCCTAACGTAAGTGAAGAGGAGGCATAGTTTTTGGTTTCATGTCGATCTGCCTTTTAATAGCATTGGAGTATAGCCTATGCTGCCATTTAATGTCAGGTTCTTGACTTGGTGACCCAGATTTTTGCTTCAAAGCCCAAATAAGACATTTGTAGGGGTGACGACAATAGGTGGTGTCAGTAATCATGAATTTGACAAGTAAGGAATTGAAATGTATTATTATTTTTACCCATCAACTTTTGAATCACTTCTGTATTTATGTAAGCAAAGCTGCAAGTTTATTTCTCAATAACACGCCCTACTCTGGTCTGGGGAAAAATTAAGAAAAACGGACACAACTGAAAATGAAAATTATTAAGTGCATTTAAACTCTATCAATAAACAATATATGTAAACAATCTCTAACTATCTTACGAAAGAACGTGTTAAAATTCTAGCGAAAAATGTAATTAAGGTTAAATTCAGTAATGTGGGTATTTAAATTTACTTTTCTATGTCACATATCGTACGTTTTCCCCGTATAGTCTCTGATTTAAAAAAAACATCTCAATTTCTTAGTAATAATACTAAAAATTGAAAATGCAGTTTAAATCTATGTGTCGGTATCATGCCAAGCTCTTTGTAATTTTTCTGTCAATCCGAATTTAATCATGAAACATGTAATTGTGAAACCATTTGGATCAATTATGGTTTGTCGATATCAATTTTTGACCGACTATGTAATGATCACTAGGATATTTATAGGCAAGTTTTCTTGTCTCCTCTGCGGTATCGCTTTATTAGATGCCCAGTCAGAAATCAATTATTTGTCGATTTTGTTATTACTTATTGGTCATTGCCCCCTTCATTTTACACCGCACTTCTAGTTTCTGTGTTGTATTCGCATCAAATTTGAGTATATTATCTTCTGCCAAGAAATACATGATTATTTATTAGCGTGTTGAAGGCATCCTTTGTTATTCCAAATCCACTAGATTAACGCCCACCTTCCCGTAAGGTGACAGCGAAGACCTTCCTCCCGTTATTAGCTATTCCAATCACTCCTTCAGGTTATTTATCGCTACTGTTTTAACAACATGTTTATCAAGTGAAATAATTAAAGAAACGTGTCCACATATATATTGGCAACTTAACTAAATTCTCTAATGTGAATGTAATTAACATCGAAAAAAATAAATCTTCGATTACAAATATTTGTTTGCCATTCTCTTTGAGAGATTTGGGTCTTAAGCTTTAACCCGTATTCTGAACCTGTGGTTTCATTATGGACATCCCAACATTTCTCTTCCACTCATCTTCGTCATCTCACAAAAAGAATATTAAAAGATAAATCATTCCATGACCGAGGTGAAACCTAATTGACTGTCAACGAAATGCAGATTGCAAAAAAGGTTAATTGATTTATTGAATCATTCATTCCTTTTTTTTCAAATATATTTGCTGATTTTCATTTACATGTATAAACTAATGAATGATATCATCTTTGATTTATCTATTATGGTAAATATATATTAATCAACTAAAACTAAAGATCAGAAATGTAATTTTCCGTATGTTTGAATAGTTCGTTGCAATATACGTTGATTTCATAGCAAAAAGTATAATAATAAATCCACTAGAAGGATTTATCGGAGATTTATATTCGCTGAAGTTAAGTTGTGAACAAAAGTAATATTTGCAGTACTTGTATGAATGACATCGGAAAGTTGAAGATAGAGAATTGTGCCATTGAATGATGTGTAGATATATAGGCCACTTTCCGATCACTTGTTTCTAAAAAAAATCGATAGTATATTACAACGTCTGTTTTATATTGTGTAGTAAACTGCAACACAATTTTTTTGTGCCGCATATTGAATATAAATTAGCATCCTCAAGTTCAGTCTATTCATTATTCAACTCTAGTTCATCTAGCTATGAGTCAGAATATTTGCCGTTGCATTTCCTTGAATATCTTATTAGAATCAATTTCACTATTTAAATACGTGTTGAGTTTGACGTCGCATTGAACACTGGTGGACCACGCCTCAAGGTATATCTTTTGCGGCCTGTTAGACCGTCAAATCACTAAGTGTTTGGACCGAGTATGAAATATTTACATAACCTTAGGGTGGATTTGCACTTATTTCATTTTCCATTAAATAATCTTGAATATCTGTAGAGCCCTGCATTATTAAGCCCGAGACGTCTTGGGAGTGTGATTGAAGGGAGTGACCGTAACACTAAACGACGTATGCAAGAATCCCACATCAAATACCGAAATCATATCCAATGAAGCTTAGTTACATCTCCGATACCTTTACATGGACAGCAATCCTGTCAGTAAATGCCATCCGACAAGGGAAAAATCTGGGTGATTAATTCACCAAATATGAGATTTATGCCCTCATGGAAACCTGCCCCTCCTGTCTCTTTTCCTTGTGTTATGCATGCTGAAGAAAAGGTGTGTAGCGATGAGCGCGCATACGACCGCTCTCACCGATAAATTCGTTTTCGCGCCGATGCGATGTCGCCACGAGGGATTTCGTCTTTTCACACTGCCAATTGTATGTCATTGGTTCTTTACTTAATACCTTAGACAGAGCTGCTGTCCATTTATCAGTTTGGTTTGGACGTGTGAAGAACCTAATGGCAAAGGCATCACGAGGTCTAATTCCCGGATTAATTCGTTTCTTTCGCTTGTCGACATTGCTTATTTCAACTGTTACTATGTGCTTCGGGATGTTGTTTATCCGCGCTCACTGCATAAAGCTGTGAATATATTCGCCATTGTAATGAATAGACTGGGAAGTCCTGCAATTGCCTTTTCACGCTTATATCTTGTACATACATTAAGAAAAACCTAAAGTAAGATTAATGTACTTTGATATATCTTGCATTTTACAATCTTGATAGGTTGTTAGCTGCTTATCCTGTAACCATGGTGGTAGAATTCATTCTTCATAGTGTTTCCCACGCATTTGGTATACTGCTCACGGATTTCTGCGAAATGACACTTTACCTGACCTTTCAAATAACATTTGACATGTTTGAAAATGAATACTTCAAATGTTAATTCCAAACAAACATCACTACGAGGGCTTTAGTATAGACATGTAAAACTCGAATCATTATTGTGTTTTATTATCATTTTGCCTGTTTGTTTATTTTAATTTCTGCTATATTCCAAGCTATATTTTCAAAAAGCCTTCTCTGCACTGTTATAAAAAACAAGATTTTACAGAAGGACAAAAATCAGTCACGACGTCTATTCAGGTAGGAAATCCATTTAACTCTCTTTGTGTGTCATTCAAATTCTGCTCATAAATGTCGCTAAAGAAATTGTTTTCTGTCAAAAATCAAAATTTCATTATTCATTTTTTATGAAGAAAGGAATGAAAATTAAAGAGATTGTGTATGTATGATATTTTAGGGTCTTATTGTATACAGTTTATTGAAGGTAACCTTTGCATTGTACACAGTGGGTACTAGCACAAGAGAGGAGGTCTCTGATAAAAGAATCGATAGAGAAGGGGACAACTGATGTCATTGCTTCTTGTCCAGACAGTTTGTTCTGTGAACGAGCACGCTCTGTTTATCTTACGCACTTTTTCATGCTCTACTTTACCTAGGATCAAATATACAAGTCTACCGAAGACGTTGGGAAAATGCATGTGCATGTTTTGGGGTGTAAAATAGCACGAATGCAGTATGTACTACCAATGTTCAGGATGATTTTTGTGCGAGATATTTACATGGATGTGAGTGTGTGGGATTCAAGCGTGGGTGTGCGGATGAGTGTGAGGGTTTCTGGGTGTCGGTGAGAGTATGAGAGAGGGTGTGCGTAGGGCGTGTGTGAGAGAGACAGAGGAGAGGTTGTGTGGGTGAGGGTATAAAAGAGCAAAGAAAGAGCATTGGTGTGTTAGACATGAGAGGGAGGGCGAGCCAGATGGTGAGTATGTGGGTGAATTGTATTTATGATGTGGGGTGTGCGGGAATTCGTGTGTAAGACACTGTGTGGGTCAGACGGCATGTGAATCGGGTTTATTGTAGATGTTTAAACTGATTTAAATTTTAGATATCTTTTCAAGAATTTATCAATGTATAAGGGTAACCTAAGTCGTTAATACCACTTTCGCCATTTTGATGACTAAAACATTATACAAGACCTATACTTTTTACTGAGAAGATGCCATCATGACATCATTGTAAATAAACAAAACAAAACACTAAACAACATCAAAGATATGCATATACACTGGTAAATAAAAAAGAACACTATTCGTTGGAAGGTTTAATGCTAATTTCAACTGAAATTTATTCATACTTTGTTCTCTCTCTCTCTCGTGATGCTCAAAAAACGACGGGATTGTATCACACGCGACATAATTGATATAAGTTTTCATATCAAAATATCACTTCTCTGTGCCGGTGTAAAATAATTTAATAAAAGAAGGACATGATGATGTGACATATCTTATTAGCCTCAGTTGTTTTCTTTTCACTTATATTAGCTCCCAGGAATCGGTGTCATTTTCTTTTCTTCGACAGTCCTTACTCTGCTCATGGCGCTAAAACGTAATTATACTTGGGTATCCCTGCTTCTGGCACTTCTCTCTATTGAATTCCTCTAAGGAGTAAAATGGCGCTTGCCTGACGTCTTTTTCTTCCTTTTTGTGAGGAGCCTTTCAGATCAAGGCACGAGTTCAGTAATTCTGCTAGAGGAGTACTCTCAAGTCACCAACGTGGTCATTAGCATGTCTTGGTAATTAAACACAAGAATATAAGATAGACATGATGGGTAGCAGCAATGGTTTGCTTGGATCCCTTGAAAATAGACTGAAATTCCACGACTTCCGGTTGTCTGAAAGAAAGCCACTTACGCAGGTCCTTATGCCATCTCGCGGTCTCTATATTCATCAAGTCAGCCATAATGACCCGGGGCATCGTCCATCCTTCTCTTCATTTTCAATCTGCCTCCTTTAATTTCACGCTACTGTTTCTAGGCATTCTCAGACAGGGAGTTCTCTCAATAACGTCATAGTTAGATTGACTTTGAAATAGAACACTTCTGTTTTTCTTGGGTTCACCCTGCTAAAAGAATCGATTGCGTTATTACAATACGGCATCAATACAATTTCTATACCTTAAACTCAAGAACGTGGAGTCAATATTCACTTCACAAATTTCCCGCTACCGAGAGTGGTAAAGACGAAATAAAAACCCAGGTGTCTCTCTTTGTTATGCATTGAGACGGAAGGGGAGACGTCTCTTTATATGAGGAGTAAACTAGATTTGAACATAGGCCGTGTGCCTGTTGATGAAAGCCAATCCAACTGACTTCTTGCCGATGGTGTCTATAGCTCAAGAATAGAAAGGAAAGACGTAAGGAAAGATGAAATCCTAAACGATTCTGATCACAAACTATCGTGAGTGGGATTAAATTTTGGCGGTTCATCCGTTGGTGGACCTTATCAGAAATTCACCAAATGTTATTAAGATGTAAATCAACACGTTAGCATTCATCACAGAGGGGAAATTATCAATGTAATCAAAACTTATTGATCTTTGTACAAATGGCAGCGCTATAATTGAGTTTGAATGTGATGTGATACAATAGACTTGGCTTCCATAGGCAATCCCAATATTGGTTCATAAATCTAGCCCAGTGGCTGTAATGGTGTTATTTTGACGTCCTAAATGTGCACATTCTTCTTTGCTTTGAACACTGGTGTAAATGAAGTATAGTTAAAAGATTATCTATGATTTATTGTTTAACAGACACTTCTGATTAGTTTTATACCACACTCTTCTTGCACTGAATTTCCGATCACGCGTAACTCACATAACCAAATCAAGTTAAATCAAACACATTTTTTCTGATCGGAAGCGTTATTTTTAATTGTGTTTTTTTTTCATGGTTTTAAGCTCTATCCGATTAAATTAAACATATTTATTAATTCGTGTCAATATTTAGGTATTAATATCGATTTCATCACTAATCTTCTGGTATTCCCTTATTCTATTTTCTATTTCTCTATCCCCTCATATAAAATACTTCTTTAGCACCAGCTCTCCTGTCTCTCTCTCTCTCTCTCTTGAGATATAATTTTGTTTTTGTTGAGATATAATTTTGTGGTATTATCATTAGGGCCTATAACACAAACTTAGTATTTTATTATCTAATGTCCACTTGTATTTCCTTGGATTTCCCTATCTAAAAAATAATCTTGTGATATAATGCAAATATAAACCCTACACTTCTATCCGTTTACACTTATCGTAAATATGATTGAATTGCATCTGGTAAATTATTAGTGTTATATGTGGACATGATAATTTGTATTTGCATGTATATTTAAGTTTTGAATGAAGTTAACTGTCAATCATTGTACGGAAAATAATTAAATAAACATGACGTGTTTTAATAATGATAAAAACGCTAGTTAAAACGAAAATGATATAGCTAGTGTGGTCTAAGGATGATAAGTCTGTATACTGAGATTTCGTGAGGCGATTTTTGGCATAGACACGGCTGACTCTTTGGTGATCTGGGTCCTGTCTTACAAAGAGTTGCGATTGATCCGATCAATCGCAACTATGGAAAGTTAGCAGAATCATTATAAAAAAAGGCATGTTTGTTAGAAAAAAAAATGTAGATAATGAATGTATATCCATAAATTCATTGATTTCTTAACAATTTGGTGTGTTCTCCTTTGTTTACAAAGGACATTTTGCAAATTTCCTGTAGAAAATATTATGACACCGATGGATTTCCATAGAGTTACGATTAATTGGACCATCGTAGACAGGGCCTAGAAGACGAACATAACTCTTGCGCGCTATACACTCCATTATTGATACTCGAAATCTAACAGGGGTGCTCCCACTTATTAAAAACACACAGACTGTTATATCTTTATGTGGATAGCAATTTACATCGGGAGATTTAATTTTGTGGTATTATCATTAAGGCCTATAACACAAACTTTCTTACTTATGATTTTCATTACAGATCGAGCATGCGATCTTAAACACATAGGAGTAATGCCGAAAATTTGTTTACAAATTATTATTACCTCCTTTTTATTCACAATTTACATCGGTTATAATATCACCGCTTGTACCACGTGTAGTCAATATTTGATTTAAAATATGTAGAGAAAACAACATGGTAGAAAAATGGCATTGTTAAATATCAAAGGCGTTTCCATCTAGACATCATTAACAGATGCCATTGAATTTATGAGGGAGGATATAATCCTACGCATGTTTATTATCTACTATTTTATGATGTTGTCACGCAACGGAGAATTGGGGCACTTCTTAAGAAACTTGTTGAATTATTCCTTACGAAATATAATGGCCCATAATCCTCTACTAATGGTAGATACTAACGATACGAAGATTGTGGTTGGGATGGATACTTGAAGCAGGATGCTTACTTGGGGGCTACGGTAGACATCAGAGCGTATAGGGATATGTAGAAAGCGGTGGTTGTGGCGCCAACACTGTTTTGTAATCCTCATGATAGATGGGAAGGTACAGTGAAAAGAGCGTGGCGGCGAAAGGACGGGTTGAACAAGGGGGAGTTATAATAGCGATTTGAAAACGTTTATAGTGACCCCGGAGGAGGAGTTTAAACTTGATTCGTGAGAGCTCAGCGAAACAATTCAAATCTATGGAGATAACTCCTTCTATTTCATACACTAATGCATACTAAAATATTGTCTTGAACATTTAGATGTATCGCACGATCAAGCTATTGACATGCCAAATACTTTTTTATATTTTTTTTCTCTGAAATCACATTACTGATTGGTTAGAAGAAATAATATTAAATTACGTAAAACGAAATGGCGTGTTCATCTTCTTGAACTGTGGTAGCAGTATTTTAGGCAATTGGACATAAAATAGCCTAATCAATCTTGATTTTGAACTTTAAGGAATAATATTTTGTTTACTAATTAGCATAGGCCCCTATACCTTCTTCTTATTCTTCTTCTTCTCCTTTTTCTCCTCCTCCTTCTTCATCATCTTCTCATCTTTCTCCTTTTCTTCTTCTTCTCACTGTTAAAAATAATATAAACAACGCTGTTTACGATGTGAATTGCATAGTAAGTTGTTTAAAAAGTTTAAACAGGTGTTTAAAATCTTAACAATGCATAAATTATTGATAATAAAATATTTTGATTTAATATTTGTTGTTTAAGATTCCAAACTCTTGTTTAAAATGTTTTAACAACTACTGTGCGATTCACATAGTCGTTGTTTATATTATTTTTTTAAAAGTGCTCCTTCTTCTCTTTCTTCTTCTTCTTCTTTTTCTTCTTCTCCTTCCTCTTCTTTTTCTTCATCTTTATAATCTTCCTCTCCTCCACATTCTATATCTTCTCCTCCTTCAGTCCTTCCCTCACCCTGTTTACTCTACCTCCTTTAGTTTTGATGATTATAGCAGAGGAGATCCTGTGTCGGCGTCTCTAAGATTCCCAATATACGCTAGTAATAGTGTACATTCAGAAGTTTTCTTCACCAGTAGTTTGTGGAAACCAGCTTGAGATGGTCACATGGTTAGCAAAACCTTGTTCAAGTATATGAATAACAGATACGCAACACTCACCGTCTTTACTCTAGCATATAAGACAAGCGCAGTACTCCCATCTGTTCCTTAATTCAAGATTTATTGGTCCTCCTGCACATGAACATACGTTTATCTTATGACGCTGTTCACATTGAGACTTCTATCCACATCGTATAATGACATAAAGCGCATATTCAAGCAGTCCATTTACATCGAGTTTTTATTTGAGTAGGTGCTAGCCCAAGGTTGAGGATTGTAATTTCGGCTACATGTATTATGGCTATGAAAACGTTCTTTAGATATGGAGATTCGTATTGTTGACCAGGGTTTCACATTCTACAAATTTACATGTGATCGTTTGTTGAGTAAGCCGCCCAATACGCAGGGTCAAGTATGTCGGCATATATGCCCGGTACGCAGCAGCCTATCAATGCTAATATTATGACACATCTTACACTGATGACGACGTTACTCTCTCCATATTCAATACAATCCATCTTCTTTTTCATTCGGGTACGATTTTTAATCCTTCGAGTTTGCGAGTCGAATACTAAGAAAGGAGGTAAAATTTTAAGAATAACTTTAATTTACCAGCCACATAATACAAAAAACGACGCAAAAATCAAAAGAAAAAGAACTTGACATCAGTAATTGACAGTATTCCTATCTAAAGTGCAATTTATTTCATGTGCACGACTAATCATTGGTGACTTCATTGGTGATGATTCTATCAATTTTTGTCCTAAACAAAAGACGTATATAAAGCAATCATTCAAGAATAATATTACCACTGACAGTCCATTGTATACATTAATCCTTCGTATTCATGCAAATATATACAAATGAGTAAATCATTCATTTGTTATTGTTGCTCCCAATGGGTTCTATATTTATTCAGTGCTGATTTCAAACATATTTCTCATCCTCTATATATATGATTCTCTTTTGAATAATTGCATTGTAGATTGAAGAATCTTTATTCAATTATCAAATTTTTTTCCAAATAATATTCCAAGACTATATTGTCAAAATAAAAATAATTGGTCGGGATTTAATTTCACTAAATGGATTGAACAAAATAAAAAGATAAACATATAGCGCATAACACTTTTAGAAGTCTGGTCACTCAAATCGAGAAGCTGTTTCGCATTTCCAGTCCCAGTTATGTCCCCATTTACCTCACCAGGGTTGAGTGTAGCAGGTTATGGATGTATTGTATAGGGAATTGAATTAGCATTGTCACACACACAGACGCACATCATACACTCACATCGTCTGCAACACACCTTTAAATCCGCCTTTCGATACTCATCATTCCATAAGAAATCAAAGAATAAGATTTACCCCACCCCACCGCACAGTGGGCCAGAATGAGTTGAAAGTGCGCCAAAATTATATACCGTGTTAGATTTTTACTTTAACATGTTGATTATGGGTAATTTGGGGCGTAGAATCGACTGAACATAATTTAAAGCTGATATGACGTCACCTTGATACCAAATTTTGATTGGCAACCTATATGTGAATGGACAAATTACGCGAAACAATGTGTAGCATATAAACTTTGTGTAATGTGCTACTTTAAGATTGACCAAAATAAATGTTGGTTTTTGCTTCCCACATGCCTAAAAAGGGTGGATGAGATGCCGAAAATAATTTTATGGCATCAAAATGATCATTAATTAGATTTCTAAAAAAACCTTTAAAATCTGAAAAAAATATTAACCGTGCTTTATCAGGCTGTGTTGACTTGTGTAAAACGCAGAGTATATAACACCACGAATGTATCAATATGAGGAGGATTTTTGGCTGAAATTATTCTACAAGTAAGTTTTATCTCTGGAAGAAATGTTGGTATAGCCCTTATTTGCGTTAGCAACCTTTATTTTGTTTACATTATGCCCGGAATTCATGTGATTTTCATGGAATGGAAGGGGAATCGTCCTCGCAGCAAAATCGAACGGCAATGTGCGCTACGATGACTGCGCGGTATAAAAATGACCGTTTTTTGAACTGCTTTTTGGTGTGTTGTGTCAAGTTATATCGGCTCTAACATGAAAACGGGCAAAAACCGGCAGCTAAATTTGGTATCGACTTCAAGCTTAGACATTTGGCAAAATGATGATGATAGAATCTAGACGGAAATCCACGGAAATCTAAACGTTTCTAATGTAAATGCAAAAAACATGGATTTTCAGCCCATTTCGAGGAATAATCATCCCATAAACCTCCTGAAAGGTGTCTTTTATCTACTCTGAACCCTTTCACACGAAAAAATAATATATCAGGATTATGTGGGAGCCATTTCAGATTCCTAAATGAAAAACCTCTTGTGAAATGGCCTGTTTTTCAACTAGGTTGTCATATACGCTACATTTCGAAAAATGTCACATTTTACGATTTGAGGTAGGAAATTAACAACCTTTATGCAAATTTTGGAATGAAATATTTTGCTGAAGTATTCTTCAAAGTGTTATCTTTCAGCTGGGCATGAAAAAAATTAAAAATCTGAAATTGCCCAAAATGACTTTTGGCGCACTTTTGATTCACCCCGGCCCACTGTGCACCGGTTCATCAACACCTCTCGTTCACTCCTTTTCTGTAAGCCCAAATTAGCATCCATTTAACGCTTCGTTTTTTCCACGTCATTCAATAAGTAGTCCCCAAGGTTGCATTACGATTCCCGCCATATTCACGTCATGTTACCTCACCTGTAAAGAATCAAAATTTTTAGACCAGAAATATTTCTTGTTTCTCCTTCAATGATTTCTCTTCTGATTCGCCATCTTTCTTACTGTGATTGAGTGCCAAACCGCAAAAAGAACCGACATTTAGGTTTCGGTTTCCTTTGTTCTCATTTAATTAAATCTAATTAGGTGTACGTTTGTGGAATGAAAGAGGTTAGTGAAAGGGGACCGACACACACATAAACAAACAACCCTAATATCTAAATTAGATAAGCACCTTATATTCAAAATAAATTTAATTTCATGTTGATTTTTAATGTGCCCCGCGCTCTAAAACATTTTTGGAAGGGGCAATCTGAATGCCTTTTGGTTCAACTCACGTGTTTTTCATGAATTAATGCACTTCGAATGAAAACATGAATGAACTAAAGAATGAATGAATGAAAATTAAATTTGTAATAGATTTATATACATGTAGATTAATAATTGCCTTATTTTGCTTGACTTAACTTAAATACGAAATTAATGTGCATCATAAAGTAAGTGATCTGTAGCGACCACTATGGTTAACATACGATAAAAGCAAACTTAAAATATTTGAAATGCGCTTTCTGTGACGTCCATGTGTCCAATCGAACATATTTGCTGTATTCCTGAACTTTCGGGGTGACGTTGTAGAGAGAACATGGAAATTGGAAGATCACGTGACGTTTTCCCTTCTCCAGGGGAAAGAATGGTGACTGTGTGTCCCAATTCATGTCAAGACACCAACACAAAGCCCCTGACTCCCGACGAATCTGATCATTTCACCAAAATTAATCAGAAGACATTTTGATGACGTCTCTGCCTGAGTTCCATTCTTATCATTTTTCATTAGACAGTCGGCTCTTATTTCGACCGCTCTCAAAATCACATCTAT
The DNA here is from genome assembly GCF_018143015.1 of Lytechinus variegatus. NCBI lineage: Eukaryota > Metazoa > Echinodermata > Echinoidea > Temnopleuroida > Toxopneustidae > Lytechinus > Lytechinus variegatus. The sequence continues at coordinate 44,447,150 of NC_054746.1, forward strand.
GGTGGCTTTAAATGTGCCCACATCAAACATGTCAAATGGAATGGGACCTGATGAATACCCTTGTTGTAATCATGGCCTAATACATGCATGGTACAGCCGTGTCAACGCATCTGTTGGTTTATTCTCCAGTCTTGGTTTTCATCTTAATTCGGCATTCTCTCGGGTCGACAAAGTGCAATGATAAACACAGGTTGAAGTGGAGGAGAGGAGGGCAAACCTGGTGATTTAATAACTCCTTTTAAAACTACCGCTCGGTATAATGCATCCTAGGCCTGCCTACATCTAACTAGATGGTAAACATGTGGGATGGGAATTATGATAACATGCCTCGAAATTATTTTCCTTAAGCCAGAACATGAAATATAAAGAAGGGTTATAAGCTAGGGGCATGTGACATTTAATCAGGAATTTACAAGGAAATCAAACTACGTCTCATAATCTTAGCCTGCAGAGTAATATCAAAACAACCGAGTTGAGAAAATCATGAACAAGCTGAATTTCTGTCTTTGCCTATACCTAGTCCGTTCCAATTTTTCATCAATCCTTACTTTAGAAAGAGTACAATAATTGAAATAAGGAAAGAAGAAAGTTGGGCAGCATCGGGGCAGCATGTGAAACTTAGTTTCACGTTTTGGTGGTTGCGTCTCATTTACAAGAAGATATTCAATTGTGTTTTACAATGAGCTGTTGTCACTGTCATGAATCGTTATACAAACAAATCTGTAAGGCTGTTATCTTTCTAACGTCTGTCTGTGAGGGATAAAAAACATACTCAAATTGATCCTTGTTTCGTTTTTTTTTTGTGATCCATGTCTTCAAGTCACATATCGATTTTGAAAAGTTATTTCCTTCATATAATGGTTCAATGACGAAGCCTAACTCCATTCAAGCTCTTTCAATTCCTACAATTCATAGGAAGGATATAACACCGTCATTGCATCAGAGTGTGAGAATATGTTGTTCAAAGACAGCCTCCAACGTCTTCTCAATTTTGCCCGCCCAGAGCTGTATCATTCTCTGCAGGGCATTTCCCGCCTAAACCACCTGCTGACTGTCTTTTCTTACAACAGAAAGCGCGCCAAAACGTCACGACCACACAATCAGAAATGTCACATGCACAAAGGTAATGAAAAGTGTAGTAACACTTAAAGGTGCTCACTGTGACAGAGATAACGGAGTTATCTCTGGAGCACACAGACTAATAATGTATTATTGATGTGAAATGACATCTACTTTACAACATACGCCATCAGCCTCTCACGAATGCTCGGATTCTATTCATAATCATTACCATACTTAAAGAAAAGCATTTTCAATCACAATGCGTTAATTTGAAGAGTAATTGTGAAGATAGTTAAGTACATAATACAGGAAAATACATAATGAAGATTTAATATGACAATGGTTCTTGTAAAGGTATGTCTCTTGTGTTTATCATTAGCCTTATTTTGGTAATCTAATCAAACTCGAAATTTCTGTCGGTTACCCATTGTTTCATAATGTAATAATGATGAGAACATCTTTATGAGTCTACAGTCTAGCTACTTGCTTACCAAACCCAGGGGACGGGACAGGGGTGTAATGGGCCAATATCTTTGAGGTGGTTAGATTTGGCGGATCAAGCAAAACTTCCTTCAAAAGTTGTGAGCGAGCAAAGCGAACCAACCAAAAAAAAATCGATATTTTTTAATACCAAAAATAAGGTTTTTGGTTAGATTTTGACATGATAGTCAGAAAATAATATATTTCCATCTTTCCCTTTCCTTCTCTCCTTTTTTTCTTTTTTTAGCTTGACCCCCCCCCCCCCTCCAACGCCGCTTTGTTTTCCTGAACAATGAGAAGAATTGATATAAAGAACAAATCCCACACTCGCACTAGTTGCACTTTAAAGCAACATGTCATTTCTAGATTGAAGAGACTGCTTCAGAAATGTGAAATGCATGTTGCTGTTCTTTTAACATATCCTTGCAGCACGAGCAGGCGGGCATAAATTTAAATGAAACACGGCAGTGAGAGAGGCAGATTCCACTAATCTATAGAAAGCTATCTTGTGTTGGTAGGATTGTGGTAATGACTTTCTGAATCTTCCTCGATTGTGGGCGGAATAATGCAACATAAGAAAAATAAAACATGATAAATTAAACAAATTGTTTACGGAAATTGGAATAGTCGAGTAGCAATACTAAAATTGCATCTTCTCGATTTTAGACATCACATGGTGTACAAGTTGAGTCGTAAATCAGATATAAGGACAGAATTGTATTTCCCACACCCTCCCACACAAAATGTATTTAAAACGCATAATCAGGCAACATACTTCATAAAAAAATGTAATTGCTCTTACTCTATAAATAATCAAAACATTCTTTCTAGTATGATAAATATGTTGGAATCAACTTGAGAGCAATATGTGATGACCCTACATGGTTTCGAAATATATCCAGAGACTGAAACCTACAAAAGAAAACGGTTTAAACATGACCAGACAAATGCAAAACTAAAAGTCAATTAAAAATCAAAGAAAGAGAGAAGATGCAGAAAAACTATAATAGTCATCATATTACAGTGCTTGTTCTAATAAATTCAAATCAAAATGTACTTCAGGGAAATATTGTTATTTTCCCAAATTGGTTTACGAAACAGAATCTTTCCTTAATAGCATTAGACGGTAATAGAACATCTGGTACTATTGTATGTAGTATTGTGCTTGTCTTCCTTCGATTTGTCAAAGGCTACATGGCATCCCTATTTCAATTCGACGTAGGAGAAATATTGAAAAGTACACTAAGGTCATATAGCTTGCTTTTGTTTAGAAGTACAATGTAGCAATTTGTTTATAGTATTCGACCAACACGAAATGTCAATGGATATTCTGAGTCTATTTAGATTGATGGTATCTAGTTTGGGTTGTTTAGAATGTAACTACTCAATTGTATCGCTCGCCTTGCCCTTTATCAGCCATATTACAAGCTAATAGAAAGTGTACTGCATGCGAAGTGACAAGATAAAGAATTACATACCCTAAGATTCTGACAAAACTAGGGCATAAATTGCCTTATTAATTCCGAGTGTTCCATAAAACATTCATAATCTCACAGGGATGAGCAATTCCATGCCGTCTTCAAAAGACAGTGTTTTGTTTTGTATGTGGTATTATTTCCTACACGATCCCTACGAAATTAGTTTCATCCAATTCTTTGTTTGAGATAAGTGAATGCAAGATGTGAAGCTATAAGAATGTCATTATAGCTAGATGAAAAAGGAACAGCGTTGACAATTGCTCAAGGCGTTTTGCATGAACTGCAACGTGCGATATCTCTATCACAGTACTACCTAAATAAGAATTAGAATGTGGGTAAAAATCTCTCTTACCTGTGAGCACACACTCTTATTCTTTGGTCTACGTTTTCTTTTCTTCTTATACTGACGCCTTACTTGAAAAATCTCAGCAATTTAACACAATATTTATTCATCAGACATCTGTTGGTGCAAAGGTGTGATTTAAGGGTCAATTAAGAATGTATGTTTAAAAAGGGTAAAGGGTATACATCAAAATAAGGCAAAGTACAATGTTTCTAATTATTGTTCATCAAAATTTACCTTAATGTATTAAGGATGTAAAAAATTAGACCCTTTTTTATCTGTTTCTCTTTCAGCAAACACCGATTCGGCGTACAGCTTGTACCAGCCTTCGGGAAGAGACCCACTGGAAGTGCTTGATCTTAACCCTCCTCATGTATGGCAGTCTGGCTGTGGTATTCTGGTGTCAGACCAGCATAGTAGAGGTCATAGCTCTCAACTATCAACAGGAACCAATCACGATCAAGGATAGTCCTTGTCAAGATGGGTACACCTTCATCCCTGTTGCTTTTCTCGTCCTGCTCTATCTTGTCTACCTGGTGGAATGTTGGTACAGTGACGTCCGCATTGAGATCCAGTATCGGGAAGACGTGAGTACGGTTTACAGTCGGATCCGTAGGATACGCAATGCCTACCCAGTGGTTTGGTGGAGGGCTATCTCCTATCATTACAACAGACATACACGCCAGGTTACGCGGTATAGACATGGAGATGCCTATACAACGACTCAAGAGTATTTCGAAAGGATAAACACACACTCAGCAGCTGGCGCATTTGATTTTGGAGAATGTGGTGTAAAAGATGTTTCGAGACAGTTGAATGGATTAGAACTTCACCCTTTAACAAGGATCACGTTTACCAAAAACTTCATGTTTTTAAATGAGGAAGCGGAGAATGACTATCTATCACAGAGGTCACGTTTCTTTACAGAGAATGAGGGTCGGGATGAAAATTTAGAAACACGAGAAGGGCTTGGTCTCACTGAAGTTGAGTTCACTGATGAAATGGTGACATACGCGTGTTCTGAAAACCTTCCATGGTATGTATCAATGTCAATGTTTTGGGTGACTTCTCTATCATTGCTTTCATGGCCTTTTAGAATCCTAATATCAATGCAAACTGCAATAGTTGACTACCAAATCGAGAAATTATTTGGAACGAACTACAATAGTGGAATGATCACAGTTGAGTCTTGGACAGGCGAGGGGGCAAATGGAAATAGATTCAATACTGTAGGTAGTAATAGAAGTCTTGAGTTACTTATACGTGACAATAGACATGTTGTTCCCAGCTACTCAGAGGCACTCCTTATGGACATAGCAAATGGAAACCATCTTCGGTCAGGCCTTACACCGACTGGACCGGGTCCGCCATCTGCTGCGCAGCGAGCTAAGCACGAACACAACAGTCACGATACAAACACGAGACACAACTACATACATGGATCTTTACGTTCAAGAACATTACAAAGATCTGCGACAACAGCTATAGGTCTCTGTTATGTATCAAGTTTATCGAACGATCGAGAAGCGCAGTCATCAACGAGTGACTGGACACTGCGATCGCCTTTGACTCACAATAGATCTCTTTCCAATGGACACACACCTTCTACTAGTCTACGGATACTTCCATCCCGTAGTTCATCTAGTCACACCATAGGTATTAGCAATATGTTTAACCGCGTTAAACCATTTACGAACTCCTCCCATACGGCAGGAGCTGCAAGCGAGACTGAAAATAGGGCTGCACTGATCACAACAGATGATACCGAGCCGAACGCTAACCAGAGAAAACCACTAATGTCTGCATCGTCGACACCAAGTAACAGACGCCACAGACGACCGACATCCCTGCCACTGTGCTTCGGTAGCCAAGGAAGTCAGCAAGAAGATAGTGAAGGTATGGAGGACAGTCAGACTGATGAGAATCAAATAGAATCGTTGGTCTTGATGGATGGTGATGGTGGGGTTCGGACTGTCACGTGGCATAGAGCCAATGGATTCAATCAAAACAGTCAAGGTACAGGTGGAATGGTAGTTGTACCCATCGATTCACCCCCACCTTACGACGCTGCGCTTAATATGAACGAACCTGATGATGAAGATGCAGAAGAAGGAGAGACGCAAGCCGAAGACAGTGTTGAGACGTCTGTATAATATAATCGCAGAGCTTCCGAAAAGACTTTATTACTTTCCATATATATGTTTATTCTGTAATTATGAAGTATTTTGTTTGTTTCTGAGATTTTCTTCCTTTTGATAGTGTTTTATGTAAGCATTATAATATCCAAGGGAATAGTCGATATGCTACCAGAGAAATATCATCAGTGTTAGGTATAATAGCCTGTTTCCGTTACCGTGACCTTCGGAGGTGAAAATTCCGATGAAGTTGTACTTTCATGTTTACTAATATCTTCCTTTCGTGTTTAACTTTCATGTATTTTGTCATATTCTTGCGTTCATTCGTGCAAACGGCGATATTTCAGTCAGAACGGGATAATTTCGGATATTATATCTTTTTAAAAGTCAGGAATTTAAACAGAAAAGTAAGAATAAATCTAGTAATTCTGCAAGTATAATATCTACGATTTACTTGACGGGAGGTGGTAATCCTCATCAGGAAGAGGCAAACAAAAATGATGGTTAAAAAGAGAAAAGGTAAGGAGATCAGGGTCACCACCACTTTTGGACTGATATGACGTCATGTTTATGGCGTCTTCCCCCATCAAAATACCTGGCGTCGCTTCTCCACACACCACTGACGTTAGTACTGTAATGTTTGTTCTGTTAGTCAACACTAGTGGTAAAATACGTAGCAAAATAAATTGTTCTTTTAATTTGTTAGGTACAAATTTTCAGCGAAACTGTTTACCGATTACAGAATAAACTATTTCAAATTACAGCCCAATAGAAAGTGATAACTCATCACCATCGAATAGTTAGCTTCGAGAAATGGGGATCGGTACGGGAAGAACTTTGTCTTCCAAGAGCCTTAACTCCTTCCATATATAAGATTGGAAATGAAAGCGTGCTGACAAATACAGCTTAAGTGAGATTGAAGTGTCTGAATATCTGGAACCCCCCCCCCATGTCAGCACTCCTTGTCATTCTCTCTGTGTTTATCTCCTCCCTTCTGTCAGTCTCTCTCTCTCTTTCACTTTCTCTGTATTTTCATTTCTCTCTCACTTCCCAGTGGTAAGAAAAGTGTACTATTGTATAGGTGAAGCAGAAAGCTGTTAGTGATTCGTGTTACAATATCGAGAAAACAACTTACACGGTGTGTTTGTACTTAGTTGAGTGACGGCAAGAGGGGGAATTCAGTTCTGTGAAGAATCCAGGAATTTAGAATAGAGACACTTCGAAGCAAATGCATGTAGAATTACGGATGCATAATGGATATTGATTTCTTGTGTCAATTTGGGGCTAAGATAGATGTATTCGGTTGCTAAACTTAGTGGGAATTTACCTTGCTTTGAAATGTCATTTGTTGCTTTGCTACGCATATCCCTCCTGTGATCGTACAATAGCACGTCAACGTATTCATAATCTAATTTATTGTTATCCTACTGAGAGAATAAACCTTTTCCCCGTTTATGTTGGTAAATTTGAATTGTTTTTCTTCTCGAAAGAAATCGGAATCATAGTCACTCCATAAATGTACTACTGAAATCGTCTAAGTCTTCCTTTTTATTATCAATCATTTTTTTTTATTTCTGTGATTCAAGTTTACTCTATATAGAAGTAAAATTTCACCGAGGTTTTTTTCAATTTACTATCATTTTCGATGATTATCATTTTCTTGATGAACTTCATGAATGAGATTGTATCCACACTACATGTTTGCTTTATAATAAAAGTATGCGGATTTTTTTTGTTCTATACCTAATGATTAGTGTAGATGTAATTACATCACAAAACCAAATAAGAACCACTTTGGAAATTCCTCATAGTCATAGAAAATAACAGTTTTCAAAAGAAGATGATCATCCATCCGTAAAAAAAAGTTAAGCAAAAAAAGAAATCTGTCATAATTTTGAACACATTCCTATTTAATTTGAATGATGATATTACACAAATATCAATCACAAGTTCATTTCTTTGTCTTTCTACTATTTATTAACATAAGTTGGTATAATCACATAACCTTAATCCAAAGAGTTTGTAATTTGAATTCCATCCCACAGATGGCATCTTTCAGAAAGGCAAATATATTCAATTTGTTATATTCCATGCAGATGAAAATGGATGTTATAAGTTTGGAGTATTCGTGTTTGCAGGGGTCTCTTGAAAAAAAAAACAATTATGAAGATAGAAGAAACTATAGCTATTCATATTACGCTATGCGGAACATCTCCATATTTCATAACATAAGGGATACATTATTATTATTACTATCAAATTTCAAATGAAAAAGGTTGGTGATATGATAATGCGTAGGCAATATATATTTTGTTTAAATGCATTCGTTTTTCATTTGTTTCATCACTATGTTACTCTTTTTTACGTTACAAATAACCAGCTGACTGATGTCGTTACAAATAGCAACTCCTCCAAAATAAATCGGGTCAAAATCAGCTGACTGATGCGTTACGTTACACAATAGTTACTCCCCGTAGATAAATCGGGTTAAAATCAGCTGACTGATGCGTTACGTTACACAATAGTTACTCCCCGTAGATAAATCGGGTTAAAACCAGCTGACTGATGTGTTACGTTACAAATATAATTCCAGTAGATAAATCGGGTTAAAATCAGCTGACTTATGTGTTTCGTTGTTGTTAGTGTCATTATTGGTGGTGTGTATTTGTACTCGCAGGTGTCGTTTGTCATGTAGCATTTTCCATACAAGGAAATTGAAATAAACCAGTAAACTGAAATAACTGTAAAGTATACATGCGCCCGTTTCCTTTTTTGTTAACTCTGGTGTATTTAGGTAGAAATTACATGTATTGTAAAAACTAATTTTTGTGTCGAATTCTATTTTTCAAATATTTTAAATGATAATGACAGAATACATCCCTCGACCATAATTGTGAGCACTGTGAATGTGGCGATTTTGCATTGACCTAAATTGTTTAACAGTATGCTCTCAAAAAGGAATGATTTTCCCGTTTGTCATTAAATCAAAGTCTATTGTTACTAAAATTACTCAAGAAATAACAGGAAATGGCGTGATTTGCACCTCGAGCTTGCCATATTAGCTAAATATCTATTAAAATAAACACAAATTTCTTCATTCTAAAAGCTGAATCAATGGTATGGCAGACATAAACTTAATTTGTATGTTAATTGTGAATCTCAATGTGACACATTCTTGGTAAAATTACAACAGCGATGGGATAAGACACTGGTCAAATTCACCCTGTTCATGTATATGGTATCTCAAATTCCAGTTTGAATCGGAAATTGGCAATTATCTGAGAAATAGTTGGTAGCCTTCTAGCGACGATTGGCCTTTTGCTGTGGTTCTAGATTGGATGAATAACCTGTAGCGCTTCTAATAAAGCAACCAGTGGAAATACACAGCTGGTCGTGTTAGGAATTACCTTTCAGAAGCGAAAGTTAAAAGCATTTGATGGTTGTAATGATAAACCGAATTAAAATGCCGGTATGTCACTAAAACACTTTTGATCTATTTTCAAGGCCTGTGAGATGCATGCACTCAATTTATGGCATGATATATACTTTTTATTCAACGGGATATTACGATATTGTGGATAAATCAATCTGTGTCACTTAAAATTGTGTAGATAAATATTAGAATAATGCCAAATTTCAATATTATTACTGTTACACCGATGTGTTATATCATTGGTCATACGTATTGCAGTCCATGAATTAGAAAGAAATAATTATTTCACCTTCAACAGTTGCCCAATTAACAACAACTGGATGCAACCGATATGTTTATTCATATACCTCAACATTTGCTCGTCATACATTAATTTTATAGTTGAATACGAGTAGAAATTAATAGAATCGCACTCAGATAAAGCTTTCGTCTGGTATTATTACTAGTTTGCGTCAAAGGGTAACTACACAATGATACATTAAACACATATATGACCTATCTTTGTTCATATTTTGCATACATTACAATTCTAGAAAGTAGAGTTTATAAACATTGACAGTTTTGTATATTAGTTATGTTGACAGGTCAAGGAAGTTATCAAGTAAGGCTCTTGAGACGTGGATGGCTATACAAATTACGTTATTTGATATGTAAAAGGTTTTTTTTTACTTGTATCTGAAATAAATGCTTAGCTGTGTGAACACCCTTTAACATGAATTACATTTACTCTTTAGGTAAGAATTTCATCTTCATCGCTGCAAATTCATGTTCATATGTATCTATTGTAGATTCTATTTTTTGTAAGTGTTACATTAGAAAGTAAACAAAGAAGGTTGGAATAAGAAGATAATCGTAGTAATGTATTCATGAAATGTTATGTATCACTGTATTGTCAGAGAAGCGCATGTCATCATAATGCAGTAAACCAGTTGTTTTCAAATTATTTTCTATTAAATAGATAATAAATTTTGAAAATATTATTTCTCTTATAATTGTGAACATCTTTTTGTGTAATGTTTTTGTATAGCTAATGTCTTTTAATTTTCTGACAGAGCATTCATCATTTTGTCTTTTTCGTGCTTGAAGCTAGAAACATATTTATGCCATCGTTATGTTGACGAAACCGACTCCAGACCGACCAAATATATGACGTAATCACCGATGACATACACAGCAAAAACTGTGGTGTTAACCGGTGTACATAGAGGACCACACCAGTTATTTTACACCGGTGTTAAATTGGTGGTGTTAGTTTTACACCTTTAGGTGTTATTACAACACCTATGGTTGTTACATTTACACCCTTTGGTGTTATGTTCAATCTCTACGGTGTTATTTTAACACATCAGGGTGTGGTCCTCTATTAACACCAATTGGTGTCAGTTTTAACACCACAGTTTTTACAGTGTACTATTGGTTGGTTTGAAGCCTCCTTCGTTTATCACCCGCTCTATGTAGCAGAACAACATAATCATTATCAATGAAAAACAAGTCACTTAATATCACACTTCACATTTTCAAATCTGAAGTTCTTGCTAATGGTCAAATTAAGCTTCTTATTATGGAGTTTTCCACAAGTGGGATTTTCTTGAGAAGGGATAACATCTCATTGGAAGTATGAATGCAACTCTTTAGTATGTATGAGGTGAGTTTGTGATCGACAGTGCATCCATCTCAGGTTTAGAAGATGGCGGGAGACCGATCAAGGTGATATGAACTCTAAAGCCACATTCAATCTAACATGCATGACCTGACTCGCAGTGGATGTGGGAGGGGGTGGTTCATATATTTGTTAGAAATATCAAGCTCCACGGATACTGTCCCGATCTTATCAATTAAAAATGCATTCTTTTTAGAAAACATATTTACCAAGTTGGCTGATACCAAAGACATTTTGGACCTATAGCCCAGTAGTGGCGGAGTCGATGATGAAAACTTTTATAGGAGTAGACCCTGCATAGCATAACTATGCCCGTGGACAAGATTATGTAATCAGATTCTTCTGCAAATTTATCTTTCTTTCTTCGAAAATTCAATTGAATTGAAAATGCACAACCTGGAGTAGAATGGCATACCGATTTGGTTAATTTTTTTTGTTCCAATATCAATTCGTCCAATTGCCAAACTCGTCTACTATCATTTGGTCTACCGTCAGTTCGTCCAATATCCACATAGTCTAATTGCCATTTTCACTATTTCTTCTAACCATTTAGTCCATATACCGTTTGGTTTAATTAGACTAAGTGTTAATTTGGCAAAATTAGACCAACTGGTTGTGAGACGATATGATCATAAACGAATTAATAATAGACGAAGTGATTATTGGACCAAATGGTTGTTAGACGAAAGTTGATAGACGGAATGGCATTAGACTAAAAAAAGGTAGACCATGTGGTGAGTGGACCAGTTGCAGTAGACGAATTTGCAATATACCGATTTCCTGATGGTTTAAATAAGATGGCTTCACTTATGATTGTAATTATTACAACATTCGAGAACAAACATTTATATTTAGCTTTAAAATAATGAAAAGCATGAGAAGATATCGGATCGTGACAATTCAATGATTGATATCTCTTTCATATAGATTCAACATCTCAAAACATTGAAAACTGATCAGGCCACATTTGATTTCGATGCAGTTTCTTTTTAGGTTTGATGTTATTCTATTGTTTCATTTCAACTATGGCAAAATTGATCTTTTTGTTTATTATCTGATACTGTTTGCGATGAGTTCCGGCTTCCCTCAGGGGGAAGCCTCCAGATACAAGATAAAAAAAATTATTCCTATTTACTCGGACTAATCAGCATCCGCACTTAAAGGCAATGTAATCGCATATTTAAGCATTCTTGCTAACATTCCTGGATCATTTTAGAGTAATTTTTTATGGAGAATGGAATCGTATATACAAAGGGCATCCATCTATTGTGATGAATAGTAATCTTAAAAAAGTTTTAATAAAACACAGTCATCTTACCGAGAATCAGATCTATACAGGATTGCAAAGGATGATTCATAGATGTTGATTCAATCAAATTAGTTCGACCCATTGATTACATATTGTCAAGGACGTTTAGCAAAACGGAGATTGCAATCTCCTCTTCTTTCAAACCATTTTGACGAGCTTTCCTTTTAGAATTATGAAGAACGTTCCAAGTATTGTTTTAAATGTGTAAAACTAAATGTCTATTTATGAAATCTCATTTCATACATATGCATGCAGATACAAAATACATATTTTGGTAGAGTATACATGTATAAGGAACGGATAGGATGTGAAGAAGTTCATTCGATTAAATGGAATTCCATATTCAAACATATCCCTTCTTTCTATTTCTCCAACCTCACCCCAACAAACACACCTGCAGATCCGCACAAACACCCACTCACCCTGTCCCGCATACACACAATTACACCCTCACACACACCCTCACCCCCGACACACACACACACTCCCTATGACTCTCTCTTCATTTCACTATTATCCATAAGTTTCAACTTTTTTTCTGCAATGGTATTTATTTCAGCAAATATAATTATTACAGCCAGAGGGCAGCATCTATGGCATGATTACATTACATTCTATTATACCATTAGAAAAGCAAGAGAACGGAGATAAACATTTCCAGATAATGTAATAACATTATGTGTATGCAACATTTGGAAGACAATAAAAATATCACAATAAATTCTAAAAACCTAAACGAATTAAATTTCTTTTCCTCTCTTCTTTCATTCTCTTTGAATCCCTGCTACTTTAATTGTCTTTTTCATCTTCTCCTATTCTTTTTCCTTTATAAAAAATTGTTTTAGCTCGTTCATACTTTGTTCTCATTTCCCTTTCTCTATAGTGTTATCATCTCATTTTACACCACTATCTCTTTTATTTGTTTATTTTCCTTTGTATTTATCCATCTTTTTCAGCCTCTCTCTCTCTGTTTGAATATTACTAAATAGATAGTTGGCACCAAGCTCTGAATCATCATCGCCATCAACCTTCTTTCTCCGTGCTTTTATAGATCTATCCTATTTTAAAATCCCAATCGAGAGAAATTTGAGAAGTGTCTTCCACGATGGTCCATATGGCGTATGTCTTTTACTGTGAGCTGATTCATCCATTATTCACACATCACATCAATGAATTCCGAAAAATAATGTTCCGATGTCAAAATGCCTTTAGTTAAGTAAGAAACCAGTATGAGTTTTATACAAGTTACATTTAAAAAAACTTTTCGCATTATTCACTTGATTACAAAAATCACCGAGACTGCAGACCAACGAGCGTGAAAGGTAAAGATGTGAAGTGATCGTTATACTTGATGAATTATTGCTTTTTATTCTCTGGGGAAGTCACAAATGGGCAAAGTATATGTAGATATTATCACTGCAAGTTGTCAAATACAGATTGCTTCAAAGATTATGCCAATTTGACTCCGTTTACATATCTGGTTCCGTAACTACATCAGCAGCTGATGGAACAGTCGTATGATAATACAAATTAAGTGAAAATAGTGTATTTCAACAGATATACATATGATTCTGGTTTAAAGCACAACAAATATTATCGAATAACATTTCAGATTGGTTTATTACACATGAAATTTGAAGTAAGAACAATAAATCTAAATTCTTCCCACAAATTTCACAATTCCTATGAAATATCAATAAATTTGATTTCGAAACAGGTAGCCTTTTGCTCACTGTCCTATTGCAGTTTTTCTTGTCTTTCGTGGGCAAAAGACTGGGTATCAATTTTCAACTGAAGAGACAAAGCAATAATCTGATTTTTAAAAATATTAGCAGATACATCACCGATAGAAATATGTTTGTCTTGATTATAATTTAAATTTAAGAATGGTATTTTACGCCGTTGGAAATTGTGTCATCCTTTATCAAAAACATTTCTCCCATACACGTTTTGAACTGATGAACAGCGCAAACGCCCAGGAATTTTTTAGCATTCCCAGTCTTTCTCAAAATTTGTTTGTGTTAAAAAAAAGATGTTACGAGGTTTTTTTTTCCAAATGGAAAATGGAGATGGATGCATGTGAATTCAAATGTCAAAAGCCCGATGACAGTCCGATACACAATGCTGTGTTCGCACCGGCCAATCGTCTTATCTATGTACTAAAGATGTAACGGAACACTACTAGTGCATGGCTCATAGATTTCCATCAATACATATGAAAAAGGAGACCTGGAAATATCAACAAAGATACTACCAATGTAGGTATGATATAAATACAAATTAATGATGATCTATATTAAGAATAAGCTCTTTCAGGGCGTCAAATACGTGGGTTTCGGGCTCTTTGTCATTTATTGTATTTAGAGGTATTTTTGTTGTTAAAATGTTACTTTAATAACAATACAAATAATAATGAGATTTGTAAAGCGCCAAACCCACCCTTGTAGAGTGCTCAAGGGTGCATAAAAAGCTAAGAGTTAATAAGAAAGTTTTAGAAGATTTTTGAAAGTTTCGACAGAGGTACATTTTTTTATATCTTCAGGAAGGCTATTCCACAAAGTGGGGCAAGCAAAAAGCAAATGATCTTTCCCCCCAGGTTTTTGAAACTTTTGGCATAACAAGGAAGCCAGAAGTGGATGAGCGCAAAGACCTGCTTGGTCTGTAGTAATTGATAAATGAAAGACTGTATTGTGATGCTGATCCAAGAATACTATGAAAAGCAAGCAACAAAATCTCAAAGATAATCCGATTTTTGATAGGGAGCCAGTGCAGTGAATTCAAGATGGGAGTGATATATGAGAGTGTTTATTTGACAAAGTGACAATGCGAGCAGCTGCATTCTGAAGCTTCTGAAGCTTATATAACTGAGCCTGTGGTAAATTAAACATTTTGTTGTTTGTGTAATTGAATAACTTTTCATATCCTGCTGGTTCAACTTTTTACGCGCCAAATTTATAGCAACATTAATCAGTAATCTAAGTAAAAGGGGTCACTTTTTACCACCTCCCACACCTTTTAAATCTCTCATCCACACTCCCACTCATTTTACACACACTGCATTATAACAACCTCCCGGCCTATTCACTTCTTTAACCTCGTTACGATTCTGACGTCACCCAGTCAGTTTATGATTTGAAATTTGCAAAAGAACACAAAAAGGTATAATTCTAGAGACAAACACAATGGTCAAAGAGAAATGTACACCTGACCATGTTAAAAGCATTACTATATTGTATACATCGATAACTTTCTTACAGTAACAGGGAAACATTATAGGCCTACAATGGATGAGAATACATGGATAATGTGAAGAAGAAGGAGGAGAAGAAGAAGAGATATTGTATTGATGTTAGCGTCTGGCTTAACATAATTTTGTTAAGAAAGCTCTAATGGATGAGTTTTCTTCAATTCAGGTGTGGACAGCTAGCAATCCGAATACCAATTTCGCTGAATAATATTACAGTTTAAAAGTGATCAATCCGTAAATCGTCTACTCGAGTGATGAGGCCCATATATAGGTATTAGTTGTTATTCGATGTTTCATACGGTTGAGGTTTTCGGTATCGTATGCGCCTGTCATCAGCTTAGACCTTGCAATTGAACCTATCCTCCATTAACTCATGTCAATCACGATCCAATCCCAATATAGACGTTTTAATTCATCAAAGCCAACCTAGAACAAAGTAACTGATTCCCAGCAATCTATCAATTAGTCAATCCGAGTATCCTTGTCGATGACTATCTTGCTCCGTAGTGTCACTCCTATCGTTAAGGGAGTAATGCCATGCTGACGATCAGAATCACCAATAAATAAGGCAATTTTATCTGACATTAGAGACTGGCGACGTTGAAAACAAAAGGTCCTTGGCACATTTTAAGGCTTTCAACTGACTATACCTTTACCGCGTTTACCAATTTCTAGGAATGTATTTTCGTAAAGGGAAACGATATTTTTGTCATTACCATAACTGCCAAATTTTAAAGAGATAAGGGAAAATATAGTAAATATCTTTCTGTTTATCAATCCTAGTACACAAAATGTTTACTTTACATATCAGTTATTTTAATTCCAATAACGTGCTATTTCTCCTAAGCATTCACGTCTTACTGCTTCCATATTTCAGTTTTAGGTCTTAACGTTAATTTTACTTGGCTATTTTAGAAGAATGAATGCAACGTTTCTAATAATTTCTTGATGAATGCTGTTGTAAACCCGAACGGAACTTTAATTTGTTTGTCCATCCTTTTTCACGTAATTGTATAATTTGTCCGTTCGCAGCATTGTTGTCAGTTTTTTTCAGTTTTCCTATAATATAACAAATGTATTATGTTTTGAAGGTGGATCTAACGGTGTATTATGACGCTCCTACTCCTTACGATTGATACTACACTGTCTGAATAGCATCTAAAATCACCTGTTGATCACAACCCCTGATCAAAATCGATTCTATTTGGTCGCAGAGATTATTGGCTGAAAAAGCTGAAACAAATAGAAGCTTGTTGGTATGTACCGCACGGGCGGCATCATATCCAGTGGCGGTTTGATAGAACAAACCCAACAGGACGGTGTTTCGGCGTCGTTCGGCGTGCCTTGGAGCCTTTCAGGGCCTCTAGCATCCGTCAATGGTTACCACTGATAATTCATTCGGGGTTCTCGGCAAGAGCGCATCTTTCTTCTAATACATCTGCAACGAGCCTTATCGAAACGCAATATCTATGATAAGTGGCTGACTAGTATGCGATTGGGATATCGGATGGACCACGGCCAGAGGGAGAAGAGAGAGGGGGAAAACGTTGAGATTCATAAAGTAAAGCTCTCTTCTCCAGGCCAGTAACCTTCTCGAATGTCAACCCCAACACTCCTCATTGGCTCCACTGAAAATAATATGAGACGCCGTGTATTGTGCCTTTGAATTTGACAGTGCTAACAAACGTGTCATCAAAACAATGTATTCATAATATTATTTTGATGAATTCCGCAATACCAGTACCTCAATTCATAAAAATTCTCCTCACTTTAACGGTGTCTACTAAGAAATAGAAGACTGTGATAGACGTCACACACATGGATAGTAATGATCCAACAGAGGTCTGTAGTTCAATTACTCCTCTAGAACCCGGCTTTAAGTAGAGTAAAAGTCCTTGACAGCCATGTCTCGATTCAGAAGGCAAATCTAGGCCCACAGTCATCAATTAGAAATACAAGTCTCCAAGTTGAAGGTGATTACTCGGCTTGGAGCGGCGCTCAGGTCTTGAAGAAAAGATCCTCGTTCCAATTTTTGAGGCTCATTCTCCACGAAATGAGAGATACCCGATGAATCCGCCACTCCATGAAGATCCAAGACTTTTTATATTTGTCTTTATTCTTCATCTCATCTGCTTTATCCGCAATCCTACGGTCTGTCCGATTGAATATTCTACGTCACGTAGCATGGTGTCCAATATCTGAACTCTTATAGAACTTGAATTATAAAAAGGGAAGCTCTACGGGATGGAAGGTCAGAGATCTCATACTAAAAGCGTAAATAGCGTGGCATGAAATGGATGAACACAAAAAAGATGTAGTTTTTCTTTTAAAAAAAATACAGATCAGCATGGTATCTGTGTTGATACTAGTGCTTTCCTCATCTTTAAAGATTATGTTCATCTTGATCATTCTTAATAAGAATTTGCCGTCAATATTAACTGGAGGAGAAAAAAAATAACAATTTAATTGTAGATCCTATCACCGACCCCACGCCCCCACAAAGAAGAAGAAGACAAAACAAAACATGCCTACTTATCGTTGGCTCTACTAAATCGAATAATGAAGTACATGTAGTTAGATTTCGCTGACTAACATTAGAGCACTGATCAATTCCAACTTGTTGACCATTGTGGTATGTTTACTAAGCTTTCAATCAAGAATAGCTTCGGGTGCAATGACACTGCATCACCTTGGAGGTGCCCTACTGTTGGTTTTCCCCTTGAGCAGTGCCCCTCTCAGGTATTCTCTTCTCATACCTCCTGATGAGATTTCTCAACTTTCTGTTATCATCACCACGATCATTATTAATATTTTTAATTCTCCCCACCTCCCACCTACCCCTTTCCTCATCTCCCTCCCATCCATATCATTTATGTATGTCCTTTTCTTTCTTTTCAGAAACCTCTCAAAGTTTCATTAGTTCCCTTCTATTCGTTTAATTTGCGATTTCCCTTGAGTGCATTGTAGTAGTTCATAAATGTAAAAGAGAGGAAGAATACACTGATATTTAGACACAAACATTCTCATTGGTTTATTTTTAATTGGTCTGATGCCAATTCGTCCAATAACCAACTCGTCTACTGTCATTAATATATTGGTCTACCATCAGTTCGTCCACTGTCCACATGGTCTAATTTCCATTTCGTCTACCAAACATTTCGTCTAATAACCATTAACCATTCAGTCCATATACTATTTGATCTAATTGGACTTAGTGTTAATTAGGCGAAATGAATGGAAATAAAATTGATATTAGACCCACTGGACATGAGACGAAATAATGATAATAATATAGGGTATTTATGTTGCATACAATCCACCTTGTTAGGTGCTCAAGGCGCTCCTATATTACCCGGCTAAGCTAGGCGTTCATAGCGCACACAGCTTTTTAAGGAATTACTTCCTACCGGTACCCATTTACCTCACCTGGGTTGAGTGCAGCACATTGTGGATCAGTTTAAAATGGTCATAGATGAGCTGGTGATTAGATGAAGTGATGGTTGGACCAAAGGGTTGTTAAACGAAATGTTGACGGACGGAATGGCATATGACTAAATGAAGGTGGTGAGTGGACGAGTTGGCAGTAGATACACTCTCGCATTTCTTTCTCTTTTTTCTGCTGCACAATCCACAAATACAAGAGAGCAGACAAATTCATCAAAGCAATGGCAAAGTTTGGAAACAGAATCTCTACATCTTCTTTGGTATGAAGGTATATATTGCTTTCTTTGGTTCAGTTTTATTTTTAAATTGCAAGGGTGATAAACCAAAGCTGGGTGGGATCTGGATCATATGCTTAGTTTTAGAAGCTATTGACTCGATCTATTTTACCAACCAATCACATGTATTTTCTGTTTGCTCCACTTCCGGAGGCTTGCAATGTATAAATGTGTTGAAATTTGACAGTTTCAAGGAAAAAAATTAAAACAAGGGCCCATATTCAGCCTATATCTAAAAAAAACCCAGATTTAATGAGTTTTTATTGTGATACTGATTTTTCTACCAAATTAGTTTATAAAGTTCAAGTATTATATCGGGTATCCAGAGGGATAGAATATATTTTCCCAATTTTCAAATGAATTTTAAATTTTAATTTCAACAGGGTAGTTGCTTGATAGTCACGGGAGGTAGGGTACAATAAAACATGATTTTTCGGATTACCCCCTCCTCCCAAGGTTCAGCATAAGATTGAAATCTTGGATATGAAAACCCCTCACCCACTGCTCCTACAGTGATTGTTTACGGTGAAGAGGAGACAATATTTTAATTCATTGTAGAACAAACGTTTTGCTATTTGTATTTAGATGAAATAACGTTAGGACCATGTAGCCATTTTCCCTTATTTTGCGAATATTCATTGCATGGGAAGAATTTATAATAAATCAGAATTTGGTATTTCATTCCTCGAGGCGTCGATATCGTATTGGCGTATTTATTTCCAGACCGACGCTATTTACGAGAGAGATCTTATACCGTCCGTAAAAAAAACTACAGTTATTTATGCGAGCTCTGTGCATTGATACAAAACCCCGACTTCAATATCTCTTTATAATTGCATGCGATGGTATTTTCACAATGCCCATAGCAAAGGAGCAAAATAAACGTTTTACTTCAAATTCTGATTTATCCCCAGCGAAATTTCGATCTCTTTTATTCTTAAATCTGTCTTTCAAAGGCCCATATGATGACGTCGATAATATGAGCTTACCTGAGATCTTGACAGGTATTCTCTTTCTTTTACCGAACACCTTTCTTTAATCGATTTATATCAATATTCTCTTTCCCTTGACTAGGCATCAGATATCACATCCCTCAGGCAAGGTTCGGGCAGACATCCCAAAAGAATAAAAAAAAATTCTTATTCGCATGGGCTGCAAAAAGGTCAAATAATCACAGATATACCTCCCATCTTTACCTGTATTTATATACTTGTGCGTTACCAATTTTGAAATAAGAAGTAGAAGTTGAAAAGGAGCGTATTGCTCCGATAAAGTAAGCACTTTTACAATATTGTCGGGATATTCATAATTTCTTTAGATTTGATTTTAAACTAGTGACGACACCTTAACTAGAGACAGACCTTAACCCTTCAAAGCCTTAAGACGTACACATAACAGTAATTGCAGTAAAGAAGAATCGATGCACTTATGCTAAAATATCATCCTAAGGGGAAACAAATTATAAAGATCATGTACTAAGGTCTTATTCAAATTCTTGCAAACCGAAATTCTACAAGATGTTGGTTTGTGTTTTTACATTAAAATATAGAAATAGTCTGGTGTTTGTGTATGAAAATAGTCCGTTGCACATTGACAGAATTTTTAGTTAATGGTTTGTACACCATAAACAGGACCAAGAAAAAAATTGAATATCATATAGACAGAATAGATGGATCTCTGTGATGACTTTTAAGATTTATCGTTAATGATTTTAAAACCAAGTAATAAAAATACTGTAGGAACTTTTTTTTTTAATTTGGGGAGAGCAAGGTTTCACAAAACTGACATGAAATGCTTATTTTTCTGATTCAATCAGATCTTTTACATTGTCAGAAGGTATAGCAAATTTATTTCAACGTCTGACAAGTTTAATTACGCGCCTTGAGCGGTATGTAGTCAGGCTACCACCCCAGGGAGGCCCACTTTATCAAAATAAGGCCGCCTCGGGTCAATACTTATTAATAAAAATCCGCCGCTACATCGTGAACGAATCAAGTATAAAATTCGGTACCCGTTTCTGGATTTGGCGAGGATGTGACGTGGTTTGATATCGCAATCTCGTGCAGCAGGTGGATTTTCATGACATTCTATTAGATTGGAATGAAAGACAGGAATACTCTGCTTGAATATTGATAAATTCATGCAATACATGTAATCCTCTGAGAGAAAAGGAAATGAAACAAAGCAAACAGAAGCCAGTTTAATAGAACAGCAAAAATTTTAGACGTGGAAGTTTTCTGGCCTCAACAATTCCAGCTTTTCTTATTGAATTTTAGTGATTTCTAGATGTTGATTTCATAGCATAGAGTAAATGTCGTGTGTTCGCCATTATATTTTGTAGCTGCTTTGCACACACATTTACAGAAATCTATATAATTATTATCAATCCCTCTTCGCCCACACTTTCTGAACCAACTTCCCCTCTATCTCCCTCTTTGGTTCTCTCTCTCTCTCCTTCTCTCTTTTTAATGTTCACAACTTCACACATACGATACGATCTCAGTATCATTTTGAGTTCATCAAGCGCTTTATATTGTTATTACACCTGTCATTAGATCAAATCTGTATTAGCTCCATGATCCAAGCATGCCCGAACACAATGTATGCACTCTCTCCACTACCCAGGGGGCATTTGAACACTCTAAAAAAAGAAATGTTAACTTAACACTTGAAAGGTTGGAGGAGTGACAACATTTTCTAAATGTTGCATTTACCACTTTAAATGGTTCTACCCAACACTTAAAATGATGGATTCAGCCTTATACAAGGTTGGATGTAACATTTGGTAAAGGTTGTCACTCCTCCTACCTTTCAAATGTTGATTTAACATTCGAATTTTTAGAGTGAACAAGAGGCTATTGTTTTATCTATCAAATTTGCCCTTCTTCTCATAACCCTATCTTTCCCTGATTAAATTATCTCGCCATTGCTTATTCTTTATCGCACTCTGTACCAAACACTCCCAAAACCCTCACACCACCACGCGAGCCCACCAGTGTCATTATTATATTCTCTGAAGACTTTTGAAAATCCTCCATTTTTAACCACGTTCATGAGAATCCGGGAATTCACTCAAACAAAGATAATCTGATTGAGAGTACTGAGAATGCTCCCGTGTGGCCATAATTTTAAAAGCAACCAATTCATTTGTTTTTCTTGCAAAACATTGTTTTCATTTGGAATTCCAACACACAAGAGAATTAGTCTGATTTTGAGCAGGAGGAGGGGGGGGGAGCAACTTCTTGAAGTTTATTTGAAATTCTTAATCCGTTTCCATGATGACGTAGAAATCAATCATTTATCGACTCTCTCGTGATCATGCATACGATCTGCATCATAAATCGAGCATGGGAAGAATACAGATAGATTGCGTGAAGAAGAAAGGCTTCCGAGAGCGAGTAGCTCGATGAAACAATATTTTTATAACTTGTTGCTTTGCGAATCGTGAAGCAGACGGAGAGACATTCGTGTCTCTAGATTAGCAATACGTTCCTCATTTTGAAAAAAAACCCAGCAAAATAGTTTGATTTTCTATTATAAGTGGTAATAAGATGTGCGATAAGACTATAAAAAAAAACCGAAATTCATCTTTACTGTTGTTTAAATGGAAACCTAGGTTCGCTGTTGTATTTACGATTAACTTGAATTTGAACTCATTTAGCGATATTTTGGAAGACTTTTTTTAATTGAAGATAGAAATGAAAATATAAACAATCATGAAGATTTCAACAATATTGAAGTCTATTAACCGTGCTGACTCAATCAATATACGTATAAGTGTATTATATCATGAATTTTATAGGCTGGTTTCTAAATGTGGAGTTTTGCATTGCGAAACATACAAGCGAGCGAGACGAGCATGGGTAATTTTTTTTGTGTGTGTGTTTTACATTTTTAATTTTGTAATAAAAGGGTGTGTGAAAAGGAAAAATAAAGATTGTGTGAAAAGAAAAAAATCAAATGTAGGGTTATTAAGACAGTATAATAATAAAAATACAATGAACTAGGAAAAATACTGTTTTTGCCTTTATTTGGGACCCCCGTACTAAGTTTGATTCATCATTGAATTGTTAAACTAAAAATCCGTACACAAAAGCTGCAAGATTAAGTTCTAGTAGTTAGTGGTTCACAATCTGAGTGATAGCGCCCTCATCGTTTGTTAATGCCTTGAGACTATGTTCACATCTAAGTTAGATACTAAAAAAATATCCTCTATATTTCATTATAACTGAATTGGTGCTGAACATTAAAATTATACCGAGCATGGATTATACCTAGCCTAGATATATCTTAGAAGAATGTATGCTCTATGTGTTTAATTGAAACCTTGTATGTTTCTACATGTGCAGTTTCTTTATTAAAACACTGTCCTATTTTAAATAAAAACTGAACTCAACTGAACAGTATATTTTCATGTCTACATTAAAGTGTTCTTGGGTAAATCACATGTATCCCATGAGCAGTTGCCTTTTTAAAAATAACGTGAATTATTTTAAGACGAATTCAATATCGAATGATATCATTAAACCAGACAAAAGGCAGGCTCTAAGTTTAGGGAAACACATACATGGTTATTACATTCAGCGAAAGTATTCTTAGCATTGGCTGTAGGTGCAATCACTGGTGTTTTTTATCGTATTATTTAATTCATTACAGACATAAACAATTATTGATAATTATGCTGTATTCATAATGTAACTATTGTATTATTTGACTCTTGAAAATATATATATATATCTATGTAAAAACTATGTAAATATTTTGAGATAATGAATCCTCGAGGAAGAGGCAAAGAGAGAGAGAGAGAGAAAAATTGCTTGTGCTATATTATAGCCATATTGAAGATGTGTGGCTGCCTTATAACAATGGGCGTGAGTGATTGAATATGGTATATGTAGGCATGAATAAAGTAAAATAATGAATAAAAACAAACAAATTATGACCACTATATACTTTTAATCAAGATAGGAGTCTGATTAAAAGCCCCCCCCCCCTATACCGACAGGACAACACAGGATTCCTTTTCCATGAAGTATAATTTCTGCCGAATTGGCTGCGCTAGTTTTTCATTAAGTATAGATTGCGGACGGGTTCATCATCGCAAAGAAACGAGTCTCTTATTTTTGGACTTTGCGTGATGATTAAAGTCCAAGAAACTCGTAAAAGATAGATAATTTCGATTTGTCTGTCATAAATTGACATTGAGTATGGGTGATTGTCAGTTGGATGGTCGTAATAAATTGGTGTTGTAGTAAGAGTGTAATCTCACATTATTTTGTCTAATGAAAGAAAAGGCAAATTTTATATTCAACATCACATGCATTTTTTTTTTGTAATCCGCCTCTTCACAGGAGGCCTTGGCTCAAGGCCTCTTAGAACAAATATTACTTCTGATGATTGTGCATTAAGAAATATGTTCAGTATAATTAACTTTCAGAAAACTCACAATGAGAATGAAGTAGTTATATTACACTTTTCATCAGTATATCACATATCACATTATGAAAGGATTCAGTGACAGGTGATTTATATTTTCTTTTTAGCTGCTGTCAAATAAGATAATTTTGTTTCTCATGGAATATAACCTTATTGCTCCACCATCATTGTTGGTGTCTTTCATCTATATATTTTTAAAATAGTAATCAATTAGGAATCTAGAAGATTGGACTAATGAACATTTGGGGCTCAAGGCTTTGAATTGGTTATGTTTGCAATAAAACGGAGTATGAATTATTATTTTGAAGATTGATGATAACGAAAGGTTCGACCTATACTTTACAAAAATCCTTTTCATAACAAATTAAAAAATCCTGTTCAAGTACGTTTAAGACTGTGTGTGTGTCTTTTTCAATGTTTTGAAAGTATTTATTTCTTTACTGATTGTTATATGGGAACCGAACTTTCGAGTCAATTCGGCTCTTATAGGCATGAGATAGTGTGATGCAAAACAACTCAAAATTTGACGTGTTTCGAATCACCTTTATGCTCGGTAATTTTCCATAAGTGTGATTAAACCCCCATTGACATCAAATCATTCTTCCTATGTGTTCTCATTAATGTCTTAATCATCCCAAAACGTGGTCCTATTTGTAGTACAATTATGATGTGACAAGGGTATTCATAATAAGAGACACGAGAGGAAAGAATAATCTGCAGCAATTTATCTTGATTTGATGTGGTTTGTCGCCAATGGTTTGTAGTGGAGTATAGTCAATCTTACTTACCACAAATGACGTATTAGTAGGCTGGTAGGGCATGCATGTCATCCACAAGTAGCTTGGCGCCATGTTTCTTCTATCTCATGCACTTTATTTCTCCTTCACCTCCTATCTGTCTTTCTTTATTTTTTCATCCCCATTGTCTCTCTCTCTCTTCTTCTCCTTTCTCCCTCTCTCTCTCCTCCCCCTTTATATCTGTCTTTTCCCATCTCCCTCTCACTCTCTCTCTCTCTCTTCTGACAAACACACAGACAAGCACTGAAATATTCACTTGTACTACCCTTCCTCAAACCTTAACAACTTCATAAAAAATGTACTGACGCAATCAAAATGTGTTTGTATTCGAAATTATCATTCTAGTGGTTTCATTTCCTGAATATTTATGCACGCTGCTCTGTGTTTTCTTCAAGTTACAATTTATTTTTAAGAAGATTTGATTTGCGGTATCATTGATTATCGGTTGTTCTGAATATATAATCATCTTCTCGAGTTTGTTGACTGGTGTACAGGAGACATTAGAGAAAAGAAAGAAAGTTAAACTCTCCAAGACAAATATAAAAAAATCAGCGCCAATGGAAATCATGCAATTTAAAAGTACAAGCCATAAACATTTGAATGGAACGTATATGTTTCGAAAAAGTAGTAGTAAAGGTAGTAGTATCAGTAGCAGTAGAGGAAGTATTATCATTATTATTGTTAACATTATTGTTATCATCATTATCTGATCATCATCATCATCATCATGAGTATCAATATAATTAACAACACCACCATAACGAGAGAGATTATGTAAATAAACCGGATCTAGAACTACTTTTATACGATGACGATAAGGTTAGATTTAAAAAAACTTCCCTGTAACAAAAAAACATTATTTGCTGCAACTACTCTCCTTTTAGCTTTAATATCAACTTTTACAAAGATCAAAATGTTAGTTTCAAACAATAAGAATGCAAGGCAACAGTTGCTTAATTCACTGTATTAGATCATAAGTATATTATTAAATCATCAACACAACTCCAATTTTCTTTACAACACGCAGCAGAATTAGTGAATGATCAACACTCTATACTGGCTGAGGCCATCTTGTCTTGAGGTCTCTTGTGAACGGGGAAGCTTTGCTCACGAGGATGTAGAAAAGGAAACGAGTATGTTTGCTCTTCGAGTGTCCGTTGTTTGTCTAGTTGTACGTGCAAGGATTCATATAAGACAGGAAACAATTAGTTTTCCCATCAAACATCCACCTTGAAGGAACAAGCACTACCGTCAAAAACAATCATCAAATGCTAATCATGAATAGTTAATACGAGTCGGTTCCTGGTAAATCCATGTACGGTGTCCTTAAAAAGGACCTGGGATAAATAAATCTAGATAGTGACGTATGCTGAATCCGAATTCAAATGAGGCTGCGTCATGTAAAAACATTACTTAGTAGAACAAACAATTTTGGGGTGTAGTCAATTTAATAGTAAGTTTAATTGTGAATGAACTCATATTGTTTGGATACGAGTGATAATCAAGTAGCCATCTACAGTACTTTGATTCCCAAAATTAAGGTTACCCATATTTTAATCGCTGAATACTTTATAGATATACTTCATGAAAAGTCCATTATTCATTTAGTTTACCATGGGCAAGTGAGAATGAAGCATATTTATTTATTTTCTCCTAAGTAGAACTTTAAATCAGCACTTTATACCAAAAATACATGATACCTTGTATTTTTTAAAAGTACTGTATTTGAAAAATTGTGCTCCAGAATTTAATTTGATCAAGTGAAATTGAGAAGAAACGAACCGAGAAGAACCAAATCCACTTATAACAAGGTCAAAGACAATTCAAATTGAATACAGGTATGTAGCCTAAGGCAATCTCTGTTTTTCAAAAAGAAATCAATTTTTTCGTTTTGCATGAAAGGACCTAATTTTTGTCCCCAAAATAACCTTGCTCTAGAAATGGAAAGCGCATACCTGAGATTGATTGAAGAAGATTGAAAGAAGATGTTAACCACAGACCAATGAACTCACGCCTGTCCATTCGACTGACCAAAACTATGAAAAACGTGGGTTGTAAAAAATATGGAAAATTGTTCAGTTAATTACCGTTGCATGACAGAATACACTCTTTAAAAAAATCTTGGTCAGATTTGTAATAGAAAATCAATAAAGTAAAATAAAATAAATAAATATATAAATAAATCAGCCAGAACTTTGCTAAATTATAACAAATAATTTGTTTGAATTATTTTGGTGTCTGCCGGACACAAATTCACCAAAACATTGGTCATTTTGGCCAATTAGTAAATTGTCTGTTTTGTTTATCTGTATTGATTTCGGCTTGGAATACACTTTACGGACGACCATGATACGGAGATTCCATAACAGGGGAGTTTTGGGAGGAAACATGCTTTTGGTTTTGAATATTTCGTCGCTATTGTTTTGGGTCAAGCGCTTCAATTCGAACGTCTGCTTAGATAAGTTTGTGGTTGAATTGACGATCTATGCTAGAAACCAGTTAGTGAAAATATGTATTATGCATTATTGTTATCATAAACTTGCTTTCTTCACGGCTGAACTGACATATTGGACGCTTTCTGAAAAACTTCTGTAAACCAGAGAGGTACTTGATATTTCGGGTAAGCCAGGTCAACATTTCCCATGAGAGATATCAAGTATTCCCCTTAATCACTATCTCTACACGCCCCCCCCCCTTCTCTCTTTCTCTTTCTCCCTCATTTTCTCTCCATTTCTCGCCCGTTTTCTCTATATTATTTGTTGTTTGATATACCATCCATCATGACAGAATGATACGGATAAAACATTTAATAAGTGAAAGGATTATTATTATTAGATGTTATATTCTGTAAAAAAAATAGGCAAAGGCTGATACTATATAGTATCTCGATGCAAAGAATAAAATAATATTGAATTCATTTTAACTCGCTTCCAATGTATTGATATCAATATCAAAGTTTCTTCAATCTCAGTCTCAGTCTTACGGATCTACGGTAGATATATTTACTTAGGGGCGTATTGCACAAACATGCAGTTAATAAACAATGGCCACTCAATGTTCAACTTTCACAAACAGTTAATCATAAAAGGCTACTCTGTTAATGCAAAGGAGCTACTCTGGTCCCTAATCACGTTCGTCTCAAAGTGAGATGAGGGACCAGTCGTTATGGAGTGAGATTTCGGTCTTTCAAGGGTGAATTTCACCTTTTTAGGAGTGAAAGTGTGCATTTCTTGTTCACTTGTTGTTTTATTAAAAACAAATGATAA
Organism: Lytechinus variegatus; assembly: GCF_018143015.1. NCBI lineage: Eukaryota > Metazoa > Echinodermata > Echinoidea > Temnopleuroida > Toxopneustidae > Lytechinus > Lytechinus variegatus. The sequence continues at coordinate 44,475,515 of NC_054746.1, forward strand.
TAATGATCTATTATTATTCATATGTCACATGCAATGCGCATGACAACGACCAGTGCATTTGTGTTGATGTTGCTAACAAACAGTTTTTCATTACTTATTTTCAAACGAAATTTTAAGTAAAAAATAATTACAAATATTATACATATAAGATACAAACAAATTTTGTGTAATTATATTATGTCAAATAATTCCCAAATTCTGAGAAATATTTAGGCATTGGAAAATAGTGACCCTATATGTGTACTCTAAGTATCGTATTATTTTTTTCTAAATTCTATTTCTAACCCTACTTCAATTTTTGTTTTACTCATTTATATTCTAGGCCTAAGATTGTTTGTAAATTTTCATACCAAACCGTGCGTCACCGTTTTTTTTATGCTGTGACGTAAAATTGTTCTTGAATTTCATATAAAAAATATTCTGCGTCACTATAAACACCCTTTTTGTGGGTTTTTTCCCCTCTTCATAGTCTTTTAAGAAGCCGATGATAAGCGTGGATATAAAATCATCATCATTTTGTGATAACATTTTCATATCAAGTATCATTGAAATGCCTTTTCAATTAGTCAGTCGTTGACAGATTCATTTTCGAGTGCCGTATCTATAGACATGCGCTCTAGATTATTATGGCTTAGTGAGTAGAAAGAGGGTAAAAAAGAAAGAGAGAGAGGGGGAGAGATAAAGAAGGAAAGAGAGAGTACCAATGTTCATGGGCAGCGCAAAGATATAAAGGGCAGGGTGACCTACAGATGAATTTATTTGCCCAAATCAAACTCAATATGATTATTTGAACCACTCCAGTAAAACATTCCTCTTTTATTCCTTTCGCTTTTCTCCTCTTTTTCTTCTTTTATGTTAATTTGAAAAGTTACAAGAGGCGCTCACCCCTCCCTCTCCTGCCCATGACGTATCGGGTCGCATTCAGAACGGACTACTATTTCTTGATGAAGAAAAACGCACTGTGGCTAAGATTCGAACCCGAGACTATCCGATGATTCTATCCTGAACTAGGATTATGGTGACTTTAACATGAGATTTTCTAGTTCCGAATCAACTTCATTTGTTTGAGACGTTTGATTCTGATACTTAATGATGATGGTCCATTGGTGAAGCTTGAGCGCCACAATCCCATCAGTGTGACTCATTTAATTTATGATAACATTCAGATAGTAATATCTGTCATATTTAATGTATATTTTTTTATTGAATCAATGCTTATATAGATAAAGAGCGAACGATATAAATGTCCATTATGTATCACACATGATGGACAAACAATCTTGAACCCAAACTTTATATCGAGCGGTACGTGCCTGGACAATTACAAAGGTTTATATTGAATAGCAGTCCTTCTTTATTTTCTTTTTCTTGTCTATATAGTCCAGCTCATGTCAGGTGAAATAACTACCCATTTATTGTTATTGATCTATCCCTTTGATATGTTTCTGATTTGATTTCATGAGTAGTATTAGTTTAATGTAGGTCGAACTTACGAATTAAAAAAAACATCTATTGCCTGATATAGCAGATTTTACCATATAGCAGTAATCATTAATCATTTATTTCAATTCAACTTTACTTTCTTAGGTACGGTTATGCTAGTTGATAAAACTTTTTTTCAAGAACAATCGAAATATTGATCACCAATGTGATGAAGTAATTTATCAAAGTATCACTTTTTGTAATTATTTCATATAACTTAGATTGCATTTTATATCCATTTAATTTAATTTATTTCCATTTCCAACAATTTTTTCTTCGTACAATAATCATTATAATACAAAACTTTATAAGCAGTGAAACATAACATTTTTACGTACAAAAATTATAGTTACGATTATCATATTAGCAGGTTGGAAATGGAGGAGGTTGAAAAAAACCCGGAGCTTGTAGGGTGTAGCCTCCTTTCATTAATGTATTCATTCATTAATATTCATTAATGGTATTCATTCATTAATATTCATTAATGGTATTCATTCATTAATATTCATTAATGATATATATTCATTCATTAATATTCATTAATAGTATGAAGTTTTAAAATCATATCCGTGTTTTTATTGGTTTCTAATAAACAATGCTTGACAAAACAATTTTATTTTCTATAATTCCACTAATTCGCAGACTCTCTATCGACACCCAGATTTATAAAACACCCAGTGACGCAAAGAAGATAACGACATACATCCGTGGTGCTTGACTAACTAGGGATTTTTTGCTTCCACAACAGACGACGGATTTAAGAACACAGAAAATGAATTTCATTCCGTTTATATCGCCAAGAGAAAGCTCCCTAAAATTGTACGAATTTGACAAAGATCGGTACAGAACAATCCTGGAATCAGTAAGCCCCAGGATATATGTCATCTTCACCATTTTTGCGCACTTAACCACAGATTCTACGTCCGTGTTGCGTTTGCGAAAACAGTCTTTTGCTTTTAACGGTACTGAAAAAAAAAGCATGGTCAACTTTGATCTAGGGGTAGTATATACTCTCGACCGATTCGTTGGAGGAAGATTTGATGATAAAACGTTAAGTCTTCAGCTAGTGGTTTTGCTTTTAGAAAGTTAAATATTTACCCATGGACGAATAAGTCATATCAACAAGTTCCATCTTATTTTCGTGCGGTATAATAGTATAATAACGTGTCACAGAGGGACAGATGTTTGACAAAACATGAATTGATTGAAAATTCTTAGTGCTACATCATTATCTTTTCATTCTTCCATTCAAAATGGCCTAATACCACCCTTGCTACTTGAAATCATCACTTTCCCTCTCTTATCACTTCCCTCGTTGATTTTTTAAGACATTTGATCTCAATAATTCATGGAAAAGATGTGTCAACTATTGATTGATTATAACCCCCATTACGACCATTATTCTACTTCTACCGTGACGGTCCGTTATATTGATGAACGGGGAATTATTATGGCCAAATCTCTAGCGGTACACTTTATCGTTTATCCTCGATTCTAAACAACACGACAATTCTCATGCTTGCATAAACACACTCCTTACTGAGTGCCATCGAACTCATTATTCGGTGTAAATTTAGGGGGAAAAGATTCTCATTTTCATGAAAATCATCGTAAATCAACCAAAATTAGAGTTGATAGCACGGCATTGAAGACATTCAGAGAACAATAAACGTCAGAGGATCTTACTCGAATCGTGTAAACTACAGCATATGTTCGTTTACATTGACATAAAAAGTACGAGTGAATTATGATATGTTACAAGAATACTTATAACTGTATGTTTACAATGAAACGTGACAGCTTGTTTAAATTAAAAAGTACTTTGAAATACTTTATTCGTGTTATTCAAACTTGTTGTTGCACCACAACACTCCCACACAAAACACGTAAGATGAATCTTTATAGCTGGTTCCATAATATTCGATTATTAGTGACAGACGGCTGGTTTTATAGAGTCACTGCCTCTAAGTTGAAGAGTTGTTTCCTTACTTGGAAATTGTCAAAGTACATTAGGGTTTGCTATTAGCATTTCAGGCGATGTTCAAGCAGAAAATTTCTTCCCTTGCTGCATTTTATTTTCCGCTTGAATCTTCCGACTTCTTCTTTATCAATACTCGCGGTTTCATCAAGTATTTATACGTAGTCTATTATAGAAACCACATGAATATTCGATTATCTAGGAATTCAATTCCTCAATCATTTGTAGACGATAAAATCCTTTACAAATCACCTAAGAAGAAGTTTGTTCATCGTTTTGTATACATATAGCTTATATAGTAAGGTGATAGTTTAATACGTTTTATTCTATTGATATGTACTCATTTCCGATAGAATAGATATCATTCAATGCAGTGGGTTGGGGTGATAGAATAATGTGTAAGTATTTAAACAGTTTGATGTGTGAAGGTGTAGGGCATGTGTAAAGAAGGAAGGAACGGATATGCGGGGTGTGAATGAGGGTGTGTTAGCGTGTTTATTTCTCCCTTCATACTTTTCAAACAGGATTATGATAGTGATTATAGTGAATAGTACACTGTAAAAACTGTGGTGTTAAAACTGACACCAATTGGTGTTAATAGAAGACCACACCCTGAGGTGTTAAAATAACACCCTAGAGATTGAACATAACACCAAAGAGTGTAAATGTAACAACCATAGGTGTTGTAAAACACCTATAGGTGTAAAACTAACACCACCAATTTAACACCGGTGTAAAATATCAGGTGTGGTCCTCTATGTACACCGGTTAACACCACAGTTTTTGCTGTGTATATAGTGATATGATAATAGTGGTTACAATGATAATGGTATACCAGTGTCAATATTATTATCATATTATTAATCATGATACAAAACAATAGAATTAGAAGTAGTAGTAAAAGTAGTGGAAGAAAGTAGCTGCATAATTATCTTCTCGAATAGATACTGAGCCATTATTTTAAAACAGCGGTAAAAAAAATCAATTACCAAACAGGATTATAAGATGTACGTTTTATTTTGTCACTTTATTTCATTACTACCATTATGAAACGACTAAAACAAGCCTTCCATTTGCCAACAAATATCTACATTGTCAGTCATTATCTTACAAATTTGTCTACAAAAGTGACTTTAATTTGGATTCAATAAAAGCATAAACAGGTGAGAGGTGTACGCCACTTTAAATATCCCATAGTACTGAGGTAAGTGCATATCTAAATGTTTTTTAATAACCTTCGCTTAGCCCTTCTTCTAGACTAGTAAGAACACATGTACATGCGAGGTCACAGTCCTATGTGAATGCTTCATTCGTTTCAAGACCTTAGATAATCTAGTTCTCGCAAGTATGGTCTTTAGGGTGTTCACAAGGTCTAATGAGATCATGTGTGTCTCAGCCAATATTGATCCCTCAGGACGAAGGGGGAAATAATACATTCAACAACATTGTAATAACACAGATAAGAAGATTTGTTGTTTCTAACTAAGATCCTCCGTTACTTTAGGAAAGAGGCCGATGTTTGGGCGATGCTTGAGGGGCAATCACACATTGCATGTTTAGATTCATTGCGGTTCTCCATTTTCAACTCAGATTGGAGCGGTATAGTAAGACGGATCACCCTGAAATACGGGAGGGGGATTCAGAAAAGCCTCTTAAGATGAATGTTACCCTAATCCACTCTCTAATCCTAATCAGCTGCGTTACCTCTCCGAACATCCGTCATGTGATCGCGTGAACTCCGTGTCAACCCCCTGACAGCTTCGAAACTTCTGTGTGTAAAAGTAACACGTTCAATCCTAGAGGAAAACATGACGAGAAAATTTTGACGGAAGAAACACAGTATTAGCACGAATATTGCAGAGCTAAAACAGAAGCTGACGGCCTTGTCACGTACAACACCACCACCAAAAATGGACCTTTCGTTTCAAACTTTTAACCAAAAAACGAGCTTAAACCGAATGCAATCCGAGGCCGTCCTTACCATTAGTTCTCAGTCATGTTGAGCACCACCATAATGTCATCCAATTAAACGTAATGACTTGAATACTTGCAATATGTATAATAATGGCTCGCACTTAAACCTAGAGCCCATCCTTCCCTATAGTGTCAATTATCATGTTTCCTGAGTTAAGCATAATAACATAGATGTATTAAGCACTGAGCCCACCCCCCCCCCCTCCACCCCCGCCATGTCGTCCACATGCCTACGGAAATTTATTTTATATTCGTATTTCCATTTATTGGGGTGGCAAACTATAATTTTTTTACGAAAATGATGTTTATTTTTCAAAAGGTCTTCAGTTCTTAGTTGAAGATGAATTTTTAAAAAGTCACGAATTTGAAAATAAAACAAGAATGAAGAATAGGAATTTTTTGGCTTGTGTTCTTCCTTTTCAATAGAATTTGAATACACAGGTATTTGCTTATACCATGTAGGCTTTCTGCTGCTATTTACTGGCACCTGCTTATTTTTATATTATTGTTGATTTTTATCATCAAAGAGGATGGAAGTCATTTTAAAATTAAACAGTCCATCGTTTTATAACAAATTAATCACCGGTTTAAAAAGATGTACTCGATCTGATGTAATTCTATCATGGTTTGTTTTCATTTGCAAAGATATATATATATCCTTGGTATTATAATTTGCACCTTAAAAATGTAATCATCATCATCATTATAATCATCATCATAATTTCGCCTGATGCAAAACAAGCTCCTATGTGTTATATCTGTAGGGTGTGAAATCGAGGGGTGGGGTTGCACAGACACATCATGCTGAATACTTAGACTATTGAAAGTGTTTGATTTTTGTATTAAGATATGTAGATGTCTCTATCGTACTCCATTTAAGATGAATTTCATTTAATGTGAAAGAAAAGAAAGGGCCCGTGTATTTGGAGAGAATCAAACGAGGAAGAAGTTCGTTTGAGGTGAATGTATGCTTGTACTATTATTATATTGATGAAATTGGAGGGATTATTACCGCTAGAATGCACCCGGGGCGGCATGATAATTTTATCTATATTGATGATACACGTCTTGTCTTGTTAAAATGGCGTCGTAAGTTGAATGATAAAGGAAGGAGGGCGGTCTGAACTACAGGGACTGAAGTGACAAGCTCCTACTTTTTTATACTAGTATAGGAAACTTTGGGGATCCGTAGTTGTGATGAAAATGCTATTTTGTTTACACCTATCGTTTATAACTGCTGTATATCGGGCTCATAATATTATACATTCTTTGAAATAAAAATAACGGGGGATTATTTGCAAAAATCTAGGGGCTTTATGTTTCAAACCTTTTAAAGGCCATTTTCTCACCTTGATTTTTATTTATGTAAGTATTATGTTTCTTAATCTAAAATAAGCTCAATATACTTTGCACAAACTTGCAACTTTTCATACCTTATTTGAACCCTTATTTAAGATTCGAATATTGTTCCGAATCTAAATTATGTATTATTTTGTTTACTCTGGACCTTCTTCATATTCATTTCAAATACAATGATCAAACGAATTATACATGCAATGAGGAAATAGATCCATGTATAAGCAAATGATTGAATGACTGACTTATAAGCTGTCATAATTTATCTATATAATAGGTTTTGGCAGCAGGTTTCTAAAAGTTTATTTTTCAACTTTGAATTACAAAACGGAAGAGAATTTTAGTGTAAAGTTGATTTAAACGAAAAATCCAAGCTTGATCCTGACAGTGGTAGGCCTACATACTTTACTTAAAACTATAATGTTGTAGCCTGGCATATAAACAAGAGTGTGAATCTACTCTCCCTGTTCTTCGGGAAAACCCCTTTATTCAACCTGCTTCCCCCTTATATTGCTCATGGTGGTAGGGTCAAGGAATAAAATGAACACCGACAAGCAAGAAAATGCAATCACATCTAATGACTATCCCATGTCTCGTGAACTTTCCCCCAAAGGCATATACGTACCATGTGTACAAAACTCACAGTGGTAGAGCAGTATCTTCCTTCCCCTTTATTAAATTATTTTGAGTGATTTTGATACAGAAAAATATTGTCCAACCTGCAGCTTTTTGTGAAAACAATAAGTTACCCCGTCTGTCGAGTGAAGATGCAAATAGTTATTTTACTACGCTTGTGTCTGAAGATACCTACAATTATGAAATATTCCGTCTTATGAATTTAAATTCAAATAAAGAGTATTATTCTTAGGTAATTCAGCAGACTTTGGTTCTTGTAAAACGAAGTGTTTTATTATGTCATTGCAAATATATTTTTTTTGGGGTATCAGCATGCTGTTTTAATGACTGACATTCAGTGCAGTTCTAATCCTCCCGCTCGTTTCCGCTGCTGCTAGGTAATGGTCTTATATTTGTTATAAAATAATGTATAAAGCTTATGAAAGGGCTTTAAATTGCACGTCATTGTGATTTACGATTTAATATTATGAATGCTTGAGGAACTGGGGTGTTTCTCACAACAGGAAAGTTTTAGCACTAAATTTTAGTTTGGGGTTTAGTCTTTTTATGACTCATCGCGAATATTTTTATTGATAACACAAATATGAAAAATAAATATCGAAGAGATTATCTTTGTTGGAGGTTGAAACCTGAGGAGATAGGTCGACAGTGATCTGCATTACAGCAACAACAAACCAACATCATTCAACTGATGGAGTTAGGGGTAATGCTCAACAAAGTTACACCATTGAGAAGAGTCACTTTAAGTTGAATTATTTAATATTAGTGCTTGTACAAGAAACACGAAGAGCATCAGAGTAGCTGGATTGAAGAGAGAAGATTGAATGACTGAAACGCTCTCTAAATCAAGGACGAGCCATTTTCCTGAATGTTTCGAAGGGTATTGATCAAAATAGGTTTACTCCATTAAAGCTTGAAAGAGTGTAAGGGAAGATAGGAGTGCCAGGGTAAAAGAGACAAGGAAAAAGGGCTTCCAAAACAACAAAAAGAGAAGGTGGGAAAAGGGAGTGCTGATTTGAAATAGATGTACAGTAAAGTATAAAAAAAAATAAAAGGTTGAAAATCAAGTCTGGTATTTTTAAAATTGAAATTTACTAAATTGTAATAATACTACTAATTATAATACTTGCTTTTTCCCGCTTACTCTCTTTTTGTTCTCCCTTTCCTCAATTAAGATGCATGTCTATGACCCCACATTTTTTCGCATGAACTATAATTGGTAATCTCAATCCCAATTCCTTGAAATATTACTGGACTTTTGTAAGGTAGGCCTATATATTTTCCTTATGATAAATAGAAGCACTAACATAGTGGAAATTGGCAATTTGTACAAGGCTAAGCTCCTGAGTGTAACTCGCGCTTAAAGATGATTACTTTCCGGGACTCTGATCAGACAGAAAATGACGGTATTCATGACGGTACAGAAAAGTATTCTTCAACTGCCCCCCCCCCCCTCCCGCTCTCTACTATGCCCCTTATTTCTTCATTTGTAAATGAAATAAAGACAATAATTACAATCACTGGCGTATAGATGGCGGCTTTATGTGGCATTGGACCCCCCAAAAAAACAATCCACGCGAAAAAAGGGGGCAAGAGGAAGAGAAAGAAAGAAAATAAACGTGAAAATTGTGAAATAATGTTGTGCATATTGTGTAAAAATATATCACAAAATAAAATTTTCAATTCAGACAGATCACAGTTTACGCTCGCTTGGTCGCTCGCTTTCCTCACTCGCGAATTTCAGAATGATTTAAACTGCCATGCTACGCCCTTTCAATAATTATGTTTGGTTCATTACGCTATTGAGTACAATGATATTCAAACTTTACTATATCTTTTACATCTTTGGTTTATAAAAAGTGTATTATTCTAAGGCATCATTAATGTAAAAATATTGCTTTCTTCCGAAGATATGAAATCACTAATATCATCTGAATCATGTCCACCCAGCCTAGCTCCACCCCCCCCTCTCTTTTCTACACCATCTGTATTATATATCCTTCTCTGTCTCTCCTCCTCTCTTTCAGACTCTCTCCCTCCCTCTCTCTCCTTCTCTCCCTTACTTAATTGACAATATCCAAGTTTGAATATAGAAGATACAACCGAAAGCGTGCAAATCTGTTGTATTTTAATAAAAGTATACTTATTGGCTGTCTTGTAGTTTTAAAGTTTACCTTCTGCAAATATAAAATAAACATGATTTACATTTTTAACACAAAACACCAATAAAGTCGAACTGCCAAAGTTTTATTGTCGACTCATACGTTTTTAAGGGATTTGATTAAATAAATGCATACTTAATAACGCAGAGCGTTTTTTTTATTGGGTGCCGAGTCAGAAATGGGGCTGAACATGCAAATTACTATAAGAAATATATTAACAAAGTATTTGTACATGTTTACTGAAAGAAGTGGGGATCAAGCCCCCCCCCCCACAGTGGCGGACCGTGACCCGGAGGAGACAATTAATTGGAGGGGCACTGTGTTGTTTGTGAACAATGCTGTGCCCCCCAATGCTTTGTCACCTCCGGGTCACGGTCCGCCACTGCCCCCCCCCCCCATAATCCCTTTTAGACTGTGCACACATACGTTTATGTAATTTTCGTGCTATATGTGATTTATTCATGTCGCTGATATTAGAGTCTTCTCTAAAGACAGACCTCATGTGACATGACAGTTTCCTCACCAGATTTGAAAAGATTTAAATTCTTTGAAATACGATTCCATCTGACCCAGTTTTCGCATCTTATACAACATGTTTGGTTTCGATGTTACCCAAAAGTCATGCACATAGTTGCATACTCGAGGGGTTCCGATTTTATCTTTGTTTTTCTTTCATGTCTATGGATAAAGTTTCTACCTGAATGGTTTATACACAGAAATCAATAGTATAGTATAATATGAAATTTATTTCCCATATAAAAACAACAAAAATACAAAATAGATGTGTAGCCCATATTCAATTTTGTCAACATGGCATTACTGCTCTTCCATTGCGTCCATATCCGCCTACAGTAAAAAGTAAACACATGGAAAGAAACATAACCAATACAATAAATAAAATAAAATAGCAAAAATAATATATATAAAATAGATATGATAATCTGGCAAGAGTTTACACGAAGTATTTTTATTTTTAGTGGATTGTTCTGCTATCAAATTATTGAAATAAGTTTTCTCATGGGAGAAAGGGCTGTTATAACAAAATTGATTTAAAAAAATGATTAACCGACTGGGTAGCTTCCACTCCACTCCACTAACACGGCCTTTTAATTTTTGCCCTTATAGCTGCCCATAGAAATTTACCCGAAACTTAATTCGCGCCACTTACACGGCATTTTATAACAAGCTGGTTTAATTGTCTGACATCGGTCGCTTGCAGCTCTCCCATATCTATACCGAGTTTTAAAAATACAGTTATTGCAAATTTTGGTACATGATAAATGAATCATTTGTTTTTAATTGAAGCGTATGTGGTAAATGTATGAAATGAACATGGTAAATTTATTCAAAATTTCGATAAATTGCAGTTTCTGGAATGCATTTCTTTTGGAAAGCAGATTAATTACATGAGATGTCGAAAAATATAAACCTTAAATACAGAAACCTTCATTATTCGATGGATTATTGTCTATGTTGATATGTTTCTCTTATTTATCTACTTTTATGAAAGCCTACTTGACGTAGGCTGAACTTTGCTTAAGATAATAAGCTGAATGATGTACTTTATCTTGCTTGCCTTGAGCATTGTCTGTTCCCCTTTTCATAAGGATTCTCTCGTCAAAAACTTCTCTCTTTCACCAACCTGTCGCCGTTTCTACTGAGATTTCATATAGAGGTACTACCCAAGTTAGAAGAGGCGACAGTCAACAACTATTATGCCTTTGGGGCTACAGGAAGAGCCTCGGGCCAACATGTCAAGTGTATGAAAGGTTCTTTAGTTCTTAATTCTCATTTCAGTAAGAGTGTTTTAGCACTGCACCAACCGGGGCGTTAAATTAACACCACTGCTGTCCACAGGGATCATGCTTTATAGCATTGTACACCTGCGTTAAATTTATGGTGCTAGTTCAATACGTTTTGGTGTTATCATCATCATGTATGTCACTGACACTGCATGTCCTTGTCGTTCAAACACCAGGATGTAACACATGAGGGTAAGGTGTCCTCACAACATCAACTAATGCAGTTTATTGAATGATTTTGGTATGTTGGTTTCTGAATGCATGACCTTTGCTGAACTATGGATAATCGTCTATACGTGGTTGAATTGATATTTGACTCGGAAAGAAACGATTGAAACTCTAACATGAAGACATCTCCAATAAGTAACGTAATTTCATTCCACTAAAAATTAAAGGTGGTCCCAGTGTATTTGATTATGGGGCAATGCAGGGTCATTTTCCGTGTTTTCTAATGAAATTACAATATCTATTTCAGATTCTTATTTTCAAAATATTTTTGGCTGACGTTGTGACTCATCAAAGAAAGAATTTGGCCCAACAGCTCAAAAGCGCCGGACTAGTGGTAAAAAAATGTACTTTATATACCTTTCTCCTGTCTTGTCATTTATTCCCCAATTAATTTTGCTTCTAAATAAGTTATGGATAATATTGTTTTCCTAAACTTTTGTTCTCTGTGCACGATTGGTGGCTCACTTCATGTACCGGGGCCCGTTGCAGAAAGAGTTGCGTTTAAACGCGAACCAAAAAATCAATCACAAGTTCTAAATGGGCGCTGTTGATTGGTTGAAAATCAAGTTGCGCGTGATTTTTAGAGTTGCGATTGATTGCAAATCTTTCTGCAACGGGCCCCTGATCTTTTTGTCTATATGGATGTGAGTTTAGCTCAGTATCTCCAGATTTCTGTACAAAGTCTAACAGGTAACACGTATCAATCAGTTTGTGGCCAAAGTTGTGGTTCTAGTCTCCATCTCAAAGTACTTACAAACACAAAACAGCCATGAAAAGATAGATTCAATTACCTCAAAGTTGACCCTTTCCTGATATAAAGAGACTAAAATCACAATATATCATGCAAACCTATTTGTCCATTGCGTGATAGTGGTTTCTAAGGAGTTTCGAATGGCTACATCGCCTGACAGAGTACGACGAAATGTTGCTTTAAACATGTTAAAGGAGTAACACTTATTGAACGAGTAAACATGGCAAAAGACGTCATAGCCGTAGTACAATGTTATAGCCTCTTTGCGGTGGGCCCTGCTAACTGCTTTGACCAATACTAGTTGCCGAACGAAGAGTAGAACCATGGTCAACTCGACGAAATGACGTGGTCTCGAATCGGTTAAAAATTGAATAAAAAAATATATGGGGCATTCAATTTAATTTGTAAATGTAGTATTGCGAAAGGTTTAGTTTGTTTTGTTTTCTTTGTCGTTAATTGAGAGTATATAAAAAACTCTCTCAATTATATTTGATAATGACTGTATTCCCTGAAAATTCAAAGGATATTTTGAAGTGTAAAATTCTTCTGACTAATACTTTGTGAGCACCTGTTGAGTAGTTTCAGCACTTCAGTTTTTTGGATTGTGGCGATAAAGAATGTCAGAAAGGGATGAGTGCATTCAAGCTTCATTTCATCCTCCATGGATAGTTGAATTAACATTGGGGTGCACAGACTGTGCAGTATTAATATCACACAAACAAAATGGAAAACATATCAGGCTCGATAGACAAAGACTTCAGTTGTGGTAACTTTTCTGGACACATGGGTTTTTACTAGCTATAACGAGCCTCCTTAACTACGGTATACATGGAGTTACAGCGGAAAAGTAAAAACAACCTTATGTTCTTTATGAATTGGTTTTCAGCAGATAAAGCTAGTCGAATGTAGATCAACAACATCATGACGTGTCAAGAGACACTCTATACTTAAAAATATTCGCCTACATACGTTTTGTGACATTAATAGCAACTCGATTATGCAGCGAATGTCCTGATGTCATTGGACCTCTAACCTGATAATTTAGAATCGAACTTGACGATACTTGACATACCTAACGCACATTCAGCATGAATCCTTGAGAAGGAAGAAATTGTGCCGAAGCCGCGGGGCTCCTATATTCATGGCGACCCTCTTACATTTTGGAAGCTCTACAAACATCTCATTTGAAAGGCAAAGTGGATTTCTCTTGATTTTCTGGCCCAGAATCTTATCGACTAAATCCTTGACACTCGACAGCTCTTTTCCGCTGAAAAATGATGTATTACCATACACAATCGCCTTCATTCGGGATTTGGCCGATCGGTAGGGTGGGGTCATCAAAATACTATTCTAAACTCCTTAGATCTTACTTGAAAGGTATGCAAAGCACTGTAAGTCAATGCACTTACGCAATAATTAAGCATCGCTGGGGCGAAGGGGATGTTATACATCAGAGATTTTCACAAAGTTACCAACGAATTACAATCATTGTTTGGAATATACCAAACCTTATTGTGTTGCTCAATCCATTCGGTTTGAGTTGGAATGTAAAGACTTTTTCTCCTAGTTACCGTAAACAGTAAAATAATAATAATGTTAACATTTACAATTCGCCGGTATCCATCATAAAAAGATGTTCATGGCGCAATAAAGAAAAGAAAATAGAAACCTACTAAAAAGAGGGGAAGAATAATTACTTAAGAGCTTGTGTTAATAACCAGGGGCGGTATTCTGAACATTGTCTTTTCTCCATATTTTATCTTATCTCAGAGATATGACAAAATCGGTATTCTGGTGGATGTCATAACTTTTGTCACAAAAATTGTCATAAATTTCGTCTCTTCTCTTTAGCGCGCAACAAAAGTACGCGGCTTTAATGCGCGTAATCCGTTTTACACGAACAAAGATATGACAAAAGTTATGACAGGGGGTAACAGTCATAAATTTTGTCATATCTTTTAGTACCAAATATCCTGATACCCTGCCGACTGAATATCAAGCATATAACGATATCATTTAGATTAGATTGTGGTATTAGTTTCACTAATCATCCACTTAAACTTTTAAAATCATTTTTTTTTCATGCTACAATTAGTTAGGCCCTACATATTAATTCCTCTTTTTTTTCTCTGTTTCCCTTCTTTTTCTACTTCTCCTCTAAAATCCTTCACAGCTCCCTGTCTCTCTTTGTAATTAAGCGCATCAATATTCGCGTAGTTGCGCGATGCCAGCAACAGAATTGGGGATACCCCCTACCTGTCACGGGGCATTCCTATATTGGCTAGAAGGGCTCCCACTGGGAACTAACGATGATTTTGATTGGATTGCTTCCGAAAAGATGGGCGGGAACTTTGAGAGATATGACAAGGAAAAGACAATGTTCAGAATACCGATTTGTGACAATCGTAGCGGTGTCACATCTCGGAGAGAAATGACAAAATTTATGACAAAAGTTATGACAGTGTTCCAGAATACCACCCCTGGTGGGTGTTTCATAAAGCAGTTCGTAAGTTAAGAGCGACTTTAAGAACGACTGGTGATCCTCTCTTACGCGCGTAACCATCGCTAATGAATATGCCGTTACCACAATAAAGGATCACCAGTCGTTCTTAAAGTCGCTCTTAACTTACGAACAGCTTTATGAAACGGCCCCCTGGTTTTCAGAGAACTTTTGAAAGTGGTGAGACAAGAAATATTGCGGATTTCTTTTAGAAGTTTATTCCATAGGAATGGCCCAGCATGTTGAAATGATCGACCCCCAAGATAATCAAGTTTAAGATGAACTAGCGGACCTAAGGTTGCGAGAGGGATTGTAAGAAGTTGTCAAGCTATCTAGAATTGTATTGTGATGCAGTTCCGAGTAATGAATGGAAAACAAAATAAGAGCAATTCAAATGTACAACAGGTAACCAGTGAATAGATATGAGTATAGGACTTATGTGATTCCTCTTGGGGACATGGTGACGATACGGGCAGCATTATGTTCTAGTTACCTAAGTCGATATAACTGAGATTGTGAACGTTAATCAAGACAGGGACTAATAAGTGCATGTACAATCTTCTCTCTACAAGACTTAGTGAGATACTTCCTAATGAACCCTAAATTCCGTAGTTGATACTGTACAGATCGACATATTATTATTGCCATCTAAGCCTATATGTTTCACCACAAATTGTCACCCCTACACAAATTGTAGCAACAATATTTGTGCTGCATGTGCCGGTCTCAATTCTTAAGCATGTTGTGCCAAATTGTGTTGGCAAAAAGAAACCTAGAACCACAAATTGTCGCCCATAGTAAAATATTTATTTGTATAGCGCAGCTTTTATATGGATATAATCAGCTGCCATTGTTCAGAGCTCTTTTTTCCAATACACTACAGTAATTGTCTTCAACCACCAGTCTGGTGTGTAGTGTCCGTGTGTGTACATGTATTATCATTAGTTCGTTTGTTTGTTTTTTGTTTGTTGATTTTTGGGGGGCGGGGGGTTATATCCACTTGGTGTAGCAGTAGCAGTAGGTCAAACACTAATTGTCTAATACCATGCAAGCTAAACCCATTTGCTCTAGTAACAGTTTGGTCTGACTTCCACTTAGTCTAATGTATAGGACTTGGTCGAATGCAATTAGTAGGTATAATCGCCTTTTCGTCTAAATCCCAACTTAATATTTCCAGTCTGTTACAGGAATTGACCAAGTGTTAGACCAATTAGATATTAGACCAAATAGAATTTAGACCAAATGGAAATTAGACGGAGTTGTAAATAGGCAAAATGACGATTGGACCAAAAGTCAACTGGTTGTAGACGAAATGGAATCAGACCATGTATAGGATGAGGCTAAACGGCCTTAGTCAAATCGGGTTTAGACCAACTGGCAATATCCTTTAGGGGGAAAACAGCACTAGAGCCCGTGGAAAATTCGGTTTTTATCCACTTGGTCTAACAACGGCTGGACTAATTCTCCGTTTGCCTAATAACACATGGGCATAACCCATTTGGTCTACTAATAATTTGGTCCAATATATACTTGATCTAAATCTAATGACCAATTCGTCTAATAGCCAAATGGTCTAATTGCATTAGCAACTCTACGTGACCTGTTTTATTTGTTGTGTTAAGTGAAATGGGGCGACAATTTGTGATCTACCCTCCTCCACAAATTCTCGCCTAAATGAGGCGACAATTTGTGCAGGGTTGACAACTTGTGGTGCAACAGCCTAGCTAAACAGTGTATACATTTATCAATTTCTATTTTGTGGAATCCCATCAAAGAAAAATGTTGGAAACATCAATGCTGCATGCATTCAGCTAATTCTTTCTGAATTCCAGCAATCCAGCAGTGTTGCGAGAGAATTTATCGCCAGAGATTGTTCAAATGAATGTTCTGATCATTGTCATCGGAACCATTCCTTTCGTGTATTGGGGGTAATAGCCGCCAGAGTCTCGATGACGGAAAATAAATATCATAATATGAACGTCATGGAGCAATGTAGGCCTATGTTGCCGTGCTTCATTAGTAACAAACCATATTTTTATAGGGAGATGGGAGCAAAATGTCGTCAGATATTTCACAGCTTATTAGTGTTCCTGTGTATGGTCGTCGCCGGGGATATTGACGTCGGAGCATAATAGTCGTCGGCGCCCACCCCACTATGAAGAGTATTATCATATAGCTGCATGGATCAACAGGTCACGCCTCGCCTGTTGCTCCAGCTATGATCAGTTCGGTAATTGTATTACCATTGTCTTTGATTATGGATCATTAGCATGATGACATGATGATGAATTGCTATAGAGACATGGAATGGAAGGGCACCATCGGTTAAAGAGATTCTCATCAGTGAGGCCAACTCATGCAATATACCAGTGATGCGATGCTGATGTTCTCTCTTTCCATCTTCCCTCGCTCTCTCTCCGTCCCCTATATAAACTTGGTATTACTTCTTGTTGAGTAAAAGATTCCTGTGTTGCATAGGCCGAATCGTTTTTATAATCAAGTAAAGAGACCAGAAAGTCGTGAGTTTTGTTTGACAATGATTTTCCTTCGATCATTATTTTACTTGCCAATGTCTTCTTTGAATACAATTAAGGTTTCACCAACAAATGCTTCCGAGAGCATTTTAGTTGAATAATAATTATTATCGCTTATTATGTCCGAATTAAATCAGTATGTAGTATGGGAACTCTATTTTTCAAACAATTCATGTAGACTAATACAATCGTGAAAGTTGCAGGCCAATAAAATCTCTCTTGTTAGGACAGACTTGGTGCATTTTATTCCTCAGATATTTTTTGTCTCTCATTCTTTGCCGAAGCTCCCTTGAGTGATCATGAAGGAAATTAGACAACCAACAGCGAACTTAGGTAGACCCCAAGGGAAATCCTCTTGTCTCTTTTAAGATCGTTTGAAAGCTAAACATACATGTTCTTCCCTATTAGTATTCT
This sequence comes from Lytechinus variegatus, assembly GCF_018143015.1. NCBI lineage: Eukaryota > Metazoa > Echinodermata > Echinoidea > Temnopleuroida > Toxopneustidae > Lytechinus > Lytechinus variegatus. The sequence goes on from NC_054746.1 coordinate 44,493,332, forward strand.
GAATTTCACCTCTTTATTGGCCCTCCATCTTCTCGTACATGATTGCATCAATGTTAAACGCACAGCAAGCGAGTCCGTGTATAGGACGCAATGTATCTCTAGAAAGATAAATATCCACTAAAATACCATTAACTTAAATTAAAGGACACCATAACATACATAAACCTATAGAATATTGTAATATTAATTTGAAGCGCCTTATCATTAAAAGCTGTGTCAAGCCGGCGTAACGAAGCGCTTATACATTCGTATTCAGTGTTAAAAGAATAAGTACAGAGTAAAAAAAAGGCACGTTGTTTCAGCCTGTCACTCTAACAACAAGTTGTTTAATTTTTTTTTAATTGTTTAAACTTCTTAAACAATTTGTTGAAAAAGTTTAAACAGCTGTTTAAAAGGTTTAAGCAGTAGTTTTTTAGAGTGGCAGGCTTAAACAACGTGCTTAAAATTTTATACAGCGATTTTACAGTGTACAATCATCATCATTAAACCAACAACAACAAATATTAATTTAGCTTTGTTAAATTGATTTCCATTTATGTATAAGCCTATTGATTAGCCAAAGCAGTATAAATTCTCAAACACATATACGGTGCAATGTCACATAACCTCGAAGTAATAAGTAATGTTCTTCTTTCTGAAGATTATGATGTTTCTGGGAATGGAAGGTTATCGTTTCTGTGTTTTGGTTGGATTTATCTTGGAGCATCCACAAACAGCATCAGGCATTTACAAAACTATGTGCTCGGGTGAACAAAAATACTTTGACTTCTTATTCCCAAGGTTCATTGCGAAAATAATATTCTGTCCCTGTACAGAAAATTTGAGCATTGATAAATTGTTAAGTACATCAGGGATGTAATTCTACTAAAAGTAATATGGAATCCGGAGTATCATTCTTTTGTTAATATGGGTATGGATGATATAACATCCATGTAACTAGTTCTGTTTCGATTCCCGTGACACCATCAGCTTGTACGCATTTGTGTGTTTTGAAAAGGCAACTGGACAAAAATAAAATGGCGCTTTAATGAGAGCTTTATAGAATTAAGCCATATGCGACATTGTGTTCCAGGACTTGTTTTACAAACAGTTACAATTATTGTAACTATACAATTATGATAATTTTCATGTAAACTTGATTTTGAATTGCTATCGAGGCCAGGGGAGCGTTTCATGAAAGGACTTGTCAGACGTTTTATCCGATAAGTCCTGTTTTATCCAAAAGTTGCTATAGTAACAGTGCTTCTCAACCAATCAGAATCCAGGAAAGTTGTCAGATCTGACAACTTGTCGGATGAAAATATTGATGAAACACACCCCTGGTGTTACCATAAAAAGTTGACATAACGGCAAAGACCAAATCGTATTGAAACGAGCACTTGGTTCGAGGAAATAAGCTTCTGCACTGGAATAAAGAGGAAATGCATCGTGTTAAGAATCCGCATCATGGGCTATAGAGAATATAACTTTTCAGGGGATCGAATGAATAATGTACTGTCAAGAAAAAAAAGTATAAAAAGAGAAGTCTGGATCATGTAAACCCACATTACCTGTGTCATAAAGTTTGACCACGAGAAATTGAAATAAGTATACCAATGCAAGTATATTTTTGTTTGACCTTTACGCCGTGTTCGTTTTAATTTTTCTCTTTCCCCGTAGGCCTTTCTTATAATCTTTAAAAGAGTAAAAACATCAAAGTTAGGTATTGATTTTCCACTCAAAACACACTGCTCATACAGGAAATAATCTGAAAGAAAAATATCAACTGACCTCCTTCCATCATGCTTTGTAAACCCAAGAGAATTCTTTAAAGCGATTTTGCAATTGTATTGCATTGTGTACCTGTACGTGCCGAAGCATTGGAACATATCATTTTACAATCAACGTACCAGGTGCTTCATCACATATCACATAAACCGATCTAAGATATTATATACCCGGGTGCTTCCCTTCAAAGAAATGTCTACAGTTAAATCGTATTATCATAGCAAGATAAATTTGGATTTCTTCACGTTTGTATAAGAAAGGCATGGTGTAAATATTGTAAGTTTTACTGACAACCATTCAACATTGTGGAAGTCCACTTCTCAGTATACGTATAGTATTTGGTTTCTACGAACTTTGTATAATTCGATATCTTTTTGATGTATTACTTAAGACGTCACCTTACGATACTGTAAAATTATAAAAAAATCGGGTTTACTTTACAGACCTTGTTTTTAGTTTGTCTTGAATCCAAGTAATAAACATTAGATCAGTTTCTTCACATTTCTCATATTACTATAATTTCTACGTCAAAGCCTAAGGAATTAGACATAAAAAGAGGCAAGGCTAACTATCAAACCTGCAATGTACACGTCAATCGTCCGAGTTTTCTAAGCACATAATGATCCATTATAAAACTCGTTTACTTCACCTGCGTCACACTAATTCAACATCTTAGGCAGAAAGATGGTGGAGTGAATAGTGGCTAAAAACAATACGTATATTACATAGTAGGCCTACTTAAGTTTTTTTTTTAATCATCTACGTATTAACACTTTCAAGGATTGGAAACATTTTTTAGGAGATAATCTGCATTTTTATACTTCAAACAAAAAAAATCATTTTGAAATCAGAAACACAATGAATACATATTTAAAAGGTCCCCGATAGTTTTAGAAAACTTAAGTTATCAATTTTGGGATGAATGATTTGGGTTATAAACACTTTCAAATCATTATGAAACCGAGTATAAAATGGTGTGGTGCGTGATTTTTTAATATTTTTTGTTGGTAAACTATTTTCACTGTGTACAAACCAAATCATAATTTTTTTAGCAATAACGTATGGAAATTATTGGTTTCAATGCATAAAAAGTAGTAAAACGTAAAAATCATTGAATTTTATTTACAAGGAAATTTAGCGTCTCTTATAATAATGGTATATAGATATGAAGTTGTAGGTCAGAATCTATGAAATAACCCAGTCATTTTTTGGCTAGTTTACTGGGTTATATGAGCAATATTACGAGCCTAGTCGATTTTAACCATCCAAATTAATGTTCCGTACAATAAAGATACGAAAGGTATATTGCAAAGCTTGAACTAAAAGGCCAATATTCTGAAGTCGGGTCTTACTTAAGCTCAGGTTCAAAGTTGTGGTTTAAGTATGGATAGCCGATTGTTACATAAATCACTAACAATATAAAGATGTCATATTTCAGCTCATTTGGCTCTCAAATCGTTCATTATTGTCTAGGAATTATAAATAGATGATTGTCTTTACCATCGACGAATCAGGAAAGAGCACAGTAAACATAAGAAACATAGAACGTAATATAAAGTTTGACACTTTTGGCTTCCCATAATTTTAACAAAGAGTTGGACCATGGTCTAAATTAAACCTGACTTGAGAATACGGGCAAAAGTGTTCAAAGTAGTATATGGCGTCTCTGATCAATGGTAGATATGTCATATGATTACTACATGTTATACAGGGCCTGCTGGAAGAATAGTTCATGAAATTTAAATAATTTGGCTACCCTATGAAAATAAGAATTATCAGTCTTATCATAAACCACATAAAAACATTGGATGTGATATTAAAGGCAATAAAGTGTCAATACGGTTTGCCAGATTATGGGCACATACACAAGAAGACGTCTAATGAACAGAAGGTTCATGAAAGAAGGCATTCCTCCCTTTCCATGATCGAAGCATTTCTCATTCTAAGTTCATATGTCTGGATGGGTGTTAATAGCAACATAATAATCAGATGAAGAGTATTGTGGTGAATATCAAATCAAACTCTGAGCCACCATGTCTGTTTTCATCGAAAGACCTCATCTATCATGGGTCTAATGAAGCCCAGAGAAAGATGGTTACACTATCACCAAGGGAGTGATAAATATCAATTTTTCTCATCTTTATTTCCTGTCTACCAAAGAATTAGGCAGTTCATTCTCATTGGCATGATTCACGACCTCTCAACGATGAGGATTCATGGTCGTTAATATTTATTTACTGTTTTCCACCAAACAAAGTCTATTTTTCCTAATCATTGAGGAGGCGAGCTTATGGTGAATATGAACAATTTGAATTTACGACAGAACTAATCATTCGTGGTATTAAGCGACAGGTTGACATGAAATGTTAGAAGAAATGTGATGGAGCATATAAAAACAATTATAAGGGTGTCTGACTAGGCTTCGCTCGACATCATTACATCAAGGTTATGCGAGGTTTTGGTGGATGATCGCATATTTAAAACTTTGAAAGGTTCATTGAATTGTTTTTGTCTGTTGTTTTCATTTCTGTGAGATTAAAGATATCAATATTACAAATAGAGTGTACAGTACATGTATATATATACAAGCAAGATAAAATTATGGATGGAAGCCCATATTCAGCTGCAACTATAGTGTTGCTGCTGGTCTTCCATGGAGCCAGTACAATGTAAGACAATTAATATGACAAAACATGACAACTTAAAAAATCGTAAAAAAGTATTAAAGCTGCATTAGTCTATCACACACCCTATTTCTAGGATTTACGTTTTGATCCTTAGAAGAAAAAAAAATCAAAACACACAAAAAAATTCATTGCAAGGAATTAAGATTTGGCCCAAGTTTCATTTTCACAAGTCTGAAATCTGAAGTAAATTGAAAAGGCATGTGAAAAAGAAAATTTCCACAGGTTTATGAGAATTTATCCTTATATCGTAAAATAATATTAAACACCGATTGAGCGACAGACGGGGGTGTTGAAAGTAATTTAATTGCATAAAAAGTCATATGAAATTGAAATAAAGAACAACAAACGAAACAGTTAAATGAAAACAGATGAGCTGATGGACATTATCCAACTCTAGGAAAACAATTTGCGTCCATGTATCCTGAATCATTGCATGGGTCAAAAACATGTGGCCAATTATCATTAGAACATCACCAATGTCCACTGTGGCGTGATCGGGTGTGATAAATGAGGATATATTGCGTGCTGAGAGACGTGTCCTAGTTCTTACAAGCCTTGAGGGCACGCTCACTGGGTCCTTGGGGCTAATACAGCCGTGATTCTTTAACATGATTTTACCAATCTGGCACGAGTTATTTCTTTAATAGCAGTGTCATCGTTTTAGGTCACCTATTCATCCAAATCCCTTCAGACATCACATGCACAGTAAAGGTTATGATTTCTAGTTCAGTCATACTGCGGGCAAGGTATGCCATTTATTGAGTATAAACGAATGATGTTGAAAATTTTGGCGAATTCTCCATCAATTTGAAACAATATTGCAATTACGATCATTTAAGATTGTGGCCAATATTCCTCACTTGTTCGGAGGTTTGAAAGATCATTGCGAACACTTTAATAATAGTTTAAGAATAACCAAGCACCCTTAAATTTATTATTCAAAATAACTTATTTGTTATCCAAAATGTGTCAGACCTTAAACTAAAATGGTTAAAAAATCCAAAGTATTGGTTAGAATCTACTAAATTTTTGGTTGAGCAGTTTTGATCATTTCATTCGATTTTACACTCAGCAATAGATGGGTTATTTCGACTAATCCATTTTCAAAGTGTAGGATGCACTACTGCAGAGTTTTAAATTAAATTTAGGTGGACAGTAGTTAGGAACCAATTGAATCTTGAATTTAGTTTTAATACGAAAGATTAATTCTTAAACCTCAAAGGATTTCAATTCAAATCTTCAAGATAAAAACAAAGTTTTAGGATAAAAAAATAAATCCATAATTTGAATGGTGCCTCACTACAGTAGGTCTACATCTGGATTTATCTGGTACTTTGGTTGCCATGTGATTTTGAACAAGACAATCTGGATGTGGCGTCATGAATTCATAGTCATTATAGTTCAACGACCCAATCACTTTACTCAATACTCGACTTTCTTTTATCTCCTTCCTCACCCCCCCCCCCCCCCTCTTGCACTAACAGATTAGTTATTTTGATCAATCCGTTTTAAGAGTGTGCTTGACTGGTTGTGTTTCACCTGATAAAACATCCTCAACGCTCAAAATGAAGTTCAACGTTTCGCTCTGATCTGATTTACAGAGGATTAGACTCCCTTTATGTGAAGAGTTGAGACATAATAGGCATAAGGACCCTGGATTTCTGGACCCAAAATGTGCATGTATTTGATTTGCTTTTCATTGAAGATGGGTAGGTTTTGATTAAATTGGAATCAATGTTACACTGTTAAAAAAAACCTGATTTTACAGAAAAATAAAAGAAGATTTTGCAGAAAGCAATACCAGAATCATTCTTTAAATTCATGAAACAGGAATTTTTCTGCAATTTAACAGAACAGGTCTGTTAGAAAAAGGGGAAAAGAGTGTTTTATTTAAGGAAATTTGTAAGATTACACACACCAAATACCAATTTCCTGTAAGATTACGCAATCTGGTAAGATTACAGGTGTTCTCGAGACTCTGCTGCAGGAACTTCTTTTAGTTTAAGGATAAATTTTCTAACAGTGTAGGTAATGTTCTCCCAAAAAGGCGTTTCAAGAATTGTCGAAACTCTTCTACAAGAGATAATCCATAGATGAATGGGGGAGGCGTGATCAGTTGAGAAAGGAATGAAATGAAAATGAATATTAATGAAGAACAGGGATAGGAGAGGAAAAGAGTTAACAGGACGAATAGCCTCCTCTTATCATGTGTACTAATGGACTAGGCTAGCTGAGAGTGTGTACATTTTATATCGCCAGGGATACACCTGTTTTTAAATCAATAGTCTGATTGGCTTAACGAGGTTATAGAGAGGCGTCCCATTGTCAGGTTCTTCCTCAAGAAAGGTTTAATTTAATCTACTTGGACGCGACAGAATTACTAGCCGAATGAGATACAATGTCAATATACTAGATGGGGAATTGATCACATAAGACGTTAAGAGATGAGCGCTTCAGGGTTTGAGAATCACCCCCTCCCCTTTCCCGATTCAAGAATGTTCTCATAAATTCTCAACCCAAGCTCCGTTATATTTAATATTCTAGAAAACATGTCTTATCTGTGAAACGAACGCTATCCCAACAGTGTTGAAATTAACTGATCTCCTGTTGAAAAAAAAAAGTTATATACCTTCAAAGCAAGCCTACGAATGGTTTCACAAGAAACTCCAATTCCCTGTGATAAAACGACATATAATTTGACAGCTAGCCCAAAACAATAGCTAACATTTTGTTTATGATTTTCAATATATGTCATTATGCATTCACCAGATGCAACAGTCTCATTCGTAGAAATTATTCATGTAATTCTTAATAATAATAAAAATAATAATGTTTTATTTACCCAGAGTAGCCACTTCAATCACAAGACTGCTCTTCCAGTTGGGCCTGCAAAACATAATATGTTATTACCCTTCTCCAATCTATAAATGCTGAGCGCCAAGCAAGAAGGCATAAGGTCCCATTTTTATAAGAACAATCCAAATTCAACTCCAATTTAGATATCTTAAATCACTAGTTTGCTTAAAACATAATGTGTAAAACACAGTGATATTAGATGGATATTAAAGGAGTATTCTTCACATTCACCATGTGTGACAACTATCATGATGTTAAATAAATTTGAAATTTGAAGGATTCTTCAAAAAGATTTCTTTGAGATATTTTTTTTTTGCAGCAAACACAGTATAACACATTATGGTCCCGGTAGGAAACAACCGTCATTGTGGTTGGTTTAGCAAGTGTGCGCCTTACAGGCTGCTTGAAATGCTATGAATCCAGTGACAGGGTAATAATTGTGAAGCGCTTTGAACAGTTGTAGATTGATAAAGCGCTATGCTATATAAATTACTATTATTATTATGGTCAAAAAGTAAAATAGATATTGGGAGGGAATTGTAATGATGATAAAGGATTCATGTCATTAAAAGCGGAAGATCATAAACTTTGCCATGATGATAACTTCCATGGTAACAGGTTTCTACAGCCAATCAAAATTATGGTCTCCTTGGTTTGTTAAATTGAATCATAACTCTTACATGGTCATAAATCCAAAATATTGAATGAACACAGACCATCCATCTTAAGGCAAAGCTTATTATCAACACACCTCGGTGCTGAGTTTTCAATCATATAATTAAAGTTTCTCATAAAAATCTGGAAATACGATTGACTTGTTGCTGTTTTATTTGATTTGCAAATTAGCAACATCATAAGGATCTTTACTTCAACATGATCTTCATTGGCAAAAGGGTAAGAAGTGAGTTGTATTTGCACACATTAATGTCTTTATAATTACATCAGTCTAATAAGAAGAAGTTATGTGTTATTATGGTCTATTTGGGGGTTCAGTTCAACAGTCTATTTTCTCTCTCGACCAAAACACCAAAGACTGTGCTTGAAAACGTCCCATGATTGTACAGAAAGGGTTAAAGTACTGAATACAGGTCAACACACACAACCCAAAGCATATAAGCAAGTGAAAACAGTTATCAGGTAAATATTTTCCTTTTATTTTAAATGCACCTTTCCAAAAGTTTGACATGAGATGTAGTTTAAATACCCCATAAGACATTCAAATAGTAGTGCAAGATATATAAACATTCTAAAAGACTTGCACCAGATGAGTGTCAACCCAAATACACCAATTCCATTGATCCACACACAGTCATGAATAGTACACTGCACAGGGATGAATTATAAACATAGAGAATATACAGGAATGGGGATATCTTGCAGTGTCTGTCAAGGGGATCTTCAATATGGAGGGATATGCCTCTTCAAAATGCCATAGGAATATATATAAATATCTAAAGGGCTGCTGGAAAAGGAATTGTGTCATGAATCCTCTACCAATCTGATTTTCGCAAATAAGCTATATCAAAGAAAAAAGTTGATATAAATACAAGACAAAACAAAATGATCATTTTACACTTCACAAATTTATATTGGCTATGCATGGAATAACACTGCCCTATTCCCCAAATGCACTACAAATCCTGATACACATCTACAGGTTTTTTTTTAATAAGAAATCTCATTGCATTAGCTACCCGATTCAGCCTTATTACTAGATACAAAATGATTCAATTATAAATATAATAACAATAATAACTTCCTAAATTCTCGGCAAATATTTAAAAATATAATTGGTAAAAGGCAAAAATCCCAAATTAGAAACCAACTTATTGAAATATAATCTCTGGCACCCATGAACATTGCCAGTACTCTCTGTATACCCTATTTCACATAGCACGTCATAAACATTAAAACTAAAGTTTATATCATCAAAAGTAAAACACACTCTTACATTCAATAAAAATTAACATCAAATAGCCATGCTCCATTATAAAATTACATACAATCCTTATCAGGTAGAAATGTAGTCACTATTTTCATTATTCAAGGGCTATTTTTATTGAACAAAAAACTATTTAATCACTTTATATGAGAGCAACCATCCTGAACAAAAAATTTAGAAGGAAATTTTAATATTCTCTTAAGATGAACATGATCAGATAGAAATAATTCACTTTGACATTTCATTTTTTTTCTCTCTACAAATGGCACCCCCCCCCCCAAAAAAAAGGAAAATCCAACATCTGTCACATTGTACAATCAGAATCAGGGAGGATTTTTTTAATCGTACAGATATTGGAAAACTATCTAATATCCATCTTCAAATACAAGTAAAATGATATGAAATAATGTAAGATAACATTGATATGTAGATGGCAAACTGATTCATTCACTGTACGTCCATAGCACAGGCAGTGTAGATATTTAATACTGACAGTATAATGGCCAAAATTTTATTGTCTTGTAATCTTTATCTAGAGAATGGTGTTACAGACTTTGTAATTATGATAACTATATAGAATCTCCTGGGCTGATGAACATATTAAATTTCTGAAAAAAAGAAAGTGAGGATACACGCAGTGCATTATCTAAAAACTACATACTTTAAAAACATTTTGCATATATATCAAAGTAGGCTAAAACATGAAAATCTTAAAACTGTAGAGTTTACATAATAATTTGTATCCTGAATAATTAAAACTTTAACATTCTTTGAATAAAACCTCCCATGATTACATAAAAAAGGTTAACTTTAAGACATAATTTTCACAAAATACTATTTTAAAAAGTTCATTAAAATTATTGAATTATCAATAAATTGCAAACAATGGAGGGATCTTGGAGGGATATAAAAATGAACATGGGCAGACTTAATAGGAGCAAAATGTTTGGGTAGGATGGGATCTGATGGTTGTAAGAAGAAATAGAGAAAAATATTCTTATCAAGTGTTGGCAAAGTTTTAAAAGATTCTTAAACCTGTGAAGAAGGTTAAAATAATATGTCACATTCCTATGAGTTAATAAGATTGGCCGTCAGTTTCAATTAAATTCATTATTTTTCTGAAAGTCAATATGACAGAATTCCTCTGCATATTGATAATGGTTTAAAAAGTAATCTGATCATAAAAAAGGCACACATAAATTCAGATGTCAAATAATCTTTAAAAACTTTCAAAAAATGATCCCTGAAATAGCACTTTGCTTTCCAGTCACTATGGTTTCTAATTCTTTCTAATACAAACTTTCTTCTAAAATCGTTGGGAGTAATGACAATAAAGTCCCTGCTGGTAATAGTTGTGGTGGTTTTACACAGTATGAAGCTGAAAGATTAACATGTGAAATGCATAGAGAAAATTATCAAGCTGCAATTAACACCATTCATTTTATTTATTTATCAGTCTATATAGCCTAATCCAGTTTCATTTAACCAATAAGATAACTATCAAAATTTCTAATCTTCTCAGCATTTTATGTTTCAATTATCCCATTCATTAAGGGTTTGAGAATGTTGAGCTCAAGCTAACACAAATGAATTATGGTATATCTTTACTGTAGTTAGAAGCAAAAAAGAAATATATATATCTGAAATTAAAAAGGCCATGTTAAACCCTATCAGACATATGAATATTGATCTAAAAGAGAAAATGTCAAACTATCTGCCTTGAATATGAATATATGAGTGAGATTGTTTCATACTCTGGTACCAGATTGTCAGTATTATTTCTGAAATGTTTGCAGTATGTAGACCCCAACACTCAATTAGGACATGGAACAATTCAGGCTGAATATTCCCCGAATGCTTCCTTCTGCAAATAAAAAAATCTTATCCGGGGTCACTGAATGATTTTACATATGTATATACAATTAAGATTTTACTAACCAAGGGAGAGTATATTACTATTCTGCCTCCCCTTTCAGCTTTATTCACCAGAATTTATGGGAATACATTAAGGGAAACGTTTTTTTTCCATTGAAACCAAAAATATTACTGGAAAAAACATTCCAAGCAAAGAAACAAAACTAATAAATAAATATGAAATCTACAAACAATCAGAGTTTGCATTTCTTCATAGCATTTTAGTAAAACTTTAAATCAAACACAGAAGTCAATTCTGCTAAAAATAAAAATACAGATCTCCAGGGGCCCCTTTCCATAAAAGTTACTATTTTGGTTAACTTCAATGGAATTCCTGATTTTGATAAGCTGTCAAGCATTAATACCATTAAGGCATTATCAACAATGGCAAAGATAGTATACTAGAACTTTTATGCGATAGGGCCCAGTACAGACAGTGAGTTACAATGTTTTTTTTTATATTCTTGTTAAATTGGCGGTATAATTAAAACCTATCAATATAACAGCACATTTTCAATGTATCAATATTACATATTAGTACCCGTATCAGACATCTGAGCTGGTCATTTACAAAACCGTAACGCCCTGCATCTTCTGAATATCGGGAAGGGATAGGTATATTGTTATTTTCCTGTCTCAATGCGTGTTTTCACTTTGCACGCAGAGACGACGCAAAATATACCTTTGTATTTTACCTGGCCTCACATCCGGGCATTTGAGGATGCATAAAAAGAGATACGCTTCACATGCTTCGCAATGATCCGCGCACCAACAATATACGTCATAATAAAGACAACACTGGATCCAGGCGCTTGCAAGTACGTCATAACGGTAAAGTGCAGAGCCTAGACCCTGACAGTAACATGACACAATAGAATTCTATTTTGAAAAAAATATATCACCATTATCATGATTTTTGCTCTAGATATCTGATTTGTATGATAATAAGAATATTGACTGGCTCTTATTTCGGGAAACCTCAAATATATTGCCCTTAAGAGACCCATATTGCCCTTGTCTAAAGACTCTGGCTGATAGATGATTCTTTTGCTGGCAATATCTTTGATGTTACCCTCAAGGCCAGTCAATATTAAATATACCCCCTTGAACTTAAGAAGTCTACTTTTGAGTTTTATTTCACTGACATTTTGGAGGGGAGGGAGAAAAGGGAAAGGCATTTCATATTGGAAAGGAGATAATAAAAAAAACACAAATCTGTAGAAAATGAATTTTGTGAGAGGTGGGGATAAAGAATGTAAATACTAAAATATGAAGAAAATGGAAAAGTGGACAGATAGGAATAATAAAAGGTAGCAAAATGAACAACAAAAAGTAAATGTAGGAGGTAATGTGATAAATAAATAAAAGACAAGCATGATGCTATTAGAGTGACAAGATCTATCTCAAATTATGAGGATTCTACTTCATAATCAGATAATCTTCATATATCACATAAAGTAATCTTTGAAATCACAGCTCTTTGAGATGAAGCAATACACTAGGACCTATTAACAAGTGGCAGCCATATTATTCCACTCTCCTAAATATGTTTTTGAAGTACATGGTTTTGCCTTCCCAACTACAGTGTGATAAACAAAAGGGAGCAAATCCTAACATCAATTTCTATTGGTTTTAGTTTTAACTGACAATGCATCTTTGCATAGAAACACATTATAAAACTCACATGACAAATATTCATCCCATCTCAAATATATTAGTCCTGATTCTTATTGAATTTATTAACAACATTACAGTTTTTATATTGGCAATGAAGAGCCCTAGCTAGTACTATTTCAAAGTGCAAGCAAAGTATGAACTTTATGCAGAAAATGCAGTGATAGCAAAATGTGAAATTCAATTAAAAATACAAAAATGTTGTATTTTAATAAAATGAATTTTTCAATGATTCATGTTAGCATGTTAATGTTTTGTTGATACTACATATGTATGTATACCTGAAAAAGACATAAATGTAATCTTTATCTTACATATGACTCTACAAAGAAAACAAATGTCCATCTTCATAAAATATACCTCTCCACATTGCATTCATTACCAATATAAAATAACAGCATTCCTTCTCATTATGATACAAGTAAATAGATTTATATATAAATAAAAATCATTTGATATTTACCAATCTCTTATACAAAAACAATTTAACAATAAGCATTCAATGTATACACACAAGATATAGATATTATAGTACTGCATAACCTATCTGTACAGGAGAAGAATCCAGAAATTTGAGAATTATTTACACATTTTTTTCATCTTAAATTGAATCGTGGCATTAAGAAAATTCAGCAGGAATGATCACCAAGATTTGTTATTGGAATGGTATCTTTAATTCTTCTATGTCTTTAAATCAGATGACGAGAAATATATCATATTTTTTAACACATTACAACAGGGGGAAACCATTTTTCAGATCTAAAATGCTTGAGGATTTTCATAGAATATTTAGTTGTGCAAATCTTAAAGAGGTTCCTTCGATTAATAATGTCAGTGCTGTACATTTTTTCAGGGTAATAAAATTCACCATAAATATTGCAATTAAACGAATAAGCTTTGTAAGTCTAAGAATTTAAAATTAATAATGACTCAATTAAAAAAAACTCAAATAAAAACAAATAGAACAACCTAAAACAGATTTGACTTTCATATTATCTAATCTTTCAAACAGAAATCAAATTCAGATTTAGACCAATAAGCATGAAAATGATCTTGCATCTGAAAACATTGGTCATTCTGCTAGGATCAAAAGCTTAGGCCCCTTTTGACTCTCTTATCTGAAAACATTAACGTCATCTACTTATAGATCCATATTTTTAAATGACCTATCAATACTCAGTACAAAACACAATAGATTATTTGAATAATATAATTCATCTGCAGGAACAAATGCTCTTGCCCTCTCTGAATATGGCATCTTTTTCTTCTATCAAAATAATTCTTGTGAATATTTGAGTTCCTTTATACTCCTGATTGACTATGTTTTGTGCATTGATTAAGACAATTTCATACAAACTGCTCATGAATTATAAGAGAACATTTATAGATTTGTTTTCAAAATGACCAGTACTTTTGCATTCAACCGTGGCATTGATCCATAGATATAAAGTTAGAAACACAATCCAAGCAGTTAACCACACTGAAAGCAATAAAACACCGAATGTTCAAATCTACAGTTCTGAAGGCACACACTTTTTAGTATCAAACTGTTTAACCACCCTTTGAAAATCTAAAACCAAAAAAAATATCCATATATATATATACACACCTGTACAACATTTGTTTTCATTATATATAAAAAAGAGATCATATCCAAGCACCGATGCATCATTTACAACCATGTGTGGTATTTCTACCATATACAAATATATTCTTTAAACACAAAATGGTATTTCTTGTGCAATATTAATTCCTAAGACATGATTATAACATATAAATATACATGATGCAGCTAAAATACATGTTCTGAAGTTTCAGAGAGTGGTGGCTAGTACGGCTTTTGGTACTTACTGTTATATCATTTGTTTCTTCATTTTTTTCATACAAAGCTCATAATATAATACATACAAAAGCAAAGCCTACGCTGGGTTTAAAACTCTTATACAAAGGCATCATTAACAAGGTATTTGAAAAATTTCAAGGGTACAAGTTCTGTTGCCATGGTAACCAAAGTTGCAAAAAATTAAAGTTTGGTGGACTCAACGATGGGATTGACTGCATCTGAACCACCACATACTTTCCTTTCACCTGTTTCCGAATCTTTACACATGATCTCTTCATCTGCTGCGGTATTGCTGTTTTCAAGTCCATTAGCAATGTCACCATTGGAATGGGTTTGAGCTGAGTTGTTAGTGTTGGTCTCCTCAGGGTTTAAACTCCCACTGGCATGTACTTCAACCTCTGTAGCCATATGACCATTGGCGTTATGAACCGGGCTACCTATGTTAGCATGACTGTGTCCATTGAGACCGTTACTATCTGGGACATCACCACCACTGACAGAACTAGGTCCATCAGAGATTCCATTCAGACCGCTACTAGCTGATTTCTTCATGTCACCATTTGGAGCTCCACCATCAGAGGGACTCGCATCGTCAATAGCTTTGATAGAACCATTAGAGTCAGAGGTGAATCGTTTGAACTTCCTATCTCGAACAAGCTGATCTAGCTTCTTCTTGAATTCTTCTTCAATCACCAATACCATCTAGACAAGAAACAACAAGAATGAAGATCACCATCAACCTCCCACTAACAATGCATCAATTTGTTAGATCAGTCTAGAATTTCAAACAATAATCACAAACCTAATCACAACCCCCCCCCAAAAAAAAATAGTAATTTCAGGAGAGCATTCACTTGCACTCCCTCTTTGCAGCCCATCCACCATGCATCAGAGATCAGTGAGTTTGACCCAGGAAGTAAATATCAACCTTTGGAGTATATTCAATATATATCTAAAATGAACGAAGGTCTGTTGTCGAATCATAATTCAAATCAATATTACATTCAATTGTCTTTTAACGTTCACGACTCTGCAGAATGCCCTTTCTTTTTCAGTGCTTTCATGTCGACATTCCAATAAATGTCTATTGCTTGAACACGGCATGGTTTGAACTTTACATCTTTGAACACTCATCTATCAGTTGAATTAGATGTAAGAAATACGACTTCTGAACTTTTTTTTTCCTTACATGCTAGGTCCTTGGGAAGCACAAAAACAAGCGAAGCAATTATTTGATATGCTCTTCATGTATTCAAGGATGGCATATTATTTTATCACCATCATTATAATTAAATTAAAGATAAATTTCAGTTCTGGTAACAATCTCAAAATGACTTTTTAACAGAATCTAATATAATGACCACCCAAGTGTCCGTTTCTATGAATAAAAAAATATGTGCCAAAGGATTCTGGAAGAAATTGTGAAATTGCTGAGAAATAAGCAAAATAACCGTGGATTCGGTCACTTCCTTCGGGTCTTTATTCCAGCAATAATAATACACTGTCCTACGTGTGCCTATCTGTGTTGGTGATCTTCAGTGTGAACATTTTTCAGCGTAGATTTCAAGATTTCACAAATCCTCGATGATATACTGACAATTAAGCCTGGTTTTACAGACTTTCTCATGAAATCAGTGTTTACTGCAACTACTGGCATTTCTCTTTAAAATACCTGACATATAAAAACCTTCTAAGAAGGTTTCAGGAATGTTACATTCCTTCTCAAAATGATAATAGTAAATGAAAATCTTACATAGTCTTCATCTTGAGACAAGTTTTGTTGAAGTTCTTTCATGCTTTCTTTGAGTTCTTTCTTCTTGTTCTCCTGTAACTTAAACAACTGTCAAGAAAATATAGATACAGTAATAATAATAATCCGCATTTATGTAGCACTTAATACATCGGAACGACATCTCTAAGCGCTTTACAGACATATTACAAAGACACATACAAAGTAATGTTACATCAACAACCAAAATGACAATGAATCTTGCCTTTTACCTAGGCTTTTCAAAGGAACATCTTATTGTAGTAGGCAAGGTTAATTTGGCAAGCCATGCTGGTAATTTATGAAAATATATCACTATAAGCCACAAAGGTTTTCTAATGAATTGTATTTTTGTAAGAAATTAGAAGATCCTCAGCTTTAACAAGAAATATTGCATTTTTTTTAAATATGTTTTTCCATCCATCATATTTGATGCCATTGACTTGTAAATGAAATGCTATTTGTGTTTAATAGCAAGATTTTGAAGCTCTTTCGTTGAATCGTAACCTTTTTAATGTAGTGCAAAATTTCTAAAGGTAGTGCCTTTTTGTGATTTATTTAAAAGAACTTTTTTTTTCAGAACCAAATATGCAAGAAGCATGAGACCAAATTTCCATTATATGGGCGGTACATGAAGGGGTTCGGTATCATTTCAAGTGCAGGTTTAGACCACAGGTTCAATGAAATTCTCTCCAGCGACAATTGATCTGCTGTAAATTTGACACACTAAACGAATGACAAACTTCAACCCTGAATTTAATAATACACCCGACCCTAACCCTAAACCTAACATAAGCCCTAATGCAACCTTAACCCAAACACTACATCTTAGATGAAATAAAGCCCAGTACAATTGCAGCCGGAGCAAATGTCTTGTTGCCATACCATAATGGGTTGAATGAAACTAAATTTGCGATAGACTGAAAGGTTATTCAAATTAAATACATCTAAATCCCTTCCTGTGATATGTCCAATATAAGAAATGTTATTATTGAAATAATAACTCACATGAGTTCTCTCAGTGACGGCTTGGTCGATGTGTTTCTTACGAGCTTCTCTCTTGAGTCTGCTTATCTCTTGTTTCTCTCTCTTCATCTTACCAATGCTCTTCATCTCTTCAATGTTCTTACTTCCTAACATCTTACGAAGCTCCTGCTCAACTCTAGTATTAAAGAAAACAAATAATCACAGGGATATTAAATCAATATTGGGTTAACATTACATCTTCAGGGTTGTGGAAAAGATGACAGAACATTTATTGTTTACTTACAATATTGTTCAACGATATTCAGGATGAAAATCATAATGAAAGCGTTATTTAAACTGCAAAGGATTGTAGTTCAAAACATCCCGTCCCCATAAAAAACCTGAAGTTAAACATTGTGTTTCAGTCTTCAACATCTGTTATGACTGCATTGTACTTTCCTCTAAAGTGGCTGCGACATAGACTACTGAATTAAACTACAGAAAAGAAAGAGTTGCTTTTTGCTTAGCCACGAGTTAGTGAAACACTCGACGTGTCGTCGGGTTTCCTTCGATTTCTTTAAAATTTACCAGAGTTATGCAGTAAAGAGGTATGTTGAAACCGTTTATGATATTTTGGATAGTATAGTGTCTGTATGATTCAAAAATAAGACAAAATTGTATTCAATGATGCTTTTTGAAGGGTTTTTATAGATCGATCTGTCAAGAAATTGTTTGATTCTCCCGCACTCCCGCAGAAGTTTGGCTGTTCACTCTGCGGATTCTAATTCCAGTTTTATCTTAGTTTTTGGTGGAGAATTAATTGCTCTGAGTTGTGAGAAATGCTAATTATTGAACAGTAATCCGCTGCCATAAGTGATACATACACAAACCTAAGCAGAAAAGTGGGTGCGGATTGATATTCTGTCATTTGTAAAAGTGATCTGCCACTTAATTTATGCTTGGATTCACGGAGTTGTAAATGATTGGAAATAGTTCAGGTCGTTTTGAACCTCTGGGATTTTTTTTAATGATTAATTTCAAACTTGAAGTAAAGATTGCCCAGGATTTTTTAATGATTCTGAATTAGTAGTTTTTTGGTATGAAAAGTTATTGCAATTTTGATATTTAGTGGTTGTTATGCAAGAATGGAAAAAGTCAAATCATTTCAGGAAACAACTATATGAAAACTTGATAGCTTATTGTAAACAAATGTAGGTTTATTAGCTATGGTTTTTGCAAACTATACTTTTTATTTTTTCCTTTGTCTTGTTTTCATTTTCTTCAGGAATCATCACACAGTTGTTGAATTTTTATTGCTATTGCTACTTCGTTGAAACTAGAAATTAAACAACACAAGAACTTATGAACAGTTTCCACTCATCTTTATTATTGCAACAACATGTTATACATCACTAATTCGGGACAACATCCCTCTTCAATTTCAAAATACATTTTATATTTACAAAAAAAATAATTTGGATGTAACTTATTTATTCCCTTTCTTTTTTATTTTATTTATTTTTTGTCTTTTGAGGATCAACTGCAAACATATTCTTAAAAATCAAACACAACTCCAATCAGAAGCAAGTCTCTATGATTCCCTATTGGGAGTACATATATCAAAGGTTTTGTGAAACTGGCGACTGCAAATCTGAGATGCGTGTCTATAATTAGATGAAACATTTTATTCCAAAATTCTAAATTACAATCAAATGCAAGTATTCCTGCAACAGGTCATTGGACCTAGAGTAGAGAAAGCTTACTTCTTATGTTGACCATCTAGTTTCTTGAGTTGTTTTTCATGAATAGATGCCATGAGATCCATCTGGAGCTCAAATAACATCTCAGCGTGCTCCACCTTCAGCTCTTTCTCCTCTAGGTAATGACGTCTATACAGGGATGTCAATGAATCCTCATGACTAACTTGCTTCTTCAACATCTGAAGGATAAGAAAAAAGATATCTATTTGTCTTTCTTTCCGCACATACATGCGTCTTACAAGTGTGATTTCACATTCTGCAAGTATAAATCGATATAATTATAAACCATCGTTTAGTAAAAAAACAAAAACACAGCAAATATTTGCAGTATTGAATGAAAGACAAGAACCCCTGAAAACACAGGGCTTGCATGGTTACTAAATATAGTATTTCTAAAACTAAAAACAAAACTATAAAACTGAAGAAAAAAAAGAAAAAAATAGGAAACTTAAACTATAAGGATGATAAGAGGTTAGGTCTATAATCTACAGCATGTGATAAAATAGTGCCAAAATCTTTCTTAACTTGAATGTAGATGTGCCCCCCAACCCTTTGGTCTCTGATGCTTCCTGCTTTTCTCTTACTTTAGTCTGTTTCGCACTATACTAAGAGTGAAAAAGGGCATATTCCCTAGCTAGATGAGCACTGTAGTACATGAAATTAATCATATTTATAAGATAAATACCAATACCATACCTACCTTACATGTACCATGCTTAAACATACATGTAACAGAGAGGGGCTCTATAAAATAGAAAGGAATATAGAATAGAATGGAATCTTAGTATCACAGACTTGCCTCCTTATCTTGATCTTGCTCAAACAGTTCCATGATGTTGGCACATTGTTTTTTGGCTTCTTCAGGAGATCTGCAATAATAACAAGAATGTGAAAAATAAAATCATATATAAAACTGGGATATACCACTGAGAGGGTTCCATGACATTTGCTCCGGCAACAATTGCTCTGCTCTAAATTCCACACAAAAATGGAATGGCTAACTTTGACCATGGATTTAACACTATACTCTACCCTAAACCTCACCCTAACATAAAAAAAAAACCTGTTTCAACCCTAAGCCTATATCTTCAATGAAATTAAGCCTGGAGCAATTGCCAAAGGAGAAAATGTTGTGTTCCAACTGAGAGAGATGAACGGTAAAAGAAATAAGAGACACTAAAAATATACTGCCAATACAATCATCGATGCCATACTATGACGCTTGGGTGATTATCATAGATCAATGAAATCATTTGCATATTAAAAACAATCATAATTATTGAGAAGCATAGGAAATGGATATCATGAATGAAATAAAGAAAAACATTTTATATTTTATTCCATGAGAAATAAGATGCTTGGCACTTTATTTACTATTCCTCTTTGAAGAGCATTTACAAAATTTGCTTAAACATTTAAATAATAAATAAGGAAGGCAACATCATTTTTGAAAGAAATAAGGATACCTTAAGTAAAGATGTAGATAAGGTTATACTATGTATGTAGACTGTTAGAGGAAATGAAGAA
Organism: Lytechinus variegatus; assembly: GCF_018143015.1. Taxonomy (NCBI): domain Eukaryota; kingdom Metazoa; phylum Echinodermata; class Echinoidea; order Temnopleuroida; family Toxopneustidae; genus Lytechinus; species Lytechinus variegatus. The sequence continues at coordinate 44,514,036 of NC_054746.1, forward strand.
ATGAAAAATTATGTCAGAAAAGATTACAACAAAGATGAAAACCAGGAATGGATAACAAAGTAGATTAAACTAACGTGGTCTTTAGAAGTTTCTTCTCCATCGATGCAAGTTTCTTCTCCTTGTTCTTCTTAGCTTTCTCTTGAGAGGCTGTGAATTTATTGATGTCTTTATACTGTGTCTTCTTCAGTTTACTTTGCTTCTTCTCCTGTTTCTTTACTAGCTTATGATGTTCATTGTCAAGTCGTGTCTTCACTTTGATATATTTCTATAAGAACACATGGAAGAATTAAGAACAATGTAATTGTTAGTGGGTCAATCTTATAGTATAGTAGAGATAATTGATTGGAACTACGGCATAAAGGCACCCTTATAAAAAGTCATAGGCCTGTATTTCACACAGGAATACAACAATAAGAATGTATTTTCATTGCGATAACTCACATTTATCAATGACAGAAGAATAGGGGATAACAGGGAGGCTGCTCTGAAAGATGCATTTCACAGCAGACGTTTGATGAGGTGCATACCAATGATGTATTGGAAATAAGTTATCGTGTACTGATATACCTGTTACCCAGTATTGTTAATCTAAAATAGAGAAAAGAAATATCATTTTCCGCAGCTGCTATGAAATAACATGGTTGCAATTTAATACATATTGCTTTAAACCACTTCCCTTTCCTGTTAGAAGGCACCCTCCCCCCAACCTGTTGTGAAAAGTTAAAATTTGCTAAATAAAAACTCTCTTCATATATACCTGGGACATTTCACAAAGAGATGTGTGAAGTATTGCATCTTGGTTTTTCAATATTGGGTTCTGATTTAAAGATAAATTCCAGTTTTGGTAATGATCTCAAAATGACTTTTTACAGAATCTTATATAATGACCACCCAAGTGTCTGTTTGTATGAATAAAAAATATGTGCCAGAGGATTCTGGAAGAAATTGTGTAATTGCTGAGAAATAAGCAAAATAAGTGCGGATTCGGTCACTTCCGTCGGGTCTTTATTCCAGCAATAATAATAAACTGTCCCACATGTGCCTATCTGTGTTGGCGATCTTCAGTGTGATCGTATTTCAGCTTAGATTTTATGATTTCACAAAGTTCAGTTTATGTAACTGTACCAGATCTAGATCCACGATGATATAGTCATACTTAACCTTGGTTTTACAGACTTTCTCACGAAATTAGTGTTTTACTGCAACTACTATCATTTAGCTTTAACTCTTGGCAAAACCGCCCACAAGCATATAATGATAGCTAGAGGAAGGGTGATGATGAGGGGGGGGGGGGTAGTGGATGAGGGATCCATCTACTGTTCAATCTTACCTTTTCTGCTTTAATCTCATCAATGGTAGCAGCAACTATCTCTTCTGTATATATAATAGGAGGAAATGAGGAGAGAAGTCACCAATAATGTCATATACTTGAAGATCTACACAAAGTTTTAACATTCCTCAATTAAAGAAATTATATCACATTGTTAGTACATAATCTAACCAAATTTATAGGTAAGTTTCATTCATTTTGAAAACTTATACTTACTTTGATTACAAATTATAGACAAATTTTCATAAACATACACTGTACTGAACATTTCTTTTTATACTTGAATTTCCAATAAGAATTACTGTAAAACTTGATGCAGTACACCTTACTCTTAAATGATCTCATACATTGATAATTTCCATTAATGGATTTTCATAGATGATTTCTATAATTCTATATAAAAAAGCAGACCTATTGTTTATCAGCTCACTAGTGATAAATTGGCCAATCAGAATTTATTTTTTAAAAATTTATTGACTGATTGCAAACTTCCATTTGTATGGGGTTCCACCATGGATCCAGTTAAGATTGCACATTTCAAATCCCTTTCTCATATGTGTATAACAAATTACTTACTTTATAAATTGAGATTGACACATTTAAATATATATTTTTTATTGATATCTTACCAAGCGAGTGAGAGGTGTGATGAAGAAGTAAACAATGTTTAATCTTTTAAAAATCTTATTCTATAGTGCATTTCAATTTTAATACATGCAAATAATAGCACTAATTGCACTGATGAAACATATGCTACGCAGAGTAAACTAAATGAACAACTAGAAATAAAACTACATAGTGGAAAACTATTTAGTCTACAATGTAATGGACAACCAGTATCACTGGAATCAGCAAATTTTTCCTACAACATCTAGAAGGAATCTATCAAATGAAAATTAAAAATATAATTAGAGAATCATGTGAAGTCAGTTCATAATAAACACAGAAGTATTGGTACATGTATTTAAATTGAAAAAAAAAAATGTCATAAGGATATTATTAATGTGCATATAATATGAAATGCTTGATAATTGAATGATCATCTATAGATCAAAGATCTAATCTCATCAGAAGCAGACACCAAAACAAGACTGATATTAGACCAAGTTTGGGTAAATTAAGTGTTTAAAAAATGGATAGATATAGCTACTCCATAGTAAGTACAACATCATGGCCATACGCAGAAAAACAATTTTTGCTGGGGGGGGGGGCCAGGACTGAAATAATTGAAATTAAGGGAGCGAAGCAACCGAGCTTGTCATTGGTGTACTTTTGCATTCTGTAAAGTGAAATTGAAGGATTTGGTGCATACTTTGGGGGAATTTTGAGACAGTAATGTTTTTTCTTCAAAATTTCCAGGGAAGTTGCCTACCCCCTCCCCCCTTGCATATGGCCATGTGCAACATGCATGTTTATAAGAATGAGAATTTTACAAAATTTCCATATCTAAGGAAAAAAATATTATACTTTGGCAATTACTAACTGGAAACATATTCTCGTGTCATATTTTACATTGCTGGAATTATATTGGTTATGTATGTTAAGTAAACTAAAAATATTACAGCATGATATAAATTGGCTTAGAATGAAATTTAAGAGAGCATGGCATGCAATAAGCTTCAATCAAAGTGTGGAAAAAAAAGTAAGCACTTTGCAGGCATTTCAGACTCTTTTTCATGCTATTATTTCAGACTAATGCAGAAAATACATAAGTATAATGTGCATAAGAATTTTTTTCATTACATGAAAAAAAAAGTGAATTTCAAGTCAAACATGCATAGTGAGTGAAAGTAAAGATGGAATTAGTTTTAAAATGTTCTAGAAATGAAAAGAAACTTAATGAAAGGGAGGTTACAACACACTCAACATGGAGACAGCTCAAGAGGAAGTCACAGCAAGGCAATAAAAACACATTGAAATAAACTGCCAAATATAGTATTATTTTTCTCTCATTGAAACACAAATTTGAACTTCTGAGTTACACAATCAAAGATTATAAGGTTGGACATTATTTTTAGCATTATTGGGTGTAAAAAATTACTTTTTAAAAAATGTTGTTTTTCAATGAATGATTGTTAAAAGATGGTTGTGTGGAATCTTTTATTTCCAAAGTGAAGACCGATACCTAACATACCAAGAGTACTCAAAGATGAAGAGGTGTAGATACAAATAGTTTGGGGAGAACAAGAATACACACAAACATTCCATTACAATATCAATTGTGAAGGTAGATTGTGACAAGTCATTAACATCAAAGAATGTGTGTGTGGGAACCAGAAATAACACAAAATAGTGCATAACCATGGCAACGTGATGCAGACCTTGTGGGACCAAATTTGGAGTACTTCGACTTCGGATGCTTTGGTTGTGAAATCCTGAGAAGGCGTTAGCCTCAAATTGTGATGCTCCCATGGAAACGGATCTTAGCAAGCCTCCGCTACTGGTAGTACTTCCCGTGCTGTCTTTTGCTGTGACTGTTGTTTACAATTCAAATAAAGGGGGAGGGCAATGAGTGATGAATGTGGGATAAATGTAGGAAAAATAAAACCAAATCAATATTAAAATCAAATCAGTGAACAAAAAATAATGAATATAAAGGAGAATAATTGGAAGGTATGGTAATGATTGATGAGAAAAAAATATGTGGTTTCTGATGCCATTTTAATCGTGAAACAAAAAGGATTCGTGGGCAGTTAATAGGACATTTTTGTAATTCATGGGAATTCAATTCATATGAGGGAAATAATAATCAAAAGTTGGCCCTTGCGCTCTATTTAATGCAGTGTTTTAGCGTAGCCCAAATTTGCATGTTGAAAGAAGCCATAGAGCTTTCAATGTTATGCAAAAATAAAAGATTGATGTTACCCTAACAACCCAAGTAAAATCTGCTATTTTTATTTTTTATCAAATTTTGAACAATAGTGCTAATGAATCTCCCCTTTATGTGTAGTATCATGTGCACACATAGCTTTTTAACATTGTTGTGTCATTGCAAGAACGCCTTTAGCAAAACTTCTTTGCGCAAGGCATCCGTGCGGCTATGGGTGTTTTGCGCCTATGCAATGTGAGATAGTGTAGTGCATAGGGCGTTCTTGCACCGACACAACGACAGGTGAGGAGTTGCTGTTGAATGCACAAGAAAAAATAGATCCACAGGCTTCATATTATTCACACAAAAATCAATCTGACAGACCAAACATTTTCTTTTTCTCAGTTAGACAAACATTTTTTTTTTTTGCTTGGCCTTAATTGAAGTGTGCTAACAAAGGCGATGCAACTTTAGGTAATTAATCTGATTTCGGGAGAGCAGATTGTGGAAAATGTTAAAATTATCAGCGCATAGAAGTCAGCAAAGACATGGAAGAACCTCAATGTGTTCTAACTGCTAATCTCCAGTAAAGGATGGCAATTGTTATGCAGCAGAAAACTTAACTCAAGTTTTTAGAATAGGAATTTGATTTATTCTAACTGCTTTGACACAAAACAATAAAAGGAAACAAAAGGAACCTCCACCATCTGCAAACATTCCTGATGACAAACCCTTTCCCCTCCGTTTCACTTCAAACATAATTGGATGATTTTCAGACACCTTAGTATCGGAAAAAATACAATCTACTCTGACCCAAAATAATTACAATACAAAATAAAATAATGATACTAATAATAAGAATGAGTTATGGTTATATGTTTTTGATTTTCTGAGCAAGACAAAGTAAAGGCAATACAATTGCGCTTTTTAATTGGTTAACATATGACTCAAACTTACCCTCCGGTTCCAATTGGCTCATTAAGATCTGAAGTTGAGTTTCTAATTTATTGTATAGTAGACAGTAAAATTGACATTGAATGTTACAGACTTCCCTTCTTTTGTTTGAATAAAATTTATCAAATACCAATAACCTTATTAAGTCAAATCAAATTACTCTCTTGAAACGGTAAAAAAAACAATCTATATACATGTACAAACTACAAATGAAAGATAGGACATGAATTTAAAAAGTACCTGTTGATTCATAGCCTCATTGTTTCACTAAAGTTTAGTGGATATCAAAATCCTGCTTTAGTCTTTAACATGCAAAGATGAAGCTAACTCATTCAATAAAGTACTTCACTAGCAAAGTATCAAGATATCTAAGGAATATCTTAACATGCATCTCTTCTTTCTAAGATCAAAATGAATTATTCATAATGTCACTAATACATCTAAATAATTATATTTCCTTACATTCATTGAAAAAAACCCTCTATAATCTTTCTATCTATAAATTCTTCCAAGCAAGCAAGGGGTGATGAATTATAACTATATTACTAAGGCCAGGGAAGGGGATTTTTCTATTTTCATTTTTATATTGTGTTTTTTATGCAAAACATCATTAAAAAAAGAGCAGGTGAAAAGAGAGAATCATTTATAATAAGAAAATCACTTTTTGATCCTGACACTATTATGTTGACTATTTCACACAAAGCTACGATCATGGCTAGATGGCTTATCAGAGAATATCTTGACATATTTCAACAAGAATTAAATATGTGTGGAGGTAATGACTGGTGTTATTTCACCAAAACAGAGTATTAATTAAAAGAGTATATAACAAAGCATGCAAACACTCTTGTTTCTTTTTCTTAGATTAGTAGGAGCTTTTTACACAAAAAAATGCAATGCAAGCAAACAATACGTTGGGAAAAGAAGTAGATTACGAGATATATGGTAGAACTTTATTTTTAAATATGCCTTACTTACAATGCCACTCTTGCCATTAACAAATTTTGATCTCGGTTCCAGCTTACTCCTTGAATTCAAATACCCTTTTGATTATCTTTCATTTGCATATCAAATACCACCTAAACCCATGCAAAACAGACCTTTCTTCTGGTTTTGTACATTGTTAATTTCTTAACATGAATTGAAATGGCATTCAGTGGCATTAACAAATTTTAAGCTTGGAATAAAGTCTATAAGAAAATTTTTATTTTTTAATCTTAGGATAACTCTGATACCAGGTATCATATTCTCTGTATCAATTTATCATTCCATAACCCAATATTATTAAAATATCATACTATTACTCTTGAGTAAAACTTTTGTGAAAAAGCAGATGCCAAATAACAATTCTCTGTCAATTGTATTTAGGGTTGATTCTTTCATGACTGAGTGTATTCACTTGAATGAGTAATGATGAGTACAAGTAAGCTTTACAATGAATCACCATAAAGCTTTGTGTTAATCATCAGAGTTAATTTGATCCTACAAAAAAATTATGTGTGAAGTCCATGACCTACTTTCATAAAAATATTTAATCAGTTTAGATCCCGATATTGATTCCTTTATTTGACTGAGACAAATAAATCATGACAATAAATGTATTGATGACAGGTTTAATGAAAGATGACCCAGAATTTATGTTTTTGCCTCAAAATTAGAATAAAAATGCACCTTGATCTATGTGACTAAGAAGATGTTGCAAGAAAGCAAGCCATCAATTGCAAAAATAAAAATTACAATTAAGTTGATCACTTTTTAGTTGTACATGTCAAATTGAATAATTGTTTAATGCAAGAAACAGATTATACATTAATTGCAACATTTACAATTGCTTTTGAGACCCAAACTGATTGCACATTTCTGGCAAAAGCCCCCCTGACTGTTCCTTTCATGCACTTCAAGATTCTGGTTCAACCTCTATTTATCCCTTCACCATCAACCTACCTGATTGTCTTGATGGCCTAGAGGTTTTCTTCATCGTCGGTGGTAACGCTTCAATGCTATCTCTCTTCTCCAACTCAAGCCTAGCATCTTCCAATGGTTTATTGCTTACTTTCCTCTCGGTTGGTAGCACAGCGGCCTCTACCGTTGGTTTAGTCTCCTGTTCCGGGGTGCTAGCTGTATCACCTGCTGTCTCTGCTTTCTGAGGCTCCTACAAAATACAAACCAAACAAAATCATTATACAGAATTCACTCTCAAATGATGTAAAATGCTAGAGTCACACCATATCAACCGATGATAATAATAATAAATATAAGGTATTTATATTGCGCACATATCCACCTTGTTACGTGCTCAAGGCGCTCCTATAATACCCGGCTAAGCTAGGCGTTCATAGCGCACACAGCTTTTAAGGAATTACTTCCTACCGGTACCCATTTACCTCATCTGGGTTGAGTGCAGCACATTGTGGATCAGTTTCTTGCTGAAGGAAATTACGCCATGGATGGAATTCGAACCCACGACCCTCTGTTTCAAAGTCCGAAGACTAATCCACTGGGCCACAACGCGGTATATGTACAGTATGTTATTGGAAATAACATATTGGCTTTAGTCAGTCTGGAATCAGAGTGACTGGAGAATAAATTTAATCCGTATGTAATTCACTTCTTTTGAGGGAAAGAGACACAACACATCTCCAATATAAAGTACCTGCTGACTTATTCTTCTCAAATCTGTTAAGAATATCCACAAAAGAAAATTCCTTTCCTTTTTTCCTCAACAACATCTATAAATTTCCCTTGGTTAAGCGAGGAAACAATATTGAAATAATGTTCCTTGCCTATGAGAGTATGGGCCATTGTGGTTACCCTTTTTCCACAATTTAAGCAAAGATGCACACAAGATGTTAAATTTGGTACAGTGTATCACAAGCACCAACTACAATGTACAGATCAGTTCTCACATGTATATTTGAGGTCAAGTCAAGCTGCAAATATATATGACAAAATGCAGTGGTTTCAATTAAAGAATAAATGTCATACATTCAGTTTCTAATATTTCTATTCCTAGTCATATTTCCAAATTTAATGAGCTATTCCCTAGTCCTAGCTTCATTATTCTATTATCATCAGGAGATAATGACTCTTGCTGTGACCCAATACTTAATGAGTCTTATAAATGTAAATTTCAATATTTTTCCAGTAATTTTTTTGAGATAAAATGGAAAAGGGCACAAAACTTTACAAGACAAATATGGAAGGCACTGGGACTGTAGGGTATTAAATGTTACAGTGGCCTTGGATTAATTTGAGCCTTATTTCTTTTAAGACATTGCAATGTTGAGTAATACACCATAATGCAGATGTGTCTTACCAGTTTAGAGGTACTAGCTGAATCATCAGGACTCTCCTCAGCTGCTGCTGCAGCAGCAGCAGCAGCATCTTTAGATTCCTCCATCAACTTCACCTCTTCCATGAGTTTAGACAGAGCTTCTGTTCTCATCTTGATTTGTTCTTCTAGTTGATTCTGATGCTGGATAGGATTCACCAAGGCATCAGCAAAGTTTGCCAGACCAACAGGTACATAGTCTTTGACTTTGATGTGGACGAATATTGATGGCATGAGAAGAGGCTGGTAAAGCTCATTGCGGAGGGGAATGTGACGATACCCTGTGATGAGGGATATGAAGAAAAAATGAAAAAAAATGAAATGAAAAAATTGGGTCCAGCCCTTTTAAGGAGAAATATGACAAACAGGCATGAAGTCTTTAACCTGCCGATAGACAAAGAATTATTGGTTAAGAGGAATGAGTGGTAGAGCTTGTTGCTGGGTAAGCTGTGACAGTTATTATGAGAAGGAGATACATGGCACAAGTAGAAGAAGTCGAACCTCGTAGCAGATAGGGTGGTAGAACATGTTCGTACAAAGGGAGGTGTGATTAATAACCTCCTTGAGGGATACAAAGAGGGGTGAAAGGGTAAAAAACAGTAATGGCAAATTAGAAGCCATATATGTTTGTAACAAACAGGTTAGCAGGGGGTTTTAATGATAATCTGAATAGTCTAATTTGTAATGAATCATTGACTGACCTGGTCTGAGAGATTCCACTGGTAGAATACGATGTCCAATCTGTTTGTTATTATCATCATACGCAGTAATTCTTAACATGGCTAGTTTAGGCATGATCACCTAAAAGATTAAATGAAAATAAGGAAGCAAATTATTAATGATCCCAAAAAATTACACAATAAATCATACATAATATTAATAGAGCACTTCTAAAGAATAATTCATATTATCTATATGTATCTACTATCTAAAACTGTTCCATGAGTGAATTTGAAAGAGTATAGTGCAGAAATTAGCCTTTTCAAATCCACATTCCACTTTTGCCTAATCAACTTGTTATCACTCTATCTATTTCAATGCAGCCTATGATCAAATACCATAAGTTGCAGTTAAGTGGCTTGAGTTCCACAAAATATAAATACAAAGCATTCCATGGAAATCAAACAATATTGAAAATGTATCAATAATTTCTTGGTTTGTTCTACGATGGATCTAGTCATCCCACATCCCACCAGTAGCCATTATTGATAGCCTTTCAAGACAGCCTTTATGCGAGGCTAGCAGGAGACACTTGTCTTTTTTTCACTCATTCAAAGGGCTTCTTTCTTTTCAGCTGTACCTTGAGAACCATGTTTCAGGATGGATACAATTACTCACTTGCAATATTCTGTTATTTCTTAAGTATGAAAAGGATTTCCAAAAATATGTACATGTAGTCCATCTGAATGCCATGAATTCAAGGTTGACCCACCAAAGTGATAACACTATTTATTTTAATGATTTATAGAGATTTTCCTCAAAGAAATTCAAAAGTCCATGACTTTGGCAGGCTGTTTGGTTCATAAAAATATTTGGGAAATCGTTTTAAGAATTTCTGAGACTTCAATGGCCTCCAAGAGGAGATTTTAAAAATGTAAAATTATTACCTTGGGAAACACGAATCCATCGTCTTCATACTGTGGATTGATACCAGTACTACTGATAGTCTTAGTCTTATACCTCTTTCTAACCGTGTCTGCTGGTAGACCAAACATATCCACTTCAATGTATGTCCCGACCTTCCTATCACTCAAAAACTGAGCGGATAATACCTGGAATATCAAATAGATAAACCATACACAAGATGGAACATGTATTGTGATAATATCTCTTATAAAATCACTTAAAATAGCCACAAAGGCGTTCTTAATTTTGTGTTAGAATGAATAATAGTGTGAGTTATGCAACAAGGGCACAGGAGAAATACATGACAGAACTATTCAAATGATATTTTTAGCGCATACAAATCCAAAGCGGAAAAATGATGTGCTCAGTTTTATAAACCAGGATAAAGGTTGCAAAAACTATATGCTTCACAAAGATGAGGAATGCAATTTACTTTTTTGCTATGCTAAACAGAGAGTGAAGAATGTTGCTGCCCAAATTATCAGCAAAACTTCTAAATACATGCACATAATGCATGTTCTAAAAGAACTTCACTGGTTGGCCACAGTGAAGAAAATTCAAGAATTTGTTGCTTACATGGAAAATTGATAATGGATGTGCTCCTCATCACTTCAACAATTTTATCTCGGAATATGTACCCTCTAGAAATCTAAGATCATCAGGAACTGACAACTCGTTGACAACTCGTAGAGTCAAATGCTCATTTGGTGAAAAGGCTTTAACTAATAGTGCTCCAACTTTGTGGAATGCACTCTCATCAACAATAAACAATGCCAAGGTTATAGAGTCATTAAAAGCCAACCTAAAGACATATCTATTCTCATCATATTTCAAAAAATTCCCCTCCCCCCTTCTGTGTAATAATTCCCTCTACGCCTCTGAATAGGAAACCAGATAAAAGGTGCACTCTAAATGCTTTATATTATTATTATCATGAGGTCAGAAGGTTATTCCTGGCCTTGCTGAATGACTGCAGTTCTTACAAATCATCTGGCTTGGACTGTTTGTAGTAATTAATTCTGCCATATATTCATATTATTGACCGACAATATGAATATATTGCAGAGATCAAATAGCTCTAACACAGATTCAAATTTGGTGTGCTAGTATTTATGTAGGCATCTCAGGTATTACAATAGGGTTCACAATCACAGCCTCGTATCATTGTAAGTTGACGCTTACAACTGTGAATTGTGTATTTTACACCTGTAGTATCAACTGCTGCACTAACTTTGAAAGTTTGATGAAATTAACATATAAATATGACAAATAATGATGAACAAACTTCATTATTGTCAGTGTATATTATGCACTTATTTACCTTGACCTCTACAGTAGCAGCGACAATACCATCCATAGTTGACTCAGCAAAGGGGTCAAAATGTCTGTCTTTTCTTCGCATGAAATCTGGTTTGAGGATATACCCTGTCCTTCCATTAAGATTGAATAGACCTAGATTCAGTTGCATTGGTAGATCTGTATGGTCAGAGATGAACAGAGGTATTAAAAAAAAATAGAACTTGATGCTTTGAAACAATCAGAAGTGTATCAACAGGGGAGCGTTTCATGAAAGGACTTGTCAGACGTTTTATCCAACTAGTCCAATTTCATCCCACAGTTACCATAGAAACAGTGCCTCTCAGTCAATCAACATCAAGGAAAGATGTCAGACACTCCCTAGGTTTGCTATGGGGGTATATCTGAACTGAGAGAAAAGAAAAATGAACTACCTACAAACAAGGTGTTTTTATGATTTAGAATGGGATAGATAGTTTGAAATTAACATGATTCTACCAACACTTGTAAAACCAAAATAATGTGAATGAAAAATGTGAGATATGTAATACATGTAGTAAAAATTCAAAAGATATCTGAACAAACATTACATGGAATCAGATGGAAGATACTTACCAAGATTTTGATAGTTGAGAGCTACAAGCTGGCAACCCACATTCCAAAAGATCTAGGAAAGAAAAATATCAACATGATACATTAATAATGCAGGAAACCAAATGATTTTTTTTAAATATACTTAAAATCACTTAGATATAATTCTCAAAGCTATTATGATAAAATGAAAACTCATAGCAAACAAATTCAAAATTAGTTCAGTATATTATCTATTTTCTTTTACTCAGCATGCATCTAAAATGTCTAGTAATACAAAACATCTTAATATTATCTTATCATCCACTTTATTTCTGTAAAAAAAGAGGATTACGGATCTAAAAACATATAAAAGCATTGAACTCATGAGAAATCAAATTTCATTTTACTTTTGTTATGGCAGTACAATATTGTATACTAATCAAGGGAAAGGGAAAACAACTGGAAGGATTTGAAGGTTAATCGTTCTGTTATTATCCCTTGAGAGCAATTAGAGTAGTCAGTGGATGGAAATCCATAATGAACAACCAAGCAATCAATACAAAAGATTCATACAATATTAATAATCTTTTATATTGAAAATGAAATTCCACGAGCGATAAAATGTCATAAACATTGTGCAATTTGCTTGTTAAAGAAATGATTCACAAACATATCTTGATCTTTTTTTATTGGAACAAGTTTTATAAGATTCAGGTCGATCAAGCTGGAAAATAGAACATTAACCTTGTGGTATTCTCATTATTAATGTTGATTATCTTTTCATAAAATGTACCTGAGGCATGAAGTTACTTGAGTCTACTCTTGTTCCCTTGGGGTATATCCGAGACAATTGCCTCTTGTTATAGCTGAAGAGTAGACCAGTCAAGGAAAACATATTGTAATGATAATGTCATTCATTTATTGAAATCTTTACAACAAAATCAATATCAATATCATTTAAATTGCCTATCAGAACATAAAAACACATACATAAGGGGAGAGGGGAAAGTACATGGGAGATAGAGGAAGAGACTTGATCTCTTTTCCATAATAATAAAAAAAACTTGACTTCATGTCACAGAATTGTCCTTTATTTCTACTTCCCCACATGAGAAATAAAGGAAACCTGAACACACTTAGACATTACTTATTCTTGTTATTATTATTATTATCGCTAATTATAACACTGTAATTTGTGAAATAGTCATCACGGAGAAAGACGGAAGGGATAAGGGTAGAAGAAAAGGGACTAAAAAGACATTCCAATTCCATGGGTTATACAACAGGGGCCCATTGCAGAAAGAGTTGCAATCACTCGCAACTCTAAAAATCATGCGCAACTTGATTTTAAAGCAATCAACAGCGCGCATTTGGGACTTGCGATTGATTCTTTGGCTTGCGTTTTAACGCAACTCTTTCTGCAACGGGCCCCAGGTCAGGGGTGTTATTATGATTATGCTTTGGTTAGGCCTTCAACCCCCCCCTCACACATACACACACACACCAATCAAGCCTCTCAAACAAAAACATCACATATCTCTATTTCAAAATGATTTTCTCATTGTAGCTACATGTATAAATCCATTTATCACACTCAGCTTATTTTCTCTCTTACTATTTAAAAAAAATCTTGAAAGAGTGAAGAAAAGAGTCAATGACCAGCAGAAGAAATATGATGACATTTTCAAAATGATAAATGATGAGTTTTATGGCTGGAAGAAAAATCTTGAAAGGATTTCATAGAAAACCAAATTGTTTTTAATACAATAGGATGCCAATTAGAAGACAAAAACTGCAGAATATTTGTAATAAGAATACTGCCTTCCTGACAGTCAATGAGTGGACAGATGAAAAATATAATGGTTAACTCTGAATAATGAAACAGGAAATTTCTCCATCAAAAAAAAAAACCCTTGACTGATGATCAAACAGAAAGGAGGAGATCAAGAAGGAATACAGTGATTTTAATTCTCATTCTCAAAGTATTGAAATCTTATAACAAGCAGTGATATACAGGTACATGTACTCATTTAACTCTTGATATGACGTTTCTATTTTCTTATTTGAAAAGGATACTTGACGAATTCAACGGGATTTTCCTTCACTCTGTTCATGGCTGAGGTTTCTACAAAAGATGAGATTTCATAGCTGTGGTTCTTCTCTGTAAAAGATAAGAATGAGATGTGCATGATCTTCATAATGAAAATACAGCTAAGTCACTCTCTTTAGACGACAGAAATATATCCGTTTAGGAGGAATTCAACATTAAAGAGTTAAATAACACGTTTTTTAAAAACGACTAAGACCTACATGATGATTCAAATGAAGAATGATCCATTGAGTTAGTATTACTACCTTTACATCTGGGATACTTTCATGAAACCATCACAATGTGCACCTTCATAGGGCATTTCACTTTCAGGAGGTGCACCACAAAGATGTATCTATGACTTAAAGGGGAATGAAACCTTTGGAACAAATAGGCTTGTGTAGAAACAGAAAAATAAAAAAATAAGAATAAAGAAAGTTTGAGAAAAATCGGACAAATAATGAGAAAGTTATGAGCATTTGAATATTGCAATCACTAATGCTATAGAGATCCTCCCATTGGCAATGCGACAAGGATGTGTGATGTCACTGATGAACAACTTTCCCTATGGTGGACTATAAAATACCCTCAATATGTCTCTTTTTGCTTTTTCTTATGATGATTCAAACTCTTTATCCATGATGTATTCTTAATAAGTATGTATTACATGCCTTCATGGAGAAAGAACACATGATCTATGGATAGAAGTGATAAAAGAGGCAATTCAAGTGAAATATATACTAAAGTAATGAGGAGAGTTGTTCACAGGTGATATCACACATCTTTGTCGCATTCCCAATTTGCTATCTCCATAGCATTAGTGACCGCAATATTCAAATGCTCATAACTTTCTCATTATTTGTCCGATTTTTCTCAAACTTTCGTTGATCTGTTTCTTTGATTTTTCTGTTTTCACACAAGCTATCTTGTTCCAATGGTTTCATTCTCCTTTAAAGACAAATTCCAGTTTTGGTAACGATCTCAAAATGACTTTTTACAGAATCTAATATAATGACCACCCAAGTGTCTGTTTGTATGAATAAAAAATATGTGCCAAAAGGATTCTGGGAGAAATTGTGCTGAGAAATAAGCAAAATAAGCATGGATTCGGTCACTTCCGTTGGGTCTTTATTCCAGCAATAATAATACACCGTCCCATGTGTGCCCATCTGTGTTGGTGATCTTCAGTGTAAAAGTTTTTCAGCGTAGATTTCAAGATTTCACAAAGTTCAGTTTATGTAACTGTACCAGATTTAGATCCTCGATGATATTCTGATAATTAAGCCTGGTTTTACAGACTTTCTCATGAAATCAGTGTTTACTGCAACTACTGGCATTTCTCACTCTTGTTATTAAAGAATAAAACCAATGCAGTGAGGCAATATACCATACACAACTGGGTATTTAAGAGTATTTTTTATTTTGACTTCAATCTTTTTGAAATATAACCTTGCTCGTTACAGAAAATTTGCAATTGATAACCAATCTGATTTCCTGAAACAAAAATAAAGAGCTTAAAGTAAATATCAATCAATCATTGGGAAACTGGCAATGGATATTTGCAATTATCCGCAAATAAGTTCTTGCATTACCACCTTCGAGAAGCAGGCTTATGCTTGTCAAAATTTAACCCTAACCAGACCCGTTTTGGGGGGTCACCACTCGCGCAAACGCTGTGAAACGCTGTGAAAATTTGCATGATAACAGTGTGAGATGTAATCTACAAGACCGTATGGTTCATTTTTCTGAAATCATCAGATTTTTAACATGATTTAACTATGATAATTTATATATTAATCACACTTTTTGCTCTTATTCACTATAAAAAGCTCACAGAGTGCTATTTTTTGGTAAAAATATCCTTTATACAGTACAATTATTACAAAAATACAAATGACAAAATCCTGGTTTGAGAACGAATTTATGTATTTTATTGTTTTATGAATTTCTTATGTATTTTTTTGTTGTTTGCCAAATTTATAGCAGAACCTTTTTAAAGCATAGTTATGCTATTAAATAAATTAATTTCAGCTGATGAAAGTAAACATAATCATCTTTATAAGGTGAGAAAATTCAATTTACATTGACTTTGTGCACAAAATCACGTTTTTGAGCAATTCTGGGTCTGACATGTAACATAGCATGATTTTCTAACCGCATACCTGGGCCTCATGAATTCAGTGTCAAAAGATGTGGAAGACGACAAAGTGGAAATTCAGCGAGGGGTGCATTCGTAAAATTACGCTAAGGGGAATGGTCACGGAAAATGTAGAGGGGATCCCCCCCCCCTCCTGCAGCTCTAGGGTTAAAAGTATGGGGGTTTTTTTCATTACACACTTAACAGAAATGTAGACTTACTCTCTGACCCTTCAAAATGAGAGAAATGGACAGGCTGGATGTAATTGACCAAGGCTGACATCTCAGCCCCAGCCTCTGCTTCTTGACCAGCTGTACCCTGTTCATTGATAAAAAAATGGTCACTGGATGGTCAAAACAGGTAATCATTCACTAGATGGTCAAAATAGGTAATCACTGGATGGTCATAACAGGTAATCATTTACTGGTCACTGGATAGTCAAAACAGGTAATCATTCAATGGATGGTCAAAACAGGTAATCATTCACTGGATGGTCAAAACAGGTAATCATTCAATGGATGGTCAAAACAGGTAATCATTCAATGGATGGTCAAAACAGGTAATCATTCACTGGATCGTCAAAACAGGTAATCAAAACAGATAATCATTCAATGGGTTGTCAAAACAGGTCATCATTCAATGGATGGTCAAAACAGGTAATCATTCAATGGGTGGTCAAAACAGGTAATCATTCACTGGATAGTCAAAACAGGTAATCAATCAATCACTGGATGGTCAAAATCATTCATCTGATAACAGAGTATGATATCAAGAACAATTTGGTGTGGTATTTCTTCATTCCTGGATTAATAGGAGACACTCATTGAGCAAATGCAACAAACCAGCACTAAATATACTAACCCTATCTTTCTTTTCTTGCAACTTCTTGAGTGCTTCTTCCTTACTGAGAGCTTCTTCATCATCACTATCCTCACTCTCTTCATCATCATCTTCTTGGACATCTGTAAGCTTAGAATCATTGCCGGCATCTCCATTTTCTCCGTTCGTTTCAACCTCTCCACTTTTCTCTGTAAGAACAATAATAATAGAATGCTTAAATATTAAACAAATATTAAAGTGATTTTCAAAACACCTGACTGAGTTAAAACTGCCTACTGTCATTTTGCATACAAATAATTTCATAATTTTGAAATACAAGAGCAGTGTTTCAAATAGCTGTTTTTACTAATGCATGATTTATGTGCAATGAATAATCTTGATATTATTACGAATCAGCTGAATGTTAAGTATTTTTGTTTAATTTGTCAAAATTTCAATAGGGGTGTGATGGAAATTCACTCCAATAAAATTAAACAAGTTTCATATACCACAAGAAGTCACCAGCCATGCTTTAATCCACCCTCATATCCAAACATTATTTCACCCAATATTTAAAATATATTTGGTCTTGGCAGCCAAGAAAGCATATTTAAAATGGCTTTGTGCTAGAATGGAATCACTAACTTTGCACACAAGAAAACTCACATATAAAGAAAATTATATAATTAGAATTTAATGATATGATCAATCGATGACCACAGTATCATCTTGCGAAACCACTGTATATTCGGTTCTATCTGAATCACTAGGGAAAATAATACCCAACAGTACTTATTATGAAAAAAAAATGATACAGGGAAAGAATACTAAAAAAATGAAAAGGGAATTTGAACAGATGATGAAAGAATTGAAATAGATGACGAAAGACATTTTAAAACTGATTTCTATCTACAAGGGGGTATTTATTGATTTAACAGTGATATCTCAAATGGTCAATTCAATGCAGTTTTCAAGACTGAAGTTATTTTGTCCATATTGAAATCTTAGAGTGACTAAAGTGCAGCTCACTTTTTCATACAGATTTTAAATCACCGGTGGAAAATAAAAAGGCACATGGACATAAACATTCATGAAACAAAATTTTGGTAGCAAATAAATCACAAATGTCACAAATTCCCATAAAGCGATGCAAAATATACATACATCTACAAAACTTACCTTTTAGGACACATTATCATATCGTGTCCATGTTTTTCAGAAAATAATAAGATTATTCATATGAAGTAAGGACTTGTATATATTCATATTTGCAACCATGAAGCAGAAAGTATATAAACAATAAGTATTTAAACAAAAAATGTTAATGTACCCAACCACAAATACAAATGAACATAAACAAATGGCCAATACAAGCAAACAAGTAATTCATGTCATTGAACCAAATGATATGAATGCCATGAATACAATAACATGTTATTCACCCAATGAATTACCAATATGGACTGAAAAAAAGCTGGAATCAAATGAATACATTGAGAGTACAAAGTTACAAACATGTCATATGCAGCAATATAATGATTCCTTTAACCCCACATTTATAATGATTAGAAACTACAGATAACAATTAGCAAGTGAGAATTTGTTGTTTGTACACATCCCATAAGAGTAATACACAGGTTTTCCTCAACGCATGGTAACTTGGATGACAGTAGCTCAAAGATGAATGCAAATCCATGCAAATAATCCATCTGCTTAATGAAGAACGCACTCCATCTACATGTTTTTCATGGCATTGACAACATTTTATTTATATATGTAATCTACTCTTGGAACAAAATTGAATATTAGAAAAACCATAATAACAATGCACTATGTATCAATGACAGTGTTCAATATAATCTGTTTTTCACTATAGATACATATTTTTCAAAATGAAAGAAAATCCCAAGAACGTTTTAAAAGAGAAGCAGGAATCAGAGATATTATTTTAACGAGATGATATCCACACCAATGCAGGCTTTCAATCGAAAACATTTCAATAAACATGCCTGGAAACTGAAATGGAATGAATGTAAATAAGAGCAGGCTCAGTATCGGGGGGTGATGCTTTGCATAACTTTTTCGTCATATAAAATGAAAAAAATAGGCATACTGATGTTCAATTGCATTAAACACTTATGAATTTAAAAAAGGCGACTCATATTAGTCAAATTGGTTCAGAAATGTCTACAGAGTAAAAGACAAACTTTGAGATAAGATTTCTGTTAATGCTACGTAGACAAGGCATTGTGCTCAGCTCTGTCGGGAGCTACTTGCTGGAGTGTCATATTGATACATAAAAACTTATGGTTTATGCATGATAATTATTTATAAAACTCTAAAGTTGAACGCTAACATGTATGGAAGGTAATTTTTATTGATATCACAGAATATGCAATAATTTCCTTTTTAAGCATGAGGCTGATTTTCCTTTTGCAACGAATCTTATCTTTAAAAGATTTTTTTTTCTTAATCAAGTGACCTTTTTCATCATACACTCACTTTTTTTTCTCTCAATCTTTCTCTCTCAATCACTTCTGAAATCTATATTCTTATCAAGAGTGAATGAAATAATTTTTGTAATTTTTCAAGATGAGACAAAAGATGTAAGGTATGTGTACACTACATACATTGTGAAGGTTTACATGTACAAACAATTTCAAATTTCTGATGGCACAATGAACCTTATGTACCCTGCAAGAGAATTCTTTCATAGTGCATACAAGCATGTTCCTAAGTTGTCCAAAATGATACAATGGACAATATGTTCTTAATTTCTCCCTGAGCAAGAAAATGACATTTATTTGAGGATGATTAAAAGCTTTATCAAAGTCTCAAAAACTGTTGTACTCTAGTTTCATTTGGGTATGCATGTCCCATTTACTGACTATCATAGTTGAATGAATTAAAGTATTTGCATTGCGAATGTTATAGTGTCCCTAATATTCTACCTTTAACCTGAAGGCACATATCTTTACAGCAATTATAATATAATTTCGTAAATATTAAAATGAAGATTACGGATATGGTGTTATTAAACCACATTAACCAAAAGATAATGAGTCACCCATTACATTAATGATTGATTCCATGTTAATGATGTTCCATACATGTACTTAAATGTAAACCGCAACCAATGCATGAATCACATCAATATGGTATACATTTCTATAAAAAGTAGCCAAAATGTAATACTTTGCCGACAAGATGTTAACCCTCATTAAAACTGAAGAAAGACTTTCCTTTTTATTTATTTTTTTTTTTGGTTATACATGAAAATACATATATTTATAAATGAAAACATGATGAGCTGTTTATACATGTACATGTGTTTCACAGTATCTGACATGTCCATGATTAGTAATCTCACTTTTTCCTATCCTTGTTTTACATAGGGAAAATCTCATTTTCTCCTATCCTTGTTTTATATAGGGAAAACAAAGAATGTACAGGAAGAGGTCTGACCATACACTAGTCATAAAGAGCAATATATGTAAATATCAGGTAACATGATTATTTGGCCAATAACAAGGAAAAGTATAGCAGATTCTTTTTTCAAAGCAAGCATATGATTAAATTGTATGATTAATGCATGGTTAAAATACAATGTAGAATTAAGATGCAGACATCCTTGAGAATATTATTATTATTGCTGTTGTTGCTGTTTATTACCTTGAGTATCCATTTTGGTTATTTTTCTCTTTACACGTGGAGGGGGCGGTCTACTGCTGCCTGAGTCTTCATCTTTTTCAATAAATAAAAATACTATCAAAGACTGAAAAATACACTTTTCAAAATATCACATATGCATTTGCTCCAAAACAAATCAAATGACGGAGTAACAGACCTCTGCCACAATCAAATTCACATTTTGCAAGCTTGTGCTATGAGAAATGTATTTAGTTTACAAAGAATTTTCAAATAATCTCTAAGAGCTTTATTGGATAATTTCAATGAAAGCATTGCACACACCATATTGATTGATATCACAAAATGAAAAATGAAGAAATCAAATAGAAAATAAAAATATTCCACAAACTGCAAATAAAATGTCCTTAAATACAAATTACAAAATGAACTTGAGCTTTGTTCAATAAATAAAAAGGACAAAGTGATGAACTTTTTGGAGGGCATTCAAAGATATTCCATGAATAAAAATAATACAATGTCCCTCAACAGCCCCAGAGTAAAACTGATTGATTAAAAATAAATTATAAACATCAAGATGAAAATATAAGAAAATCCATGAATGTAAATTATATCCCATAATGGTGTAATATATATAACATAATTTGGGATTTATCCTATTTCATAAAACAGAAAAATAAAAGAGACAATTCCATATAAGGAAACAGTGATGATCCAGAAATCTTATTACCTCAATTAATGAAATAGTTAGTGATATAAGGCTCAAAGTATGAGTAACTTGGGATTATTTCTGTAAAATTTAAAGGAAATTATTATCAACAAAATATAAACCATTAAGAACTTTTTTACCTTGGGCATCCTGCCGTGATAATTTTTTTCTCGGCTTCGAGTCATCACTTTTCACTGTTTGAAGGAAACGATTAAGCTAAAACAATCAAAACATCTTCCAAAATTTAACATAAACTTACTGCATTTACCTTCCTTTAGTTCTTTATAAACTTAGGACATAGAGTTTCTCAGCTCGGCTGCTGGCATTTGTGGACGTACACCAAAATAAATCATCCATCTCATAAAACAAATGATTCTCTTGATTGAATTAAATAAAATCTAATAATTTCCTGTTTTAGAAATTAGGTAAGGGTATCAAATAAGCAGAACCAAGTAAGCAAGCAAATAAATAATAACAAACCTTAACAGCAGATTTTGAATATCAATAATGTGTGTTTGTATATGTTTCCTACTGCATTTCAAGTAACATTACTTTTTAGCAGTCACCACATCAATTAGTAATTTAATATGGTAGTGAGAATGTAATGACCAAGCTTAATCAGAAGTTTTGTAAAAAATATTAAGTCAAATATTTTGACAGTAGACAACTATGGCCTAGATATATAATGACAGATTGAAAACAAAAAATAATGTTTCGCAACTATATAACACAAA
The DNA here is from genome assembly GCF_018143015.1 of Lytechinus variegatus. Classification (NCBI taxonomy): domain Eukaryota; kingdom Metazoa; phylum Echinodermata; class Echinoidea; order Temnopleuroida; family Toxopneustidae; genus Lytechinus; species Lytechinus variegatus. The sequence goes on from NC_054746.1 coordinate 44,536,091, forward strand.
ACTCCAGATATCAAACAGATCTTTTAAAATAAAATAAAACAGTTATTAAAGGTCAAGTCCACCCCTGGAAAATGCTGACTTGAATAAATAGAGAAAAATCAAACTAGCATAGTGTTGAAAATTTCATCAAAATCGGATGTAAAATAAGAAAGTTATGACATTTTAAAGTTTTGCTTATTTTTCACAAAACAGTGATATACACAACTAGATGAGTCAGTCAATGATGTCCATCACTCACTATTTCTTTTGTTTTTTATTGTTTGAATTATACAATATTTCATTATTTATAGATTTGACAATAAGAACCAACTTGACTGAAACATATAATAGTATTAAACAATGCTAATGCCAAATGTTCAGGGAGGAATTAACCGTTGTAACACTTGACAATGAGAAAATTAGAATATTTCATGTAATAAAATACAAAAGAAATAGTGAGTGGATGACGTCATAGTCTACTCATTTGCATATCAGCCAGGATGTGCATATAACTGTTTTGTGAAATTAAGCGAAACTTTAAAATGTCATTACTTTATTATGTTATGCTTGTTGGATTTTTCTCTTTTTATTCTAATCAACTTTTTGTTGGGGTGGACTTGTCCTTTAAGTATCACATACTAAAACTGAAACCATTAATACAGTATAATTCAAAATCAGGCTACACCTTCTGAATAGAAGAACTTTTTTTGAAATAATATGACAATAATGGACAGGTGCCACTAAATTCATTGGTATACATGTAGCTTCCATCCTTTTATTCTCTCTAATAAATCAAAGATTTGAAAACAAATTTAGGGAATAAAATGAGAGTAAACGAATTACCATCTCCCTTTGAAGCTTTTCTTTCAGAGCCAGTGGGAACACTCTCATCCTTGCTACCTTTTAATTTGATAATAAAAGTACATCATTCAATTTGAAGCACAATTCATTATTTGGTATCTCAACTTTGACCTCTGATCAAGAAAATGTCAAGTAGTATGTCCTTGCTCTGATCTTAAGAGCTGAGCAAAGGGGAGCACCATGTTCTTGGTTTTTGGTAAATTTATATTCAGAGTTTTAAAGACCCAGACTGAACCCAAAAGTAAAATTGACAAATCATATTCCAATCAAAACCTTATAAAGTACATAACACAGAAATGCAAGCTCCATGCATTTTTACTGCTTACCAATTGAGTACTTTGTTTTGCTGAAAAATAGCTCCGATTATTGGGCTTCGAAAATAGGCTTTCTTGTACATATGCTTTTCACCTGCTTCAAGACCGTGATGTCATAAAGTGTTAGAAGCATTGTGATTTTGTATAGGTTTGTACATGGACTGTGACTTTTCTGCTTTCCAGATTCTTCACTTCTATCATACAGTGGTATCATAAATATTTTTTCCTCCAAGCTTGAATTGATGAAATCTACAGCTTTGGGCTACTTTTTACCATATTCTATTTCCCACTTATTTGGTGCAATGTTCCTATTCTATCTGCATTCAGCTTAGGACCATTTTTTCAGAGTACAAACATATTGAATCAAAATACTCAGCTGTCAAGCGGTGCATGAAACTTACAATGTTCTACTATGTAGCTTATATATTTTCCATTTGTCAATTTCAATTTTAACTCCAGTCTTTGTCTGAAATGAAGTGAAATCCACAAAACTTTGTGGTGGAGTTTTGACATTTGCTGTTAAATATAATCAGCACATATCCTCAATCAATCTTAATTTAATACTAAATACAGGAATAAAATGTGAATGATGTAAATATAACGTATAGAAACTATGAGCAGCCAACAAATCTTACAACTAAAGATAAATCGATTGATAGTCTGACTTTGATTGTCTGTAGATTAGTTTTTCCATGGTATTTGCAAAAGGTGGTAAGGTTACCATTCAGAATAAGTATTATGTTAAGAGGGCCCATCTCCAGTACCAGCTTATTCATTAATCAAATTTTCACTGCATAAACTCAAGTCTGTCATAACAAGGGGACTACTAAAACATCCAATGGAAGATGCAATGAACAGGCCGCATGTAGCTATGTGAGTGCATATATCATCTTTTGTTAGGAACAATCGAAGATTATCAGTGAAAAATTACCATTTAAAAAAAACCTAATCGCTAGAGGGTTTTCATTTGTCTCGCAATCTACTATGGTCAACAAGGAAATTCACTCTCGCAAAAAGTGTTCACTGGCTTTCTAGGAAATTTGTGATCACTCTCGCAAAGTGTTCACTAGCTTACAAGTTCACGAGCTTTCGAGTGCCGCTGCAACTCTTTATCAAGTGACGAAAATTATCTGATATCGTACTCTATTCATACTAATCTCCGGGACCGTACACACGAATGTGAGAACAATAGGTGGGCACTGATCCGTTGTGTGATCGGTCAGGCGTTTCACCAACCGGTGCGTCGGTGTGCGGTGCGGCCGGTAATCCGTATATGTCCGAGTTATCATCCTAACAGTTACACTAACACTAACATTATACAATACTACATGTATATACAATACAACATACTGAAGAAAGAATACTTATGAGAATTCTTCAAATTTCTTACACATTATCTTGAAACTGTGATGTACTTGGTAGGTCATTAATTAATTTTTCTTTTTTCAAGTGTTCATCTTCATTTTCTTCTATGACGATCAAAAGTTTTGATTTTTTTTCTGGGATGCAATGAATTTATAGACAGCTGATGATTTGCAAGTGTTTTCTCTTTTTTACCTTCCTAAAGTCTTGAGATGTGAGTAGATGTTGACCCACGACACAACAAAATATAAATGTGTACATATTTTAAACATTAGATGACAGCAAGATCATACAGGGATTTTCTTTAAATCATCATTTGGATTCCTCCAACTCACAAGGGGTCCACAGTGGATAGTCATTTAAATTCTTTAAGATGAAGTTTATTTCATTCTGCCTGTAATAAATTGCAGAAATACATCAAGACACTATCTCAATTTCATAAAACAGGGGTGTGAGTGGTCACAAATAAAAAGATCTAAAAAAAAGCTGAAGAGTGATGAAAAAGTTTGAAATAGAAAGAGCTCCCATACGTTTTGTACAGAGGAAAGCCAAAAATAAGCTGAAATTAAGCTGAAAATCAAAACCCCAAAAATCTGAACTCTCACACCCCTGATAAAATGAAAATGAACAAGTACGGATGACATCAACTCAATTACATAACATCATATGTGATATGTAACTGTAATACAGGCAAATCTTTCAAATTCTATTTCCCCATTTTTGCCCATTTTCTAAAAATAAAATTTATCACATTATGTGATAAAAGAATATACATATGACTATTTTTAAAATACTAGCGTAATAAGTAAACATTATTTCAGCACACTAATGACAAAAATATTGCAATATAATAAAATACTTTATTCCATACACATGTAGCATGCACAAATAAACATTATACATACATGTATTATAACAGTGAACATTTTGGAAGCTGACTATAGATCATGCAGCTCAGTGTAAACATTTCACTATTCTGATAGATTGCAATTAAAAAAAAGAATCTTGCCACAATCTTGACAAACGCTCAGATATTCAAAATTAGTTAAAACTCATATTGCCAGCAAGTATGTTTGACGAAGGCAAACTGGCATTCTTTGGCAAGAAATGGCAACCAAGTAGCCCTGAATATAGTGGTTGATAGCCTAAAGTTGAAGATATATTTTTAAATAAAAATCAAATAGAAATTGAAGCATTCATTTGGCAAACAAATCCATTGCTTTATTCTTATTTTTATTTTTCTGTTTGTATTATCATATCTTTATTTTTAAATATAGACCATGACATGAGCAAAGTAGTTGAAATTCAATATTATTACCTTCTGTTCTTGATGGTTTATCTTCAGGTGTTGAGGGCGATGAACCCTCTTTATTTACACTACCTGTTACCATAGAGATGGGAAGACAAAAAGCATACAGACAACAGATTGGGGTGGGGTACTACAAGAGCCATTCCTCCAAAACATGACACAAAGACATGTTAATATGGCAGGGATAATACAGACATGCATAACATATGTGGTTATTCTTACAAAGATTGGACAAATTTTGTGGACACCTATTTCTTATATCCTCTTCTTTCAAATCCATAATAAATAAAGTTTATTCCTCAGTCTGTTTGTCCGGTAACACTTGGTGGTAATCACGTACCATTTGAGGAAATAATTCCTCAAAAAGCCGTGTGCACCTGAATCAGTAGCCTAGCTTAGCCAGGTAATAGTAATGCCCACTGGGAGGACAGTTTTTGGAACTGAAGTGGCTACCCTTGGTAAATATACCATCATTATTATTATTTATAATTAAAGTATGTCCTAAAATTTAAATTACACCACAGCTTTATATAATGCCAGCTGACATTTTTAATTGCAATATAAGATATTTTAATACTGCAGTGAAAATCAGTCCAAACAATAATTTGTTGAGAAATTAAGTGATTTTATCATGTGTTTCAGTGGATTTTTCAGTGTTATCTTCAAGAGATTTGAGAAAGGGACACGAAACCTAGCATTTCATAGAAGTGTGAAGTAAAATGATTTTTTTTAGTCTTGGGTTAATTTCAGGTTTGCTTACTAGAATACCAAAGACTGAGTGAGTTTATATTGGTGGCTTATAGTATGTTTTGACAAGTGCGTTGTCCACAGCAACATACACACAAAGTACTACTTTGATATTTTGTTCTTTCAGATGCTATATATATTTGCTGATAAATTGCGTTCATGCGGGGCAGAGCGATCCATGCATTATTTGCTGTATTACAGAACAATGGTAAAACTAAATTTTGCCATAGAAACAGGCAATGTTATTTACTGCCCTTACTCCCTCCATATTTAAGATTGTTACATCCATACAAATTACAATTACCTTCTCCACCCTGTTCCGGTGTCTCGGCGGTCTCTTCTATCGTCTTTACTCCCTTGCCTACAAGATAATTTGCAAATAGAAAAAAAAGGAAAAGGAAAATAGTTAAGAAATACATAGTACAAACATACATGCACTGCATAATTTGTACAAAGCTGTAGGTTATGATATCACAATGAATGTTCAATTCAAAACATATGTGATGAAAAGATAAATAACACAAAGAATTTTTTGTTTATATACGATAAAACAACAAGAAAATGATCAATCTTTAATGTGCAAAAGACTCTGGTGCAGCAGTTTTGTTTTGAGGCATTCTTTTTCAAAGCAATAAACATGCAAGATATTTCTCAACTTGGTCATCGAAAGTGAAAGAAACTGTGAACAAATACAAACACTTAATTGACTTCATAACAACAAACATTCTGACAATAGACAAGATGATAACAGCACAAAACATAACATAAAATGACAAAACATTCTTTATCAAAGAAATATATATCAATTTATGACACCATGCTTGTTGGGTTGTTAATATTAACCATGTGAAGCTCCATGCATTGTCATTAATGTGATTAAGTAGACGAGTCAATGGAGATGAGAGGTAACCACATCATGCTGGTAAAAGGGTGCGTAGATGTACCCCTCTATTTGATATATAAGCTAGACACTATTTACTTATGTAATGTTAATATCCTGGTGTGATCAAAATTAGTCTTACCCAAATAAATATATACCGGCAAATAATAACCATTGTAAATGATACAGATTTTTGTATTTAGTCTGGGATACTAAAATTCAAGACTCTAATGGCTAAATGGACTATGGTGATAAACTTATTTGATAGAGATATCTTATCATACAAGAGCTTTTAAAATAATTTCTCATCAAATACTTAACTCAATAAATTAAGAGTACAAGTGCCTTCTTTCAACAAGTTATTTTGTCTTCAGATTTTCTTATACATATAACTATTTTTGCAAAGATCATATATATGTTTCAATGTAGCTTTTAAAGTTCAACAAGGAACATGCCCATTAAAGTAGGTTTACCTATTTGAAGTAAATGACACTGATTACATCATTATACATGTAGTTCAATATAATACTTTAAATTCAAAAGCAAAGTCAGATACATGTACTTCAAATCTCCTCCTTGATTGATTAAAGTAATTTGATAAACTGAGGATTTGAATGAATACAGTTTTACTAAAGTACATTCTAGTGATATGTCAAACTTATTTAATTTTTTGAATTTTGTTTAAAGTGATAAATTCAGATGTAGGTAAAAAATTAGTCTTAATCTTAAATTGTGCAATTTGTATCATTCACCAATAAGAAAAAGATTATACTCAGGGTCAAAAATAAATTAATAGTGGAAAAATTATACATGAACTTATAAATCATATTTTAGAAATGTAAGGTAACTGTTATAGATGGAAAATGGAATATTCTATAATGGTCATATTTTTTTTTAAATTCTGTCAACCCAAGCTCATTAGAATCAGAGTATCACATATTTGTTTTTAATTGCTAATATTTCTTCATTCTTATCCAAATTTCTTTTTAAACACCTAACTTGAAAATCCTAAAATATCTTCCATTTGCCAATATCCCAACAAGAAGCATCATGATAGGAATTCCTATTTACAGACCTTTATGATCCCAACTAATTACTAATATTCAGTCAAAGAGTACAAAATGAAAGAAAAAAAAGTAAAAGAAAATAAATAAATTGCATAATCCAGTGCATGGTGCTTATAATGACCTTAATAAATGCTTGAGTACAATGTCATATTATATTTAGTTTGCAACCACACACAACCATTTGACTAATTTTGCATCAAAGTAGACGTTTCTTGTCATGATCTTTGAAATAATTGATTTAAAAAACTGTGTTGAGAACTTTACTCCTGCAACAAGGGGGGGGGGCAACTAAAAGTTGTAAAATGATTCTTAACCCAAATCATCAACAAGAGATCAAAGGTGTCAGAGTTCTCCGATCAAATGATTGACTTATTCAGGGTCTTCAAATTGGTAAACAAAGGTGATGAAATTCATAGTAATATGACATGTCCTAATCAAGCATTCTTTAGGGCCACCATAGAATACCACCAAACAATTTTACAATCCGTCAGAGGAATTGGTTTGGTCATCCATGCAGTCCCACTAAGTCATTTTCATGTACTGACCACAAACCATACCTTCAATATTAGTATCTTCAGCAAGAGCTATGGGCACTGAATCGGTTCCCCTCAAGCTTAATTTTCCTTTTTCATCAAATTATGTTGCATAAAAGGGGAAATTTGAATAATTGATTAGCAACAACTATTTTACTAGTAGTAACAAATAATGTAATAAGACTTCATTCATGTCAAGCAATGTTGTTTGCTTTTTTTATGAAAAACCCCTGAATTTAACATAATTAATCAAATAAGACTTCAATTATCAACTGACGAGAAAATTAATAGCAAGAATGAAGCCAAATATTCCATGTGCTTCAACATATTACTATGTTAGTTGGTTTAGAGAGAAAAAAACTAAACATTCCCCCCATATAGAAAATAAAATAAGGGGAACAAGTTTCATGATCCATTTTCTAATGATCAAACAAAAAACATAAGATGCTTTTTTTTATTTGAGTAATAAAAATGTCTGAACATAATCTTGACAAATTTAACACATTATGTGAATGATGGGCAAAATATGCATTTGTAAATTAAATGTCTGTAGTCAAAGACTTAACTGATAAAAAGGATATATGTAACCTAATGAGAACCAGAAGGGCATTATTGCAGCCCTCTGTTTATCAGACAAAAACAGATTGAGTATCTTTCAGATACTAAGCTCCTATCATTAAAGGCTGTTGTTAAAGGAATCAATATGTTTGAAATATATATAAAAAAAAAGATTTTGAACAAGAAATTCTCTTCTAATGAAGCTGGATAAACATCTGACATTACCACTTCCTTCTACCTGTAAAGGAAAATACAGTTATGAAATATGAGCAGGATACAAGCAATAAGAGGAAATGGCAGCCAAGAATAAAATAAATGTTAAGATCTATGCTTCATGGAAGTTTTATCTTTAGGAAACTCAGAGTGACATTTAAGTGAAGGAAAAAGCAAAATTTAATGATTAAATACTGTAAAGGAATATCTCATTATGTAATCATTCATCATGGTAATTATTTCAACTGAAAATAATAAAAGCATTTGTATGTTAGAAAAAATTAATACATATTTCATTTTCGGACAAGAAATGAGAAATAGAAAGAGAGCCAATTTTATTACATAAGTAGTCATACGTACAATGTGTTTCTTTAGGCTACTGCTACTTTTCCAATAAAAACAAACAACTTAGTGTGCAGAAACGAAAAAAGAACATATATGTGTTGAAAATATATAGTACTTCAAACTTTTAAGAAGTTTTACATTAAAATTTTATTAACCTATTGTTCTCACAGACCTACAGGTAGGTAAAATGAAATTCCATCCCTGTTACATTAGGTGCACTTTCAGAGATTATAACCACTCATTATGGATAGCGCAATCAATAACCAGTGGGGATCAGTCACGCATCCATCACAGGTTATCACCACACGCTGTAGATTGCAATACGTGATGGGTAATTGGTTTTACAATCAATGGCAGCAATGCATATTATCCATGGCAAAATGTAATATGCCAAAATGAAAATATAATTACACCTGTTAATAGCAAGAGGTAATCATGACTTGTTATCCAGAGTGAGAACAGATCGCTATTGGCTATCAATCACTACTTGCTATAAAGGGGCATTCCAACATGTGATCTGCCATCAATGACTGACACTATCCATTTCAATTGGTTATAACGTATGAAAGGTGGGTATATAGCTCACACATAATTTGAGCTTGTAATCAGAAAGTACTGTGCATGTACATTACATGTTTTACAAAGTAAAACCATTTACAAGATTACCTTATAGGAAAAAAAACATAAATTAACACATGAACCTGATCCATAACATCAAATTACTACAAAACAAACAGAATGATTGGTAAAACAGGAGTATATTGAAATATAATGATTGATGTCATGATCATTAGTGTCGCATAACATGATTTGTACGTTGTGTACTTTGTACTTTTAGAGAAAAATTGTGGGATTTGCTTGAAATTTGGATATATGACCTGATTTGAAATGAAAAGGAAGTATGAAATATTACGATGAAAATGAATTAAATTTGCGGTAAAACTCTGAGTTTATGGTTGTTTGGAGTTACCTCCGTATTTGAACAATCTATAATAATTTCCTTGCTATTATTTTACATATACCAATAGAAGCTTCAAAAAAATCTGTGTAGTGTTAGAATTTTTTTTTCAAACTTGCAATAACTTGATTTCCTTTGAGAAGCAAACTGACCAACTGAAATAAAACATCTCATAAGAGCAGCACACCATAAACACTGTTTATGAATAATCATAATTATTGATAATACTTAAATACATTTTTGAATGTAACATTTTTTCTTTGGAGTGTGTTTCAATAATGAAATTGTGGAATGTAGTTAAATCATTAAGCATGTTAATTAATGGTAATCAAAAGTTAATAGTACAATGGCAATTATTAACAAGCAATTTACATGTATCTGCTTATGATCAAACATTTATCAATAACATTTGTTTATTGTTATTTATCACCCAATCATTCACAGTAATCAAGTACATAAAACTTTGCAAGTTCTACAAATGAAAAAAAAAAAAACACACACACATTAAGTACTAAACATACACAACATTTGCTGAATCCTCAACTTAAAAGGCATTGAATTTGTAGATAGGAAATCAGTGGCATAACATTAAATTCAAATTATAGGTCAAAATGTATTCTCATAGATCATCCATTTTCAAAAGCTTTGCCAATTTTTAAAGCAATGTGCTGGACTTTAAACATGGTACTAAAGCTGAATTTTCTATTCAAATCATAAAAGAATTAGATTACTATGCATAGCTTTAAATATAAAATATTTTCTTAAATCCTTTCCTTGTATAGCAAATCAAATAAGAAATTAAAATACCAGGGTCCATACTCAGAAAACATATACCCAGAGAGGTAAATTAATTTTTCTTTTAATTAATCTGCTTCAATCCTTATATTGGCAATAATTACTGTTACATAGTTAAAAGAAAATATAAAACACGTCCAAAAATAAGCAGAAATAGCAAAATTTCATTAATGTTCTTTTTTTATTGTTTTTAATTATGTTGCAAAATTTAAGAGAGTGAGCTTTACTTGAAAAGTTTTAAGAAATGGCATCATTCTGCAATGCTCTTTCAAATCTTCTAAGTCTTCTAAGCTGTATAGCTCTGTGGATCACTGAGTAGGCTACTCTGGCCATTGTAATTGATTGATGCTGTAACCAGCTCAGTTATGTTTTGTGAATACAGCTCCTGGGAGGTGTTTCACAAAGATTAAAGTAAGACTTAGGTCGCACTTAAATGTCGACGCGTACATGATATGCAACGCGCAATCTTATTGATCAATACGCAGTAGTGCGCGTCCTCTTGGCATGATCTGACCAATGCTGTCATGCCTTTTATACTGTGCGCAACTAGATTATGACTGTAAGTCATACTTAAATCTTTGTGAAACACCCCCCTGGTGTAATTTGCTTGCAGTTTCATAGCACCCAAACCTCACACACAAAATGCATAACCAATTGACTGAAATTAGACTTTGGGAAGTATCGAAATAAAAGGATTAGAGTAGCTTTATACATGCAACCCCACGCCCATCCCCCTCCTTGGACCCTCATCATTCATAGACATTCTAAATTTACCGCTCTTCAAACTGGTATAGTAAATGGGTACCAAATTCTTTAAATGCAACATATGTGCATCTGTGCAGTAAAGGTGCTAATGTCCAACACTATTTGCCTATTAGCATATATTATCAATTCTATTTTCAATTTTACCTTCTAAAAATCTACCATAAAGTCAAGTTAGGTATACACATGCCTCATCATAAAATAGCAGTGTTCATCAGAGTATTAACCCAGCATCACAATAGAATCCTAACTGAAGCACTAACAACATATATCCAGCAAACCAAGTTTATATCTAAAGGCGGTGCTGCACCATCCCACGTTTGCTCAATCTCAAGATTTTAGCCCGATTGGCCCTCTTCGCGATTAATCTCGAGATTCAAGAAACCCCGTCTCCACCATCGCAAGAAGAGCGATTCCTGTTCGAGCGAGGCATCGATGCATTATGGTCTGACGCCGTGAATAAATAAACCCGAGTGCGTCTGCACCGATTTAGCGCGATAATTCGTAAAATAGCACACTATTTTGCAAATAATCCCAAGTTGACTTGGGATTGCAATCTCGAGATTAATCCTACGAACTAGCGCGATAATTGCGTCTCCATTGCAAATAGTCTCGAGATTGTTCAGATCGGGATAATTTGCCGGATCAGATATAGCGCGCTAATTTGAAAACTCGGGATGGTGCAGACGGCCCTTAAATGAAGTCTAAAATTGGTTCAGCCTCAGTTTTCATTCACTGTCTTTTCCCCTAACAATTCTACCATGATTGCCCCAGAACTAGGCTAACAAGAGAATATCCTAAAATACCTCCTCAGGGCAACCAAATTGTGGTTTGTGACAGGCGAAGCTTAAGCACAATATATCTTATTCCTGGGCAAATTAACATTTCAGCAACTCTTTGGCCATAATTCAACTTGAAAAGTATAGGATACTGTGATGAAGGCTTAATTTTACAGGTGCATGATTCAGTGAAAAATGAAAAGATCATTGGATTTTAAAAAAAATAAAAATATGACATTTGGCTTCAACTGCTTATATCTATTTAACTTCTGATATCATCCATCTCTGGATTTTAAATTTTTAAAGTCCTCCTGCAATGATAATGATATGTTGGATAATAATGCTAGCTAGGCATGGATTGATTTCAAGCTTTATGTTTGCTATGAATAATGCTGATATGTATACAAGTCTTTCAACAAATTCAGTTGAATATTAGAAAAGCACACAATGGATGATTTCAAGTTTGATGTTGACATTTTGATCTCGGTGTTGGATTGATTTTTACATCAGCATCAAGCTGGTCTTAAGACAAGTTTTATGTTAGGGTCTATTAACAATGTGATTTGAATAATTTTAATACCCTGGAATGCAATCTAAATGGTGCTCTTCCACCATAAACACCAGTGCTAACACCAAACTTGAAATCACTTAATGATGTGACTTTGTTTAATTTTCCAATGATCTCTCTTGTAAACTTTGTGAAATTCTAAAGTAACCTAATTCTAATGCTTTGAGATAGAAAGAGAAGAGATTGTTTGCATTTGAATTTCTCTCAAGTTGCAGTGCTATGTGAAAATATGAAAGCTGGACAGTGTTGCCCCTGGTTACCTGGGTCGTCTGGGTTAATAGTCTCATCATAAGTCACTTCGGCAATCTGGAGGAGCATTTTACGTTTGCTACCTCGCCGAGACGCTGTGGTGGATAAATTCAATGATAATGTACACAGTCGGCTCAAAACACATGAATTTCCATCCCAGAAAAGTATTACAAGTGTTGCTTTTGGCAATATAATGTAAAAGCTCTAGAATATGATTAAACATTGAAGTGGCAAAATTGAAAATTAAAAGTGAAGTAGTACAGGTCTAGATATCTTAGCTTATCAATGCAGAAACAGTATAGCCTGAAGAGCATAGAATTGTTTTCTCTTGTTAGTAAAAGCAAGAAGGGAACAAATCCACTACTACAGAGACAAAGTAAGCACTTTTGCAATTTCCATAAGGATAATTGTATTAGTTTAAACTGCTTTCAAGTCAGTAATTTGAAAAGATTTAATGCCTTTATTTGAAAGAATAAAAGAGAATTTAGGTTAAAGTAGTACATCATAACATAAGCCCCATACTGTACAATACACATCAATGTAAAGAATTTAACTAAACTCAAGTATGTGTGTCCCTATTAAAGAGAAGAGAAAAAAAAATCAGCATTGCGTGTGCCAATGCATACAAGCTTCCAATCCACAGTTCCACCTTACCAATCAATATTAATCTTTATTGGTGCAAAGCAGAAAAAAAGGCTATTTCATCAAAAAGTGAAAGAGAATGAAAATATCAAGGTATAAATCCTTTGGAAGTAGTAAATCTACAACGTAAATAGAGTATTATCATAAATTGTTTAATACCTCCCATTTGTAAGTTTTTCCATTTGGTCTGTATCGAGATGAAAGTGACACCACCATGAGTTAATGATTAATAAGCTTGACAATGCTTGAATAATTAATGTGATAATCAATTGCGATAACAAGACGAGGTGTACTACCTGACCGACTAGGCCTAAAATCAACAGGAGCATCACCGCTATCCATCGATGTCAATGATGTCGTACTCTGAAGTCGACGACCTGGTTTCAGAAAAAAGTAATGTCAATGCCAATCTTCATTCCTTCATTGGGTCTGATATGAAATCTAACATGTTTTATAAAACACATTCTAGCTTACTGCTCTTAACATCCAAATGAGAAACACGAATATGTACTTCCAAGACATTTCAAAATACAGATGGATATACTGGAATCCCAGACAAACATTCTTTAATCAATACATTTTACAATATTCCTGTGATTTCAAAAGAACTATGGAAGTTACTCTTTTTAACCCCCCCCCCCCCCAATTAAGGTGTTTCACAATCATGAATAAAGTGTTATAAGTATTACACTTATATTTCATGAAAAATTCAAGTGGAAAACATTTCCAATCTTACTCCATAAAAATCCATACAGTTTATTCACATTTATTTATCATAATAATGTGCACTAATTATTATCTTTGAAATACAATTGTAGTGAATATAATGAGTGGATTCACGTAAAGGCTGAAAAAGAGAAATTAAATAAAGAATGAAATGATATTTTCATGTAATATTTTCAAAATGTTGGATATGTAATTAATTATATAAGGTCTTAATTTGTGATATTTATTTTAAAACAACCATATATTGGCATAATATTGGTATAAAGAAGTGAATCATAACAATGTGAATATACATGTACCCATATTCATTTGTACCCTGTACATTGTAATAAAGTGACCTTTTCTCATTCATAATAATGAGATCACCTAATGATTTTAGACCTTAACATTCATTTTTATACACCCCTTTCAATTTCTAAATAAGAATATTTTTTAAAGAAATATGAACAATTATTAATTCATTAATTGAATAATCAATTTATTGATTAATTAATGATATTAATTAAACAATAATAATAATAACAAACTACAAAGTATTAATAATTGGAACAAATAAAGGAATATCCATTGATTAGAAAACCAGACTTCTTGTATTAAGTTATGGCTAAATACTGTATATGCCTAACATATGTGAAGTGTTATACTCCATGTACATGTGCCTTGTATGAATAAATATGAAGCATAATGCTTGTGAAACTAGAGTATAAAGTCCAAATATGCATGGGTACCAGAATATAAACAAGTGACAGGTTTCATTGAATCAATATATTGGTACATGAAGTGCAGTGATCTGATTGAATAAACATATTCATATTACAATATCACTATGATGGTATGGTACTCGTCAGACACATGATACACACATGTAATCCACAAACAATTTGATTTTTATGAACACTGTAATAGTAGAAATTTGCAATTTAGTTCCTTTTTAATTCAGTATTTTGTTAATTACCATCAAAGTACAAAGAATTGACATTCAATTGGCAAAGTACATGTACATACCGGTACAATGCATGTTTATCATAAATGTGATGTCAGTGTCATCAAATATCTAATTTTTTATTGTTGATTCAATACTTATAGTTTATTCATTTTCCAGGTTCTATATCAACAAACATCTAATCTGATTATTTCAATAGATGACAAGGAGTGCAATGAATTCTCTTCAACAATTCGTCCTGAAATATTAAACTCGGATTGGAGTTTATGGAAAATGAGAATACTGATAACACACTGAGTTTAACTGGAAACATTCAGTAATGGAATACGTACACATGTATTGCAACAAATGCAGAGATGATGACATTACAAACACAGCACAAATAAGAAAAAATTTGAAGAGACAATGTTACAACATTCTAAAAGTATTTTCATGTTATTTCAAATTCCCTTGACAACAAATTCCTCACTGTCATACATTTATATCTGTTTATTATATATCTGTAGCTCAATAGTCAAAATATGGAGCATTTGTCAACTAAAGGGTGAAAAAATATAATCTGCCCCATCTAGCAACACAAAATTCCTATGATATATATTTCATTTGAAAACATTAATCAAAATAAGAAAATGAAATCATTCATAATCAAGCACTTGATGTATTGTAAATGCAGTAAGTTTCATTGAAACTTACACTAGCACAATGCAGCTTTGAGAAAGAATGATTTCGACTACACTGTAATGTATGTCTGTAGGCATATGAAGAAATATCCTTCTTGTTCCAAAGCAATATATGGTAAAAATATGATATGATATACAACAATATGCATGAAATGTTTTCAGGTACAGATAATCAAAAAAAAAGAAATCCTCATATATGTGAAAGCAAATATTTTCTTGAAATAGACTAATCCCAGCCATGGCGTAATTTCCTTCAGCAAGGAATTCATCCACATTGTACTGCACTCGACCCAGGTGAGGTGAATGGGTACCCGGCAGGATCAATTCCTTGAATGCATGAGCGCTGAAAGGCAGCTCGAGCTAAAGTCGGGTGATAATAATAACAACGCGCCTCAGAATAGAATATTTCTAGATAGATGGCGCTACATAAACGTCTATTATTATCATTATTATTATTATTATTACACTGCTCTTCATTTCACTGAATGGGGAGAGTTTGCAAGTATAGATTGCAAGATAAGGACACTGTAACATAATGAAGGACTTGAATTGAAGAGATGTTTTGTGCATGGTTTGCCAGAGTTACATTCACACTGTACAAATCAATTGTAAATTACAAGGCCACGCCATCATAAAGGTGTCATTTCCTAACAAGTTATACTTAAAACGAATTCAAAACCAAAGCTTTTGAAAACTGATATCAATGGAGAATGACACATTAAATGATCTGATAAGCTTTATTAAATAGTGTCTAGATGAGTAAAGACTAACATGTACTGTCTGAAACTATTTCTTGTAGAGGGAGTTAGCCCTTACAAGGGAAAGAACTACTAATAAACTTAAATAAATGATTCCTTCTACAGATACATTTCATCTGCTGCCTGATACAAAAAGAGTTGTAAGCAAGCGCAGCTCCAAAAACCTAACACAACATAATTTTCAACCAATTAACAACAAGTATTTGGAACTTGTACATAATTTGAAGCACTCTTTCTGGAACGGGGTCAAGGTAAAGATCAAATATATCATTGTTCAAGAGAAGAAAGTGAAGTGCAAGATTCAAATTTATCTTTGGTAGTATGCATAATTCATAGAGTAGGGTGAGGTCTTGTCCAGAATCTCAATGGATCCTACAGCTCACGGATCACTTCTTTAGGCCTCCAAAAAATTTCTTACCTTGAAAAATAGGGGAATTATTTCTAGGGGATAATATGAATGAAGATCTTAAAGTTCTATGTAAAGATCTGCTGCACAATGGGCAACTGTCATTAAAAAATACATAATAAATTACAATGCTATACCAAGGCCCTGGTGAATAAAAGTTTATATTTTATCAACTTTGATATCCAAATTTCTTCATGGAATCCATACTTTTGTTTGGCTGATGATACTCATTACCACCCGAGTTACCATTGGATGGAAATATTAGTAGAGTAGTGAAAGGGCAGGGCTCAGGAAATCATACCCTGTGTGAATATAAACACATGCTACTTCAGCAGCATGCAAACACACAGGTAGAGATAGTAGTAAATCAAAAGATTCTGGACTAGAACGAGTTTTCATGCTGTTAGATTTCCCATATCAACCCCTTCTTTTTTTTCCATATTCTGGATACAGTATTCTAAACTCGCCTTTCACATTTTCTACCCCCCCCCCCCCCTCCCCTAATCAAGACATGTGTTCACTCCAGACCACTGTTTGGTGTGCATGCAAAATTCTTTGATGAATCTGACAAACTTAGTCTACAGAATGCCATGATGACAGTAGCCTGTAATCAATATCGGATTTTTGATCAGAAGACCATAGTGTTCCTTGTAGCTGTCCTTTGAAGGAGGAAAAAAGAAGAAGTTAATTATGCATTTTCTCAAAAATGTACTTGAAAAAAAACAACAGAAAATTGCTACATTGGGAGTTAAACAGCTCAAAATACTTTCTCAAACTGTTATTCAAAAAAAATAATTCTCATTAATTATCATAAAGAAATAGTTTTAAAAAGTTCAATAGTGAGCTACTACCGATTGAAGCTTGACTTGTGGTAAAAGGTTCACTTATTAAAGGAACAGCGAAATGTAAAGAGCCGCACCAAATTTAATAGGTATATGTACTGTAGATTCCCAATGTAGCAATCTCATCAACCATAATAACCCAAAATAAACTCAATCTTATATAGAGTTTCGCTTGATTCAAATCATTCTATACTACGGAAAGCCAGCAATGAATTAATTTCCCACCATTTTCCACTTGTAAACAAAAAATAAACTTGCTGAATTCTGGTGTTGATGGCTTTCCATAGTAAGATTGATCAGAATCAGTTGGACTGTATATAAGACAGAGTCATAGATGCAAGACAATAGTGATGCTTTGAATGTTCTTCATGATGCTTCATACACATGCCATGTTCTTAATGGGTGGGTGAAGACAGTGAGATAGAAAATAACATGGAAGTCTACCTCGTCTCATCGTTGAGGGCGGTGTCTCCGTCGATTCTTCTGCATCAAATGAACTGGTGAAAGAGGAGGTGGAGCTAAATCGACGCTTTCCTGCCAATCAAAGTCATCAGCCAATCAAATCAACCTTCACTAGGATATTTGCTCATTTAAAGAATAATATCCAACGAGTATTTTTGAGGGAAGAGTTTTAATTACAGTATGGCATAGTGTGGCAGGTTTAGCAGAAATAACCATGGTTTATTAGCTCATGTTTGCTATAACATAATTACTATACCACCATCATTGTTATTTAGACCACATAACCCCAAGTTATCAAGTTACTGTATGCATCAGTCTACAATAACAAGGGACACAAAAATTATAAGTAAATATTCAAGGAATATATTCTGATGTACGATCCATGCGAATTCACCAATTACCACCCTTGCTTGCTTCTATAAATGCATTAAATAACCATTCCCTATTAAAAGTGTTATGGTTTAAGAGCCAAAAGGGCATAAGCCACTCCTATCACAAAAACAGGACGCCCTTCTGACTCTAAATTAATAACACTTTTTAACGACAATGTCTAAGTGGTAGGTTAAAAAACATATGAATAATAGGTCAATATTATTAAAATAGAACCTTATTTTCTATCATCACCTCTCTCAAACGCAGTCTTTGATATCAAGATCGGTATTGCAAAAAAAAAAAGATTGGTATTGCAATTTGTGTCATTGTCAAGTTTTCAAATCTAACTAGTTGACATCCATTTTTAATAGGGACTGAAAATTAGGTTTCAATATGTTATACAATACTAAAGCCAATTTGTTTTATATCCCTTTACAATATCAAGTTCCATTCATTTTAAATTTTGAATTTTCACTAGACAGGATCTTTAAAAAGTCACGTTAATCAAACATGCAATGACATCTGTTCTTCCTCATCCATACATTCAAATACACCATACAAGAACATCAACATGAATAGAAGGATATAGAGGAAAGAAAACACATATGTTCAGATGATAAATTTAAGTAATAAATAGATTAAAATGTTGATAAAGCTCCATTGGGTATAAAAGATGATCCAATAGCAGAATTATAATTAGTAGCTGTCCCTTTACATCACTGTATACTTAGAGTACCTTCTACTGAAAGCTCTAAGCTTAGCATAGAAGTCAGAGAATTCAAAGTGGTTTGAGTTGGTACTTTGGATCTTCTCACACCTGTGTGGTTAAAATCAAAGTTAACAACAACAACAACAACAATCATAATAGAATTTCTGTTGGAAATTTCTCACTAATTCTAGCATTAGTCGTAAAAGTTGAGAACTTTTTGCACAACATTTCAAGGTACATAGTTGACCCATCAAACGATTTTAAAGCTTTAAGAGGAAGGGCAGAGGATGGATGGATGGACAGGTTACTATTAAGGATTGCCAGAGGAATAAAAAATATCAATAAATATCTTAACTTTTCTCTTGCAAGAGAACAGCTAAAATAATATATTTCTAGAAATCCAAGCTATTCTACGCTTTTTCCTCAGGGAATTCATCTGTTTTGAGAAGCATTCAATATTTTTATTATATGCATTTATAAGATAATTCAATTGTAGATATTTGAAATTTGATGGTTGCAGCTCCTTCCTCTTTTTTAGAAGACAAGTGTCATAGACAAATAAAAAAGACATCCATATATCGATGCATTCCATATCTTCTATGCAACATCTTCACATTAAGCAATGTTCTTATCTTGTGCAAAATAAATTTATGTAAGAACCAGTATATCACTCAGATACGTGGCTAAAGAATCATACCATTTCACATGAATGTGTTGAAAAGTAGCCACTTTTTAAAAAGAAATAATATAACATGATTCATCTCCTCTTGGGGCAAATCAATATCACCTCATGAATCTTTCATTTATATTCAACGCTGTTCAAGAGTGTCCATCAGTCAACTAATGTCCCTGTCCACACAGACTGTATGGCTTGAGGGAAGCTCTTCAAAACATGCTCCTACGAGTATGATCATTAATCATGCTTAATGTGAATAGAACTTATTGCTAAAGGCAGTCATATTAATCTCATGATTTTTACCTTTGTTTTTCTAATTCCAAAGACAAATCTATCTAAATCTATAGAGGTAAGGATCAGAATAATGAGAGTTACTTGGTTTGGGGGTACATGTATGTTGGGTCAACATGCAGGTTTTCGTTAGGAGTAATTTCTACAGGAGCGTATTATTGCTGTTTACAAGACCTAGCTAATCCATTAGATGGACAATACATGAGAGAGGCTTGTTACTTGACTTGACATATGTCTAGCTGTTACACAGGGTTACCTAATGTAACTCCTAGGTTGATGATATAGCTACTGCAACCATTTGGTTGATAAGGTAATTTTATGTTACAACACTGCATTGTTGATATCATAGAAACACAAGACTACCTACTGCAATGCTTGGGTTGATGACATTGTGGCAACATTACATAGTAAAACCTTTTGGGTTGATGATATCTTGAAAACATAAGATCATCTATAACTATTAGGTTGATGATACCTTAAGAGCATCATGCTATCTACTGCTAGTACAGGGAAAATGATATTATCACAACATACTTGTAGGTTATGTAATGCAACCCTTCGGTTCATGAAGTCTACGGAACATCAGTTTATCTACTGCATCAACTGGGTTGATAAAAATTTGGCACATCAAATTATCTAATAGTACAGTTAGATTGAAATCTTGGCAACGTAAGTATACCCACTGCAATCCTTGGAATCTTACCTGCTCTTTTCTTGTTTGCATCCGTGTGCTTCCGTTTCTTGTTCTTGACTAAGATCTTATTCTTGAGGGCCGCTGGACAAGGTAGTGGCTTCCCAGCTTCCAACTATTTCAGAAAAGATGATAATAATAGTTGAAAAGATTATTAAAATCATGTAAATCATCATCATCTTAATCTACACTAATACCATGATGGTAATAATATGATGATATATGTATATGTGAAGTTTCATTTATCAATGGTATAAGTAGCTACTCTGCTTCTGACACTGCTCTAACAGAATGTTGTACAGCAAGTAATGATACTGTTACTATCATACAATTTTAATGCTGAACACTTAGCTATAAGGCGGAAAAGCCCATTTTTTAGATATAAATGTGAATGACTCAGCGAGGCATCGAACCCACAACCTCCCTTTAACAAGGTAAGTGCTATACCACAGAGCCATCATGCTTAGAAAATAAATATGATAATGATCATCACGATGACAACAGTTTTCTGTAGTAATAGTTATAATAAAATAAACTATAATCTGTTTTATAAACCTTATAAACTCAGTATGACTACGGTACCCCTGCATACCACCCAAATATTTAATTAGTTTGGGTTGGGTAACCATTTAACATTTTATTTACACAACATAACCTTTATTTTAGCCACCCTGTTTTAAAATTTGACTATTACTCTAGCTAGGTCTCCAACGGTAACACTATTCAATTTCTAGTAATTGTAAAGATACAGCTAAATACCAAGTTCGTTACTCATTTCAATTAAGACCTCATGGGGAGGGTACCTAAAATCGTATCATGTCAGTAGCTTATTTTGACTGTGCTAATTAAAACAAAATGCTTCATAAAATGTTTTACTTACAGGATACTCAGAAAGAGGATCAATCAAAAGTTTATCTCCAAAGATTGTTCTGCAATAATGAGCCATCTTAGCCTGTTGCTTTTGGCTATTATCAAGAGAAAAAAAATACAAATAAGAATACCAAAGCAAATACATACATGACAACATAGACGTCTAGAATTTTTATAAAAGCTAATTACAGGGGACATTTCATCAACATATTTCGCCCATAAGGTTGTAAGATATGACAAATTCACTTGATTTTGATTGGCCGGAGAGTAACATTACTATAGTAACTGTCAGATATATATATAGAGAGAGGAAAGCACAAATGAATGATATCAAACCAGATAATATAAATACAACAACAGGGGAGCATTTTACGAAAGGACTTGTCAGACGTATCATCCGACAAGCCCTGTTTTATCCGACAGTTGCCATAGTAACAATACTTCTCAGCCAATCGAAATCAAGGAAAGTTGTCAGAAAAATATTGATGAAACGTTCCCCAGATCTCAAACACAGAGATCAATTGCAGAAAGAGATTTAATCAATGCAGCTTGGTTTCTTACATATCAGAAGAAGGCTTTTGGGAGATGTATAAATGCAAATCTTTCATTAATGGATCAAATAACTGAAGATGGGCAATACCTTAAATTGTATGAAATTTACTTTCATTGTTTGCATAATCCTGATAAATTATTCAATTATTTTCTTAACCATTTTTAAGGCTGGTTTTTAGTCAAATAATAAAAAAGGAGTGATGAATGGTATATCATTTGCTATTGATCAAATCGAATTTCAACTCATGACTGCACATTTTATACCTTCACATATTGATTTTGAAAAGTTTGGTATAGATTATTCCCGGAAAAAAAACCTACAGACTATGCAAAAGCCTCTTCAGTGAAAGAAAGGGGTTGATTCTATCTAAATGTTGTAATAGTTCCATTTTTTCTCTATTAACACTATCAACTAGACTCGAGGGCTCTTGTTAACGAGTAAACAGAAAGTAAAAATAGTAAAGTTTATTATCAATGATTTTATGAAAGACTCTAATTACACTCAATACTGAAGGAAATAAATCTTTTGAAAAGAGTGGTACACATATCCTGGTAGAACATAAATCATATTAAGGGTATTATCTACATAAACTTATTAGAAACACTTCGATTTCACTTTTCATATGGATTTGAATTATTATGAAGCAGAAGCTACTGTTGTCTATTTCCTAGTTTTTATTTGTTCTGTTCTGTTCGAAACTTTGAATTAGGTCGATTTTTGTGTTACTGTTGTCAAGAATTGATACCAGCAAAAAAATGTATTATTTGAGTTTTTACTATGTGGTGAATGATGATGAGGTAAATTATGTCAGTATATCTCATGCAGACCCCTCCCCCTTTACTTGGTATTTATGGTAATTCATTGTTGTAATGCATGGCTAATGTGGTGGTGTTCCCATAAGACTTTTTGTAATTTACATATGAAATTCAGCATGATTGGTATGTAAGCCAAAAGTGTTTCTAGGTCATTTAAATCACACTAGTTTCATTTGAAATATGCTGTTGTTGATGCATATTCTCCCTATTAAATGGGAACTCGACCCTGATAACCTAATGATTTATGTGAAAGCATGAAAATAATTAACAGAATGGCGAGAATTGAAAATAAATCAAACAAGGAATAACAAAGCTATGGCTGCTTGAAAAATGAGATTACTAAGACTAAGTAAATTTCAAATGGATATTTTGGAGATTTGATTTTGAGAAAGAGTAGGGAAAACCCTCCCATTTTTTAGTGTGTCCCGGAAAATTACCCCAGAGAATTATTCATTTATCATAAACTAATCACAAAAACAATAGAAAAATGACCTATTATTGAGCCTCCTCTTTAATCTGGTAATAACTCTCATGATTCCTCATTATGTACGAGTGAGCAAAAAATTATGGAAATAAAACCATTATTTCAAAGAAACAGAACTTGTTATTTCTTGACCATTTTTGTGATTGAGATATCATATTAAAGAGCAGGTATTAAACTTATTGGACATGCAATTTTCTTTAAAAAACTAAGATACTGTTTGGCTCTTTGGCATACTTTTATTTTCAAATTGTTTTTAACTCACTCATGAATGAATGAGGAATCACTAAGTCATACTAGACGAAAGAAGAGAATGTAAGCTTTACAATGAAATGCCGTCTATCTTACTTGTGACTTATTCATGATAAATCACACTTTTTTACAACTTTTTAAAATTAATAATGTGCAATATTGTTTGCCCGATTATGTTAAAACCTTCACTTATCAACTTCACTGATTTTCTTCTTATTTCTGTTATAATTTAAAAATTTGGTTCCATCAAATTTAACACCGCATTGTATAGTGCTTTTGTCACTAAATGAAAATATTTGTCCAAACAATCATTCTTTTTTATGATTTCATTAAAATAAAGGTACTTCATATTTCAGTAACTACAGTGTCATGCACAACTTGACAGCTTTATGAAACAGCAACCATGAACCCCCCTAAAAACTTAAGAAATGAACTCATATTCATAGTTGTCCAATCTTAGAAAGTGAGACATACTTGCAATGGTTCTCAAAGGACAGGATTACAGGATACTCCGATGTCTTGAATGCTGCTTCATTTATGGCTTCAATAACATCCTGCAAAGAATCATCAATGAAAGAGATACTATGAATGACAATATCATATGGTTTCAGTCAGTTATATGGTCAGGACCAATATATCATGAGAGAATTTGAAATGGCTAATCACAGATATAGCTTCAGGAAAATTTTGTCAGTAATTTCAAAAAGCTCAGTTGCTAGTTTCTATATCCATGGTCAGAAAGACACTTTAAAAGGATAACTAGATTTTATCAGTGATCCAGGAGAAGAAATTTCATCATCGTCATTGTTGTTGTCATCATCGTCGTTGTCATCATCGACATCATCATTATCATCATATACCACCAACACCACCATTCCTTTTATCATCACCATCTCTATCAACATCATTACTGATTTAGGCATACTTTACCTTGAAGAGTACATCAGTACACATAGTGTATCCATGGGTAATGACTGGTTCTGGATCAGTATCACTCTTACCATCCCAACAATCCAGCTCTACACATCTACATCCAGACAGCATAACCTGACGATAAATCTCAACTGAAGACTTCCCAGTCAATTGATGACCTGCCACACACAACAAATAAAACAAATTGCAATCCATGTAACAGTAATATTCCTAATACTGAGTTTTCCATTTCTATTCTCCCCCCCAAAAAAAAATGAAAGAAAGAAAGAACGAACGAACAAAAAAGAGAAAGAAAGAAAGAAAGAGAGAGAGAGAGAGAGAAAGAGAGAGAGAGAGAGAGAAAGAGAAAGAGAGAGAAAGAAAGAAAGAAAGAAAGGAAAAAAATGAATCGAGTCTCATTGCACAAAAACTGAACATTAAATTCAATTCTGCTTTCAACATTAACTAAAGTAAAACCTTCCTAAGAGCCCTTCTAAATCGACGGTTTGATGGTATGTAGTTAACATTGTTATCAAAAGATATTAGAAATAGTAACTTGTTTTATGTTGGGATACTAACAAACTGAGTTTATAATGATTGACATTGAGAACTCAAACAAAAGGTGCACTGCGTGTTTAAATATGCTAAATGGGGCAAAGTTGACTGTTTTTTAGTCAGATATTGAATAATTACAGAGGAAAAACAACAAAGTATGTCTTCAGTGTTCATAAAGAATTAAAATGAAAGCAAAGAACTCTTCCCTGTCCATAGAACTATTGCAGGAACAGTTGCATTTAAATAGAAGTCATAAATGGCAGTTTTTGATTGATTAATATCACTTTGTACTTGTTTTTTTGACAGTATGTGTTTGATTGTAACCAGTTGTGAAATAGGCCCCAGGAAAGGGTCTGCGGCACAGTAGGGGAATGTTTCACAAAGATAATGTGTGACTCAAAATCCTACTTTAATTCTGAATTTTAAGTGGTATATCATGCATCCTAAGATTGGTCAGGGGAGCATTTCATGAAACAAGCAGTTAGTTATTTTCACTTACAACATTGCTCTGAGCCAATAAGATGCAAGGATTTCAGTAGCTTATAACAAATGACTATGTATTTTGAAAATACTCCCCAATTTTCCTCAGGGATGTGTACTATCACATATTCATCAGTGAGGTTAAATATCACATGCTCACTGGCCTGTAAGCTTGACTTTGAGTCATACTCAAGTCTTTGCAAAACATCACCAAGACCAAATGTGACTGTGAAATTTACTAGCACCTCAGAAGATATAAGATTGGATACTATACCTGTGAGGTATGTGTTGTGAGATGATTTGATGAAATAATGTGACAGAGGTTGTTCCATGTCTTGAGCAATGAGATAAGATTCCACACCATCCACTTGGTTGTCATCACTTAGTAGATAACGAATCAAACCTTCTATTGACATGTTACCTGAAAGAAAAAAATAATACCAAAAAAATGAAACTTTGCCTATCCTGAAAATTATATTCCATGCATACCAACATCATTTTCGTTGCTTTAGTTCCAGCTGTTGTTTCTAGCAATCATTGCATTAATGGAGCAATTATAAATTATAATAATCAATGATGATGAGTATTAATAGAATCATAGTAATCATCACCATCACGACTATCATCATCATAATCATCATCATTAATATCATCATCATCATAATAATCATCATAATCATCATCATCATCATAATAATCATCATCATTACCATCATAATCATCATTGCTATAATCCTATCAAGAGCACAAAACCTGTGTGAATAACAATGTAGAGTAATAAATCATTGTAATAAGGATTTTAAAAGAGGGCAAAGCTGGAAAGAAGACTGGACTCCATATAGTGTAGGAACACAAAATAAAATCTGTAGAGTCCAACCATACACCCTACTGGTTTTAATAAAATTATAAAAATGAGATTAACATACTGATGGATGTTTGGCAAAAAAAAACAAAGATATGATTTTTTTTTTAGGCATCAAATGGTCCATGATGACTGAATATATCTCTCCCATATAAATGTAATGTGTCTGAGGTTAAAAAAAATTCTGAGAAAATAGCACTTTGTGGGATTCATATTTCATCACACATCAGATAACTGCATGCAAAAAGACATATAAAGAATTAATAATACTGTCGTGCTGATGGATTTTCATCAATTTATTTTCCTCACACTGGCCTTCAGGGTGGACTTCCTCATTTATAACACATTCACAACCCAATAATTCTATGTGGTTTTTATCTCTAACATAATTTCACAAAGAACAATTAACAATTCAGGTGGCAATATTTTACTGGGGTATTGTAATTGTAAAGAGATTTTTTGCAGTTTGTCATTTTAAAGACATTTCCTAGAAATTATATAAGAAATGAGATAACAAAGAAAAGGCAAGCCAAAATTATTACAGCTTTTAAGGTCCTGCCACTTTTAAAATCAATATATTTTGAAATTGTATGACATGATTTGTAATTATTTTTCTAATTAGTAATAGATTATAAAACTTTAAAAATCACAATGTCTAGACCAAAGTTTGAATTGTGTTTAATTAAATTTAAAGTAATTGATGTAAAGAATGGCAAAATAATGCCATTGGTAGAATGTAACTGGAAACTACATACAGTATATTTTGAGAATCTTAGTTCAACACTTTTATATTTCTGCCACCAGTGCTCATGTAAAACACTCCTGAGAAACAGAAATTCATTATCTATTCACAATTACTATAAAGATCATCAGATTTCGTTTCTAGAAAGAGAGAACGAAAGAAAGAGAGAGAAAGAAAGGAAGGAAGGAAGGAAGGAAGGAAAGAAAGAAAGAAATAAAGGAAGGAAGGAAGGAAGAAAGAAAGAATGAAAGAAAGAAATAAAGAAAGAACAAAAAAATGAACGAACGAATGAGATACATGACTGATGTAGTATTCACATTCAAAGCTACCTATAACTTTTCATAAACAGCTTTGCAAAACACCCTGGAAACCACCTAATATTCTTGTTTTTAATATATCCTGGATTCTATAATTATATCGTTTCCTCTGAATGTTACTTCTGTCTGTAATACATCTATCAACATAATTGAGGAAATAATCAGGAGCAATGTAAACTTAGAAATAACTTATCATGATATTACTATCCACAAATTTTGTTTGTCTTCCTTTTGACATTGAGTATACATGTAGATGTGATGTTTCTTGCACATTTTATTTGTTTATAAATCATTAAAAGTGCTTGTTTCCTACATGTACAATGAAACATCACATGGAATCCAGTTATAATAACAAAATATGATGGGATGAGTAGTTGGCCTTATTTCCTGCGGATTTCTTGCCAATGTTCAGAATAAAAGGAAGTACATCCTTACTTGTTGGCCAAAAAAAATCACAACCGGAATTTACCTGGTGATTTCATGACTGACATAAGTAAGCATGCACAGATTACAAAAATAATAATCCTAGAGGTTTCACTAAACATTGAAATGCTGTGTGAACATACGAGTACAACTACAATTTTGTACAAATTATATTGTAATTGAGCATTTCTTTAAAAAAAAACATGGTCTAAACTTAAGTTCTGTTTAAGTGTCCAAAAGTGTCCAAAAATGTAGTTTAAAAAATAATCATTGGCCTTTTGATAATATGATTTGACCTGGAATTTGAATTTTGTTTTTCACAGATATTTCTCCTAAAAAAGTGGTTTCTTCTAAAATGTGTTGATATGAACAAATTTATCCTTTGTTGAGATATCCTGCATTATATTTCATGATCCTAGATGAATAGCTGAAAATACAAAATTATTCATCCAGATCCAATTGCATGTAAATTTTCATAATAATAATCTAACCATTAACCATGGGGTAACATCCAATTACACAATCATACATTCTATGCAACCTAACACTGACATTACCTCAAATAAAATCTTACCTTTTTTGGCAAACTGCTTGTTCTTCTCAAATCTCTCTAGGATGCTCATAGCTGTTTTAGCATCATAGAACGGATAGAGGATCTCATTAAGACGAGGGTCACGCTGTTCATTGTTCAAGAACTTAACAAGTTGATCAGTAGTCAGGTAGGGTTTGTTCCTTGCACCCCTGTCACAGGTAGTAAAGATCATAACAATTATGATGGTGATAATCTGTGATGGGCGAAGTGATTGTACCTAAAAGTGATGATGGTGATTGTCATGTCTTGTTGAGATACAAATGAGATGATGATGGAGGTGGAGTGGGTGATGTTGGTTGAGTTGGTGATGTTGATGATGAGGAGGAAGAAGAAGAGGAGGATGGTGCCGATGCTGGTGATGGTACCAATGACATTGGATGGGGAGATGATTTGTTGGTGAAATTGGAATAAACTGATAGATGCAGAAAGGTTTAGTGATTTATAATTGCTTGAGTTTTATTACCATTAATCTACTCATTCAAAAAGACACTGATTTAGTAAAAATGCCTTTAAAAATATCTTCCATAAAATTCTGAATACTTCTGTGTACCTCATATCAGAATGAGCAAGCTGGAATGAGATACTGTATGCTTTCGCTATTACAGCCCCAAAATAGGACTGTTGATAGAGCCAATTGCAAAACAGTAACAAATGCCTGCAATTAAGAACCATTAAGCAGGCCCAAGCATCATTCATCACAAATTTATTCCATGAAAAGAATATTGCGTGCAAATCGACTGTAGTATTTCTGTAAACGAGGGCCAATTAAGCAGTATTTGGGAGAGCATCATTGCATCTCATATTCCCAATTACCTGGCCTACTTCAAGACTGAGCCTGTAAAACAAAGCTAAGCCATTGATTGTAAAGTTCACTTTATATGACTGATTGCACATAATGATGAATATAATCAATCATAGACATCACTTGTATGATCAATTGCAAGGCTTTATGTAATGAGAAACTCGTCAAGATATATATAACAAAGATAGATAGATGGCATGGTACGAGAAAGGATTCTTACTTTACCATTTTCATAATGACAGTCACAAACAAAAAAAGATTGACAAGTGTTAATTTATTAAACTAATATTTCAATTACCTGTTTTCATATTTTCTGCCTTGTTTGAAGGCTTTGGGATCATGAAGAGATCCATATACAAAAGAAAAATAATTATTTTATTGTTCGAAATAGATATGTGAAATAGAATTACTCTGCAAATTCATTTTGACCAATATATATTGATTAGCCTGGCAGCCACTGTGCAGCGCCAACATTGCTCTATTCCTTAAATCCTGCAACGTCAAACAGGGTAGCAGCAACTCCCATCTTTTAATGTCTTTTTGTCTGATGGGGCTAGGGCTTGAACTCCAAACCTCCCAGTTGTGAGCCAGATGCTCTACCAACTGAGTCAACACACCACTTATCCAAAAGGGTTAGGTAGATACCCTTTAATTTTCTATTGAATCATTGTTACTAATCTTATTATCATAATCAGTATGAAAAACATGATGCTAAATACTTCCCTCCCTCCCCCTCCCCTCCCTATCTATGTATCTATCTATCTATATATCTACCTATCTACCTATCTGTCTGTCTGTCTGTCTGTCTGTCCGTCCATCCGTCCGTCTGTATATCTATCTATCTACCTTAACAATATCATCATTAATATTACCAAACTGCAGTTAGCTGTAATCTATTCTAACCAGTTCCCACAACTCTCTTTTTTTCACTTAAATCACTTCAAACAAATATTGGGAGGGCTCCCATCAATGCGATCCTAATCTTGACATCGACATATCACTAGACAATGAGTCTACTGTCCTAGTGTAAATTACACTTCAGAAATCAACTGCCATTTGATTTGCTCTTATAAAATCAAGTGTTTGGATTCACAAGTACTACTTTCAAGTTCATCACTTTACGCATACGCTGAATGTACTATGCCGGAAACATGTATGAGTATATGATTTACTGATAACTGATCATACTTACATCTCCTGGAATAATTTGTCCACTTCTTTCTGGTTGACTAAGCGAAGGTAGAATGTGAAGAAAACGTCATATGTGAACTTCTTGGGATCAATAGTGTCATCCTAGAGAAGAAATAAATGAATACTTTAGAAATGAGAAAATCTTCATATCTTCCTCTGTGCATACACATACATATACTCTGTACAATACATTAATTTTTGTATTTAATCAGTAGTATTCATTCTCTTTTTTATTTGAGGTACCATAATCAAATTATTTGTCAATATATTTTGTGGATTATTGTCCCGACATAGCTCTACATCAAGGGGTACAATGAAATATACAATTTTCAACAGGCTCCAGAGTCTAGCCATTCCTCCTCGTTGGGACAATCTCATCAATCTCACAGTCCAACTCCTGCGTTAATTACCAAACACTTTCAAGGGTCATTTCATTTCATTCTATATAACTGCCAGTACACTCAACAGCATGGCTTAAACCATTCTAAATTGCTCTTCTCAACATCATATGCCGTGATTAGATGTCTAGAAAATTCCATTAACGAAACAGCTCAGTGGGGATTGGAGTAATAAATGCTTGGGGTGACTGTCTTTGCCCGTGTCTGTGGACAACGTAATAAAGAATTCTCAATGACCCAGTCATCGCATAGACAAGGATGGGAACAGGAATGATTAAGGGCTTGAAAATGACCTAATTTTTTTTTTAATTTATAATTTATTTTTAATCTGCAAGAAAGCCAACAGAACCTGACTATCATGGAGGCTAATGCTTGAAAAAAGAAAGTGTCATTCCTTACAAATTTAAATGAGGGTTCTGGAACTTTTTTAATTTTGTTTTCTTGACTACAGATGATTTGCTATCGTTTTTATCAAAGGGAATTATCTCAAACTTCAATAGTAGTTTGGCCCTAATATGGTACACCAGTTAAATAGCTCAAACTATTATTTGAATATGTGGATTAAAATCTTTGGAAAATTCACGCAAACTGATTATAAAGTCAAATTCACTGTTAGAGCACAGAGGAAGTCCAAATTATGCAATAAAGGCAAAATATTGATAATGGCTGATATAATTTACTTCTTGCACAGCATAGAACAATGTGATTTCGTACACATAAAACATGAAAATAAGGGTTTGTATACAAGGGTCATGATGTTTCATGAGCATATCTAGATATTGGTAAAAAGAGACAATCTTCTCAGCAACTGTTCTTAACCAGTTCTCTGTAAAAATATCATCATTACTAAGTGTGTCAACTATCAACTCATTTATTCATCCATCTATTAGTAGATTTTTATCAAAAGCAGGATAGTTCCATCAGTAATTCAATACTGCTATCCTTGTAGATGCACTCAAACAAAATACAAATTTCACAAACATATTATATCAGCAGTAAACAACATCTTATAATGATAATAATAATAATAATCATAATAGTGGCCCAAATAAAAGCAAGTTCAATAATATGTGAGATGGATTTGGGGTTGTATGCCATAATTTTTGTTCGCTACCTGATACACAGATTGGAGCACCTTAGTAACCAACCATCTGTGTAAAATGGCAGACATCAGATAAATGACGGCTCGATCAAGCGGCTACAATACCTTCTCAATGCCATGCCAATATGGCTTTAATAGAGCGTTGGCTTTGCCACGACTGTTTCTTACACTATCGCCTAACTAATGAGAAATCCTGCAGTGACAAAGTGATTTATTACACCATTCTCTTCTATAGTATGTTCAGTGCACTGCTAATGTCATTCACTTCAAAGTGGTCTGCACATTCAATGGGATTTTATCAAAATTTAGTTTAGCAATGAAAGTGAATGTTTCTAAGTCAAGATTTTAACACAATTTTCTGCTATCTACATGTACTACGATAATGAATGCTTATTTTCATTTCATTATATTGATCTGCCAAAGCAAATGGAGAGAAATTGAGAGAGAAATCCTGAAATATCAATTCAGTTTTATATTTCACACAGAAATATACTGCCTATAACAACAAAATCACCAATAATAATTTTCTCAATATACCCAACAAACCATGGCTTACAGACCGCAGATTAAAAACCATCTTTGTGAAATAAGGCCATGTTTATTCATTATTTCACACCCACAAACCACTAGAGATCCCTCTAAAGGTTAATGCCCTGGAAAGACAATGACACTGCACACAACAGCAGTGTTTATAAGTACACCAATAGTGTGTAAGAACTACACAAGCACTTACACCAGTGTTAAATTACATGGTGTAAGTTGAACAACAGCTAAACTTATTCAGGTGACACTTGTATTATCCATCCACACATAAAAATAATGAGCAGCTGGTTTTGATATACATATATATATATGTAAATAAGCTGTAAAAATGCTGTTTAAAATTTCAAGCAGTTTGTTTAAGCCTGTCACTCTAACATCAACTGTTTAATGCTTGAGTTTAATGTTTTAAGTTATTTGATTTTTTTTAACAAGATGTTGAAAACGTTTAAAGAATTTCAAATAAAGTTTAAACAACTTGTCGTTAGAGAGACCGGTTTAAACAGCGTGATATTTATATATGTGTGTGTGTGTGTGTGTGTGTAACTGGTGCACACAACAAGCGAACATCTTGGGCGCAGAGCATGAAGAAGGCAATTAAGCTCCCAATACTCAGATCTACAGTTGAAATAATGATAATTGCCCATTTCATTGTTTGTATCATTTCACTTACTGATCATTACTGTTAGAAGTAAAGTTTCAAAACAACAATGCTAACATGAATCGAACAAGCCAATATGGACTGAAGTATAATGAAATTAATTAAGGAACCATTTATTCACCCTCAATGGGCAGATGGTCTAATTGGGTTTTATTACCGAGTGATGTTTATTCATTAGGTTGAAGATGTTTGTTTGTAAGAGTTGAGTGTGTCATTCTTGAATCTCTACTCTAATACAATGCTCATTCCAATTTAAGAACATATATTGAGGAACTACAGTTCAGAAGTTGATTGAAAACAGGCATATAAACAGATGTAAATAATGACGTGTTTCCTTTCATACTTCATCTTGTGAGAGAATTGAATGAAGTGATCTTGAAAACCAAAACAAATGCTGAGTTAAGTATGCAGACAATCAAATATTCAGGATCACCCGAATTTATACAGATTTGAAAATGATATTCCTTATTTTATACTACCCCTTTACTCTCTCTACAAAATATATTCTGTGACTATACATATATTATTGGCATATACATTGGCATGTACTTGTGGAATATGCATGAAATGTGATTATGGGGAGATATATACCCTGATATCAAGATCAGATTACCTGCTTTAGGGCAGACTTTGATGATAGTATTAAAGGTCATGTGATAGAAACATCATCAATTTATCGAAAATCATGTGCATGTACACGAACCGTGTCTAGAAAGAATATAAATCCAGCCATATCTAGGGGCTAGCTCTGGTGTTCAATAAGATATGTATATCCCAGGGTTCAGACGTCTGATGTTTTGTGGGAAGGCCACGTTTCTTTATCTATGCATTTTCCTCATGCTTTTCAAAAAGTGGGATTGTTTTTCCTACATGTATAATCATAATCATTTCTTTGCAGATAGACTTTGTGTAAAACAAAATATATTAATTGGCAAAGATAATATTTTCATTTTAAGGTGATTGAGCAAAATATGTTGAAGTTGTTTACTAAAGTAACATATCTACAGTTTTAGGAAACATCTGCCAGCTCTATATCAAGGAGCAGGAGGAAGGGGTGATAAGTCCATTTTCCTTTTTTTTTCATAGGATGAAAACCCCATTCACACTTGATTCTTGACCCGGTTCCCACCAAACCCATCAGTGGGAATCTATTCAGCCCAACTATGAATCCTTTTGTAAAACCCAATTAAACATGTGACTTATGACGAGTATGCAAATAGCTACCAATATACATGTGCATAGAGTCAATCAAATGACAATAAAATCAAATTTATAGAAAATACACTGTAATATTGCAGTGAGTTAATAAATGTTGATTAACATGTCAGGAAATAATCTAAGCTCTGAATTTGTTTGAGAAATAAAAAAGTGAAATTCTAGCTAATAATAACCATAATTTTTTCAACCTATTTTTTTTTATACATATAGGTGCTGATCTCCATACTTCCACCACACAAGATATTTGCAATAGCAAAGCTTTGCTGTTGGGGACATTGGCACCAATTACTAAATGTGTCAAAATTTTCTTAAATTTGCAGCCGATCAGGAATCCGCAAAAAAATATCAGGTTATACAGCATCTGAACCAGTTAAGTTCAGTGTGATAAGGGTCAAAATCTGGACTTAAGACCAAACTCTCAACCAGAATGAAATGACTATTACTTTGGATGGCTGAAAATCATAGTTTAGTATGAACAAACAATAGTATTTTATATCTTTGAAATGGTCTTTTTTGTTAATACAATTGACATTTGGTTCAGTCTTAGGTTATTATAATAATAATAATAGACACTTCTTGTATAGCACATAAATGCATTATGAATAACGTCTCTATGCATTTCAAAAGGAGTTGGATATTATTACCCTGGCTGTAGCTCAAGGGGCTAGTTTCCAGCGCTTGGAATTTCAAGGAATAAGTTCTTGCCAGGTACCCATTCACCTCACCTGGGTTGAGTGCAGCACAATATTGAAGAAAAATATGCCATGGCTGGGATTTGAACCCATGACCCTCTGTTTCAAGGTCCAGAGACTAATCCACTGGGCCATGTATGTACATGTACTGCACAAAACCTTAGAATTTTTTGTCTTCTTGGAACAAAAAATATCAATGTCAAAAAGGCTATACAATAAGGATTGATGTCACTGATCAATTTCTTAGAGACCTAACTCCAAATAGTCCTTATGCATTGTCTGTTCAGTTTCAAAAGGGCATAAACTACATGTATGGTCAGTCATATAAGTTAATGTCTTTTAATCCACACAATATTAACAATTATTATGGAGTAATGATTATGGCTCCTTTTCTATTTCCATGTCAATAAAACAGTAGCATAAAAACATCAGTCAAATTGAATCATCATTCAAATAATTGAAACTATTATATTGAAGTAGAAGTTAAGTGGCAGACTACTGTAGTAGTTATTTGAAAAGCCACTTAAACAGCTTTAGCTCTGGCTATTCGCCAATATAAAAATCAACTCAAATTGACTGGGATGACATATATTAAATCAAAATACATAGCTGCTGGTAGTAATAACTGAAGTTCTAGAAAAACAGATTTCCTTAGTAAAAGGAAGTTTACCCTGATGCTAAGTTGGTTTTGAAATAAACAGGAAAACTTGAGCATTAGAGAAATATTACATAAATTCTATAAATTTCAAATGTTTTAGGGATTATGATGGCTATTTTTTTTAAAAGAGAAACACACATGACACAATATGCATTATGTCACATATTAAGTGAACATGTGAAATTAACTCAATTTTCTGAGAAATGACAATTTATGGATTTTATATTTGATCACAGGACATATGGGGGTGCAGACCATACATGTTTATTTGATAACTCTGTTATTCTTTGCTGGATCATGACAAACCTTCAAAATATCATGCTTTTTTCCTGAGCATTTTCACTGAAATAAATCCAGAATCAAAAAGGACATCCATTTTCATTTCTTTAGTTTGATTAGTTAAAACCTGAAAGAACACTGTTTTATCATATAGACCAAGTATAAACATGAAGATATCAATTCCAGACCCCATTCACTTCACTGTATTGATCCATTTAACCAGTCAAGAAGTGTGTTTCAATACTGTTCTGGAGGGCTAAACCTGAGGAGCTGCATAAAGTGAATTGCAGGATCCATAAAACTACTTTTTAAACTCCTGATCCATTCTGACAAATATCTCTCAACTGTCAAATCAGAAAATGAATTAAGAGTGCTTTAATCTTACAAATGTATTTCATTTGATAGAAACATACCTTGCCACTATGAACTCCAGCAACCTGTAAAGCAGTCTCTACCTTCTTTCTGTCAGCGCTACTAGATGAAAACATCTTACGGATACTTGGAGAGAGACAAAGAAAACACAATTTTCACATGACTGCTTTTCCATTAATAGGAAGTAATGAGAGCACAATGTATTTAATATCTATTTCATTTTTTTTCTAGGGTAGTCCATTCACCAGTAACTAGTTGTTTTACATGGGGTCCAGATTAATTATTTACTTTTATATAAAAAACATCATGATCAAATAACATACTGCAAGGCAAGTATGGGGTTGATTTGTATCCAAAGTCCATGAACATCACTCCAAAACAAATCAATAACACTCAATAGTTTTGAGGAAAGAATACTTAGGGAAGAGAAAACATAAAAGTTATTACAACTTTTCTTTGCCACTTTGATCTTAAAATCTTAATGCTGGACAACTTACATTAATTGCTATCTTCTTCCTAAAATTTATTAAAAAAAACACTAAATCAATTGTATTTGCAACTGCATATTTAAACATAGAGAAAAATTACAATTAATCATCAATATTGATTTCATTTCTTGATTTTACAGGGCTCAGTTAATGTATAAATTTGGGGAGAAAATTGCCTTTACTAGCCTCTACATTAAACGTGAATTGGAAACTTACTTTTTGACTGGAATGTGGCCGTCTCTGTTCACCATAATGGTTATCTTGGTATACCTGGATACAACATAACATCACACATTTCAATATTATTCAAATGAATCTCAACACAATGATTCCTATATCCCCATAATTCCCCATATCCATACATGTATTGACCCACTGCATCACCAATCTCATACTACTTGTCAAAAATACACCTTAACCCAATGAAGAAATGTGAACATACTGTATTATACATTATCCACTGAAAAGAATAGGAAATACTCTCCACTCGATCCTAGGCAGTATAAATGGAAAAACTGAATTCAATTGCTACAAAAAGAGTGTTATCTGGATCAGGTTGCATAAAAGTTACTATTGTGGTAACTTTGCCATCCAATGGTATCTTTAATGCAATCCTTGATTCTGATTGGCTGATGAGCATTGCTACCATGGTAGTTACCATTCAATGACAAAGATCCATGGAATGGGTCCTCTTATCTACTGATGATATGAAACAAGTAATTTCTGAGCAATTTTTCTTCATCTTACAACTGTCATAGTGCGAGCATACATTATGCCCTTGCTGTTTTTGCCTGTATTTACATTTTACTATCAAACAAACAAAAAAATGTGAAAAATATTACAATCATGTTTTATACCCAAAAGCTCAGTCAAATTTGACTGCTGAGTCTTTACCTTAACCTCCAATGATCAGTTTGTAAATGTCTCAAATTATTTTTTGCTTGATTTACAAATATACATTTCTTCTAACTTCACATTCACCATATAATTGGTCAAACAGCACATGCTATGAATAAAAATATATTTCAATCCATTTTATCAAATCAATATACTTAAATATACTATTGCAAAAAGAAGCTGCTGAAAACTGCTTATCTAAAAAAAAGAGCCAATGGAGTAAATTAGAGTCAAAAGGGGCCTAAGCTTTCGATCCTGGCAGAAGATTCTGCCAGGATCGAAAGCTTAGGCCCCTTTTGACTCTAAATATACTATTGTCTCATATTCATTTCTCTGGGAACCACAGCAAAAAGCTAACAATCATGGTACAACATTTTTTTTATTTGATTTTATAACATGATAAGTCAATAATGAAAGCAAG
This sequence comes from Lytechinus variegatus, assembly GCF_018143015.1. Lineage (NCBI taxonomy): Eukaryota > Metazoa > Echinodermata > Echinoidea > Temnopleuroida > Toxopneustidae > Lytechinus > Lytechinus variegatus. The sequence continues at coordinate 44,574,141 of NC_054746.1, forward strand.
CACAGTAAAAAAAAAACATTCTGAGGAAATTGCTACAATATTGGATTACAAATATGCACATGTATGCAGCATGTAATAAGATAATGGAGGCTTGAATCACAGATCTCATCATCACAAAAAAGTCATGATTTCTACACAATTGACATGCAAAGAGATTCATGTTACAAAGATGAGAACAGAGAAATTCTCACCAAATCACATATTGCTTAATAACTTACAAAATTCATTTAGGAATTTTAGAAAATACCCCACATACAATAAACTGTAGATATACTTCACTTCTAAGAAGCTCTGTGTAAGTTTCGTAAAAGAGTGGTAAACAAATGACACATACAGAAAAATTGGTAAAAATATAGTTTTGTAAAAATCTACAAATTTTCCAATCTATCATGAAGTCTTTTCCCCAAAATATTTAAATTCAAAAAGAATATTTCATGGGCACTATGACACAAGTAGCAGTAAATAATTGCATGTCATGCAATATATGTACATGTAGTCATAAAAAACTTGTAGAACTATATTGTATTGACTACTGTGATTATCAAATCATGTTACCCTTTAATTTGGTTTGATTGCAAATCTCCCATTGTCAGTTTTCATTATTGACGCTTCATTGACATATAAAGTACACATCATGTTTTCATGTCTTTCATTAGACATATGACTAGTCTAAACCAATAGTCCCTGACAAACTAACTGCAGTAAATAATGACATGCAAAAAAGGAAAATATTAAGAAATACTAGTCTTTGTACATGTATATCTCTTTTTTTCCATTTTCTCATCAAACACTAAAACATTGTTGCTGAACTTTGTCAAACATTCACACCTTTACGCATGCATGATTTTTTTTTTACTTCAAAGCACCGAGTCAAGCACTCTATTAAACCAAGAAGAGTACTTGGCTTCAAAAGTGGGATTTTAGTCCCAGCGATTCTTTTAAGAAGATGGAAATGTATTGAACATTTCAGAGAGAGTATGAGCTTCTGATAAATTAATCCATTTCAAAATTGCAAAGTCTGTCATGCATTTAATGAGAGGGGAGAACTTTCACAAGAGCATCCTTTAGTCTAAAATGTTAAAAGTTTAAAAAAAATCAATCACATTATAGAATTGCTTCCTTGAGCATCGTATATAGAGGAAATTTGGGCTGAATCAGAAACCTGCTTTCAAGTGCTTTCTTGAGCTGGTGTATGGAATTCAAATATGGAATTCAAAAGTTTCTCCTCAACAATAAGCTACAACTAAAAGCATCATTGGTAATACAGGGTGTTATTAGAATATGACTCAACAATGAAAAAAAAGAGAAAAGAATGTCCTCATTTGGGGTTTCAAACATTAACAGGAAATTAAAATTATATTTCACATTCTACTGGTGTGCTAAAGGCCGAGGACAAAGTCCATTTTCACCAAGAAACAGATAATCTCAATTTATCAGGAAACTGACATGCTGCCTTTTCAAACACACAAGTAAGGGAGAAACTTGGATCAGTTGGTAAACTGCCTGCCTGTTGAACCAAAAAATATTTATGATTTGAGTCCACCCTAGGCCAATGTCTAAGCCCTACATTATGTAAACATGCCCTTCCCGTATTTTATTAAATAGTATAGAGCCAGAAATATACCTGATGAATACAGCATGCATTTGGATGCTCTTTAAGTATACTAGATACCCAAAGAAGCCTCATTTACCCCATCTCATTCAGAGACTACAGTGAAACAATAAATATGAAAACTGAATGACATTCGATGATCATTGCATTTATGACCTTTAAGAGCCATAGTAATCATCATTAATTGCAGCAAAACTACATCAATTAATAAGGACGTCAGTCCACACAGTTCTTTTATGAAAGGAGGGGCAAGGGCGTTTCTGCAGAAAGAAATCATAAACCTCTGAAGGACTTAATGAGAGAGTATTTCGAAGGATATAATTTCAAAACATGACAAAATCCAACATGCAAGTTACATGTATGAAACTTTAATGATTTTCAGATACATGTATATATATTATTCATAGGACTCAGAAATATTTGTAAGAAACTGTTCAAAAAGGCTGCAATTCTAGGAACTATTTAACTTTATTCTATTCAGTTTTATTTGATTCGTTTCCACATAATTATGGGTGAGATAGCCCTCTTCAGCCTCATCCAAAGGGTCCAGGAAGAGACTGTATGTCCAAGGGGTCTCCAGCTCTAACTGCAGCTGGAGAAACTTCTGATTCCTATACAAAACTGGTAGTTTTTGAAACATAAAATACAAATATATGACACCATTTGACATCTGAATCCTTTATATCAAAATATTTGCCTATCCTTGAATCATCCATCATCAAGGTAGCTCATACTTACATTTTGTGGAGTAGTTTGGCTGGTGATGGGTTCTGCGCTGATCTGTTGTGGGCTATTTTAAGCAAAGTTTCACACCATTGCTGAAAGAGAAAAGTGTAAAAGGGCGTTATGTAGTAGTATGCAAGACATATATGGATTATTGAGAAGTCTATAGTTAAACCTTTATAGGCCATGTTCTAACTCTGTGCTTAAATTAAAGAAAGTCGAAAAGGGTCATTTTTTATATATTGTATGTTTCTGCACTTTCCTGTGTCCTTTACACATGCTCTTATCATTGCCAGATAGTTATGAATGAATGGAGAATAAATTATCATTGACTGTAAGAGATTTGCATCACAATTGGCTTTCCATACCCTCTAAATCACACGGATTTAACAAATCGACTTTGGATATGAATAAAAATAAATTCTACATCTATTAAATCATTAAGGGGCACATTGTGCTTTTCACTAGCTGGAACTCATTGGCATTATCTTTAACAGATTTCTACATGTAATTACATGGAACCATTTTAAAATTTCCTCACTTTCTTGTTTTTGAGATTAAGAATTCATTTTTTTCACAATTAGGAAACATACACAATCAACAGCTCTAATTCATGTATTTTAAATTTGTTTATTAGCCACTTATTTGGAAACAGTTGATTACAAACAAGGACTATGCCATAATAATATACAATCGTTGCACAATTGAAGAAACACACACTGTACTTGTATACATGTAAATTGACCTAATAAAGGCTACAAACTCTTAAAAATCTCCTATTAAACCTTCATTATAGTTAATCTACATGCAAATTATAGTGTAATTTGACATGCTGCCAGTTTTTTTTTTTTGCAGTGCATGAAGATCTGTAACATGATCAAGGCAACAGAATACAGCTTAATGACCCATGGCTAGAAAAGAATGAACTCTTACAGGGGTATATGGTTTCTTTTTAGTTTGAATTTCAAATGAATCTCAAGATCGCACACCTAAATTTGTTGACAATGATTTTACTTCAACGCAATACACATTTTAGAACCTATACCAGGCAAAGAACTTTTAAAATTAAAACTTGATTCGATATGTACATATATCCTATTTTATATTTGCATTTTTAATTACCTTTCTTTAGTCCCAAAAGCTAAGTTTTGATTCTTTGTATATAAGATTTCACTCATCAGATATCTATTTCCAAAATCATGTTGTCTTTTTTATCTGGGATACACTTTATCAGTACCAATGAAATAAATTCACATTAAATGACAAAGGACATTAATCTACATTTTTCACTTTCCCTCCACATTTATATATTCTTTAGAATAGGTATTCCTTCAAACCATAAGAGCATGAATAAGCATAGGATTATCAAAATCATTCAGATTACCACAGATATGGTTGTTCAACGAAAACAGTTGCCAAAGAAAATGATCATGTGCAATGTATAATTGATGAATTTTATCAGAAATGAACAAGCCCTTTTTTCTACTCTGATACAGCACACTGCATACAAGGCCTGTATGCCTTTGGTAGCACAACTTATTATCAAATTGTAGCTTCATTACGACCCTTGAGGGAATAGTAAATCATAATTCTGAGAATCATTACCAAATATGGTCATATTCTGTTGCTTACAGATACCAGGTAAAATATATTCAAGATCCCTTGATAAAATACAATGGTCATGAATATGCATGAACACCAGAAATATGGAAATCAAGATGTCAATACATAGATACATGTTTCATATTGGGGAGATACAACGCATTTTAGTTTAACTCTTGAGCACATTACATTTTTTTTTTTTTTTTGGATATCTTCCAGTTTTCTTTCTACATGCTTTAAACTGAAATGGCAAATCAGCAATTAAAGGCTGGAGTGACAACCTTTTCCACATGTAATAATCCAGCCTTGCATAATGCTGAATCAAACTGTTGAACTGTTGAGCCCAACCATTTAAACTATGAAATGCAACATTTCGGAAAGGTTATCACTCCTACAACTTATATTTGCGGATTTAGCGCTTAACTTTTCAGCATCATGTATATTTCATTATTTCTATTTTTCCTTTTCCATCTCCTCTTCTCCTCATTCTCCTATCCTCTTTTTTCTCTTTTTTTGTATTTTTCTTACCTTTCCCCTCCTGCTCCCTATCCTCCCATTCTTCCCTTATCCCATTTTATTTACTGCTCCATCTTCTCCCCATATATTTGAATTCTACTTCTTAGGGAAAGTAATGCTAATTTCTTGTATTTATCCTTCTTCATAAAAAAATATGAATGTACAGTATATCATTATCAATTTTGATATAATTTCTTTGAAAAAGTAATACAAGGCAAACGCTCATTTATTTGTTGTGTTAAAATAGGAAAGGTACTGTTTTTAAACAGAAATTTTCCTTTTAAAATACTATGAAAACTATGTATATCATACCGTAATCACAGTTAATCAAACCTACACTATTACCTATTCTTGAGAAATCTATCAGGGGACTTAACTCATATTTGAGGCATTTGAACTTGTCAACTAAAGACATGAGCTCCAGGCAATTTGACAGGAATGCGCCAATGCCCATTCCTAATCCCTTTCCCTAACATTAGATCACTGCTATACCCCCAAGGCTTCACATCTAAACCCACAGAGTATCAAGGCAAAGACAAACTACTCTTCAAGTATTTACACTATCAATGAGCAGAGGTGAAGGATGCCGTGTATCACACTGAACCACCTGTAACACCATCTCAAACTTGCCTTACAGCACAAACACAGATCACCATGGTAACCACAATTACCATGGAAACTATACTGCCAAGGAGTGGTGAAGACTTCATCAATAGGAGTGGAGTATTTGCCACAAGATTGCCAGGAATCGTCGATGGTTACGTACAATATCTCAATTTGCACTAATATAAATTGCCATGTTATTTCTTTGAAAGGTGAACACAATATGCCTTGTGGCTAAACATGAATATATAGTATTTCAAAACAAATCTACATGTATCTAAGATCTATATGGTATTGATTTAAAAATTGTATCAATTAACACAAATGTGGTTTTCACAATTTAAATGATAAATAACTTAATCTTATCAAAAGTAGATATGAATAAATACTCCTTAAAACAGTATAACAGACTAAATATGAGGCTCATTTACACCAGCTAGAACCTAAAAAGATGACATGTTAAGTTCAACTAAACCTACATTATATTCAATTAATTAGAATATTAGTGTGGAGTATTTTTCATTGAATTCCTTTTTATGATGAGAATTTCCTTTTTTATCGGATTTTACTGCCCTGCCCTTAGTCTCTATGATATTGATATTTCAATGTGATTATACATGTAATATTTGCAATGGTCACACTGACTATAACCTAACACACCCTGATAAAGTTACATCAAGTAGTTAGTCACAGCTGTGTACTTATCTCTAATATATTATCGTGCTTTCACGTAGATGTACAAGCAACAAACATGAAGGAAAGGCATGGAGACATATCTCTGGCATTAAAAGTGACTGATATAATGGAAGGGGGGAATTTTTGCATCAATTGGTTTAAAAAGTCAATGCACAACTATCCATACTTCAAACAAACTCTATATTTGATTTTTTTAATGTTCATACAAAATCCAACTAAACAATACTGTATTATCTCAAATATAGTTTAATTCTTCTGGAAATAAGTCATTTCCTATAAAGTATTGATAGGCCAGCTTCACTAGAGACACTGAATGGTATATCCCTGCAAAATAATAACTATAGGCCTTGCCCTTCATATGGAGACAGCCAAAATTGAATACCCCTCTAAGAATGAAAAGATAGCAAAGAAATAGGAATAGTCCAAATAATGAATCATCTTTTCAATGCAATAGATTTCTCATTCCATCTATTATAGATGGGGCTGACACAGTGTGACTAGGGTATATTGGCAGTAATGTACAGGAGCACTTAGCTATGTAAAAAATGGCTCTTGAAGGAAAATGAAAAAGCAATGGAGCTCCTGGGTTCCTTTTTCTGATGGTATATTTTATAAATAAATCACAACTATCCCTTGGCATTGGTTCAAGTAGGAGAGAAGTGAAAACAAAACACAAGCCTGTCAAGCATCAAACTTAATATCTTGGAGCTCTCACCACATAGTCTCTTTACAAAGACTTACAGAGAATTTTGTTTCCAAGGTGGAGTATATTGGTTAAATAGCTTTAAAACATTTTCAAGTGGTTTAAGACATACGCATTCTACAATGCTGATAGACTCCTTTTTATCCTTTGCTAAATCTTATTTGAATTTGACATATTAGATTAGATTTCATCCCTCATGTCCTGATTTCTTTTATGGTCTCTTGTCCATTTTTTCGTATTTGTAATAAATATTAATGAGACTTGATAATAAAAAAAGAAATGTTATTCCCAAACTTTATTTTGTCAATGCTTTGGAGAGGAAAAAAAAAGAATTACAAGCAAAACATTAAGGTATCCTCAGATCTTTACTGTGAAATATTAAATTTCAACTCCGAATAGTTTACTCGATAGATGGTGCATAATAAATGCTGTTTATTATTATTATTAACATAAATGCCCAATCAAAGAACATACATTTTTATTTTATTCTAGTTTTGTAATATGTTCTAATATATAGTAGAGTAAATAATGTTCACTAAACTGGAATTGGCTACATGTACTATGCTCATTTATTCACATAAAGAGTAATATCCATTTTTTTTACTGAGTAACTAACTACTGTACATGATTATTTTGCTACACCATCACACACTTTTATGATATGAGAGCCAATTATTGAACGTGCCATTTCCACATGTTCAGAGAGCACCTCTCTGCTATTATGATAAAAAAGGTTTAATTAATCAAATGCATCAAAAGTCAAGGCTGTGCAGCTTAATGGTCAATAAAAGCAGGCAGAATGGGGGGTATGCTGTATTCTGAGCAATTTTCACACTGTACTTTTTAATAATATAAAGATTGCTGCTGATCAATTATTCATTATATACATACGGTATTTGTGGGATCACAGCTCAGTTTAAATCTATTTACATAGATTCCTTTTTATTTAAAAGTAATCAAAGAGCAAAGAAAAGCAGCTAGCATTCAATCGTCATTGTTCCAAGGAAAATTTATTCACACATTTTTCTAAAGGTGAAAGACATTCTTTGGGTACAAATTGACAGGATATGAGGCATCAAATAGGTTGTTGAGCCGATAGATGGTGCATATTAGGTAATAAAATATTAATGCTCCAGCAGTTTTCTAGTAACCAGGTAATTCAACCAAGGGGGGGGGGTCTAATTTGAGTACAGTGGTACCAGCATAATTAAAATGATGATGATGTCCAATGTATTTAACTTTTTACATGGCATACAAACCAACCTTCAATACATATGTATAGTGCAAGTAAAAACATATTCAAACTTGGGTCCCACTGCATGTAAGTATAGCTATCATGTTAACTTTGTCATCTATCCAATTATATTTTCTGTTGAATCCTTGATTTTGAATGGCTGTTGTGCATTTTTACCATAATAGTTGCCTTTAGATAGAAATATTATTATAATTTTCATGCAACCAGCAGAGAATATGCCAAGCATTTGTTGTTTACATCTTCTCAGTTTGATTTCTTCCAGGGACCCTCTCACATCCCTGATTTCTTTTTGTGGTCTCACAAGATAAATTGGACATTTACAAGGATAATCTTGAATTACAGGGCCTTTTCTTCTTTACTTTTTTTTTTCATTTCTAATTTACATTTTGAAATGGACCAAGTTGCAATCCATGGTAACTCTTTTGCAAGTTAAATGGTCTTCTTTTGATATTTGGGGGTGTGTCACCCAAAGTCCCCATGTACCATTGTCCCTGTTTATTATCATGCTAAAGTAAAACAAGATTTTCAATGACAAATAATATAAAAGAGTTAGTATAAAAATGTTGACTGTTGGTACATGTACATGATAAAATCATTATTGCTAATATTCATAAAATTGATGGCAATATATTTTAGTATCTTCATTAAAAGAATTAAGAAAAGGCATTGAGTATGAATGCTGTAATAGTACCAGCATTATTTTCACCCTGCATAAATACAAGGTAGATCACTGGTAGAATGGCTCCATCCTCATGCTAATGGACATTGGAATGGAGATACTTTTCAGCGTTCTTGTTACAAAGATCAAAGAGTTTACAATGAACTAAACTAGGTCAGTGCATTTTCACCATTCTATTTCAACGATGCATGCATCCAAGAGAATTCTAACTGGTCGATTGCCATAAACACCATCAAGGCTACAGAAAAGCAAGCCTACTCTTTTATACAGTCATTTCTCCTGTACATACATGTACATGTATCAAAATAAGAAGATGGAGCACTTTTGGGTGTAACTATTCTACTCACTTTCCTACAATTTAAAGGGCAAGTCCACCCGAACAAAAGGTTGATTTGATTAAAAAGAGAAAAATCCAACAAGCATAACACTGAAAATTTCATCAAAATCAGATGTAAAATAAGAAAGTTATGACATTTTAAAGTTTTGCTTAATTTCACAAAACAGTTATATGCACATCCTGGTCGTTATGCAAATTAGGAGACTGATGATGTCATCCACTCACTATTTCTTTTGTATTTTATTACATGAAATATGAAATATTCTAATTTTCTCCTCATTGTCAAGTGAAACAGTGATCAATTCCTCCCTGAACATGTAATATTAGCATTGCTAAATATTATGATTCAGTCAAGTCGGTCCCTATCGTCATATCTGTAAAAATTGAAATATTGTATAATTCAAGCAATAAAAAACAAAAGAAATAGTGAGTGATGGACATCATCGATTGACTCATTTGCATGTCAATGAGTTGCGCATATCACTGCTTTGAGAAAAATAAGCGAAACTTTAAAATGCCATAACTTTCTCATTTTACAACCGATTTTGATGAAATTGTCAGTGTTATGCTAGTTTGATTTTTCTCTATTTATTCAAATCAACATTTTGCTGGGGTGGACTTGACCTTTAAAAAGCACAATTGGATCTCCCTCACCCCTCCCCCATTGATCCATCAATCAATGAAAACATGAATACATGTAAATAAACAAAGGATACAAACATAAATTAGTATATGAACAAATGGAAAAGCAGTAAAATATGGAAAAAATACATAATATGAGCGGAATTTCATTTGTGCAAAATAAAATTTGTGTAATATATCTTTAGGAAATTCCATAAAACTTTAGTAGTCTGAAGTCTTAGACTAATTGAATATCACGCCAGCTTGTCTTAACATATTGCAGTAGCTGCTTGGTTTAGTTCCCAAATGATCTCTAATGTGATAAGACGCCCAGCTTTTCTCCTAACTATAACAAATGCCAGACTCCAACCAGTCCATAATAGCATCAAGGCACTTGCAAGCTTCCAAAGTAGATGGACATACTCTGAGCCTCTAGGTGGTTTCAAACCCCCTCGATCATAAGAATCCCTGTAAAATTACGAGAACCTTTTTAGACTAAAAAATACCCATTTATTATTCCTGCATTCACACCGCCCCGAAACATACCCATCGGGATAAGTTCCTGAAGTTATGAGCATGCGCAGTATGGTCTGATAAGCAGGCAAGGCGCGAGATTAAAAATCACTAGCCCAGCAGCCACCCACGGCACCCGCACCTAATGACACGCTGGGCTAAAAGTTCCCGTAAATTGCTTTCCCATATTCCCATTGCGAAAAATACCTGCGACCTTGGAAAAATCCATGTGAAAGTTCTCGTAATTTCGCCAAGTACCTACTATTTAGCAGGTATTTTCTTTCAGGGAAATTACCAAAATATCTGGTATTTTCTTAACGGGGTAAATTTCCAGATCAGAAAATACCTGGAGCTGACGAACTTTGAGGCGGTCTGAAACCACCTTCTGTAACCCCTTTCAGTAATTTATCTATTTATGGTCCCCAATAGAAGAGTTTGCATCAATAGTAAAAATTGCCACCAGTAATTCACAGATGACCAAGCTTCTTTGGCAAAGACCATTTCATTAAATCAGTGACTCATTCTAGAAAGGTACCAGTTGGAGCATGGCAACTACACCGCTCCTACTTCAGACCAATTGGAAGCAATAATAGGCAAAGCTTGATTTTGCATGCAAATAAGATATGAACAGAGCTGCCAACCTGAAAAGGAACATTTCAGTATTTTTGAAGCTGAAAATCAGTATTTTTAAAAAATACCTTAGGACCACAAATACAACTGAAACTTTAGAAATCAGTATTTTACATGAAACTATCAGTATTCTTCTCACTTTTCAGTACTAAATACTGAAAATCAGTACTACTTGGCAGCTCTGTATGAACTTTGACCATGTGGTGAATTTAGGCCCAGATTTAGCACAGCTCCCTTTAAATGATGATCTGGTCCATGCCTGATTTGGACCTGGCCAGTACCTGGTAATTCTAAAAGCAAAGCTAAATTTTTGGCCTGGACCCTTTCAGTAATTCAAAATTGTATGACTTTGCGAGGGTAAGGATGAACTGTGATTTACAGAAAGAGGGCATGTGAACCCAAGAGCACACTTTATCCATTTGAATGAGGATAGTAATAGATTACTGATCCTTTTCTATTTTTTCTTGATCATAAAAAAATATTATATCAGTAGTTGACATACAACAGGTGTGATTCTAATTTGAAGTATCTACATGTGTGTACTATCTATAGAAGATATTAAGCTGTTATTACTATCCATGTTTGTTTGTGTTCTCTTCACCTCAAATATATCACATGGTGGTATGAAAATTCAGATATTGTATGACAAAGTTGTACTGCTGTACCATTATGTCATGAAAAAGAAATTATCAGGCAAAACTAGATGTAAGATGAATATACAAGCCATTATTCTTAAATACTTTAAAACAATTTCTTTTACCAAAGAATGCAATCGATCATACAAACTACTACTAATTTATGATTAATTGTAAAGTTTTGTTTTCATAATCCACCGAACCGAATACATAGGACACAATGAGATTCTTACCTGAGCTACTTTAGCCGATGTACCACAGAAATTAATGAATGTGAGACTGACGATGTCTGATCCATAGACAACTGTAATGGTCTTATCTTCCAATGGGACATCTTTAGAACCCATGTCACATAGAGTACTCAGCTTGGCATCCTATACATGATCAAAATAAATATTGAATGTCAACATGGATTACAGATCAACAGCTATGATAAAATAACTCTTCTGTTCTCAAAGTTGCACATCTATACATGAGATCAGCTACCTAAACATTACAACATAATATCACATAGAAATGTACTGGAGCATTATACATATAGAAGAAAAATAAATATGCTAAACAAATGATCAGCTTTTAAACATTGTCCCACCTATTCATACTTGTAAAGTATTCTTGTCATTGTAACACTTCAAATTCATCTTTTTCCTCTGGAATCTACTACATGTACATGTACACAGTAAAAACTGTGGTGTTAAAACACACCAGTTGGTGTTAATAGAGGACCACACCCTGAGGCGTTAAAATTATACCCTCGAGATTTACCATAACACCAAATAGTGTAAATGTAACAACCAATGGTGTTGCAATAACACTTTTAGGTGTTAAAATAACACTGTCAATTTAACACCGGTGTAAAATATCTGGTGTGGTCCTCTATGTACACCGGTTAACACCACAGTTTTTGCTGTGTATGTGTGTATCATATTTTTCTATATTTTTCTTTGACAGACAAAATATGCACAATGATAATTTTGTTTACAATGCTGCTCAGAATTCTTTAGTACATGTATAAGGGGTAGTAGATGTGCGAACATCCCCAGAGTGACAAGACTTCATGACATACATGTATTTGGGCTATTTCATGGTCAGTCGCATTACACTGTTACGTGTCTTTTCTAATACTTCGTGCTGTCAGTTTTACAGGAGTGAGTCTTAACAATACATACAGAAAAATTGTGTGCTGTATATTATGGATGCCATGACATCCTAAAATCAACCAGTTGCATTACAGAAAAAGGACATGGAAAATTACTTTTTAATAGTTCTTTCAAATCAAAACTTTTCAATACCTACAAAACAGTATTATATAAGTCTCAAATACGACATTTGAAGTTGGGTAGCAAATTTCTTTGTGGACACAAAAAGCCTGATCTGTTGCATTACAGTAAGTCGCATTACACTTTGTCAGGCAAAACAAATTTGACATTTTCTAACTTATATTTAAAATCTTTCTTTAAATCTTATGTAAAATGATGACCTCCAGATTATCTAACTGAAAATTTTACAAAACAAACAATAGTTTTCAAAAAAATTGAAATTCAGTAAAATATATTTTTATGTAGTCCAACGTATATAATTTCTTGTATGGTTTGGATTATATAAGGAGATGAGTAAGAAATTTGTTCTCAGGCTAATTATGATCACATTTTGTATGAACTTCCATATGAGTTTTAATAGGAAATTTTGTTCCAGATTCGAATTAGAGCCAATATAAATTTTTGGAAAATGCATACTTTTGCTTGGAATCACCCATTTACATAAATAGGGAAAAAACATGAATTTACTTTTCAAGATAAATACAGTATTCATAAGGTCAAGTCTCTCCAAACCCTTGCAAATATCTAAATATGAAGTCACTATCACATTCCAAATGGAATACTATCCCATAGTATAAAATGCTAAGGCATGCCATATGACGGTTTAGAATGCGTTAGGGTTAGAATGCATCTTCTTATTTTCGTATTTATTCAAAACAATTCTCATCTTTCTCTTACTTTCACACCCTTAACCATTCCCCTCCCTTGTCAGAAAACATAAAAATCTTCCAATTTCCATCAAGAAACTCGTCAAGGCTGAGAAAGAAGGATTCATCTCATCCCCTTTCTGAGAAAGAAGTGCAACCCAAGAGGGAGCAAATTATAGAGTGAGACAGACACCGGCGCTATCATCGCCTTGGCTATCCCCCAATTAGCCTTGATTGAATTGAGATGCTTATCACTCCGTTTAATCTTATATGGATAATATGGAAAATGGGATCAGAGCTGTATTCACACTCAGAGTTAAAGCTGAGATGGATTAATTATAGTTTTAATTTAGTTAAACTGTCTTTTATCCAAATACTATGAAACTATCTTCATACTCAAGGCTTGAATGTGTAAACAAGCCATTTCAAATTTTGGAATCTGCATTACAACAATTCGCAAAATAGCTGCCTGTGAAATATTCTCTGTTTCAGAAGATGAGAATATGTAGGAAATTCAAAGTCATTTTAAAAAATACAGAAAATGAACATTGGAGAATGTGTACACACTTTCTACTGGAGCCTACAGTATTAGCTTGAATGCAAAGCATGGCTATTTAAATACTGAGAAAATATTTTAAACATTTTAGTGGAGGGGGGATACTATTTTCCCTTCATACGGGCCTATGCAGTTCATTAGATGGTATACTGCATGATACATTCTCTCTCATGTGGAGGGTTGCGAAAGGAGGGTGACAGACATTGTGTTATTTTCCTAGAAATTTGTGGAAAATTATATGACTGATGACAAATTTCAGTGTCACACCTCTACATCTAACCTTCCTTGATTATTCCTACATTATCTAAAGTTGTTTCTGAAAAGTAATGAGATGTATAGTTCAATAACACATTAATAAGCCAGGGTATATACAGTACTCATTTCTTTTCAATACAATTATACTCAGCGTTCTCGCTACCACGCGTCACGGTTGTCGGGCGCCGACAACCCTGAAAATTTTCAGGGGAAATCCGACAACCGTGAACTTCCCCGACAACCGTGGCCGACAACTGTAAAACAGGCCTAGATCTACAAAAAAATGAATATATTAATCTGCTTTTCAGATCCTAAAATAAACTTGACGATTATTTCGTCCAAGATTTCTTCCCGGGATTTCTTTGACTCACTCACTACGCTACGCTATACGATACAACCTCGACTCGAGGCCCAATCTCTTTTGTGGGAAGCGCGAAGATGCTTACCTCGCTTGCGTATCGCATTGCTCACATTATTTACGTCTTTAAAATGGTAGTAAATACGCTAAAAAAATAAAGTGAGTTGAGAGGGGTACCGTAGGTTACTGGGTTAGGCAATGTAATTATTAGGTTATTACGAATTTCAGTTTTCAGTTGATATTATCACTTCTCTTTTTCAAAAGTAAAGTGTCAAAAATAATATCAGAATTCGATCGGATTTTAATTTTATCTCGTCCCAGCCTTTGCTACATCGGGGCTACATCGACTACATGAATTCATTGAATGCTTTTCTGATGACACTCCCGTAGATCGAGCGAATTGAGAAAATTATTCAAAGATCACGTTGATAATGACAAAGCCAAAGGAATGGATTGACATAATGTCCAACTCATTTACTTACAGCATAATGATTTATTCATTCACATTTATATTCCGATTTTACTCCATAATTTCCAAAGTCTTGATCTCTACATCGATCTTTTGAAAGTGTTGATTAATTTCGCGACGGTGTGTCTACCAAGTTCTGTATCACCGCACGAGCGCTCGCAACGACCACATTCAGGAAACAAATCGCACATGGCATCAAAATCCTTGATCTGGGGATCCGAGTCTTCCAGAATTAGATGGGATCCAAAACTAATTCAGTTTGAATGTTTTTTTTTTCAGATATTCAATGAATCTGTTACAATTTTCATAAGTAATTATCTTTATTAATATCATTCACATTTGTTATCATTACAACTCATCTTTTTAATGTGAATTATACGTATATACAGTGTATTTTCATTTGTATTGTTCTTTATTGCTAATTGCCTGCCAATTGAATAATGAGCGCACCTGTCACGGTCCTGAGAAATGTTTTTAATCATCACGGTGAATGCTTTATGAATTTGTTGCACAATTGCTTAACTACGATCTAAAATAAAATATTATTTGAAAAAATTGATTTGTTTGAAGGAGAAAGAAAGAATAAAGGGGGGAGGGGTGGTCGTGGGCAATGTACATTGTAGATGAAAATTATGGGATGTTTGTGACTTTATGATGGGGTCGGAGGGGATTGGCGAAAAGAAGTCAATGTTCGGAGCGAACGAAATTAATATTCATTTACGGATGTGTCTACTGTCATTGATCATTGTGGCTGCATAGTCTTTATGGCGATTGAAAAATCCACCTTGGGTCGGGAGGGTTACGTGATTCAATAGATTTCGATAGAAGTACACACATTAAAAAAAGAGGATTGACAATTCATTCACAGATATTCATTTTAAGTACGGATTGTGTGAACGTTTTAGAGGATATGTATTTCGTTGTTTACGCCCACAATGATTTGCTAGTATAATTTGAATATCGTTGGATGAATTTTTCAATTTCACTGATGTTATGTTTTCTATCGGCATTGTGCTTTTATACAGTTAGCTTTACAACGTCGTTAGCCTAATTACTGCGAGTGGATGATATTCATGAAATGAGTTGGAATGTGAACGAGACGCCCCAAAACCGATGGCACGTGATCTAATTAGTATTCATTATCTTGGGCTTGAGCCAATCATTGTGCTTGAACGGGTTTCCCCGATCCCCCCCCCTGGAATGTGTGCCACCGTGTGTGACCTTTTAACCGGTTGTTTGAGTGCGAACCAGCTGATTTCGTGACCTCAAATATTCTTCATGAATATTCCTCTACTATTTTTCTTTATTTCTGTTCTAACAAGTTGTACTTCTTTTATTAATAGAGTTTGGAACAGGATACTATATAATTGAATAATACATTTAGCATGACATATTTTGCCACTTTTGATCTTATTTTTTTAAATCTGTTTTCACTTCACATGCTATATATTTTTTAATTTCATATCCTTGTATACACTTTATTTCAGAGTTTACCCCCCCCCCCCCGAGTTGTTTATCTCTTCCATATTGAGAAAATAACGTTCCAGCTTTCCTCATTCTTTTGGAAGAGTACTAACAAAGAAGAAGTTTGTTTGCTAGTCTTAAATTGGAGGCTTGCCTTATTGGCAAGAAATCAATGATAGCACGATATGATTAATAAAAGTACCAGTCGTGGTTAAAAGTCAGTTATGGACATTTTCCAGTCATAATTAATGCAAACGTTTTTAGTTTCATACAACTATTCCTTATTTCAAATACATGTATAGTTTACTGAAGAATATGCATTTTGGTAGTTTGACATTTTAGAACCGACTGAAAACGTAGACTAGCCCCTTTCACGAACCCTCCTCCCATCCATTTTGTTTCCGGAAAAGTACAAATTGCGCAATCTTGATCGAGAACCATGCACATGGTCATCAGAAATCAGGGGAGTGTTTCATCAACATTTTTGTCCGACAAGTTGTCAGATCTGACATCTTTCTCTGACTCTGATTGGCTGTGAGGCACTGTTACTATGGTAACTGTCGGATAAAATGGGACTTGTCGGATAAAACGTCCGACAAGTCCTTTCATGAAACGCTCCCCTGATTCTTGTGTTGTCTGGGGTTTTCATTCTAGATCTATGGGAGGTGTGGGGGGGGGGTGGAAAATACCGTCAGATCAAATACGCACAGGCGAGACAAAGCTTATTTGACTTTGAAGGAATATTGCTTAGATATCGAGGTTTCTTGAGCATTCATGATGATGTATTTTGGGATTAATTCAGTGTTGGCCCGTTTTTTACGCTGCTGAGTGCTATACAATTAAGAAAATCTTTTTATTTTAATACTGTTAAAACGTGAATTTCTGTAAATTTAAAACTACACCTAAAGTGATATTGTGATGCAATTTATTGAATCACGTACCTCGATCTTCCCACTCATGATGCAAGAAAATATTTTTAGAATTTAAAATCACCAAAATATACATGTAAAGAAAGATTATTCAGCCATCATCATCAGTAGAATTCTAAAAAAATATATTCGCTTTGAATATTGACTTCTTCACCAATCCCACACACACGATCTCAACATCCCCTCGTCATTGTCCAGGCCACGGCCCCTCCCCCATCGCTCTCTCCCGTCGAACATCTACAACCCCCCCCCCTCTTCCCCTCTCTTTCACATACGCTGTATTTGTAGGCCTACATATTGTATTACCTAAAAATATTTTTCCTATCAATTAACCTATACTTTCAAAACATTATAAATTGCAATTGATAACAAAATCGTAATATTAAAGTTTTATGAATGACTAAAAATATTCCTCACGCTCTTGATGAGCACATTCATTATTTTATAGGTAACGAACAAACACAGCAATAATTGACAGTGATAAAAGAATCTTGATAAAAGATAATAAGAGTAAACATCATCAACAGAAATCTTATGAGAGTTAGTTTCAGTGAGTATCTGAATAAAAAAAACAAACATTCATGCAAATTATATTAGTTAATTGGGGACCCCGTCTCATGAATACCGATGTCCATTATTTGGAAGCCTCGGAAGAAATCTTCCGAGGCATCCAAATAAAGTTGGAACAATCTTTGGATTTCGTAAGGGCGTGACGCGGTGCAAGCTCAAAGGGCTACGCATGCATGCGGTCCGTAGATTTAGTCGGTCATTGATATAATAAGCAACACGCATTCACAAAATTAATCGCACTTTTACAATGATGAAGCGATCTAAACATTGAAATAATGGACTTAATTTATCGATGCCATCAATGTGAATAAATCAATTAACTGTAAGTATAAAATGAGATTGACATTTCCTTTCACCTTTTTAAGATATCAGTACCGGTAATTGCCTTTCTGCTTCAATCGCAATTCGCGCAACTGTTACGGCTGTGTGGCCGGCCGGAGAAGCTTTAAACAGACATAAAATGTGGTGCATTTAGCAGCAATCTAAGCTCGTCGATATTGATATTTTCAATAGCTACCGCGCTTTCGCGCGGGAGGGGGGACACCCCCCTCCCGAACCCTCCCCCCCGTGCGTGCTTCGCACGCACCGAGGCCGCTGCGCGGCTTTCGTCGCTTCGGGCCGACAACCGTCAGAGTGAACCTGGCGAGAACGTTGATTATACTCCCTTTTCACATTGTTGATGTATATAATCAACCAGGGTTAAACATCCAACACAATCACAGTATAAGGTTTTGAATTTGTAACAACTAATGATAACCAATGGAAAAGCAGATTGTTGCCTACAATTCTTAATAGACCCTCCATTCATAAATAACTATCATTGACAATACTAATTAACCTGATGAGCCTTGTATGCATGTTTCTTTCCTGGAAACTTAGCAATTCCATCAAATGTTTTAATATCTTAAAATTTACAATACTTGGAATCAATTTTAATACTACATGTATACACTACTTCTGAGAAGAAACACATACATGTATTTCATCCATAGATGCATGGATCCTTCTTAGCAGGGCAAATGATAACTTTAAGGAAGTGACAATTTTTTTTCCTTTTGCCCAACTAAACATCATTGGCTCTAAAAACAGATGAAAATGAAACTTTTTCCCCTGTTCACTCTGACCAAAATTGAATATAAAGATTTGAAAAAATAATAATTCTTTGAGATGTTTAAAGTTAATGCTAAATATTAAAAATAAATCCATTATGCTGGTTACTATTCAAAGCTGATCTTGATTTATTTCAAATCCTTCAGAGTTGGAGTGTACAATATAGATTGATTCATTAGTGAATTGCAGATTTGTAACCTAATCTAACTGAACCAAAATCTTCCTTAATGTCTAATCTATAATGATATAATGATAATAATTACAATAAAAATACTACTAATAATAACAATAATAATGATGATAATTATAATGATAACAATTCTAACATTATATTTTACCCACAATGACCACTCATTTCCAAAATATGTTCTCCCAGTGGGCCCTGCTTAACATGATCTTATGGGTGAGGTCATCTGGCAAAATAGGAGGCTAATTTGCAGATTCATAGCTATTCTCGAAATATGTCTAGGAAGTTTTGGGCTTACTTTTTTAAAATAAAATAGCAGGCTCGAGCAGAAAAAAAGCCTAATATTCTTTGATAAGGCTAATTCATGGGATCAGCAATAACAAGCTACAAAACACCCACTTCATTCTGATGAAGATGTTCCTATTAGGACTGCACATCAGAATGCCTTTCATCTTACAACGTGCAAAGTGATGAATAGCCATCAAAATGAACATACCAAACGGTTCCTGGAATGTTGCTTTACACTTGTTTTTACAGATGCTTCCCTTAGGGTGCACCACTTACCAGCCAGAGAGGTATTTTGTCTCCCATTTCACTCACATATTAGCGAGAGACAGAGCAAGGAGCTTCTGATGAACGCTCCTTGGACAGAGAGTGAGAGTCAGATGATCCAAGCGGATAGAGGATTGAGGGGAAAGCTAATGGATTTAATGGGATAAATGCCCTGCAAGGATGGTTAAATCCTCCACCCATAATTTATCTCAGTTTACCCATTAACCATTTGGTTAAGACTGCAATTATTGCTTGAATTGATTCAAATTTGGGTTAGAGAGATAATACAATGTGGGTGTGAAAGAGGAAAGATCAAGACACGTCACTTTAGAATTGCACTGGGAATTTTAAAGAGTGAATTAAATCTAAAATGCAGTTTGAGTTCCAAGAAAAATGCAAAAAGACGTGATAGCAATCTAGATTCATCATCCATTGGTATCTCAACAATGTATTTAAAACAAGAGATTGTGCAGTTGCTACTATGCCAAATGCCCAAGAGACAGTTAATTTTTTGAAAATGTTTTCCAATTCACAATATTTCCTCTTCTTATATAGCTGAAAACATTATGGTCATGAATATGTCGAAGTTTAGAGAATCAATCTTGACATTGAATTCATGAAAATTTTGAATCATAATGAATTGTTATATTTTTTTCTACAACTTATGTGTACAATACACACAATATCTGCATAGAAAATACTCTTAAAAACATTACAAGCAATTACAAATCAAGCACTTCACATTATTTGTTAGATTTTAGGAACCAGCAAAGCCCCAAACGGGTGTTTCTGTAACAAGGCCTAAACAATTTTCCTTACAATCATGTAAATCCATATTTCCCATTTGTACAGGCAATTTTTTTAAATAAATATTTATCATTGTCTAAATGCATTTTTCTATTTAGGAGGTTCATGTTGAATATTCATTAACCCATAGATGTACCAATCAATGTGCCAATCTGGTGACTGACGTAGCTCATATTATTCCCCAGGATATATGCACATGGGGGTGTAACACAAATAGTTCCATGTAAAACAAGTATTAAATATTTGTCCAACAATTGTATAGATATGATTTGGCTGAATATAATTATTTGTATATGATCTGCATGTATGATGGAATCATTCAAAAATGAAATATACCTGTTGATATTGTATGTTTTTATTTTAATAAATTTGAACGCAACTTGAGTTAAAACATTAATACAACTCATATCAATTAATTTTTCAATGATCCTTGAGAACTCTTCATGCTTTTTAAGCATTCAAAAGTAATCACACCCAACTATTAATCATTTAAGTATAGAATGATCTAAGAAGAAAGCTCACATGATTTATTTTTGGTTTATATACATGTAGTCTCTTCACTGAAAAATAATCTGCCAGTCCCACTTTTATAGAATTCTATTTTTTTATGGTAATTACAATCGAAAAACACAATATTGATTCTGATACTTGTAACTAGGGATAAAGAGCATTAATATATTTAGATTAAATCATCTAAAAAACGTTCTTCATAATGTCACACATATGCCATGGTTCAGATGAGCGGCACAACTTGAATAGAAACTGCATGCAACAGATATTAAATTAGTCTAACGCTCTGATACATTTAATCATTATACATTTATGCAATAAAAAACATGTTTCTAAATAAATGTTAATCTTCTTTTCATTAAATATAGAAATTTCTTTTCTGTCCTCAAATCAAATCATCACATTTTTCCTACAATGTCTCAAATATATCATATTCAAATATCTTGAACATGTTGCTTAACTGTATGGTAAATTGACAATTTTCAATTAAAGCAGCACAGCAAATGTACAAGCTCTTTGCTCACATCGTCAGTAATTTTACGAAGGTTCAAACCTAATTTTCAGTCAATTTATCTAAATTTATTTTTTCGCATGTTCAGAAAGCTTGTGATTCACTCTATTGATTTGCCAAATTTCATATCAAAATTCATATAATTCATATAATAAGGGCATATTTGATTTTTTTCGAACTGGCTCAACTTCCTCCATTGATTTTAAAAACTGGCTCAAACCATTCTTTGTGTAAGATAGTCTTTGGAATGGCGTATGCATGTCAAATACCAAATGTATATGCTGCACGTATGTTGTTTGCGCCTCTAAAAAAACATGCACATGGCATGAATGATTTTACGAACTAGCTCAAACAGTGGTTTATGCCAATAAAAACAGAGCCATAGTGCATATGATTTTACCAACTGGCTCAATCCCCGTTTTGGGTGAAAATTAGCAGCTTCTGAAATGCATACATACACTTCATTTCAAATATTGAAATAATGAATACGAATTGCAGACAAAATTTTGTATATTATTACAAAGGATAGAATGTATGCTTTAAATTGGTATAAATATTGATACGGTTCCTTTCAAAGCGCGAAGTTATGAGCATCTGAAAAACATCCAAACTTTGAACGCGATTGTCTCGATATCTTGTTTTGGAGATCAGCTGAGGTTTGAGCCAGTTTGTAAAATCACTGACGACATTACTGCCTGCATACACAAGAATTCTTTTCCTTTGGTATATTATTGATCATATAGAGAGAAATATTACCTTTGGTGTCATAGCATATTTTCCTGTTCTTGTGTCTCGTAATTGGGTCAGTTCGAGGCACTCAACATCCTGAAGAAAGGTAATAAGATAAAAAAGGGAAATGAATCAAATCAAATATTAAAGGGGACTATAATTTCTCCGAAGGTTAAACCAAGACATAGGAGAAAATATCTATTTTCATAATATTGAAGAGAACTGCCACTTACTAGAGCCTTCGATCACCATGACAACTATAGATTTTTGATAAAGAGCAGTTTCTTGACAATATAAAAAATACTTCATCTGTACTTCGATAACTGAAAATGCTTATTACATTTTACATTATATATGCAATAGTGCCCATCCAATGAAGATTCAATAAAATAGCATAAAGATATTCTTTCATACATGAAACCCAGAAAGCCAACCCGAAAAATCCTTTTACAGGAGAAAATCAAATCATTTCAAAATATTGGATAAAAAGCCAATGGCACATAAAGTTAACTGTATATCACAGATTTCATCAATGGCCTATACACTAATATCAAGTTTCATATACTGCTCTATATACAGTACTGATGTCTAGACATGAAATTAATGGGTGGTAACCACAGGTTCTCCTCAAAAGACCTTTTAAAGGGACTAGATATTATACTCTGCAACATCTTGGATAAATAAGTGAAGCTGTTGACTTTGTTTTCAAAGAAATAAGCCTACATTGTGTCATCATCATAAACATAATGAAAGTGTGTATGGACAGAATATTTCATGAGGGGAAAGAGCAAATGATCTACATGTATTCATCTTTCACTGAATGTAATATTCTGTCCATAGCAAAATGAAAACACATTCATTGTTTGATGTTGTTTGAAGGTTCACATTCATTATTATTATCATTTACATTCATTGTTTGTTTTATAAGACTGATCCTTGTGATTTGACATTTAAAAATTTAGAAACAAGAGAATGCACATACAGTAACAATGTGTCACTTGATTGCCCCATACATACCATGGCATATACCCTGGAGTAGTACAAAAGACTGAATTACAATATACAATCACTATCCCTTATATACAGTACATAAACATGTACATCTGGCAATACTGTACACATCAGTTAGACAGTTACAGTAAAAATTACAATGATATTCAACTTGAACGCCATATGAATTCACATCATAGTCATTGTATTATCTGACATTACTTCAGAGCACTGCTTACTTCATGAACCAGTAGCGTAGTAAGTGTATGCAGGATTTTAAAGAGGGGGGGGGGGGGGTTCGAGCTGAATGAAATGTTGACAGGCCAAAAAAAAATTTTAAAAGGACTTCACCAAAAACTTTAAGTTGCTACATACCCCCCAAAAAAATGACAAGCAAAAAAAGGTCTTCACCATAATTATTAATCTTTTCATACCCCTCCCCCCAAAAAAAAAATGACAAGCAAAAAAAAAGGTCTTTATTTTTTTTAGAGGGGGTTGAATTTTTAAGGGTGGTTTTGGTATCAAAAAATCAAAGGGGGGTTTAACACCTGTAACCCCCCCCCCCTGCATACGCTACTGTTATGAACTCCTTTAGGCCTATGTACAGTGTTGCTTTAAACTGAGCCTTGTCCAATATCTTGGTAGATAGATAACTTGATTAGATTAATACCCCTTTCACAGTGCACTTTTCACCGGCGAACTTCACCGGCGAAGTTCGCCAGCGAAGGGGAAAGTGTCCAGTATGAAAGGTACACAGGAGAACTTCACCGGTGAAGTTCGCCGGCGAACTTCTCCACCTCTAGAGGTGGAGAACTTCGCCGGTGAAACAGCCAGTATGAAAGCAAACCGGAGAACTTCTCCTCTTTAATGACGTCAGAGGTCAAATTTTTTCTCTCCCGAAGTCCCCTGCACCGAGATTCCGCGCGCAACTACTTGCAAGCTCAGCTGAATGCTGTGGCCAAGTAGATACCCTCGAATCGCCCATTGAACTTTCGCCGGTGAAAAAATGTCAGTGCGAAAGGGTACATTTTTTTTTTCGCCGGTGAAGTGAGGAATGCGAGGCGGAGAAGTTCGCCGGTGAAGTTCGCCGGTGAAAAATGAAGAGGGCAGCGTGAAAGGGGTATTAGAAGCCTGCGGAGCTTATACCAAAATCTGACCCTAACAGTCAAAATATCACAACTTCCTCTGATCATTCCTGAAAATTATATTTAGCAGAATATCAAAGTATCCAATATCAATAATATTATTACTATTATTTGTTATTATTAGGCTATAAGATACCATCTCCATGTAACATTCATGAATCAACCTACAATTACTAGACAAACTATTCAAATACATTTCTGTACTTTGGATTTTGCTCTATACATTTATTCATGGTCACATATTGATACAGTACATGTATCTTATCAAAGTAGGGATCCTAAAGTTTTAAGAGATCAATACCCCTTTCATTAAATCGCTCATTAGTTCCTGGTCCGCACCTAGTTGTAAAGAACTTAAAGGGGTGGTCCAGGCTGAAAGTATTTATAGCTTAATGAATAGAGTAGAATTCACTGAGCAAAATGCCGACAACTTCGTCAAAATCGGACAACAAATAGCAAAGTTATTGAACTTTACAGTTAAGATATATTTTGTAAAAACAGTCGTCATGAATATTCATTAGGTGGGCTGATGATGTCACGTCTCCACTTGTTCTTCTGTATTTTATTTTATGAAATTAGGTTTATTCAAATGTTTTCCTCCAAGAACTAGAAAAATTGGATTTACAACTGATTTAGTGCATTAGATATTTATTGCTGCAACTTATTTCATTATAAGGGAGACATATTATTCACACAAGTATGAAATAATGAAAAAATGTGATTTTATGTAATAACATAACGGAAAGTGGAGATGTGACATCATCAGCTCGCCTAATGAATATTCATGACAGAGTCAAAAGGGGCCTAAGCTTTCGATCCTAGCAGAATATTTTTCATGACGACTGTTTTCACAAAATATTGCAAAACTTTAAAATTCAATAACTTCATTATTTGTTATCCGATTTCGATGAAATTTTCAATGTTTTGCTCAGTGAATTCTACTCTGTGTATTAAGACATAAATATTTTCAGCCTGGACCACCCCTTTAAGGTTTGGGCTAAAGAGGTATTTTAGCTCTACTTTTAGAAGCACCAGGTGCAGATCAGAGTACTGCTGAATCCTTACATGATCAAAGGTCAGTTCAAGCAAACCAACCTCATCCAATACTTAGCTTCACCCAGACCTGTGCAGTTATGACATTTGACTCCTTTAAGACTGCCACAAGCAGCATGATCTACTGCAAATTACTCAAAGCAAATACTATTTGAATAAAAATGGTCTAGTCTGCTGGGCAAACCCTTCACTCGAAATAAGGGTCTGAATGTGCAGCCTACTCATGCCTTGTGTACTGAAGGCTCTCTCGCTCAGGTATGTGCTAGTCTTTGCGTAGAGGCACACTTGTTGATCAAAGTTCCAATGAGGGTCTGTGCCTGCAGACTAAAAATGGTCTACATGTATCAAACTACTCAGGCTGATGAATAGGCTGATGAATAAACTACTTAGAGCATGACCCTAAGCCGGTCCATTGACAAACCAGATTCATACCTCATAAACAAAATATATATTTAATCCATCGATAATTGTCACGATCATGTACATACATGTACATTATTTTTAGTCCATGGCCGTACGCAGAGGGGGGGCAGGGAGCAGTGGCATCGCCACTAGAAATTTTGAACAATTACATTTTTTACTGAAAATTTTCACAAATTTCACTAAAAGTATGCACAAAATCCTGCAATTTCACTTTACAAAATACAAGAGCGCCCCCAAAGAGAATCTCAGTCAATTCGGTCTCTGGCTTTCAAGCCTTTTTCAAAAATATTTACACATCCTGCCCCCCCCCCTGCCATTAAAAAGGTCACAGATTAAAATTACTCATCATCAATATAATTGGCATTCAAAGTTAAAACCAAAAAATCATTATTCAAAAATGCTTTTAATAAATAATAGGCTTATTTGTATTCCATCATTGCATGGACCTCATTGGGACACTAGCCGGTGAAAACACCTGTGTGAAAAGCCCCTCATAGACCAGAGTATATTAAAAGTTAAAGGGTAGCAGACCTCGTATCACAATATAATCAAATTTTGCAACCAATACCCGCTGATGAGTTCTCCATCCACAACCAACTTCTAATTCATTAAAGCCTACTAAGTTTAGACCACACAACCATGTTTTGACGCTGGTAATTGCTGGGGAAGACGAAATCACAGCACTGACTAAATAACAAATACCCATGTATACCAAGAACTTACACTGACGTTCTTACTGTACCGCAAAAATAATATACCCTGCAAACTTTTATAAAGTCAAGCCACATAAAAGAAAAGCAGAGCAGATATAGAAAGCAAAGTATAGAAAAACATTTCTACAATTCAATGTACAAGTACACACTGTAGTCTTCTAAAAACAAAGGGTAACAAGGTCTTACCAGGGGAGGAAGGACTAAACTAGAGTTTTGAAAAAAATTCTTTATCAGAAATCAATGTTAGATTTTTTTACCAAATCATCATACAGGTATCATACACTTCAACATTCTATAATAAACAACAAATAAAAAGAAAGGAGTGAATTTTACTACTCTATTATCAATGATTATCTTCATAAAACTTGTACAATGATCTACCAGAAATATATGAAGAGGATAAAACATAAGCCTATTAGTACCATTCAACCATACACCAAATTTCACAAAGGGTGGACAGTACAAACTATAGAATTAAAAAATCATATTTTTCCTAGTTGCTACTACTGGTGAAAGCAAGGAGAAATCCATTCAAGTATTCAAGAATCTGTAGTTTTACTAATACATACATGGACAAACACACATACAGAAGGCATCTAGGCAGCACAGCATGCACTGAGGAAGAAGGTCCAATTGCACTTGATCACACCCAAGAACAATTGGGGGAATCCGTCTGCAAATAATATAGACATCTTGTTGCTATGACAACCCATATTATAGCTTCCCATAGTACTGCTATGTATGAAGCGCTATCCTTTATTGGAAGTTGGAACCTTCTTCACATTGATGGACTGTGGGGCCCCAATAAGGAATCAAAATTAAAGGTTTACACAACATTGTACAAGAGGTCTTGCTACTATGACAACCAAATATCACACACTTTCTGACTTTCTCTCATTGATCAAGAGAAAGATGATAAAGGTAAGTAAAACCACTTCCAGTTATCCTCTACAAAGCGATTTATTATCCATCTTCATGGATAGCTTCAGGTAGCATCTTGCTCATCAAGGTCAGGATCATTCCAGAGAAACAAAAATAAACACACCAGATTTTTCTCTCAAAAGGCAGTGCTGCACCATCCCAAGTTTGCTTCATCGGCCCTCTTCGCGATTAATCTTGAGATTCAAGAAACCCTGTCTCCACCATCGCAAGAGCGATTTCTGCTCGAGCAAGGCATCCATGCATTATGGTCTGACGCCGTGAATAAATCATTCTGAGTGCGTCTGCACCTGCGAATTAGTGTGATAATTCGTAAAATAGTGCACTATTTTGCAAATAATCCCTAGTTGACCTGGGATTGCAGTCTCGAGATTAATCCTACGAACTAGCGCGATAATTGCGTCTCCATTACAAATAATCTCAGATCAGGATAATTTGCCAGATCAGAAAAAGCACGCTAATTTGCAAACTCAGGATGGTGCAGACACCCCTTAAGAAAGCACATTCAAGTTGAGTTCATATATTCACTGGATCCATTGAGTTATATCGTCAGCAGTCATCCGAACCTCTGTATCACACATACGACGGTGCAAACCTATTTCAGAGAAATCAACTTCAAAGTTTACTATAATTTTCATACTTAGTTCCCCAGCCTTACAAGATATTCCTTGCTAGATAAATACATGGTTGGAAAGACCAAGAAAATTGCTTGACCTTGGTATCTTTATTTCTACACAAAACTAAGGATCCCAGAATATATCACAAGAGCTAGATGCTTATAATATCGGTGTGAGCGGTTTAGATTTTCCCCGTACAAAAACGTCATATCGCTTTTCATATTCAAAGTCAATGCAGTGCCCAGTGCCAATACGACAGTTTGGCTGACCGTGCGCATTGAAATCACGGTCAGTCAAACGTCGTACCGCTCTGTCACAGTACACATTTCCTATGGGATTTGCGCATTTTATTAAAAATTTGTATGTCATCGCCGTGGAAATCATCTCATATCTCAGAAAATAAAATAAATTGCTGCCTACAAATTTAGTTATGAATAGATTAGGACCAGTACTTTTATTTTAAGCAAAAATCTCAATTTTTTTTTGACCAAAACTGACTGATACAACAGTTCGGATGACTGCAGACAATATGTGCCCAGAAATACAGACGAGAATCACAATTCAGGTTTACATTTCGTTTGATCAAATGATATCAACCATGAATTTCAGCAATACATGTTGCATCTAGGAAACAGTAACTAGATTTTCCTGATTTTCATACCTGTAGGATTGCAACTCCCTCACTGAAGGATATGAATATTACCATTATTATTCAACATGGATGGTCCAACTACAATATAAACATGAAATAATTACTACAACTCAAGACCCTATTTCTTCCATATTCTATTAAATACTTATTATTCTTCAGCATTCTAAACAATAGCATTGCATTTTATGTTTTTCGGTGACATAAAAAACATGTTGAAATTTACTACAGCAGCCTGATCAGTTTGTCGTGGGTGGCATCCCAGGACTACTAAATAATGAAGCAATGTGTAGAATGTGTAGAATTCCTGAATTCGGTGATTAATTTTTCCACTTTGAATATTATCACAGAAACTGGGGACTCCAAACTACTTAATCTTAAAAATAATTGTACATACAGCACATAAGAGCAGCAAGGATGTTAATCCAAAGCCCTTCTGGCTCTTAGAAAAGAACAAACATTGAAAATAATTTGAAGAAAATAGCATAATGCATTGAATAACATGCAATAGTTTTCAAAATGGTAGAATAGGAGAGTATATGTACATGTACTTACATATGAAATGTCACCATTTTTATGAAAAAGTCTCAAGAAGCGAAGATTTGTGGATTTTAAATAATAATTTTGATCTGGGCTGTCAAATGTCAGATTTTGTCATATCCTTATACATCTAGTCTCATTCAATTTCTTGGGTTGAACTATCATATTTTATCAATTTTATCTCATACTTTCAGTACTCCAAAACATCCACAAAACAGAAGCTAAACTTGGATTATCTTTATCTCAAAAAAGAGTTTCTGTTTGTTTGTATTGTTCATAAAAATGGTGATTATTTTTTTTTACAAACGTGTGATCGTATATAAACTGTACTCTACATACTCCAGTAAATGTAAATATGGTGCTTCATAAATTTTAATGATAAAATGTGCTCCCAATCCTCCCATATCATGAACAAAGTAGATTAAATTCAAACTAATCTACAATACAATATGAATGTATGATTAAAGTGTAATATGTAATAAGTTGTTGTAATGTGTACACTACAATAAAGTCTACTGAGAAGTGAAAATCTGAAAACTTTAATAAGGAAATATGAATTAGGCATGAAGCAACATCAAAATTTTGTTAATCAAGAAAAAAAATTGGCAGTATTTTTTTTATAAGCACATTGTGATGAGTACCTGATTATCAATTTGTGAATATACCTACAAACCATTTTAACGCTCTCATCAAAATGCAGTTTCAAATCTGGATTTGGTACCCCCCCCAAAAAAAAAAAAACACTTCAAACTGGTAGGTACGTACATGTATGTAAATGGTACGAAAATTAAAAAACTACAATATTAGGCAGTGGATGTCAGAATTATCCCACCACAAAATCATGATTTACAATGGAAAAAACATCATTATTGGAAGTGACCAGATTTCTCAAAAATAGAAAGAATTGCATGCAATATTCCCTTGACACCAGAGAAACAAAATAAGAGATGGACTATATACCTAAAGAAAAAAAACAATAAAAATTGAGCTACTTAGCAAAAAATCCTACCTAGTGAGAAAACTTATCTCAATCTTTATTTCAATGCTAATTCAGAGGAAAAATAGATCTATATATTGTCACAAAATGTTTAAAATCACAACCAAAAAAGTAAACCGGTATACATGTGATCATGTAAATCCTGGTTTACTTTCATTTATACTAAAAGTCTTGATATTTGGAACAAAGAACAGAAAATCATATTAAATTCTACCACCAAAAAAATGCATGCTTAAAAACAGCAACAAATGCAGAAATCCGGCATTTAAATAATAAACTCACATTAACTGCTTTTTTCAATGATGAAGCAATTAATAATTTTCTAATCACATGAATAATTCAAATCGCTCAATTCTGACAGGAGTAAATAACAGTACTGGTAAAATATACATGTACTGCTTGGATCCCTCTGTAATGATCAACAATATCCCCCTTATTGCTAGATCTGACAGTAATTAAATACTTAGGGATATTACAGAGAATGAATGGACATTGAAAAAAAGGAGGATTCTATCTGGGCACTAAACATCTAAAGGATGTTGGAAAAGCTACTCACTGCAAACTTTGAATACATGCAGAACTGCTAAAATGACAAAAGGGATATATATGATGGTAAGATAGCCCTGTTACATTCATACTTACCACTTTACTACTGGATCCCTCCTAATATGAACAATGTGAACACAATCACAAGAAAAACATTGAGTGAACATATACTTCAACATAAACAGAATATATCAAAACCTGTTTGAAAGCCCGGCACTCACTATTACAACTGTGATCTGATTTGTTGCTGAAAAATTGCAGACCAAATCTCAGAAATTTGACATGTCAAATCTTCCCAAGATTCTTCTGCAATATTGATAATGTGAGCCATTCAGATTTGTCATAGACAATGATGTCACAACCAATTTGCTGTGCTGCAGCATCGCAGACAACATACAAAGAGGAGGTAGCATGGATATACAGCATTACCGTGTTTACACATTGACTCGGCTCGGGGGTTGAACACGAGAGCCATGCTCAACCCGGCAATTTCATGTTTTGTGAACGCGATCAGAGTGATCCGCGAGCCGTGTCGAACACTGCTTTATCGATCCTACAAAATGGAAGGTTTCAACCCGCGACCCGAGTCAGACTCGGCAATTTTTTTGTGTGTAAACAGAAAGCCGTTTCGAACTCTCTTGACCTAGGTCACTGCGCGCGCTTTCACTTTTGGAATTGTTGTTGTTCGCATCGCAAGAGTCCCAAGCTTTCCTGCGTTTAATTTGCGACGTCATAATTCTTCTTCCGTTCGAGATCCCTGGGCCGTGTTGAACTCGCCTTTTTATATGTACGTATGAACGCGATTTCTGATCCCTTCTTCGCAGTGTTCAACCCGGCTCTTGGATTCAACACGCGAGCCGAGTCAATGTGTAAACACGGTACAAGTTGCAGCACTGTTGCAATGTGGGCGCTGACCTCCAATGCTATCACACTGAGGTGTGATTGACAACTTGTCGCATTGCATAGTGTGCGCTGGGCTAAAAGCTTTAATAAAGGATTAATAATAAGAATTAAACTTGTGTCATGTATCATTCAACATACCATTACTACAAAAGTGTAGCAGTCACTGAATATGTTTTCAGCCACTTAAAATTTAGATTTGGCATTTTTTCAGCTGCATGTTGCAAGTTTTAATTCGGCATCTAGCACTCTCACTTAGAATTATGATTTTTCTTTAATACTTAAAATAGCCATTTTGAGCACTTACTTTACAGATTTAATAATTGTATATTAGAATGCTACTGAAATAGATTATATTCTGAAATGTTCAGTCCTTTCCATGCTCAAACTGTATGTACATAAACAACACATAAATATGAGGATATTTTATTTTAATTAGGCACCCTAGCTATCTACATTCTGATTTTTTTTAAATGTAAACTTATCAAATTAATAGTTTATAACCTCCATATCATTTTGGGACACATGAATAAAAAATGAATTGGAAAAGTAACATGCATTTTGGGGGGGGTTAACTGAAACTAAAAAAAGCCTTTAAGTCAGGATGAAATAAAAAAAAAATTTAAAGAAATATCTGTTCAACATATAAAAGCTAAATAAAATCATCAGAGTCCATTTCAATGCCACTGTCATGCATCAAAATAATTTTCAATAGAAAATAAGGAAAAAAAATTCACCTTGAGCTCTGAAAGTCAAAGGTCATTCAGTCGATATGAGTATACCGACATCCAATACATACCTGTAGGCCTAAATATGTATGTAGAGGAGTTCATAAAGAAGGTCCACTGGATGTAGTCAAATATACCAACTACAGTTTAAATTAGCTTTAAAGGACAAGTCCACCCCAACAAAAACTTGATTTGAATAAAAAGAGAAAAATTCACAAGCATAACACTGAAAATTTCATCAAATTGGATGTTAAATAAGAAAGTTATGGCATTTTAAAGTTTCGCTTATTTTCAACAAAATAATTATATGAACGAGCCAGTTACATCCAAATGAGAGATTTGATGACATCACTCACTCACTATTTCTTTTGTATTTTGTTATATGAAATATGAAATATTTTTATTTTCTCGTCATTGTCATGTGAAATGAAGTTTCATTCCTCCCTGAACACGTGGAATTCCATTATTTTAACATTTTGTGCTTCAGGCAAGGAGGTCCTAATCATCAAATTCGTAAAAATTGAAATATTGTATAATTCAAACAATAAAAACAAAAGAAATAGTGAGTGAGTGACATCATCCACTCTCTCATTTGGATGTAACTGGCTCGTTCATATAACTATTTTGTTGAAAATAAGAGAAACTTTGAAATGTCATAACTTTCTTATTTTACATCGGATTTTGATGAAATTTTCAGCATTATGCTTGTCTGATTTTTCTCTATTTTTTCAAATCAACATTTTTCTGAGGTGGACTTGACCTTTACAATCTATCGTCTTTGGTATTCTTATTTTATTCTCCATTTTCAAAATGTGTACATTACAGCCAAATTAAAAAGAGTAGTCATAAAAACAAATATCATTTCAACTTCTGCATCTTAGCAGGCATTAATGTCCATATGTAAACATACATATTTTTCCTGCTTAGCTACTGTATTATTAAAGCATACATGTGTACATCTACATGTATGAAGTAGATGCATACATTCATGTACACAAAAAGAAAAAAATAAGTGGCAACTTTTCAAAGATCCGTAGTCTTTGTACCCATTAAAACATGTTTGAATTTCATAATGGCATATTATATTAATAAAAAAATGGGAATGTCCTTTATCAACCCAAATGTAGGCCTAACCTTTTTCCAAATTCAAAATGTCAAAATATCATTGTATCTTTGTCCCAAATATACACTATCACTAGTGTCACTGCCTTTCAATGTGCTTTTTAACCGAGATACATATTTATACATGTAGCTCTTACGATTTGTTTGGCGGTCACAATGAATGAACCTTGACCCGTACCGAGAGAAAAAAAATTATTTGCTGGTAGGGAAAAGAGAAAAAGACTTGTCAATAAAAAAAAGGGAGGCACACCCCATGGTTACATTACGGATTAAAAGAGCTTTATCTATTTTGTGTCATATATTCCTGCTTTCACTCAATCAAAGTAAATACTTACTTTTCAAGAGGACCTTCTCTTTTTGTAGAAGAAACTATACCATAGATTATTCTTGAATAAAATCTTTTATAGCGTTTGATATGAAGATACAGAGAGTTTTAAATCAAGAATAGAGGAATGTTAATTTGAAATCATATTAAACCTGCTGTTTGACTGATTGAATTAGATTACATGATGAATTAATTACAAATTTTAAAGAATGAACTCAAGACCCCCAAAATTAAGATAAACTTGGTTTTTTTGCAATGTCTATTTGGGAGGGCTAAATATCTTTCTTATCTAATTCGATTTTTATACCAAAAATATCTAATATCTAAATTATTTGAGACAAGAGACATTTGAGTTTAGTTTGAGTGTAGTTTATATAAAACAATTTTTATTGACACCTCTTAGGATACTTTGTGAAAATGGTTAAAATTTCTTGTCTGGTCCATCACTCAACACAAAAGATCTTGTTTTCCTTTATAAATCAAGAGCTTTGATCCTTGAAGCTATTATGTGCGTTAAAAAGTCAACAGAATAAAAAGGATGGATTGATAAATTTGAACTTCCTGATCAAGTTTCATCTAACTGCCAGCTCTTCAATGTACAAGCATGTAATATTTTTCTTATCTCGTGCCCAAATATTCTCACCCTTTCTCCCATGACGCAATCAATATATAAAAATACAATCTACCAAAAATTAAAACAACATTTTATTCCACTTTGAATTCAAGATGCATATTACTGATAATACCCGCCAGTACTCATCTCCTTGTAAAGTGAGAAAACCATATATATCATATTTGTGTTATTGATTCGAGAGGAAGTCAAGGCAAGCCCTGTTCAACTGGGTCGTTCCCATTGCCTGATCCAAGATCACAGCTGGAATGTAAAATCCTGTCTGAAGGTTTGGTGGGTTCGATAAATAATTACATTTGACATCATACAAATATGTAGTGACTATTTTTCCTATGATTAATTTTTCACAAACATGTAAATTTCGCCATTATTCAGATACATCTATGGCACCCTCTCCCCATACACTTTAAGTTTATTATTTTCTTGATGAAAGCAAATTTTCATATCTTCATGTTCATCCAGAAGTTATAGGAAAATAACATCTTGAAGTTTTGTCCCATGCCAAATTTCCAAAAGAGGAAAATGAAATATACTTTTAAAATGTCAGGGCCTGGCTTTTGTTTTTAATTTGTGCATCTAAATTGAAAGTTTTCAACCATAAACTTCACATGTTTAACATTGTTTTCTCTTTCATTAATGTGAAAATTACTTCAAATTTAGAATATTAATAATCTTTGGATTCACTAAACCTTGATAACACCATTGCTAATAAGGTTAAAAACAGAACTTCTAGTAACTCAACAAATTTTGTGCAAATTTTGCAATTTACATGTCCTGTAACAACAAACACACATAGTGCACAACAGCTTGTGATACACATGTTTGTATCAGTTATTTCTCATCCAGCAAAGGAAACGCGCCCTTGCATGCTTTTAAATGAAATTGATTTCTCTTGCCTTTCATAACAGTCTGGCATTGCATCTAATCAGATTAAACTATGTTTACTATACTTGTTGAACATGTTGATTAACATTGTTTCTTAAAAGAATCTTGTCATATTGATTGCAACAGAGAGCAACAGTTGAAAGTATAATCTAATTATTATGAAACCTCATATTGGCCCAACATACAGTGTACAATTGTTTCTGGTACTCTTTGTATTTATAAGTTTGCTTTTTATGCCTGTATTTATCATGAAGAGAAAAAAAAGTCAGTTTCATTTATTTTCTTTCAGAAGCAAACATTGCTGAAAAGTATGTATGCATTGATTCTAGGTGTAAACGAATGCTTAAATCAAAGAAGATTTTGAATTGACAATTTTTAATTCTAATGTCATGATGTAAACTAGGTGATGAGGTTTTTTTTTGATATAAATCAAAATTACTACTTCATTCAATTTGAAGGAAGTGTATCGGGGGAGGTATTAAAGTATTTCATTAGTTTAACTAGGTTTATGGGTTTCCACTGTTTTTACATGTTGGAACATTATCTACACTTCTATTGCCTTTTATGTGAAGTCTATCATTAACTAAACATTTTTTTTCTTAAAGCAGAAGAGCAAACATGAATTCTAATGGATAATCTGATAATAATATTAGTTTTTTCTGAGCATGGCAGAGCTTACCATGTAACATTAGGAATTGTTGAAATTTCAAATAATGAAAACAATCTTCTTTTTATTTCAAAAGACAAAATAAATCTGCATTTCTCAATGTTACATGTGTGCAATTACTGTGTTACAATTGTTTACTATTAAGAATGGATGTACATGTATGTTGTTTTGTTTTTTACTTTTCTTTTGTTTTACATACTTTATGTGTGTATGATTTCGTCAAACATGTAGTACTGCACAATAATCTGTGTACAGTGGCATAAGTCATACACATGTCTGTACACATACATGTATAATGTGCATGATTTCACACATAAAATTTTGCAAAAGGACATTACATGTAGGGGAGACCGGGGTTAGTCGGAACATGAGGTAAGTTGAAACATTGTAATTTTCTTTAAAGCCTCTAAAATAAATTTAAGCAATACTGCCCTCAATTCATTGATATTAATAATACAACAGTGTCGAATTATTATTGCAATAAATTGAGGCAGTATAGCATAGATTTATTTTACAGGCGTTAAAGAAAATTACAATGTTTCAACTTATCCCACGTTCCAACTAACCCTGGTCTCCCCTACAATTATGTTTGTGATGTCACAACGTCAGCAAATGAAATTAATGAATAATGGGAGGAGCAAATTTGATATTTCATGAGAGTTATCAAAGGTGAAAACAAAGTGAAGTGCCAACTTGAACATTACACTTCACTATTAAACAACACAATAAACTGGATTATAAATTGAACCTGGCCCTGGGGGGTGAAGTCTTCCCCCACTCCCATCCCTGGACTGCACCATATCACACTGTAAAAACTGCGTTGTTAAAACTGACACCAATTGGTGTTAATAGAGGACCACACCTTGGGGTGTTAAAATTACACCCTAGAGATTAAACATAACACCAAAGAGTGTAAATGTAACAACAAAAGGTGTTGTAATAACACCTATAGGTGTAAAATTAACACCACCATTTAACACTGGTGTAAAATAACTGGTGTTGTCCTCTATGTACACTGGTTAACACCACAGTTTTTGCTGTGTAGGTTTATCTGTAATTAAGAGGGCATTTGAAAATGGAATACAAACCTTATTCTGAATCTTCCAATATAAAAAGTGTCCATGAGGATCAACCTTCAGAGTCACTGGAGTAGCTGATGAAGAATCCTACAAAGAAAAGAACAAAACACATAGGTCAGACCATTTTGTTTTAAAGGTGATATGCAAGTTTTGGTAATGATCTCAAAATGACTTTTTACAGAATCCAATATAATGACCACCCAAGTGTCTGTTCATATGAATAAAAAGTATGTGCCGAAGGATTCTGGAAGAAATTGTGTAATTGCTGAGAAATAAGCAAAATAAGCGCAGATTCTGGCACTTCTGTTGGGTCTTTATTCCAACAATATAATATACACTGTCCCATGTGTGCCTATCTGTGTTGGTGGTCATTAGATTTAATGATTTCACAAATTTCAGTTTATGGACTGTACCAGATCTAGATCGACTGATGATATACATGTAGTAATACTTAACCTTGGTTTTACAGACTTTCTCACAAAATCAGTGTTTTACTGCAACTACTGTAATTTAGCTTTAATAGGGCAAGGAGCACAGGTCTTTCTTTTTTTTCACATTTCTGGGAATTTTTTTTCAATACAAAAAATATCCAGGTCAATGTGAAGGGCTTTGTGGTCTTTTAAGCCCTTACAGACATTCAAATTTAACTGAATCAGAGTTCAACTTGTATAGGCCTAGAACAGGATACAGCTTATTGCATACAACCCTTTAGGGAATATCTATACAGGTCAACATTGTAGAATACTTTGTGATCCTCCTGGGAAAAACTTTAACTTTATTTGTTAATCAATGAACAAATTAACCTGTCACAGTACAATGATTTTGAGTGAATGAGGCAGGCCTGATACAACTACATGTACATGTACATGGAGACACAATTTAGGCTTACAATGTAAGATCGACCATGTATGAAAAACACAATAGAAAATTGTGCATTCATATTTGGATGAGTAACAGTGTATGAGACAAAAATCCATGTACAGTGTAGATCCATTTTCATCACACCTTTTTAAATAAAAGATTTATATTTAATGTTTTATGAATTTCTCTCACCACATAACTTGACATAACACATTATGCTAAAACAGGAGTGTCTAGAATACATGTAGCCTTTCAACTAGGCCTCAATACATTCTTCAATTAGTGGCAAATAACATGTGGAACATGTTTTATATGAAAATGTCATAAATAGGGCCAACATGGTAAAAATAACACTGAACACTAAAACAGTAGAAGACATGCTACTGATTAACTGATAGTTTAAATAGCCATTAAACTGCACTATATGCCTACACATTACAGTCGTATGAGAATGCATTAAATAAATCGGAGAGAGGGTTTAGACTCCAAATTATGACGTTAATAAGCATAATTCACACATGTACATGTACAAGCAAACGCTTTAAGCTTTGACACTGTAACACACAGCGTCACAAAGACCAGAGTGGACAGCCATACTATCGTCATGGTAACACAATACGAGAGGCAGGATGTGAATGTGTAGTGAGAGGTAGAGATAGCACTCTTGTTTCACCTTGTAAGGCATTGATAGAATACATTCACTGCTATTACAGTGTGGTACTGGTATCCTCCTCATTACAAAATTGCACACACATATTCATATTTCTTGCAGTATCGTGATAACGATCTGGTGAGACTGCCCAGAAGCATAACAAATATTCCTATACATGTACACGCATTAGTGTCGCTTGCTGTTAGGGCACTAAGTGTAATCATACAAATGATTTGCCGACCTGTCATCAAATGAATAATCTGCTCACGAAGTACAATAATATTACATGACAGCATTCTATGAATATTTACCAAAAGAAATATTTTCCTTCCAGTTTTTGCCACTGTAAAACTAAGTGTTCTCTAATTAGAGCCCCTAACAAATTAATAACTTGTTGCTCATCAAATTTTTTTCACAACATTCATTGTAGATACATGTTCACTGCCGTCTGTTCAATACATCTTGGTCAAATGTATCAAATAACCATGTTCAAGTTGCTAAAATGACTTTGATAGGATGTAAAGTAATCTCTTCTCTGAATACCTCAAAGTAAAGGCCTGGTCACACCGCCCGAGCGTTGTTGAAGCGGTCGTGGAGCGGAGAGAAAAAAATCATCACCGCTTGCTACCATTCACCATTTTGTATTTTGATTGTTTTCGATTTTTTTTCCCCCCCCCAATTTGTGAGCGAAATTCGACTCTCTTTCCCTTCTGCTCAACGACCGACCGCTCCAACAACGCTCGGGCGGTGTGACCAGGCCTTAAAGTTGTGATAACAATAATGAATCATCATATGACCTTCAAAGAAAACCTGAAGACAAGCGTTTTTTGACAGACAAGGGAGAATATATACATGTAGGCCTACCGGTGCATTTGTAAAGTTTGAACCTGAAATAAACATTCTTTTTTCTATTCTTTCTTTTATTTGCTCTGAAGCATCTGTAGTATTAAAAATGTAAATTAGGTAGTGTGCCGTACATTGTTATTGTCATAGTTATTCTTATCATTATTTATATTATTATTATTTAATATTTGTACATTATTATTATCATTATCATTATTATCATTATTATTATCATTATCATTATTATCAATACTGAATTATTATCATTATCATTCTTATAATCATAATGTACTTGTACAGTAAATCATATATCATCCCGGGGGGTCGTCACCTCAGTGAGAGGTTGTCTTGTCAATTTGAAAAGAATAATTCTAAATCTGGTTAGGGATAACAATTAAACAAGTGGAATGCCTCTGGCCGTCTCACCTGCATCACGCGGTTCAATATAGCAGCAGTGCTGACTTTGAATACTACTCTAACTCGCACAAGATGTTCAGTGATACATGGTTACTCTTACATGTACATGTATGTCCACTTTTTATGAACTAGACCAATAAACTTACAGAGATATGATGGTTATTCAACAAAAAAACCCAATATGGCCAAAGTTCACTGACCTTACATGACCTTTGACCTTGATCATGTGACCTGAAACTCACACAGGATGTTCAGTGATACTTGATTACTCTTATGTACAAGTTTCATGAATCAGATCCATAAACTTTCAAAGTTATGATGGTAATTCAACAGATACATCCAATTTGGAGAAAGTTCATTGACCTTTGACCTTGGTCATGTGACCTGAAACGCGCACAGTATGTTCAGTGATACTTGATTACTCTAATGTCCAAGTTTAATGAACTAGACCAATAAACTTTCAAAGTTATGATGGTAATTCAACAGACACCCCCGATTCGGCCAAAGTTCATTGACCCTAAATGACCTTTGACCTTAATCACTAGACCTGAAACTTGCACAAAATGTTCAGTGATGCTTGATTACTATTATGTCCAAGTTTCATGAATCAGATCCATAAACTTTCAAAGTTATGATGGGAATTCAACAGATATCCCCAATTCGGCCAAAGTTCATTGACCCTAAATGACCTTTGACCTTGGTCATGTGACGTGAAACTCATGCAGGATGTTCAGTGATACTTGATTAACCTTATGTCCAAGTTTCATGAACTAGGTCCATATATTTTCTAAGTTATGATGACATTTCAAAAACTTAACCTCAGGTTAAGATTTCGATGTTGATTCCTCCAACATGGTCTAAGTTCATTGACCCTAAATGACCTTTGACCTTGGTCATGTGACATGAAACTCTAGTAGGATGTTCAGTAATACTTGATAAACCTTATGGCCAAGTTTTATTAACTAGGTCCATATACTTTCTAAGTTATGACGTCATTTCAAAAACTTAACCTCAGGTTAAGATTTGATGTTGACGCCGCCGCCGTCGGAAAAGCGGCGCCTATAGTCTCACTCTGCTTCGCAGGTGAGACAAAAATCAAAATTGCAGAAAAGGGGCACAAATTTTCAGAAGAATTCAGAAAAATCTTTCAGTGATTTGGATTATAATGACAAGTCAAGAGGATTCCAAAAATAAATCACCAAGTTTTCAATGTGTTTTTCCATGTGACTTATTTCTTTTATTACAGACTGTACTTGTTGGTCCCTAGGCTTGCTTCTCTATTAAAACAATAATGAGGTACATGAATTAAGCTAAATTTGTACATGTACTTTGCATACTTTTTATGATTTGGATTCTTGACTTTGTTCATACAGGTACAGGTGTGTATTGTTCACTGTGCATGAATATACATGTAGCATTTCAAATTTAAAATAAAATATCATACACATGTATTGTGCCAAGAATACAGTGTGCAAATAAGACATTATAATTTGTAACATATCAGGTGAATTCATCAGAATTGAAAAAAAAAAAAATCAAGAATATATTGTTAATACAAGAGAAATATAGTTCATGTATGTAATTCTCGATACAGATCAATTTTTGAAGTATCAATATCATTAAATTAAACATACATTTTTTACCTTAAATTAAAAAAAAATCATACTGTCAACATTTTTAAAATGAGCTCCTGCTGTAGAATTCATAATGTGCAGCAATGAAAAACTGAAAATATGATTTATATTGGTTTTGGGCCATTGCAATTTGATGAGATTGGTTGTTTGTACTTCATTTCTATAATTTAGGACA
Source organism: Lytechinus variegatus (assembly GCF_018143015.1). Classification (NCBI taxonomy): domain Eukaryota; kingdom Metazoa; phylum Echinodermata; class Echinoidea; order Temnopleuroida; family Toxopneustidae; genus Lytechinus; species Lytechinus variegatus. The sequence goes on from NC_054746.1 coordinate 44,615,770, forward strand.
TCAATTTGTCGGGCTATCTCATCTCAGTTTAAGAGTCCAACACAAATCAGCCAAAGGTAAAGGAACTTTATTGCTGACAAAATATCCCAGTTTGGCTGGTCTTCAATCTTTGGGAATTTCACTGTCATATTTCAATTTTATTGTACAATGTTTTTCATTATGCATGCGTCCTGATACATGACAAGCAGTTTTGTTTTATACAATACGGATTGATATTTGATAAATAAAGTTCATTGAACATTATAAAACAAAATTATTTTAATTTATTACAAAATTCATGCAGTGTACATGTGTTGGGTACATGTAGACAATTATATCTCGGTCACATTTGCTCTACGGCGAGTCGAAAACAGCCGTTTTAAATATTTATTTTTATGCAAACCACCTATATGTACATGTAGCTCGTACATCAATGTTAAAACGGCTGTTTTCAACTCGCTGTACGGCCGCCTTAGAGCAAATGTGACCAAGGTATTAGGTTGAAGTTCTTTTTCTCACACTGAATGAACTGTAAACACAAGCTAAAATATTAGGAGTGTAATGATATGAAAGTGTTCAGTGGTTTACAAAAAAGAGAATAAGTGGGGATATGACATCATCAGCTCACTCAATGTATATTCACGAAGACATTCATAGAACTATTTTGTATTTCACTGAAAATGCAAATCTATAAAATGTCACCAAAAATTAGTTATTCCTCATCTGATTCCGAAAATTTTCAGTGAAGTTTGTCTGATTTTACTTTATCTGTAAAATTCATATACAAACACATACATGTACAGCCTCCGTTACCCCTTTAATTCCAACAGATTGGAATTGAGTGATCCTTCAGTATTACTATTACTTTATGATCAGCCAACAGGATTCCTCATTCATAAATCTGCATTACACGTAAATGACTCAAAATAAGCACAGCATCTTTGTTAAAACAAAATGTTTGAGCCAAGGGTCCTAGCAATACTGTAGACTTGGGTTCTAAAGGTTGGTTTACTATTAAAGGCCACCACACACTTACAACTGTTCGCGATCCGATTTTGGAAAAAAATCGCATTTTGCTCATTTTCTGAAAATGTGAATGGAAAATCTCATTATATTTGAGGTTAAAATTAATTGAAAGAATACAATATAACCATTTCGAAAGATTGCAAGCCTTTATTTTGGAGTAAAGGCCAAATTAGTTTTAAATCGTAGCCAATCGTACGACTGCTATGATGTCAAATGTTACAACTACATGTAGATATCAAATTTGCTTTTATTCTATTAAGGATGATAGCATAGTCACAGATTTGAACATATGTAGGTATTTGTATGATGATTTCAAACATTACACAGTACGATATTCCAAGTCTCAATATTAGCATCAAATTCTATACGTTTTATTCCAAAATTGAGTCGCAGACCAATCGTAAGGTGTGCCGTCACCTTACATTCTGGTCTTGAGATCAGATGATGGAGCTGATTTTGAATGCTGAATCCATGAACCTACCAAAAGATATCAAAATCACCCGACTGATCAGAAATGAACTCTCTCTTGTTGTGAGCCATATGCACTGACTGTAGTCTGTACACATGGGACTACAATACATGTACATCACGTGTATCTGTTCTGCCCAAACATTTCAAGTGAATTTTGTTTACCGGTATTGTTTTTGTCATTACTCAATGTGAGGTCATCTGAATAGTAACCCTTGTGCAATGGTAAAAATGTTTTACATTCAGCCTCCCATATGCTTGCATACTGTAGGCATGTAGCTACAACAAACTAAGTAGGCAATGTACGATAGAATGAGTACATATTTTTTCTTGTAGAAATACGGTAGTAACAGTCTTAATCTCGTCCAAAGTTTTAAATCTAGTTAATTGCCCGTTGTTCGGTGGTGGCCGGATTTACCTCTAAGTCTTGGCAATCCCCTTGCTTGGTTGATTTTCCCTATTTATTCACCATAACTTGTTTTTGGCGCATTTTAGGGTTTTAAGGCATTAATGTGTATGGAATATGAAGTTTGTACATGCACCATCTCAAAAGTAATGAACACATTATGATCTTGGATGTGGAAATGTTAAAACATATTTGTAAGAGCAGACAGAGATTGTAATAGTTTAGACAACTACCCTGGTACATGTACATGTACAATGTCTACAAATATTTGAATGCATCAACCAGCTTTTCATCTCAATGAGCCAGATAGAACAACGACATGGAGGAGAGTTTCTCAAACAAGGATCGACTCTCAGAACGGAAATGAATCCTCACTGGTTTCCTTGCTCATCTTTAATCAGTATAGGAAATGAGATAGCTAGATTAGCACAGCACCAAATCTATGGAATGATCAAGGATTTATTGAGTTTTCCTTTGCTTATAAATCTACATGTACATGCATTCCAGTAGATATAAGTTACATAGTATGTATAGAGAAAAGACAATGTACGGTTCATACTTTGATCTTGTACTTATACCATGATCACATTTGGTCTACGGCGGCCGTACGGCGAGTCGAAAACAGCCGTTTGAACATTTTTTGTACCAACTACACATAGGGATTTGGATGAAAATTAAAAAGCGGTTTGAACATTTTTTGTACCAACTACACATAGGGATTTGGATGAAAATTAAAAGGCCGTTTGAACATTTTTTTGTACCAACTACACATAGGGATTTGGATGAAAATTAATAAAAAGGCTGTTTTCGACTCGCCGTACGGTCGCCGTAGAGCAAATGTGACCATGGTATTAAGAACACCAGAGAGGACTCAAGTGGAACATTCACGATGTTCATTAACTTTCAAAGGTCAACACATGTATTTACCTTTTATACAAATTTTAAGATCATAATCATAAGTCTTCTGAAAACCTAATTTCTTGTAATTTTTAATAATGAAAATAATAATGAATATGATGATAACAATGATGTAATAATAATAATACTAGTAATAATAATACTAGTTATAAAAATAATAATACTAGTAATAATGATAATTACTAAAAAACTAAAATAATAACAATTATCAAATTAACAAAATCTAATAGGGGCTTAATTACTATAACAAGTGGAATGCCTCTGGCAGTCTCGCCTGCATTACGGGATTTTGACACATGTAGCAGTAGTGCTGACTTTGAAAACAGCTATTGAATAATTATTCACAAAAGAAAACACTCATGACAAAAAATACTATGTCCATTGACCCAAATTGATCTTTGACCATGATCATGTGACCTAAGACATGTGCAAAACATACTTAATTACCCTTACATGTATGTCTTTGTTTCATGAACTACATAGATCCATAAACTTTCAAAGTTATGATGCCAATTCAAAACATTCATGTACCCTCAACATGGCCAAAGTTCATTGACTTTAAATGACCTTTGATCTTGGTCATGTGACCTGAAATGTGCACAGGATATTCAGGGATACATGATTACTCTTATGTCCAAGTTTCATGAACTAGATCCATATATTTTCTTATACCCTTTTCATAAACCTATCCTCCAATTAGCCGCCTAAGAGTAATGCGGATAATTCAATAAAAATTGCGTTCATAAACTCCGAAAATAAGCCACATTATTTTTACGAGCGCCCGTCCTGAAAAAGGCGGATAATCGCCATGACAACTGGACACGCCCCCTCCGATGCGGTTGTGTTGGAAAAGGGTGACCTTGTGACCGCACCATGGCAATTATCCGCATTATTTGGAAATGCGTTCATAAACTCAAAATCTTATCCCGATGCTGCTATTATGCGGATAATAGCAGCATCAGAGTAATGCGGATAACTCTTGTCCTCCTCCAATTTTACGACCAAATTATGCTGCTATTATACCCCTTTCATAAACCCCATTAAAATGAATTAGGCGGCTAATAGCAGCATAATTTGGTCGTAAAATTGGAGGAGGACAAGAGTTATCCGCATTACTCTGATGCTGCTATTATCCGCATAATAGCAGCATCGGGACAAGATTTTGAGTTTATGAACGCATTTCCAAATTATGCGGATAATTGCCATGGTGCGGTCACAAGGTCACCCTTTTCCAACACAACCGCATCGGAGGGGGCGTGTCCAGTTGTCATGGCGATTATCCCCCTTTTTCAGGACGGGCGCTCGTAAAAATAATGCGGCTTATTTTCGGAGTTTATGAACGCAATTTTTATTGAATTAGCCGCATTACTCTTAGGCGGCTAATTGGAGGATAGGTTTATGAAAAGGGTATTAGCCACCTAATTCATTTTAATTGGGTTTATGAAAGGGGTATAAGTTATTCTGTCATTTCAAAAACTTAACCTTAGGTTAAGATTTCGATGTTGATTCCCCCAACATGGTCTTCATTGACCCTAAATGACATTTGACCTTAATCATGTGACCTGAAACTCAGGTAGAATGTTCAGTAATACTTGATTAACCTTATGGTCAAGTATCATGAACGAGGTCCATATACTTTCTAAGTTATTCAGTCATTTCAAAAACTTAACCTTATGTTAAGATATGGTGTTGATGCCTCCGCCGCCGCCTTCGGAAAAGCGGTGCCTACAGTCTCACTCTGCTATGCAGGTGAGACAAAAGATTATGAGTGTCTAAAGGAATGTCCTAGAAACCATCCCTGCAGCTAAAAAATGACCAATACTAATAATGTAATAGAATTCATGCAACCAAAAGACTGAACCTTTTGCTACAGCTGTCATTTCAAACAGCCAGCAAAATAAGTGGCAGCTCTTCATATCTACACGCACAATTACATTAAAGTGTAATAGAACTTTCTAAAATTGTACAAATGGTGTCATAACCCCTGACAACACAACCTAAACAATTAGAAATATTTTTATGCAATTCAGTTTGAGAAATGATTTTTTTTTAAACATCAAGGTCAATTTTTTCTCTCTCTGCTTCATACCTGTTCTGCACGTACGTATGTACACACAAATATATATAGTGTACATGTACACTGTAGGCTACAATAAAAAGTCTAAATTTCAATACATGTACATTTTGTACACTGTATAAATCATGTTATGACAATCATTGAACATGCCAGGTTCACACTGTTATTGTCAACATGATGTTGATTTTCAACTTTGAAAAATCACCTTTTAGTGGGAATAAAATGTCAGGTAAAGCAGAATTTTACAGCCTGACATGACTGACAATGTCCTATTGACATTTATACATGTAGTTCTGCATGGGCACCTCTACATCAATACATTGGTATCTGGTGCATACAATCACTGACTGTAACCAAGAGAATTAGTTCAAGTACTGGATCTAAGCAGGAAACTAGGTGCAAAATGATCTGAAGAGCAAGAACTAATCGCTCACCTTATTAATAAAAGCACTTCACACAAATTCATTCACCTTCATGTCAAGCGAACTGGGCGAACTTGTAATCCAACTTGATTTCAAAACCAAAATACTCTTTTTATTTGAACCAAAAATCTATATCCGAGGTGAAATTAAGACAGGGACAACTGTCAAAGTGTGTCTCTTTGTCAATGACAAAGCACCAACACTTCTTGTCATGTTTGATAAATGGATAGTGTATCAATTTTTTTCCCTCTCTCTCTCTCTCTTTCTCAACATAACCCATTCCCAAAATACAATATTCAATTTTGTAGCAATGTAGGCCTACATGTACTTTTTACATTGTCAATCTGACATGCACAATGTAATTTGCAATGGAAGGATATCTGCTGTACAAAGCTGATGATAAATCCAATGTCAAAATTTTTTTACAGAAATGATTTCCATCAACATAATGAATTGACAGTGGAATGTACATGTACATGTATGATAATGATGGCGTAATGCACTTCAACAACTTAGCCTTCCCCCACTTGATGAACTTGTATTAAGGAATCCCATTAACTACCATCTATGGAAGCGAATGGTTCAGTCGGCAATGATTCAGGTGTCTGAGGCCAGACAGCATAACGTCTTCACCAACAAGACATCCTTGTCCTTATGGACTAGTACCCCTAAACCAAAGGCGAAGGATCTATACCCTGGGCACGTTTCCAACCCAAGTCTGCGGTCAGCCATCACCATCCATGCTCAGATCTCTTGCCAAGTCTATCCATGGACCTATCACATTTATGGACATTCAACGAATCCCCTCCTTTGGGCCAAAGACCATCACCGCTAATCGCGTAGCCAGGATTTCATTTTGGAGGGGGCGGTAAATGCACGCGAAGCGTGCCAACACTTACAGAGCGCGCGAAGCGCGCTCCCTAGGGGGTGGGTGCAGGGAGGGGGAGTTTCCCCCTCCCGCGCGAAGCTTTTAGTGTTTCATAAATTAAAATGAAAAGGAGTCGTTTCTCTTGTCTCTAGTACCTCCAATTCGGTTGACTATATTGCGATTTTGAACCTTGTTTTCAAAAGTGATTGTGAACGCACAAAAGAGGTATACAATGGAGGAAATTAAAATGATAATAACTCCGCGCGAAGCGCGGAAGCTAAAGTGTTTTATCAATTTTTCTTGCCATAAAAAGGGTCCCGAGAAAAGGGTATTCTCAAAGATATATTGAAACTTTCTTTGGAAAGATCAGATTTGATTACAAACAATTTAGCATCAGTGCATATTTTTAACTCGCAAAACAGAGGAGAAGATTGGTAGAGGAAGATATTCCTCCCCGCGCAGAGCAATGAAACTCTGAAATTTCAAAGGGCGGACGTTTCATCAAATGTAGATATCTCTAATACCCAATCGTCTCTAATTCAATTGATTTTCTAAGATTATTGAACTTCATTACAAAGAAAATAGTGCGCATAAAGTTGAAACTTCTGTGATTTATTGAAACTATCTATCTATATAATAAAGGATGATTATTTTTTTACTTATCCTGAAGCGCTTCATTTTGAATATAAAGAAACTTAAGTGTCATTCAAAATATCAAACTGAGGGCGCAGGACAGGAGATGAATGTATACAGGGAAATGACATGAAGTTCAATACAATTTGATAAAAAAATATTGTACTTTTTTATTTAATACGACACGAATTCCATACCTTCCTCTTTTAAAATTAGGAACCTGTTTGCCCCCAAATTATGGTTGTTTATAGTAATGACCTGAAAAGTGGGAGAAGCTGACTTTATGGAGGTGACGGCAAAAACTGATATAAAGATTTTACCCGCTTGGAGCCGACCAGACCAGAAGTTGCGCGATCAATTGAAAAAAAATAACTTCATATATTTACTTCGGCCTAACCTTACTCAAATTCATGCCCTAATGTATACAATTTTAACTTTAACTGGCAAGAAGCACATAGCTGAGGTGGAAAAACAGGGTTAGAGAAAAGGTGGGGGAACAATGGAGAACTTCAATATTGTCATTTGACCGCGCGCAGCGCGGAAGCAAAATTCATATATGAATTTAGAGCAAGAAGAGTGAAGGAGTTTCTCTTTTGAGAAAAAAAATAAAGAATAAAAAGAAAAAAAAACACAAAGCTACCTTTCTTCCCTTTCCTCCCTTCCCTTTTCCTTTTCTCCTCTCTTTTTTCCCTTCTTTTTTTTCTTTTTGGGGACGTTTTGGGGGGGGCGACCGCCCCCACCGCCCCCCCCTGGCTACGCGCCTGATCACCGCTAATCCTTTTATAAGCAGAGCGCTGGCAGCAGACGCTCAAGCCAGCCGTAAAACAAGCTATCAATGATGGACAGCGGAAATAAATTTTGCGCTGCTCCTATCCATTGCGATGTTGTTCTTTCACTTTATCAAAAGCAACACATAGCAGTGAACGTTAGCGCTATGAAAATGATTGCAGAAACAAGAAAACAGGCGTGCATAAACATATTTTTGTATAATTAATTTTACATATTGTATAAACGTACATTGCAAATAACCGCACATGAAATGCATTGAAATCACCTTGCAGATCAGTATATTTACGGCAAAGATGCAGTTGAAATTCTACAGAGAAATGTGTGAAAAACCGTTAAAAATGCATCTATTTCGGACAATACTGATGTCGATAGTAGTTACCTAAGGTCAGAAGTTGATTTTCATTTTGGCGGAAAATTCCACAGGATTGATGAAATTTAACAGGATTTTTTTGATGGTCAGACGACAATCGCACATTATAGACAGCCTAAAATCATGTACTGAAAAAACAGATATGAATTGCGCATTGCATTCTAGGTAATGTAGGGACTTTCCCTTTTGGCAATCGGGGCTAAAACATGACCTTCTTTGGTCGAAAGAGGGCCAGTGATCGATCAGTGACGATCAATGGCTGAAAGGAGCTTGTGTAAACAATCGTCCCCGGGCGGTCGTCCTAAAAACCACATAAAGAGAAAGTTAGGGGTTAGACAGCGATTTTGACAGCTGGAAACAGGTGGTGGTCATAAAATGCTCTCGTTGAATGTCCATTCGTAATAGGTCCATGGTCTATCTGACTCAAGTCAGGCTCGCCGAGATTGGCATAGCACCTGATTATTGCTGTCGTCTGTGCATGTCAGCCTGCGAGGATGTGGAACATCTGGTTGCTACCTGTCCAGCCCTAGCACCTGACCGACAGGACCTTATCCAGCGGGTTAAGGCTAATCCCAACACCAAGCAGTTTGGACCATGCTTTGAATCTACCCCTGCTCTTTTTGTAGAGTCGGTCCTTTTTTTACCTCCTGGGCGTATCAGCAACAACACAAAAGCCCAATTACATACTCTTATTCTAGGTCTTGCAACCTCCACACGACTCGTCAAAACTTACTCAGTACTTCATGATTGCAACTTAAAGCCTTCAATGAATTGCGGCCCTTCCAACGGTGCCGTTGATCTCCGACCTTAGCGGAAGAAGAACACAGGAGATGCACAAACTCTTACTCAATACTCATACAGACATTTTGGCTTTATTTTTCTTATATGAAGGCTACATGTACACTGTACTTCATGTACATTTTTGTAAAGCTCATTCCATTTACATACAAGAGACTAATCTCATCTGAGTTACATTTTCAACCTGATTCAAATTTATAAACAATTTAGAATCAGTTCCTTGTAAACTCATACCACTCATCCCTACCTGCCCCCATCAACAGTATTTATGATTGATGATGGCATTGATGATGTGAATAGAGACCTGGGGAGCGTTTCATGAAAGGACTTGTCAGACGTTTTATCCGACAAGTCCCATTTTATCCGACAGTTACTATAGTAACAGTGCATCTCAGCCAATCAGAATCAAGGAAAGATGTCAGATCTGACAACTTGTCAGACAAAAATGTTGATGAAATGGTCCCCTGTTCTTCACATCAGCTTCCACTCAAGCAACCCATGGTCATCCTTACAAGCTTTTTCTGAAAAGGAGTAGGTTGAGTGTGAGGCAAAACACCTTCAGTGTTAGAGTGGTGAGTGGTGAGCGACTGGAATTCTTTGCCTGCTGAAGTAGTCACAGCATCAACAGTCAATCACTTCAAAACAAAACTAGACAAGTTTTGGTCTGCATGGCATTATGTTCATGAATGGGATTAGTACTAGTCACTGCATTGGCACAGCAGAGGACAAATAGCACAGATAGCGATTTATCCAAGCTAGGAAGACAACGTACAGTACAAGATAGACCTGGAAACTTGACTGCAGACACAGCTGTATTTTTCCAGTAGATGCGGTATAAAGGTATTAAAAATACATCCATGTACATGGAATAAGATCATATATCATACAAGTTAGATCTCTTTGTAAGAAGAGACTTCTGATTAAGTGTTAAGTGCTAACTATTACACTGTATAGTTAGACTATAATGATTATTCATGATACTAAAGAACAAACTCAATCAATCAAATTCAATTCAATTTAATTTATTAACAGTAATAAAATAGATCATAGTAGTAGTAGTAGGCCTAGTCAACATAAATTCATCTATTTTTATGTTTTGTATCAATTATTGAAATATGAATGCAGATCCCTTCAACCCTTGTCATTTTAAAAGCATTAACTTTGAAGTCTACATAAATTTTAAAACATCAAGACCAAGAAAACTTTGCGCTTTGTTTTCCATAAGGGCATGTTCTGAATTAGACCAAAAGCTTCGGTCTCTATTTTGTTGGTTGTTCAGCTGAACTCCGTTGGCTTCACTCACTAAATACAGAGACCGAAGTTCTAGCGCGATCTGTACAGGGGACTCAATGGCCATATGTTTATGTACTTAAGATCGGATAAAACGGGGAAGTGAATTTGAGCGACAGCCGAGGTAAGTCACTGTTTTTGTTCCTTTTAACTTCATTTTTCTCCGTTTTTGGGCAATTAATGCCAAGCCCAAGAGGTAATATAAATTTGCATTTTGGTCGCGTTAATTTTCAAAATTTTTATTCATTAAAGACAAAAATTGAAGAGCCCCGACGGGGGGATTTTGCATTGCAAGTCCCCTAATGGTGGCTGCACGATAGCGAGCCGTCTGTGTACGAGGAGAAATTTTTTATAAAATGTTTAAAAAACTCCTCGAAACAGACGGCTGCCAGCTGTCTAGTTCTGAATCTGAGATTTGCAACAAGAAAGTAAACCCCTCAATATACACACAAATGAAAACAAATGAAAGCAACTAAAAAGATGACAAACTACAAGACACCTAGACTAGAGCTCACCTCATCCCATTTGAGGAATTTGTTGCCTTCCACGAGTTCATCAGGAACAACAATCTCTTCTAACTTTAGCCGAACCTTTGATGTGTCAGCCCCGGCCATTGTGTTTCAAATCTTGTCTAATTCATCAGCGTGAACTTCAAACAATAATGTTGTTATTTTAACTCTACAGACAGAGAGTATTTGGTGACACTCAACATCGACAGTTTGGATCACTGGCGTCAGATTGAACAAGGCAACCGCATACGGAATTTGTTAGCTGTCACAACTCCAGCGAAACTATACTTCAGTGTCCGAACATGTATGAAATTCCAATGGGCTAGCCCTGCGGTACAGGTACTTCCGTGTTCCGCTCACAGTCAACCAAGTCTTGCTCACTTGTTGAACCTTAAAATTCAATCTGAAATATTCCCGAATCTGAATTCCGCCTAGAAAATTTTGATGGAGATTGAAATAAGTAGAGTGATAATTTAAAAAAAATATTAGATTCAAGGTGTTTCAGCAAGAAGCAAGATTTTAAAAGGATTCGGCGCAACTCGGGCTCACCGGCTACCGAGGACCAACGATATCGCTCATCCGAATCATCTCGATCTCGCGCGAGATCGTCAACAATGGGCGTGGCCTCGAAAATGATGTCAATAAAGCTACTGGTAGGGATGAAAAATCCCAGGATAAAAACACCTCCACCCACTTTCTCTGGAAAGTATTTACTCAAACACCTTCCCCTTAGACAGAAACGTTTTCTCCATTGCTTTGTTTTCCTTACTTCTCATTTCATTATATATTTCTCTCTTTATTAGTATACTTGCCGAGCTCCTTTTCCCATGGGCGTTTTCCTTCTTTCCTTCATTAATTCTTTCTTTGTCATTTCTTCCTTTTATTTCTTCTTTTTTTATTTTTCCCTATATTTCTTTCTTTCATTCTTTCTTTTATTTTTTTAGGTCTCTTATCTTTCTCTCATCTTCCTCGTCTTTCCCATTTCCGATCGATCAATAAGTTTGACCCCTGCCCTCCCTATTTCCGACTGATTTTTTTTTAAATGTGATTTTGAAAGACTGGTCAATGGTCAATAACGGAGTCAAACGTCATTAGGGTATTTTTTTCGAAGACTAGCCAAACGTGTTTAGGGTATGTTTTCTCAAAGATTTTTCCCCCTCGTTCAAGTGAAAAGTGTTCGGGCGCGAGACAAAACTTGTTTAGAAGTCACATTCTGGCGACAACTTGTTTAGTAGGGGCCAAAATGTGTAAATGAAGCCCGCGAATTTTTATGGCATAATGATAATATACATACATAGGCAGATCCAGGTTCTCGCTCGCATATGATAGTTGGATGCCCATCCTTTCCATGGTTACATGAGTGCTTCGAATGTTCAGCTTATGTTGGAATCACAAATTTTCACGATAACCATTTTTTTAGTCGTCATATTGTGAATTTTCAGCTCGCACTCCGCGCTCACATCATTAGTTACCTATCCCGCTCATGCTTACAAAAACTGCTCAGAATGTTCAATTTTCAAGTTTAAATGCTTGAAATACCCCCAGGATTTAGCTTGCGATTTGCACTCACATTATTGTAAGTGGCCTTTTGAAATTGATCTTCCTTAGCTTGTTTATAACAACAAAGCTAAGATGTTAATAAACCCGTGCATGGACTTTAGTAAGAATACTCCCTCAAAAACAACTAAAGGAACATATGTTTGAAAATGATCCGCCCTCCCCCCCCCCCCCATTGGCAAAAGCTGGATCCACCCCTGTGTACATATATCATGAATAACGTATATACAACACTTTAGAAAGAAATAAAGGAGAGTACTAAAACAGAACATTCGTAATAATCGATTTGGACGTTCATAAATAAAATGAATAAAAATAAATAAAACATTAAAAAAAATGAATCATATTATAGGCCTCTCTCTTGGCCTATTTTCAAAGTGATAATCACGTGCGAGGGGAGTCGAAGGAAAATTCAACTTTTGGAGAAAAATAAGTGATTAACTAAAATTAGGCGAGTTTGTTCGGACTATCAATTTTAGCAGGAGATAATTAGTGACTATACTCGATACAGAATAGGGAAATAAAGTGGTCTTCAGAAGTGGCAATTCACGTCACAGATTCTAATAGAATCATTCGGAGATGGCGCTATTTCATTTTACAAAGAAGGTTATTGAGGATTAGGCCCTGTGACTAAAATCAATTATCAGACAAGATGTCACATGTATTTGAAAAATATATAATAAAAAATGAAGAAGAGAAATGATCTGTTGTAATGTCTTCTGTTATTTATTTTTAAGCCATTCCCGGCATAGCAATTAGTAAATACATGTTTAACATCTCTTTGATACCCACAATATTGGCAGCCAGCATAAAGAATGGGTTAATGGCTAAGCACGGATATCTTCTTTTGAATAGACAAAATGGCCAGCAACCAAACAGCTTGTAGACCACTGAGTATTATAAATGAAACCAAATGGAATGAAGATTAATTTGATAAAAGAAACGTATTAACTTCTAAATAGTAATTCTCATGCCAGCTGCTCTTATGTGGTCAAGAATGATTCTCTAAAAAATTGTGCTCTTCAAGATTATTTCTTTTCCTTCCCACTTTTCCATTCCACTATTTCACATTCGTTCCTATTCGGTCTTTCCTTTATTCCTTTGCCCACACCCTCCCCTTACTTTGAACTTCAAGAAGGGATGCATCATTCCTGTCTTAGGATTGGCCAAGCACTATTACGTTGGTAGCAGGCCCCCCCTTTCTTTCTCTCTCTCTCTCTGTCTTCCTTTCTTCTCTGTCTTGTTGATTGCATGACTAATTGTTTATTTTTATCTTGCAAGTATTTTATACTTATTGCGCTTCAATCACAGAACAAAAAATAGATGATTTCCAATATAATAATTCAATCTCTTTCTACCAGCCCCCCCCTTCTCATACCCCTCCCTCCCCTCTTTATATAATTTTTCCTCTCCCTCTTAATATATATCTCTCTACCCTTACTCACTTTGTATACTTGAGATTAAAAAATGGATCTCGTAGTTGGTATTGTATACAAACAGTTATAAAACAACTTTATGGTTCACAAAAGATACCTTTATTCCAACATTGATAATATACATGATAAATTGTTTACATTATATTCATTTTGTTTTATTTTGTTTTTATTTTCTCTGCAGTTTTAACTAACAAGCTTAAGCAAGGGTATACAGTATTTAATTTACATGACATTCTCATTTTGAGTTGCTCAATATATTAAAAACATATATTATACACAGGAAAATAATACATTCATTATCATTCAATCAATAGTGTAATTTACAATTTACAAGAATTATTAACATGTACACATAATGTCTGAATCATCGCATCATTATAAACAATTATAAATTCAAAACTCACAAACCCATATTTTGAAATCCAGTGTATATTAAACCATGATTTAAAATCTGCAGTCTAACAATTGGTAGTCAAAATGTCAAAACTTTGTTCTTTAAATTTTTTTTATTATGGTTGAATAGTCAAGAAAAATAGTGCCCTCTTAATTTCCCTGAAAGCTTGAGGACCCTATAAATGCTCATTATCAAACATCTGCTATTGATGTGTTTTATGTCACAATTGGCTCCCCATAGTTTAGTTTAGTTTTAGATCATGGTTTAAAGGGGAAGTTCACCCTGACAAAAAGTTAATTGTAAAAATAGCAGAAAAAATAATAATAAATATTGCCAAAGGTTTGAGAAAAATTTATCAAATTATTAAAAAGTTATTAGAATTTCAATTATTTGATTTGTGACGTCATATGCGAGCAGCATTCCTACATAGCAAATGGTAAAATCAATGAAATGTCATTTTCTCAGAAAATTGAAAATGGTTTTCACTATACCTTTTGTATATCAATAGACAAATCATTTCACACCAGATCATGAATAGAAAACAAAATTAAGTCATCAGGAACCATAAAAACTTTGAAATTCATGCATTTCATATTACATAACACATGGGGCAGCTGTTCGTTTATGATGTCACAAATCCAAAATTTTGAACTCTAATAACTTTCTTATTCTTTAACATATTTTCCTCAATCCTTCACCAATAATTTTTACTATTTTTTCTGCTATTTTTATAACAAAGTTTTCTTCGGGGTGAACTTCCCCTTTAAGTCAAAACAAGAAATAAAAATAAAGGGTTATAGTAATCAACTGTAGGATTATTGAACATATCTACATGCATTATACATGCTGATGAATAAAGATAAGAATTTTCACCCCTGGCAAATAATTACAATAAGAAAGATTATGTAAAATGATTTGCATCTATCTAAAATTGATTTCGAGTCCCATCTTCAGGATCCATGAAAATTACTTTCAATTAAGAATAATTTTAATACCCATGTTGCCTTTTTCTAATTTGCCGACTTAAAGGATTTTAAACCCCATTTATTGACATTTATATGATATTAAAGAAGTTTTTAAGTGTATGTATAAATATGTATGATAGGTGAAGGACATACTGATCAATTAAAACTATGCCTACTTTATACAAATTGTCCTTGTATGTCATCATATGCTGAAGCCCTGGTTAAGACATTAGTATCAGACAAAAAAATCTAGATGGATTTAAAAAGCAAATATAAGATAGTAGAGGATTATCAAAACTTTTAAGGAAAGCCTGGGGTTAAATGTCAGTGTAAAAGGGGTTTTAATCTCTTTAGAATTGAATGATCGTTCATTCTCAATGTGATCTCCCCCTTTAAACATGAGCCAAAAAGTGTGTTTAGGATTATGCATTTACAATACCCTAGGTAATACTGACATGATAAGACTTAAATTTTAATCAGATATAACAATGCAGTATTCATGTAACATGATATAGGTAACTCTCGCGTACATCCATTGACCATATCTACAAGCAAATTTGATGTCTGTAGCACCAATAATATATTGTGATATATTACATACCATCATATATTCCTGCATTATACAATGTACATGTAAAGAGCAAGGACAGTTATGTAAGAGTTGTCTTTTAATATAAAGGATATACTGCAATACAACTTGCATAGAATTGCCTCTAAATCATTATTACACTTCCTTCCAATATGCTGCATGTTGTGAAAAAAGCCATATATACTACACTTTGTTGGTACATGCACATTTTTCTTATTCTTATATCAAGCCATTATAGTATGAATGATAACATTCACACAGGTACTACCTGTTTCCCAAATGTAAGCTCTTAGCTACTAAACAAATATTGTGATTTTGTTTGGTGTGCAATTATCTCACTTGAATTGAAAGATTTGTCAAATTACAATTTGTTAACAATTAACATGGTGATTGTCCTCTTAGCAAGATAATCTTGACAAATATAAAAAGACAACATAAAGTTCAGACTAATATTTTAAGTTTTGGACCTCACTCAATCCATAAGATATACACTACAGTAAGTAGTTCACAATACTGAAGGGGTGATTGGTTGAGAATAAGTAATTTATTGTAAGTATGATTTAAGTACATAAATCTTTGTATAAATGTTCACCAAGGATAAGTGTTTTTTTTATACCATCTCACTTGTTATTACAAGAAATATTGTTAATCTCCATTGTTTCCTACAGGCCAAAACTGTCATTACTTCCATTCCTGGTATACACACATGTTCCCAAACTGTTGAGATTTCTCTCAAATCAGTCTCAACAATGAAAATATTATATCAACGCAACTTTCCAAACTACAATGTATACAATGTTCCTACAATGTATGCACTGTTCCTTCAAAAGCAACTAAGTTTTTGCATGCGGAATTAATTCTGAGAAAAAAAAAGACATTTCTGATATTTTTAGTAGAATCTTCCTTTCCAAATTGCACCACTAATTTTTGGTAATTACATTATATTTCAGTTTCTTTCTACAGAAATTGACAGGACAAACTAGTTGTTGAATTCAGTTGAATAAATGTGCAATATTACAACATTTGCAAAGGATAGATATGCTGATTGACACAATTTGGTGATGTAGTTTGGTTTTTCCAGCATTTTCAGTTACTTACTGATGCAGAAATTTGATGTTAAACCCCTAGGTCAGATCTTTGAGATGATGACCTTATGACATGAAACTTTGATCCCTGGATGTGACTTACGACTGAATGATATTGTGAGTGTAACAGACTATATCATCTCCTTAGGGTAATATAAATGGTGATCTCAATGACTCTTGGTGTTGATATTTGCATACAAGGGTTTACAAATATTATAACAATTGCACCTTCATCAGCGCAACACCTAGTGAGGTCAGTGTCAGCAGTGTGGCTGGTGTAAAACCAAAATCTAGTTGGACTAATACTAGCACTAGATGTGAACACCAAAGATGAAATTGTATTACCTATAGTGATATTACTGGTGTAACACCAAAGCTTAATTGGATTAACAATAACACTATTGTTAACACCGATAGTTAAAATCATCTTGTTCATGGCTTCCCCTGCTTGAAGAGTTGGGATTAATTTGAAATATATAAAAAAAAAAAAGTTCTGTATATACATTATATGTAACTAGTTGAGTTAACCCACTGACTAGTGAATTCTGGAATTCCTCTGGACTTTGAAGAGGGAACAACTCGTTCCATTCAATGATATATTAGGAGAAGTTATTTTAGGGTTCTATCTTTAACCAGTGAAGTTACTAAAATTCATTTTTAATTTAATACTTGGAGCAGCTGATGCCTTGGGTCTTGATGGTTGTCTTGTAGGTTGCTTTGCTTTATTAGAAGCTTGGTTAGCATGGATAGCTGTCTCTAGCTTTGTCTTTAGGTCTGGAGAAGCAGCCATTACACTCTTAAAGGCATTAGGATACTGATGACCGGTCTTGATAAGACGTTGAAGGACATGATCATGTAGTGATCTAGCTTGCTTGCTTTGTTGTTGCTGGCTACCGGTGGTATCGCCCCCAGAGAATAGGAAGCTAATCAGGATTGGTACCAGCAGGGCTACCATCTGGACTCCTGTACAAAGTAGACACAAAATTACATTTAAACTTTTGAATTCCATGATGATTAGTCATTTTCAAATGTAAAGTTCACATAGGTATTTTTAATTAATGAGCAGAAGATGTCTACACAAAAATAATTTCACACTTGTGTATAAAAACAAGTCCCATGTCTATTTCTGTCTAATAAGACCAGTACCTATTACATAAAATAATTCACTGCTAACTTCAATAGAATCCATAATTTTGATTAGCTGTTAAGTATTGTTACCATAGTAGTAACTATCAGATGGGAAAGTTACCTTAATATTACTTATATCACCATAAATATCTTTTCAAAGAGCCCCTGTAACCACCACTTTGAATCAAACAAAAAGGGCAACTTATAACAAGGCCTATACCCGACCCTTAAAAATTATACAGTCTTGAAACCAATTGTAAAGTTGCATGACTTTCCAAATCTGTTTTCTCAAAACAGAAACTAAAATTAATTACATGTATAAAAAAATTGATCTCTGAAGTGCAAATTGGCAATTTGCAAAAAGGTTTCTTGCAACACTTCCTTTATACACAAATCAATTTTCCCCGACTTACTGTGAGAGTCATCTGTTAAGCCAACTAATATTTCAAGGACACGTATAGATTCAATGATGACTGCTACAGACTCATCATTATCAGGTATGTTTCCAGCTGAAGATTGTAGATACTCTACTAGTCTTGGTCCTAGGGCATGTATGTAAGGTGTGGATACATCATGGTGTGGACATTGAAAGATAGACGCTGCCATCTGAAGACACTTCAATTTTACCTGAAAAACAAACAAACACACACACTAAAATAAGTAAACAATGTAATTACATTTGAAAGCATTGCATGAATAATATCACAATTATATTTTCAAAGGTTTAAACATAACAGATCTAATGTCCATGGCCTGTACTATGAACAGCAGCTTTGGTTTTGCCCTTATCTACTTTCCATCATTTACTCATCATGTATTTTTACAGTGTAAATCACAAGGTTTCAGTTTGCCCTTCTTACGTGCTACTAACAAAATCGTAAATATCTATTTCCCTTATGAATAAGAAAATAGAAAATCAAAAGGGGCCTAAGCTTTCGATCCTAGCAGAATCTTCTTCGGAGGCAAAATGACAAACATATAAAGTGGAACAACCATAATATAGACCACAGACATTCAACAGCAACACTAGAAACAAGGAGACAAAAGGGGCATTAGTGAGAAGAGATGGCCAATCAGGTAAATGAAGAGGATGAAAGAAAAGGAGTGGGCAGACACAAAGGGAAGTTAGTGTAAGTAAGGCCAAAGAAAGACCTCAAGCCGAGAGGGATTAAGATATGAGGTAGGCAACATCAAACAGGATCTGGAACAAAACAATGACACTTATGTCATTATGAAAAAGAAAATACACATCAGTTAGGGGGGTGCTGTTAAAACCGCTTATCTCAAAATTTACTTTTTTGGACAGTTCAGAAAAAAGCTGTATTTTAGAATCACAATGGAGGTACCTAAATTGCCAGACAGTCTTTTTGAGAACTCTTTCTAGGCCAAAGAAGGTTTTCCACTTATGTCGTAACTCTAAAATCTAGCTTTTTACGAGTTGTCCTAAAAAATCTTTGTTTGTGATACAAGGTTTTACCAACCCTGCCAATATTTTTGATCGTTACTGAATGACGTACCACAGGTTCTTCTGATTTGAGTGCTTTAGAGAAGAGATCTACTCCTTGAGCTTGAAGAGATGAGATAGCTGACACAGAAGGTGGAGCAGATGCAATGAAGACTGCTACAGCCAACAGCACACTACACATATCAACCTCCATCTTATCCTTATCTGTATGGAATGACATTGATAATGATCATCATGATGATGGCCATAGTAATAAGCAAATGGTCATTAAAATAAGAATTCAGAGCATGCTTATTCTCCTGAGGATGGCAAGAAATTGCCAGAGTAAAGTGTTTCTAAAAGATGGTCTTGAGGTTGAATACAGAGTAAAGTTTATTACTTGTCACACTTCGATAAGAGTTACAGTCCCACTTGGGTGCCAATCAGATTGATTCGTAACAGCTAAAGTTGAATCCGATCTTTGTAGGTTAACTTTATGGATGTCAATTAGGGTTATACAAAATTCACTCCCATTATGTTAAAAGAGGAAGAAACTTTAGGCGATGTATCTCATTTTGTATCAAGATCAGGTCACCAGGCATCCATGAAGTTACTTATGAAAAACTTTATAAAATGACCCTGGCTTTCTTAAAGGTATGTACCTGGGTTAGAGTAATCCAGAATTGTTGCCAAGGTGCTTTGAAGGAACTTCTCCCAGTCATTAGCACATCTAGGATCCTTGACAAATGAACAGGTAGCCAATGACCGTAGTGCCTGCATGCATGATGTCACTGTCGGAGCACTCTTACCATCCAATGATGGCTCAGCTGTCTCTCGCAGGACGTTGGTTGTTAGGCAAAGGATTGTGGGTAATACTGATACACTTCCTGTAAGATACAAGATTGAAGTAAACAAATCTTGACAATTGCGATTACCCTGCTATAGCATGAACACACTATTTGAGGTTGAGTAAATCATATGAAATTGTTGTAGATATGAGGGGAGTGTTTCAAATAGTAAAAACTTGTTCTGCGTCAATCAGATGCAAGAATTTCAGTAACTTATAAATAGTTTAAAATGAAATTATTGACTATTTGTTTCACTAAATGCTCCTTTATTTATCATGTCTGAATAAGAACCAAGGATTCTTTTGGTGTTGTTCAATTGATTAATTTTAAATACCATTTTCTTGAAGATATAACATGATATAATTACCTGCTGGTGAGCAGAGCGATGGCAGCTCAGCCATGATGAGGACCGTAGCCGAGATAAGATGGCTAGCTTCATCGGATAGTCCTGCATTCTTAGAGTAACTATGTATAGAAGCAGCACTAGCCCCTCCTGACGGGTTGAGGGCCGGTAGCTGTCTGACCAGGATGCACAGACATACCTCTAATGT
Source organism: Lytechinus variegatus (assembly GCF_018143015.1). Classification (NCBI taxonomy): domain Eukaryota; kingdom Metazoa; phylum Echinodermata; class Echinoidea; order Temnopleuroida; family Toxopneustidae; genus Lytechinus; species Lytechinus variegatus. Next base: position 44,636,320 of record NC_054746.1, read on the forward strand.
TGCAAACACCACTGACTTGCCAGGGACTACCTCTCCGCTAGCCCCACCTTCACCAATGTCTGAATCCCAGTCAAGGTTTTCCTTTTCATTCTCTGATTTCTCCTTGTTTTCAATACTCTCACCTAAGGAGGAAAGGGGAATTTGAAACTTACTTCATTATAAGAATTATCTAAGCAAGTCTTATCTAGATGGACAGTCAACATACACTAGCGCGCTCACTTCTGTACCTAAATGAGCTCAAACTTACTTTGTCTCTTATCCAAACATAGTATAATCTTAATTGAATTTTACTGAACCATATTACATCATATCATATTATGAATCAAAAGTAATTCTGACCTTACTTCAAAATTATGTGAACCCTCATCAAACATTTTATATTCAAATTATTCTTGTCCTTGCCTTTTTGTCAGGTTTTAGTTCTGTACAATAAACCCCCATTGCAAATTATTGTTTTGTGACTGAAGGTCTTAACTCTCAATCTCATGCAATATCTATATAATATAAACAAACAAGATTCATGAGACTATTACTAATTTCAAGCTCAATATCTATTTCCTTTTTCAATGATATATGATTAATTATATAATTACTTTAAACATGCACACATTTTTTTCAATGAGCTATGAATCTGCATATCCACATTTTACACAAGAAAATGATCCCTCAAATAATGACCAAATGATTTCATGAGCTATCATTTTCACCTTTGACCTTGCGTTGCCCTTCAATTTTCTCCTGCATGGCTTTGACGATCTGCTTGACCACACTGATGACCTGTAAGTGTGTGGAGAGATTCTCTCTGGTCAGCAACAAACGATGCAGGACATTGAGAAGCTCTATGGCTAGTGAGGGGTCAGATACAAGCTGACGTCTGGGCCAAAGGTCATCAAGGAGGGTATGAATGGCTTGAAGACAGGAAGAGATGTTCTGGAGGGGCTCAGTGGCACGTTGATTGGAAAGGTTCTCTACACAAACACCTAGTTGTACAAACAAACAAGTGACAGTGGTATGTTTTAGTTGCATTTATCATTTCTTTTTAAGATATGTCTACAGATCTTCATTAAACTTCATTATCAATTGTAAAAAATATCTTTTGTATGATATCCAAGTGAATCTTCCCAAGTTGAATCTCTTGCGATTATAAAAACATATTCAATTCAGAAAAAATGTAACTATCAAGAGGCAAATAAAGCATATTTGCATAATTTTTTTGCAAACTTGCATAGACCTGGACCCTTATTAGACTTATGGAAGATATACTTATGCACAGTAAACTGTACTTGGTATAGTTTATGTTTTGTGATGCAGAAGAAAGTAAATATACACAAGAAATAAAAGTCTCAAAAGTCAGAACTGAAAAAGGTCTCCTTTCCACAGCTCTTACACCACTATGTTCATTAAAGCAAAAAGGCAGTTGAATAAAAAGCAATAATGCAGCTTACCAATGATAAGGTGAAAGTAATCACTCTTGATTTCTTCTGGTTTCTTCATTGAGGCAGCGTTTCCAGTAGGTATAACAGCCATACCAGGTAACATAGGTCCACTATTAGCTGGACTGCTATAACTACCATCACTATTCTCTTCTATCACTTGAAACCCTCCAGCATTCAACCACAGCGATGCGGCATACACAATGGGGGCCCATGCCTTGAGGTAGTGTGGCCTGGTGGTGGACGTAGCTTCCGCATTATAGAAGGCACCGCCCTCTGGAGGCAGTTGGCTTGTGAAATCATCAGGTAAGGCTAGTAAGGCGTGGTCCCGTAGAGCAGCCAACCAATACTTGTTGAGTGATTTGAGTTCAGGTTGGACCAGCGTTAATAGACTGTCTGAAGGTTTGTCTGAGGAGTAGTCCTCTCCGTTTGTATTGGTGTTAGTTGAGGGTGTCATGTTCTGCTTCATGGCTACTATGTATACCTGAATGAGTAATCAAAGCAGTCAGTAATGTGATAGATGATGAAAATTTGCATCCTTGAATTAAACTCAGGATAAAGATATATTTTTTACAATCATATAACTGTCAGTAATAGTTATTTATCTCTTAATACCAAGTTCAGAGGATGAGTATCCTTACAGCTGATCACTTGATTTATAGCTCATTGTTACCCCAGCTGAGGCACAAGGGCTTACATCCAGTAACTGATATTATGCCCTTTGGCAGGGAAATGGCACCCGTGACTCAACTACAGACCAGTGCTCTCATATTGCAAGATTTGTCTTTTGTAAAACTTACCTCTGACCAAGCCTTGATGACGGCTAATTTCTCCATTGTAAATGCACTCTCACTGTATAGCTGCAAGGGGGCGCCCTTTCCAACCTTTAACTTGTCAAGGGATGATACTAGAAGCTGATGAACTCTGCGTAGGTCATTGAGATCATGTGCTACTCCACTGCCAATCCAAGCACTGGCAACCTTCATAATACATAAAAAAATAAAAGAATATTAGAAGCGAATAAATAATAACCTGACAAAAAGAAAAAGAGCAGTTTATAAACAACAATTCTTATAAAAAAAACTAATATTTAGTTCTTAAAAGTTTACTAACACAATTATCTTTACAATTGCTCAATAATGATGTGGTTAGAAAAAGTGTTAAGATCAACGAGTAATTAAATATTACTTTCTCACTAGGGAATAATATATACCCAGTGACTAACATGTTAATTAATTAATACAAAATCTTTGTCTTCAATCCATTACAAAAAATTACACAAAAGAAAAAACTACATTCTACAATGTAGTTATTCCTAAAAATCATTTAACAAGCATAAAATATATCATGAACAATGTAAAATTTCTATATATGACTGGGCTAGGAATTTCTTCATTGTCCTTTTCTCCTTTTAAGTTGTAATTACTTCCTATGGAATCAAACGTGCAGGTAATCAAGTCATGATGGTAACAGGTGAACAGAGGGCATCATAGTCTATTGTCAGAGGTCATAGTAAAAGAAATGATAAGAGTACATACCTGACATGCCATAGCAGTGACATCAGACGGTGTCTCTGAAGAAAACGCTGGTCTCAATGCAGCACCAACCTAATCATCAACAACAAATCAATTCATGAGAAAAAATAAGAACTCAGAACATGATTTTAGGAACTCCCAAATCTGTGAGTCATTTGAGTTACTTCATTTCTTCCATAGGCCCTCTATTTTGAACCCTTTTTTGGGGGTTTCATAAATACATATCCAGAGAGAATATTTCATATTCATGACAATGATGGACCAAGATCTCTCATAAAGAGGAAATCACTCCTTTGTGACAAGATAATTTACTATTTGATATCATGTTCCAATCACTCCCCTTGACATTCAACTGCAAATTAAAGATAATTGCCAGTTGTGGTAACAATTTCAAAATGAGTCCATATACAATAAACTGACCATCAAAGTGTGTGTGTACAAATGAATGAACAAATATATGCCAAAGGATTCTGAAACAAGATCCTTTATGACAAGATCGAGCATGCGATCTCAATACATAGGAGTGATGCCGAAAATTTGTTTCCAAATTGTAATTTCCTCCTATTAAAGCCTCTTTATTTACAATTCTGAAACAAATTGTATAATTGATGAGAGTTAGCAAAATAAACATGGTATCCTATGCAGATGTCTGGTCTTTTCCAAACAATGATAAGACACTGTCCCACGTGTGCTTATCTGTGTTAGCAATCTTAAAGTTTGTTGCTTAGATTTTATGATTTCACAAAGTTCAGTTCATGTAACTGCACCAGATCTAGATCCATGATATGACAATCAAAATTGGGTTTTACAGACTTCCTCATAAAATTCAAATCGGTGTTTACTTCAACAACATTCAATTATCTTTAAAAATAATAGAGACATAATGATGAAACAAAAACATTTATCCATTCAAATTGCAGCATTTCAGTACCTTACAGCAATATCCTATAACTGTCCATTTATAACAACTTACCTGTGCTTGATAATATACTCAATGATATGACTAGGAATAATTATCCAATCTAATTGCAGCATTTCAATAGCTTAAAACAGTACCATCATCTTTTTCCATGTATTCACTTCTGATTATTTTCATGTTCTGTTTGTTTTTCCTTATGTAATTTGCTTGTTTGTTATATTGTAAACATTTTGTTTACAGGGCCCCCTGGAAAACAGTACATGACTACTGATGGGGCTACCCTGTATAAATAAAACGAAATAAATAAATAAGTTGACATTTTCAATTTCATACTAACTAACCTGTGCTTGATATTGCTCCATGATATAATGACCAGGAAACTCTGGTTCAGGAACCCTAGCAAACTGTTTGATGATATCCTGTAGGAGTAACAGACCAGCTTTCCTTAGCTGGTTACTCTCTGATGTAGCAGCAATAAAGGCTGTACGTACCAGGTCAGATAGATGCAACACTAAGTAGTTATCTGAAAAGCAAAGTTTAAGTGTCAGTATCTAATCATATCTCATTAGTCGCAAATGATGACTGGCCTTGATGTTCCTTATAATTTTGAGTAATTTCCCTTAAAATGTATGTTTTTGTTCTGGGGGTGTTTCACAAAGATTTAAGTATAACTTAAGTCGCACTTAAATGCTGACGCGTACATGATATGCAGTGCGCAATCTTATTGATAGACATTCAGTAGTGCGCATCCTCATAACACAATCTGACCAATCTTTGTGAAACACCCCCCAGGTTCACAACTGTATTTTAATTCGAACAAGTATATCCTAAGACTGATGGTGCGGATGATTTCAAATAGTGATGACATTTTACAGGAGCAATAATTTTATATACTGGGAGCTGTCAATAAAATGATGCATCATTTAATTATAACGTGATGACTTAATAAAAGCCAACATATTTATAGAGTTAAAAATATCAAGAACCCTATTGCGAAAGTTTGAAAACCATGTGCATATTTTGTAATCTTTGAAAATGATCACTAGTGAGCAAGGATGCAGCTATATTGAGTAATTCAATTTTCTGATTGACAACACAAATGTTTACAATAACTTTAATGTAGCTTTCATACAAGACCAATGAAAAGGCAAACTTACTTGTAGTAGTTTTGACTCTCATCTCCCTAGCTAAAGCTAGATCAAAATGTACTGTATTGCCATCACAGATCTGAATAACTCGACGTACACTTTCTGCAGCAAACACTCTGGTCGGCCATCTTGGAGGGACTGAAGATAAACAAACATAATAAAATATCTAAATAGAGTAGCATGAATTAATATATCATTAGCTAAGATAAGACATGAAATATCATTCATTTATCTAAAATTTTGTATGGTCACAATAAAAGAGCACAAATTATTATGTGTGAGAGAGAGAGATGCAAATAACATTACCAAAGATGATGTGGAAGAGGTTCATCGTGGTGAAGGATTGAGTAGAAGAAATAAGCAGTTGTCTCACGATGTATCAAATGTAGTTTGAAAAATTATGTGTGAAGTGTATTATACATGTACAATGCCAAATATGACATATAACATTATTTTTATCTTGCAATTTAAGACAGGTAACTAGTACTGCAATCTTACCTGTAGGGTGAGTATCAATCTTATCAGGAGCTTTGAATGTAGCATCATCTTCATCAATAGTCTTCTCATCATCTACTTCAATCTCTTCTCTTGATTTGTTGGGTGTCGGCAGGGAATCAGTATCTATGATTTAAATAATTATTTCACAAATATATAAGATAAGTTTGTTTGCAAAAATGATAAAGACTTTTTTAGGATAAAAATCAAGGATATCACAATTATATAAATCGATTCAAGATTCAATATATATTCATTCAAGTTTTGTAGCCTGGAATGCTGAATTCAAATAGAATTTACAATAATTATACATTAAATAACACAACATGACATTTTCTCCTGCGACAATTGCTCTGCAGGCTTAAGTTTGTCTAAGATTGGTTGGTCATTAGATTAGTGAGTGGAATTTATACCCCATTCATAAACCCATCCTCCAATTATCCGCCTAAGAGTAATGCGGATAATTCAATAAAAATTGCATTCACAACCTCTGAAAATAATCCGCACTATTTTTTACGAGCGCCCGACCTGAAAAAGGCGGATAATTGTCATGGCAACTGCACACACCCCCTCCGATAGGGTTGTGTTGGAAAAGGGTGACCTTGTGACCGCACCATGGCAATTATCCGCATTACTTTGGAAATGCGTTCATAAACTCAAAATCTGGTCCCGATGCCACTATTATGCGGATAATTGCAGCATCGAAATAATGCGGATAACTCTGATCCCACTCCGATTTTACGACCAAATTATGCGGATATTATCCGCATAATTGGGTTTATGGAAGGGGTATTAGAGTGGAGCAAATGCCATGGAACCATATTACATACACAGGAGGTGAATAACAATTTCAATTAACAAAAAAAAACAATTTACAATACCCATTTAAATTGACGGCAACAATTTCAATAAACAAATCTTCCATATAAATATGTATCTGACAGGTACTTTAGAAATTCAATGATATCTTAAAAATAATAATATAGGGTATTTATATTGCGCACATATCCACCTTGTTAGGTGCTCAAGGCGCTCCTATATTACCTGGCTAAGCTAGACGTTCATAGCGCACACAGATATATATAAAGATATGGGGGGCATATTACATTTGAGCAAACTTCATCATCTACTGAAGATAAAATGCGAGACAGAGTAAAAGAGATTGTAACATACAAAAACCCAAAGTTAAATATTTGAAGATGACAAACCTGTAGATGCTGATAGGACAGCCTTTGAGAGTGTTAACCATCCTGCTAGATTCTCCATTACTAATTCATGTAACATACTGATCAATGTATCATGAATATTAGATAACATCTTAGCATCAGTTTCATTGTTCAACATAGTAAACAGGAGACCTTCCAAACCCGTTTCTGAAATAATAACAAGAGTCATTAAAACGAAAGTAAGTAAGTAGTTTCTAAGTCTGTTCTATCCTGAAATGAAAAATTGATTTGATTACATGAATACACTAAATAAAAACTAAAAAATCATGTAAAAAAAAATTATCAATAAAAAAAAAAAATATATATATATAAAAAAGATTTTCATTATGCTGACACTTAGTGATCTGCATAATATGCATCTAGCATCTAGTTATGCTTTGGATGTCATAAGCTCACATTTCTCTCTGCATATTTTTATATATCTAACTCATTTTTCACAAGGTCTAAGTAAAGTAAAAGTAAAATCAATTTCACAAGTCTAACCAGTAATGATGAATAAGTGAAAACTGAAAATATGTCCTAAAATATATATTTTAGGACATATTGGCTTATAAAATACAAATGCAATATAATAGAATACTCACCAGTAATTATTGCATCAGATTTGGCACCTTGCACGGTAGCATTAGGTTTCTCTGTCTTGGCTAGTTGCAGGGCGTATTCACACACCTCTCTAGCTTCTCTTTGTGAGAGTTGTCGTAAACAAGCTACAGCTGCTCGTCTTAATAACAAATGAACACTTCCTAAAGCAGTCTGAAAGAAAAAAATAATAACACTTACAATGAGTCTAACTCATTCTCATATCAAATGAGAGGAAGCAGGGTGGCATTTAATAAATTTGCAAGTAATGATAATAATATGAATTATAATTGCTTATTTAGTGCTCAACACCTATTAATCTCACCTGGGTTGAGTGCAGCACAATGTGGATACATTTCTTGCTAAAGGCAATTACACTTTGACTTGGATTCCAACCTATGACCCTCTGTTTCAAAGTCTAGAGGCTAATCTACAGGACCATATGACTTTACACATGACTGGTGACCTGTTCTTTGGCTATCATATAAGATTTCCCCCTTTTTTAAAATAGCAATCACTTTGTCATAACCCTAATCAAATTTTGACACATTATAAACTTTGCATTTATATATTTATTAATATCAAATTTAAGCATATCACATAACTACTGTAGATCTTCATATGTGACGATGCTCGCCCATATTCACAAAAGTATATGAAGCTCCCACTCCTTTTTAAGATGTAGCCATTGCACATTAGAAAAACCAGTCATCTCATCGCAATACCTTTATAATAAAAAAACAGAATTCAACAACAGTTCAACTTAATACAACAATTTGAATAGAGACAGAAGAGTATGATTTGCTTACACAAAGATCAGGTACAAGAGTAGATAGATTTACATGACGTGGTGCAAACATATGAAGTTGTTGTAGACATGCTATAGCTTCAGCACCAACAACTGAATCTGGATGATCTTGCATTATAGCACATGCTACTAAACATGATGTCCTGGCTGTGGCTGTATTCCCACGATTACCTAATAAGTATTACAAAGCAAACAATGTTAATGTTAATCTTAAAAAGTTAAGAAAATATTTCACTGGGGTTTTTTTTCTTGATTTTGAATTGAAATTCATTTATGCATTAAAAATATGTCATACAAATGTAAAACATACATGCAAATAATAATTGCAATTTACAGAATAAATCAATAAATTTGGCAAAAATTATGAAATATTGCATCCAAAGTATCAGTCTTCTCCTCTGATAATACAGCCTCGCACGTGTTGCATAACCAGACTGTGACCAAATTTAGAAAGACTAATTTAAGAACATACCACAAAGAAAAAATTCTATAAATTATCATACAACTAATGAAGTTGAATACATGATGTGTGTGAACCTCTGTATGTGTATGGGAGTGAAGCAATTCTTATTCATAATGGTGTAACAGCAGCCCTATGTTCAGCTAAGATTTTAAACCAATTGTACAGTCTTTACGCTGAACTTTGATATAATTTTGACTGTCTATACTTTTGAAATTTATACAAGGTAAATTTAAGAATTTATAAGAATTATCATATCATATAATTGAAACAAATTCTATTCTAAACAGTAAAGGTTATAAGGTAAATGGGATTACTATACCCTGAAGTTCTGGGCCCAAGGTTGTTATGAGAGCTGCTAAACATCGTCCTAAACATTGATGAACTTCAACTGTAGAGGGCGGCACACTCAATAAGAGTGTAAGGACCAGAGAAAGAGTTGGTTCAACATACGATCTGAACATAGGCCCTCCTGTGTCTGCTATTAGTGCTAAGGCATGCAATGCCCACATCTAGAAAGAGAATGGACATGAAACATAAACAGTCATAAATTGTGAATATATTATGTCACGACATTTGACAACAATGTTTGCAGTGGGCCATTATTTTCATGATTATTCTTCCTCAATACAAGGAAAAGAATTCATACTTCACAATGACTAAGTCCATCATTAAAGGAGAATGAAATATTTGGAACAAGATAGCTTGTGTGAAAACAGAAAAATCAAAGAAACAGATCAATGAAAGTTTGAGAAAAATCGGACAAATAATGAGAAAGTTAAGAGCATTTGAATATTGCGATCACTAATGTTATGGAGATAGTAAATTGGCAATGCGACAAAGATGTGTGATGTCACTGATGAACAACTCTCCCCATTACTTTAGTATATATATTTCACTTGAATTGCCTCTTTTATCACATATATCTATAGATCATGTGTTCTTTCTACATGAGGGCATGTAGTACATAATTTTTAAGAATACATCATGGATAAAGAGTTTGTATCATCATAAGAAAAAGCAAACAGAGACATTTTGAGGGCATTTTATAGTCCACCAAAGGGAAAGTTGTTCATCAGTGACATCATACATCCTTGTCGTATTCCCAATAGGAGGATCTCCATAGCATTAGTGATTGCAATATTCAAATGCTCATAACTTTCTCATTATTTTTCCTATTTTTCTCAAACTTTCTTTATTCTTATTCTTTGATTTTTATGTTTCTACATAAGCGTACTTGTTCCAAAGGTTTCATTCCCCTTTAATAACAGTAATAATAGGCATTGGTATAGCGCCATCTATCTAGACACAATCTATTCCGAGGCGCATTATTATTATTACCGCAGCCTTAGCACGAGCTGCCTTTTAGCGCTCGTGCATACAAGGAATTAAACCTGCCGGATACCCATTCACTTCACCTGGGTCAAGTTCAGCAGTGTGAATAAATTTCTTGCTGAAGGAAAACACGCCATAGTTAGGATTCGAACCCATGACCCTCTATATGAAAGGCGAGAGCCAAAACCACTAGACCACGACGTGCCCATATCTTTCCACAACTTTCATTCAACTTTTAAAGTGCTAGTGTCATCTGTTCATATCTAGATACATAGATTACTAATATACTAATTGAAAAAGGTTCAATAAACATACACACTAATTTCTAACACAGTTTTACATGACAGGGTCTTTACAATTGATTCTAATTGTATGACAATTTGTGTAACATAAACATATTATATGCTTAATATTTACAATTGATTTACTCTTTTTTTTGTTACTTGCATGGTTTGCCATAGCCTATGAGTAGTACAATGATCATATGTTATAGGGTTAATGACTAACCTGTACTTCAGGAGATGTAGTATCTTGAGCTAATGCCAGTAGGATACTAACACTGGTATTAAGATGTTGGCCCGCACCCATTCCACCTACGTAACGATGCAAACATCCTAATGCTAGGGAATTACCCGTCCGTGATACAACATCGCGAGCTGTCTTTAATCTGGAAAAATATTAGGCAAATGGGGAAATAATGTTTTATGACACCTTAGTTTATATATGATATGAAGATTTATTCCACTGTATTTACTTACAGCAGCATCAGGTACTAAAGAAATCTTGTGTGTGTATACGTATATCTTTTCAATTTTTTATTGTTGAATTGGAAAAAGCATGTCATGCATGAACTTTCTTCTAGTACCATTCTCGAAACTAAATGCAATGTCATTATGAAGTAGCAAGCAAAAACATTCCAACGTGCTTTACGCACATAGAATTAAATGTATACTTTTTCTAGGAACTGGATCGCGCATTTCGTTCCTGGAACAAGACAGTTCTTCGTTCAATGTGCTTATGCACAGAGACCGCTTTGTGCTAGTGACCTTTTCCTGGTATTGCGCATTCACATCAGCAATTTTTTTTCCACAAACTTGATAAGTGGATTTTAGATTATTCTTCCCGGAAAAAGGACGTATGTTATTCATTCTTATGATTAGAAAGCATTTATAGTGTTTTAAATAAAATCACAAAATATCAAATGAGAAAAAAATCTTGCTTTATCAGAAGTTTTGAGAATTAGGACAGAAAATAATACAGTAGCTGCTAAAAGCACAAAAATAAAGTCAGAACATAATTTGCGTTTTCTCGAAAATCTTGCGGGAGTTGTCTGAAGATATTGCAACCTCAGCCCTAATACTCTCTCCTCTTAAACCTTACTATCCATCCTCATCTTCCTCTTTCTCTGTTTTCATCTTTCTGATAGTCTCATTTTCTTTCTCTTTCCATTTATACTCGCTTTATCTTACCTATCAAAACACATTTGAGCTGTTTGTGCAATGAAAGAATTATCTCCTCCAACTTGAGCCATCCTTCCCAAGGCTTCTCCAGCTGAACATCTAAGGATGGGGTTCCCATTATTCAAAGCACCCTGAAACAAATAATCATGTGAATATCTATATTTAGCAAAAAAAACAACAACCCAGGAGTGGTGACCAAAAAGTAATCTTTATTACAAATGTTAATGAAATTGCCATTGAACTTTAAGAACACAATTCTATCAACATTAGCTGTTGTCTGTATTATTAACATCAATTATCATAACTACCACCACCACTGTCGTCGTCATCGTCATCATCATCATCATCATCTTCATCTTCAACATCATCATCTTCATCTTCATCATCACCACCACCACCATCACCACCACCATTTTCATTAACATATAATTTCTGTTCTACTCACCATGATCAAGGCATAAGCAGCATTTCTAACCTTGGTGTTTACCAGTCTTTGTTTAGCATCTGCTAGACCCTGTCAATACACAAGATAAAACAATGACTTTTAAGAGTATAAAATATGATTCAGAGAATTCTTAATTGCACTAATTACCATGTATCATAGAAAATCAAACAGAAGTAATGAATATTCAAATTCCACAGAAAGTTAAAATATTGCAAAATTTATTCCTAAATTTCATGAAGTATAATTCCAAATATCATTCCACTTTGAGAAAGCTATACTTCAAAATTTTTCCTAAATTTCATGAAGTATTATTCCACTTTGAGAAAGCTAAACTTCTAATTTTGTATTAATCCCTAAATATACAAATGAATGCAATCAGAGGTAGTTTACTTGTGTCTGGCTCTTTTACAGTAGATTATTGTAACATCATTAAGTAGTGTTATTTCTTTTGTGATCTAGTGAGTGGCTTGCAAAATTGTTTTATCTAAGATATTCTGGCCAAATATCCTAGGGTCCGGTTGGCTCCCATTGTGGGGTGTTGGGCAGTTACCCAAAGAAGGGTCTTTGACCACCATATCTGTCACTTTGCCTTTCTCCATAGTATGCATGGAATGTACCAATAACTATTAGGAACATAAGTCTACACAAAGGTGTCCTCAATGTCACCCACTTGCACTACAAACATCCCTAGCGTATGTGAATTCATTCTAACCTTGAGTGCACTAAGCACAGCAGTAAAGATATTGATCTGAACTGCTTGTTGTCTAGCTGATTTAGCTTGTTGAATGCAATCCTGGAAGTGTTCAAGGATCTTATTCCTATGTTTATCAGCAACATGAGGGAATACCACACCAAACAGAGTCACTGAAGCATCAATGACAGCTACTCCAAGAGGCAATGGACCCGGCACTTCATCCTCCTGAATGAAAAATATAATAAAATATCATAATTGGGCTGTTTCACAAAGATTTAAGTGTGACTAAAACTCAGTTGCGTATGGTACAATACAACACCACATTCCCCATGGGAAGCGCTATATCATGAAATAATAAAGCAAGTTACATATTAGATATTATGTGTGCATTTCTAGACTTAGACTTTTTGTGAAAAGGAGTGACTTTTTTTTGCAAAAGACGGAATGACTGTTAACATGGCTATATATTCTGTTAAGTATTATCAATTATCAATGCGACTGTCAGAAAAGTGTCCACAAAAGTGTACAAAAACATATAGAAGTTGGAACAGACAATCTAAATGTTTTTACTTACATCACTAATCTCCCAGTAGAGCGATGATGGATCATGCTCCAGGGCTCCAGATCCTGATGCACTGTTTGGCTGGAGCTGGAGCTCCACTGATTTATGATCAGTATCCTGGATCCAGGAGCCTAGGATGATGGAGTCATTCTCATGACACAGGGAGCGCAGGAGGGATGTGGTGGTGTTAGCTGGATTATCAGTCAGTGTGAACTCAGCCACTAGCTCTCGTAACAGAGGAATGAAGCTCCCTGTATAATGAATATACAGTGATTCACAATTTGTGTTAAACCTTTAAGGTACACAATGCTTATAAAACTAGATTAATCTGTTTTTACTCTAAAAGCACATAAATATTGTTGATTATCTAATCATTTTCATCCTTTATAACATTAAAATATGGATATAACAACAGACAAAATGATATGATAAAAGCAGGAAGGAATAGGGAAGAAGACTGTATGGACAGTCTGCAGAAATTATCACTTTCAATATGAGATCCCTGAAAATCTGAATCTCTGTGAACTCTTTCTTTGCTCAACACTGCAAATCTAGTACAAAGAGAAAGAATCAAGAATTACCTTCATATGACTTAGGTGGGAGTTGTCTGAGTACTTCATACAATCTTAGTCTAACCATGGCAGCACAAGCCTTCAAATGAGCTCCGTATGACTTTATTACTTCATGGATCCTAAGATATATACACCATAACAAATGTTATTGATAACGCTTCAATAGATGATATATAAATTTACTCCATATTTTGCACAGGTGATGTGATCTAGGGAGCGTTTAATCAACATTTTTATCTGATAAGTTTTCAGATCTGACAACTTTCCTTGATTTTGATTGGCTGAGAGGCACTGTTCCTATGAAACCGTCGGATAAAACAGAACTTTTGTCCCATAAAACATTTGACAAGTCCTTTCATGAAATGCTCCCCAGATCTTTACACAGAGTTAATCACTATACAGTTTGATTGTACCGGGGGAGCATTTCATGAAGGATTTGTCGGACACTTTTTCTTACAAGTCCCATATTGTGCAACAGTTACCATAGTAACAGTGCCTCTCACCCACTAGTCAGACGAAAATGTTGATGAAACATTCCCCTTAACGGAACTGCAGTCATAATAAAGTTTGGTAAACATTTATGGAGAGACACAGTTTTAAAGATTACAGACTCAAATAAATGTTAAACTGCATCAACATCCAAGAAGTTTACTGATTTTCAATTTGCATTTGGATCAATAGTATTTTTGAAATGTTATGGATAACTAAGAGACAAACTTACTCAGATAACATTGACATGGCACATTCCAGTGGAGTCATTAACCTCCTGACGACATCATCACTGATCAGCTCTGGACAATGACGGATAAAACTCTGCATGGCTGGACAGTAGCAATTAAAAAAAGATGAGAGTATGAGAGAAATATATGGAGTTAATTAATCTATCTGTATATGAAACTTGCAATCATTTTCTCAATTGCATGTAGGAAAGTTTCTCACAATTGATTTGCCACTTACAATCATGGCATTGCAATACAAAACTATAGTAACATTTTCACAGCACAAAAATGTTTTTTGAAACAAAGAAGAATAAATAATGAATAAGAAAGTGAAATCCCATTTATATAAACTTCCTTTAATTCAAACATTGCTTATTCAAGACCATTTGTGTGATTACATTTTACTATAAAGCTGAAGTCTGAAGGATTAATTTTTCTCATGTAGAATTGTCCTATCCTTACAAGACATGAGCACCTGCCAAATCGACTTTTATGCCCTGCTTATTGTAAAAAGCTGTCAACAAATAATCTAATTAATACCCTTCCACAAATTCTAAATAATCAACTTACCACACAGCGCCCCCGCTCGTCCTTCAAGCATAACCTGCCATGTGAACGCATCCCCTCGTGCTTTCTCTGATTCCATCTCACGGGAGGATCGTGGGAAGGCATTACGCCAAAGAAGCAAGAGGCGTGGCAAGTGATTCCTGACAACAGGTGTACCTGCAGATAGTGGGTGGAGGTTATAACAAGGAATTGAAATACATAATGTACAAAAATAAAGTGATATTCCATACAAAGACTTAATTAACTAAATTTTTACTCTGGTCAGTTTGAACCATTTTATACTTCACTTCAAAGGCTGCACAAGTAAAGGTTATTTGAGAGCATTACAACTTTTCACACGAACTAGAAAACAGTACGAAATGTCAATATGTATAGGAAGTTGGATGTACATATTCTATGGAATTGTCTGTTGGTTATTACATTTGTTTGAACATATTTCCAAATAACTAATAAGTGCTTACAAAATTATTTGCGGTGACTATTTATTGAAAATAATTGACTTACATACAGCTTGATGAAATAACCTACAGGTCATGCAAAATATGGTCTACCTACCTAATGTCATAATAGCTCCTAGAATAAGCCAGCTAGCCTGTGTACGATGTAGTGACATACGACTATTCTGTGAAGCTGTCCTTAGTAGATCTTCAGCCATACTGAACACTTGCTGCAAGATCAAACATAACAAGAAAGAGACTTTATCAATACTTTGTGAAGTTCTCATTGGCGTTACATAGTTTTGGGGGTATTCTGAGCTATCCTTTAGTTCAAATTGTAGTCTCCATCAGTAACCAAATGTGGTGTAAATTTGTTGAATTTTGTCAGCACAATGGGCACTCATATAATAAAAACTATTAGAGTTAACAAAGTGCTGTTAAATTTGGCCACTGATACCTTGACATTAGAACAGACATGAATCATGACCTATTAATCCAGTTAAACACAGGCTAAAATACATGAAAACTATAATATGTCTGTCTACTTGATTAGACACTATAGGGGAGTGAAATCCTTCATACCTTTCCCTTTGCATGAGGTATTCCTAGTGGGCAGCTCCTAACAGCACCTAGAAGGGCAGCGATAGCAAAGCTATAACCTGATACTGCTTCAGGTGAACTCTTGAACTTCTCCATTCTCTCCATACATCCATCTAACATCCTAGTCAACTGAGATGGTAGTGCTACAGAGATGCACCGGACGCACCAAGAACCAGCTAATCGAGCTGCTGGGCTCGGGTGCAGGAGGACAGACAGCACTGTGTAACACATATCTGTAAATAATGAGTTAGAAATTGTTGCTTTCATTTTTAGGAAAGATTAGGAATTGTTATCCATGACAGATTTTATGCTATAGGGCCTAGGAACTGAATTAAAAAGCCTGAAAATTAACTTGAATCAATGATTCTAGAAGCAAAACATGATGACAAGAAAACAACTGCCGATGAGGCACATCTATCTTTTACATGCAAATATCATGATAGAAACCAAATCATATTCATTGATAAGATAAAACTTACTAGCTGATGACTCCCCAAGGAGTGGAGCAGAACATGTACTTAGACTCCTAACCAGACTCCCTAATTCCTGCAGAGCACAGATCAATACATGCTGACTGACAAACACATCTGATCCTTTACTATCACTTCCTCCATCAGGATCTGAAAGAGAAATCAACATGGATTAATCAATGTGAAGAACAGTCATGAGGTACATTCAGGGTCAACTCATCATTACGATCACTGTCAATCACCATAATCATAAACATCATTACCAACATTCCTGTCACCAAGATCTTTATTCCCATCATCATCACCATCATTATCACCAACACCATCACCACTAACACCACAACCTCACCATACATGTACAGACATTAACTTACCCACAGCATTCATCTGTTTAGCAATGATCCTGCAGAGTTCCTTGCAAGCAGACACTTGAGCCTTCTCTCCCAGCATCTGACCAAGGGTTGACTGAAGGATGAATGTTACACATCGTCTAGAGTAGACAGCATCAACATGTGTCTGGGTAGCCTTGGGGCTTGCTACCAGACCTAGGACATGCTCCATGAATAGGGCTAGGTTCCGTTCCAACCAAAGACCACCTAGGGTCTTCACCAACACCACATATGCCTGACACACAAAAAATAAAGGATATCAAGGGTAGATTTAATTGCAGAAAAGCAATATTTCAAGCAGCATTAAAAATCAATTTAAGTCTAAAGAAAACTTCACTCAAACGTTTGACCTTTAGAAAACGTATTTGCGATCATCAAATGAGATCGGGTTTTTTGTAACATCAATCATCAAATATTCACTAAAATGAACAATCCAACAGTCATAAAAACACTTTTTTTCATTTCTCTATCAATCCATTGAATGAAAGAAAAATGGATTTAAATTAGGTCCACAAGATCTTCTTAAAAGCAATTGGTGTAGATTGGGATAGAGCATCATCAATGAAATCACAATATAATATGGTCATGAAGTCCTATGTCATAACCATTGACCATACCAGAGAGTACCTCTTTTTAATAACTTAAAAGTACACATTTGTTACCTCCTTACTTCCATGATACAGCCAAGAATCAAGCTAGTCAGGTAGTGTGCATTACACCAAGAGAATGGCATTGCTGTTGATAAGCTGCACTTTTTCTGATGTAAACTAATAATGTGTATGCTGCTTTTTAATCTTTTATCTGTATTTTCAAATTACTTGTATTGTTTATATGTGGTTTGTTACACAAAATCATGAAAACCCAATAAAAACTAAAAAGAAAAAAAAGAGAATGACATTGCTTAGTAATTGTTTTGTTTAATTTAGATACTTGTGTACTGTTGCTTTGATTTTTTTTTATTGTTTAAGAATTGCTTCGATCAAGCTGAGTAAGTTGTTCCAGTTGAATATTCAATAGGTATAAAAGAAAATTTACGATTTCATCACAAAGTTGTTATTCAATACTAGCATGGCTAGAGACTTACATGAGTAACACCCACTCTGATCTCTCTATTAACCATTCCACCACCTCCCTTGAGACTTACATGAGTAACTCCCACTCTGATCTCTCTATTAACCATTCCACCACCTCCCTTGAGACTTACATGAGTAACTCCCACTCTGATCTCTCTATTAACCATTCCACCACCTCCCTTGAGACTTACATGAGTAACACCCACTCTGATCTCTCTATTAACCATTCCACCACCTCCCTTGAGACTTACATGAGTAACACCCACTCTGATCTCTCTATTAACCATTCCACCACCTCCCTTGAGACTTACATGAGTAACACCCACTCTGATCTCTCTATTGACCATTCCACCACCTCCCTTGAGAAGTTCACCAGATCCTCCTTTCAAGAAACCAGATGTACCTTTCACAAACCCTGATGCTAGCAGGTTAAGGATGTCTTCATTTGAGAGTCGCTTAGCCTTAGAGTCTATGAAAGACAAAAAACAGTTTGGGAAAAGAACACTCATTTGCAGCTTTTTAATTCTTTTCATGATATTTAGAATATCATGAAAATATGGTCAATGACAAAGGATCAATCTTAGAATGCCTTAAACAAAAAATATGATAACTAAGATAGAGTTAATTCAGTTTACATTCAAAAATGAGAGGTGGCCATATCATGGTTATTACAACTGGGTAAACTTACCATTTATTCAAATTTATATTCATGATCTTTTTTCTGAATAAAAAAAATTGAGGATAGAAATAGTAAAGTTTTATCTAGACGGAAATCAAATAGTATACGAGCAGCTAATGTTCCAAACAGATATATTTCCAGCTCACCTTTTGGGGGTGTTTGAGTGAGAGCTCGAGCTAAGAGAACACCAAGAAGTTGAGACACAGCACTGCGTACATCATAGTTAGAACCATCTAAGGCCCGGAAGCTTGATGATACTACATTCTCTAACTCAGATGTTATCATAAAAGATGCTTCACTAGACAGCTGCTCCAGGCACTAAGATGGGAGAAAGGATTAAGGTTCAATGATTTCATAACTTTAATCCTCTGACATGATAGGTAGATATGGAAGGTTGCTTGAAAAGCAAGATTAAGTTTAAGAGATTATAAAACCATGATTCGCTGATTCCCAAGACAACTTGTTATAACTCTAGCTATATTTCTCTGTTCTGGATCAACTTTACTTGATATCACTCTGGAACCAAGCTTTCTTAATTACAATATCATTAAAGGGACTATCTATTCATCTTTTTTGGAAGTGCTAAATAAATTGAATTGAAACTGTATTACATATAGCACAGTTTAAGTGAAATTTTTTTATTTTATTTTTTCAATGGCTCATAGCCAATGTAATTGCACAGATGATGTAATTACCTTGCTCTGTTCATTAATTCTTAAACTATAAGTACAGACAGCTGTAACTAGTTCAAGCTGTAATTGGAATATTTTTTGTTTTTTGATGAAGGAAAGATAAATTAATTTGCCATGTAAAGACTACGATGCATTTGCAAAAATTCAATAAATATACCATTGTTATACTGTTTAAAGATTTCCATATCCCTTAACCAATACAAGGCACAAAACAGAACCCATTAATATTTATTCCATTTACCCGAACAGTCACAATTCTATTCTGTAAGGCAAATCATGTGTGATGTGGCTGAATAGTTCATTTCTACACCTACACCCATCCCAATTTTACCCTTCTTACTTTCCTTCCCTTCATTATCTTTCCTTCCATCCATCTTACCTTCGCAGCTGATACTCTAACAGCCATAGTTCTATCCTGAAGGGCATTACGTGCTGCTTTATAGATATCTCTGTGCTGTGGCTGGGTCACACTGCCAAGTCCTAAGAGAATTTTCTGCAGACAGAGCATTATCTCACATCGCCCTGTCGACTACAAGTGAAAAAAAGTTTGAAAATGTATGGGAGTGCATAAACAAGGTTCAGCTAAAATTGTTCACTTCAAATATTACATGATGAAGAATACGGTTATGTACCTAATACATTTACATACGTTATTGTAATTTTCATAAAAAAAATTTCATCAAAGAGGGTGCAATATTAGTTCTCTCTTTTTTTTAATCATTTAATATGAAAAGGTGTTGAAACTTGCAGCTTCAAATTACTGAGTTAAATGCACTTTCCTTTTATAATGCAGATACTTTATCTTTCATATCATTACTGAACAAGTTAAAACAAAAAATAATTTTTTTTTTGGAAAAATGAAGCATCGATCTATATTTTATTATCCACTTATCAAAAGTGTTGTATAAGCATGATTTGAGTTGTACAAGTAAATTCCCTTAAAGCAGGAGCATTCCAAGATAATGATGAAATGAACTTTGAAAGAAACTCATGGAACACCTTTTTCCTGTCTAGACTGATCTCTCAAAGGCTCAAAGGACTTGAAAATTTCAACATGCCGTTCATACCAGTACTTTATATTATTAGGTAGAATTTTAGAACAAAGCTCGTACATCCCCCCCCCTGAAAAAAAACATATCATTATCATATGCAACTCTATCTCTGACAGGCCCCTATTAGAATATAATTCTTACCTCTGCATTTTTAAGAGCTTTGATGAGACTTTGAATAGTTTCTGAGTAAGAGTTTCCTGTAAGTCGTCCCAACACCTGATACATCTTCCCCAATACAGCCACTGCAGCCCTAAAATAACAATCAAAATATACATGGTGATTAACTTACTGCCGGTAACATATAGCTTCTATTATCATGATCCTCATTATCTTTATTTACTTGGCTCTTTTTCGCACAGTGTTATTTACAAGCTCTGTTTTCTGTTTGTTTCCTTTTTACCCATCAATGAATTTTATCGATAATGGATTTCTTAACCTTGTATATATATTTTGTATGTTTTAAATATTTGGAAAAATAGAGTCATTATGAATTTAAAGTGTTTGTCACAGACTTTAAATAGATTGTATTTGTTTCTTATTACATGGCCTAGAGATGTTTCCCTGATCATGTTGATATATATTGCAAGGACTACAGGCCTATAGGAAGAGCAGAATTAAAACAAGGTGACATCCATACCTTCCACAATTATAAATCAACATGCTATTTATATATTACTGAAAAATGTTTGAGGTTATCTCCACAACACAGTTGTGTGGGAGAAATAATCCACCTCAAGCCACAGAGGACTGTATTTAAACCAGATAATAAACATATTTTTTTCCAATGGCAATTTACAAATACATTCAAATATAGACATAAGGGGTTACAATTCACTTAATATTTAATACTGTTATAAATATAACCTCTTATTTTCTTGATCAACATCATGTGTTTTTTTAAATCATAGATGGAAAATAGCATAAAAAATAAAAATGGACATACTGAAGATTTTCGACATGCATTCATCGGAGTAAAATCTCAATGTACATGAATGATTTTCATTTTCCTTTAATGAAAAATTAATGTAAAATAGTGACTGGAATTGAATAGTGTTGATCTGAACCAAAATAGACTGACATACAAATACGATAGACGTCAGACCTTACTATTAAGAACTGCCAGACAAGCACTACATGTTTTCTCTTTAGAAAGGCACAGCAAAACATCTGGAAAACAGCTGTATTTATCATCCTTTCAAAAACATCAACATAAATTAGAAGCTACAGCACATGATAACTGAACACAACAAAGCACCTTTTTTTGGAAAAGTCAAACATTTCACAAGCAACTTGTTTTCTCTAGAGATAACATAGCTTCATGATATGCAAGTATTTGCATTAATGTCTCTCATATGTAATGTTTTTGAAAATAGTAGGGGAGACCGGGGTTAGTTGGAACATGGGGTAAGTTGAAACATTGTAATTTTCTTTAAAGCCTGTAAAATAAATTCATGCAATACTGCCCTCAATCTATTGCTATTAATAATACAATAGTGTTAAATTTTTATTGCAATAAATTGAGGGAAGTATTGCATAAATTCATTTTACAGGCAGGCGTTAAAGAAAATTACAATAGAGAGATTTCAATTGTCTGCGACTGCAACGTATTCCTAGTTCACCGGAAGTGGTGACACCGCTCGTTCAGTATCACGTTCGTACATTGATGAAAACAGTTTCGACTTAATCGACGTACCCGTACTGGGCCCTTACCAGACCACAGCATATACCAGCGTGATAGCGAGCGGGCCGTGGGCTGATGCTCGGCCGGAGAGTCAGGCGCAGCATCACCCTACGAACCAGTGGGGCGACTGAGGGTGCAACACTTGCACTCTTGCGCAAAAACCCCCCAAACCCAGTTTTTTTTTAAATAGAACATCAATTACCCATCGGATATGTAGTGTCTGAAAACAGGACACACTAAATGTAATGGAAAAGCTGGTAACAAGCAGTAATTTGCAGTTTACCAGCCCTGCTGAATCAACGAAAGTCAAGTGTTGATGCGGCTTCATTCATTTTTGCTAAGCTTGGATGACGTCATCATGCACGAACAAGCGCTCGTTCGAGCACTATGACAGCGAACGTCAAAACCTTCAAATACGAGTCACAGATTTGGGCAGTGAACGAGAAGGATCGTCACAGAATACTTCGCGCATGCGCAGTGCTCCCAAATTCCCTTAATCTCGTACGTCCACATGGCTCGTCTCAGAAAACGAAAGCTCTCAAATGTTTCAACTTACCCCATGTTCCAACTAACCCCGGTCTCCCCTACTCTGTGGAAGTGCGTTAGATTTTTAAACGCTTATTCTACCTTTGCTGAGAAAGTATTTCAGCGGCATAATGAGCCAAAAATTTTGAGGGGCCCAAATGACGTATCAGGCAAAATCTATAAAAAGTTGAGAGCAAGTGAAGTGAGCGAGCAAATATTTTGACATTTTTCTTACAAAAATCCAATCTTGTGATAGATTTTGATATAACATTTAGAAAATAAACACCCCCTTCTCTTTATTTTTTGGGGTCATGATTTTTTTTTTTGGGGGGGAGGTGCCCCCATCCTAAGCCACTGAAGAATTTTCTTCCAAATTAAGGGCAAACATATTCAGGACTAAAATGTTATTTGAAACCTTAGCTTCCGTATGACAGGTACACATGTCCTTGGAGCAATAGTGGAAATAGTACATATATAATCACCTGCCAATAATCACTGAGCCAATAATCACCTAATAATATAATTGAATAAGACAAATAGGATTTCATTTCAATACCCTAGTAGAATATTTTCACTTAGAGTTCCTTGGCACAAAGCCAATGCAATTCATTCCTTACATATAATTTATATGGCTAACCTATGTGCATGTCATGTACATGTACAGTACATACACATTTCTCAATACATGTTGGGAAGAAGTAAAAAAAAAAAGATAAAAATAATTCCTGTAACAGAATTACATGTACATGTATTCCTGTATCATCTCTTCCACGTGTAAATGAGGTTGATATATGTCAGTATATACAAAATTATGTCAAAATGGCCTTCTATATATACAATGTACTGCCATCAAATATCTGTAAAAGCTATTTGTACATGTTTAAATATAAAATTTGATGAATATTTGTAAGATTTTTTTCTTCAATTTGCTCTGAAGCACAATGAGCATTAAATAAGATCTATTGTGTATAAAATCTTGTGTATTGTAATTATTATTGTTGATATTTTTTTAATGTTTATGTTGTAATCATTATCATTACTACCATTGTTGTAATTACTATTAAATCCCATTATTATAGGGATTCTTTTTTTAAGGAAAGAATACAGGCCAATCACTCTCGACTATAACTTTAGCATCTATGTGTGAACTTGGTTATAATTCAGCCTTGGGTACTATCATCCCCATGATATTATTAATTCATCACACCAGGCATACTACTGTCAGATATGTTAATCTATAAAACATCATCTCAATAATACAAGATGGTGAACCAATAGCTTTCTTAACCCTAAGGGTACAAGCATGGAAGAAGTGTGTATGATATGATAAACATCTAAGGCATTGAACTGGAAATAATAGGGTTGTGGGTTCACCACCTAAAGCATTATTTTCAATGTGCTATTCTTTACTAGTGCTGTTGTCAGGAACAAAAATCCATGTCGACATGTCGCTTAAAATTTTATCCCGACATCGACAATGTCGACATGAAAAAGGGACCATAATTTAGCCTAGGCTCCCTAACAAAAAAAATCATTCGATCGTGGAACAAACACTCTCAATCAAACGTATTCACCTTGACACGAAGAATATCCCCACACTAGATCTAGATCTATATAATACAGGCTCAGTTCGGGAAAACATATTTTCACTAAGCTAGAGTGAATTCACTTTCAAAATCACCGATTTAATCCACATCTTTTTCTGGAGAATCAAGTTATGTACCACGATCCGGTCTCGAAAGCATTGCGCAATAACACTCGGAGCCAATTTGAGAATCACCAATTACAATAGTGATCATTGCGTATTATACGCTGGTACACATGTGCTGCAAACGCAAGCTCCTCAAATTGACAGTAAAAAATAATGAAAATCGACCGATAATTTCAGTATCACTTCCGCGGCGATCCGTGCAACGATCTCCAAACGAAGGAAGGGAAGTTTTCTGTGACTTCGTGATTTGAATTAAGCGCTCAATTGCGGCGGTCACAACTTTGACAAAAACGTTTATGTGAAAAGTAATGCATTGAGGAGCAACGTATTATCAAGCACGGTGAATAGCGATGGGTACATATGGATGGGTACGGTGAATGCTACTACGGCTACGCTACGCTCGCGATCGTCGAGGGGCGCGGCAGCTCGATCGGGCAGGCCGGCCCACACTCGACTCAGGCACTGACGTATTTCTGCTGCCGCGCAGCTCGCAGGTATTCTTTTTTCATTTAATGTGCCGCTTTATAGCTGAATAAACCTTTTAATCGCGCCACTTACTGTGGATAAAAGCTTCCAACTTTTCAGCTAAGCTTTATACTCGTGACTTTAGGCTAGACCCCTTTTTATTTTATGTTTGCATGTCGATGTGGGTGCGTGCATGTCGACATGTCGGAAATATTGAAAATCCTTCGTATGTCGACATCAATGTCGATATGAGGCCTATCGACAACAGCACTATTCTTTACACAGGAGAAAAATAGAATTCTAGTAGAATGATAACAATCATTTGTTTTGGAAATTGTATAATGCCCTCCGTCCTTCCCTCCTTGGGTCAATTCCAAGAAATATTTCCCAAGAATTTGAGAGTTTACATGTACATGAATTAATCTGATAGCCAAATTAATAATACAATCTGAAATCGCATTTCCAGACATTTTATACAACTACATGAAAATCAAGAATTTTCCATTCTTAATTAATGATACCAAAGACTTTGTAATTTCTTTATCACCATTACCCCTTTTTGTTCCAAAAATACTAGAAAGCATCAAACTTGCACATATTTTTGTATGATTGACAATGAGTGATTTATATACGATATCATTTTTTTTTATATAAGTTTTTAAATTCTGTATCATCAGTTATCTTGTATATGAACCTGAGCATGTTTTACAATATATTCTTACACCATACTGCCCTTAAAATCCTCCTCATATATCAATGAATCCAGTATCTACGTGCACAGACTTCAATGGATTCCTCGCAACATTCATTACAATATCTAAAAGGAACTCATGTAAAAGAAATAAACTTTAATAATCACTCCCAGTCATTTAAAGGGATGGTCCGGGCTGAAAATATTTCTATCTAAATAATTAGAGTAAAATTCACAGAGCAAAATGCTGAATATTTCATCAAAATCGGATAATAAATAACGAAGTTATTGAATTTTAAAGTTTGTAAATATTGTATGAAAACAGTTATATGCACATCGTTATGAATATTCATTAGGTGGGCTGATGATGTCACATCCCCACTCTCTTTTTTCTTATGTTATTACATGAAATCATAAATCTTTCATTTTTTCATATATGTGTAAATGATGATCTCCGTTATGATGAAATAAGTTGCGGCAATAAATAACTAATGCACTTAATCAGTTGTCAATCCAACTGTTTTAGTTCTTGGTAGAATTTTTTTAATAAACCTAATTTCATATAATAAAATACAAAAGAACAAGTGGGGATATGACATCATCAGCCCGCCTAAGAGACATGCCTAGAACTGTTTCACCGGAATAATGAAATTCTTTAAAATTCAATAAATTTTTTTATTTGTTATCCGATTTTGATTAAATTTTCAGCAGTTTGCTCTGTGACTTTTACTCTATTTATTGACATAGAAATATCTCCAGCCTGGACCATCCCTTTAACACAATCTCTCTAGGTGTTTGGCTATCTTCACAATTACAAATTTCCATTATACAAAGCACAAATTATAATCAGATGACAATACATGCATGACTACAATTGACCTTGGGACAGAATATCAAATGAAATAGATTGAGCTCCAAGGGACTTCTTTCTCAAGAACATCAAAAAAAGTTAATGGACATCCCTGGAAAATATTATTTAATTTTGTAACACCCAATTCAAAGGAATGTCCATTAACTTTTTTTGATGTTCTTGAGAAAGAAGTCCCTTGGAGCTCAATCTATTTCATTTGATTGTCATAAAGGCCTCCTTTAATCATCCTCTCTTGGTACTTACAATCGAGTTGGCAGATAACTTGGAGAGTCATCTTTGCTCTTAATGATGTCATTACAAAAGTTTAAGGTTTGGTAGAGAGCCAAGGTGTCACCGACTTGAAACACGGTAGCGATGCACTTGCCCAGGAGTTTGCGGGTCGGAGGGCCCGGTGATTGGGATATCTGGGCAGTCAATTGTTTAACCAGCTTGGCCTGCGATTCCTTGATGTCCGACTGTATGGATATAAATATGCAGAAGGGGAGAGAAAAAGAAAGAGGGAGAGAAAGAGAAAAATAAGATGATAGAGATATTGGTGATAGAGGAACCAGATATAGGGAGAGGATAAATAGAGTAAAGGAAAGAGCAGAAGAGAGAAGGGTTGAGAGAGATGAAGTTAAGTTGATTATAAGGGATAGCTTGACCTATAATCAAATTACTTTCAATAAGCTTTCACCCAAATGACTTGTAATTGCACAGAAGGCCTGACTTTATATCATTAGATCTCTGAGCGTTATTCCAATGCACAAGAAGTCACAGCATCTTTTAACCTGCAACTTTACGTGGCAGTGTTTAAATATGAATGAACTGCAAATTAATGATGTCAATAAACACAAAAAAATCTAAAGCAAACAAAGTGATTACAGATGTTTGTTGTTTATCTAATGAAAAGAGACCTACAAACTTGCATCAATGGACAAATTATCTCAACTTAAAGGGGGAGGGGGGTCATCCTTGCATGTTTGTATTCAGAATAATGAAAGAATCCAACATGTATAAATCCATCAAATAATGACAAATTACTCATTTGTTGGCCAGGAAAAAGGTTGAATAAACGTCAGACTTGGTTTCAATCATGATAATATGACGTCACTGTGTCGGCATACTTTCGTGTTAATGCCAGACTGCGAGCTGCCAGTGGTATATTCTTTGCTTTCGCTTCACAAATCTACAAGATGTACACATGTATTGAAAATCAACGTTGTGTATCTTTTGCAATTAAACCCGCGTTGAAGTTGACATATCTGTGCACTGCGATACATCATGGCTAGGCCTGAAGTGAGGGAGAAACGATGTTGGAGAGAGGGTCGATCAAACCTTGATTCTGCAGTTACTGTTATTTATGTTTGTGTTTAAAATCATGATTCATGTTCGTGATTCTTGCTTATGAGGTCCCTTAAATGCAGCCTATAAGAATGATTTCTCTGCATCGCTATTCCAAGCTTACATGTATGAAACTATGGTCCATGAGCTAACGGCTAGCTGAAATACTAGCTGGTACTTTCTTATTTTAAATCTGATTTTTTTATGAAACTGTTCAGTGTTAAAACTTGTTTGATTTTTTTCTCCCTTTATTCAAATTAAGTTTTTGTTGAGTACTGTAGTCTTGACCTTTAAACTTCCTATCAGCAACCAATGGTGATCTTTCCAAACACTTTCCATACTAACAATACATCTGAAGGAATGAACATCTTACTGAACATTTACAACTGGCTTTCACATCATAATCTAAACTGAGCACTAAAAAGTTCACAAAGCAATAGACACGCAGCCTTTTTGTTATTCAATCTAGAATCCAATTTGGTCGCTCTGAAAATTTAATCAGCGGGTGTTTTGGCTTGGCTGTGTTGAGTATTACTGTCATTCCAGATGAATGTCAAAAAGTCAGAGCAATTATCTAGTCTGAAGCTTTAATCTGGATATCCATGAAAAACAAAAGGACAATATATATCAAGGTGGTCATCCAGAGACTAAGATGTTTGATTAAATCAAGGGTGCAATTAATTGCAATATAAATCTGTAGAAAACAACTTCACGTATGAAATGAATACCTACTTGAATTGATTGAAAAAGAAAATTTGTACATGTGTATAGTACTTACCAGAATTTAAAGCATACAAATAATCACCCTGCCCCCCCCCCCAGTTTTTCCCAATTTTAAAAATATCTTTGAAATTGTCAATCAAGTTTAAGGTTCTTTTAAAATGAGGCTGAACCATGGTTTTATGCTTCTTTGATCAATTGTGAAATACTCTAGAAAATTAGCTCTCAAAACTATAATAAAGTCATCTAGTATAAATTTTGGTATGTCTTCACAAATTATTCAGTTCTCTGTTGCAAAAAAAAACCAAAAACAAATATGGCCATGCCAAAATATCATGCATCAGTATCATAATGTTACATGCTGACAAATTAAATAAAGAAAATTTAGAAATCCTGCTTAGTAATCTTATTTCTATTACTTGTGTGATTTAAAGGTTTGAAATATAATATAAAGCGAAAGTTTAAGAAGGCATTTAATTCTTAAATCTGATGATTTTCAGTCTTTGCTGATTTTCTTATGACTTTGTATTTCTTTATTTCACTGGCCACTTGTGTCCACCAATAAATCAGGGCACCAAAAAATAATAGTAGGCTCAGCCACTCAGGCCTAATTCTTATTTTCATTCAATTTCAACTTTTGAAGCCCAATAATTGGCTTCTTATATACATGTAGACCCTTGAAATGAAATTTTGTATGTCACAAATGTCCAACCATACAGTGCATTATTTGTATTGTCTTTCCACAGAAAGTTTCTCAGTACAGCGCATGCATGGTCTTTACGTCTTCATGTAATGCAATGTCTGTCTTGAATCTCATATCACAAGCACTTTGTAAACAGTCCAGACTTATCTTGTAATGGTGTATACGTGCTTGTACAGATGTACTAAGAATGCAGCCCTTGGGTGTATGTCTGATTGAGCTATCTATTAAAAGGTACATTAAATGGATTTTCCACACACAGTGCAACTTTTAAAATCACATTAAGGGTTTTGACAATTTGTCATATGAAATCATGCTATTGTTGCAATGGTTTTTAAAAAAATATTGTACCGGAATGGTAGTCAAATAGACACGCCATCTACTGTGAAAGCCCCTTAAAGTGTATTAAATATAACATTGCAATTTTTACAGAAAACTGCTCGGACTGAAGTATCTCAAACAATGCCATTCCCTTCTCATATATCAAAAGCAAAGTACCAAATATATCATCCATCAAGTATGTAGTAGCATACATCTGTTTGACACAATGATGTATTAGATTTTCTGTGAGTGCAATTTGACTTTGCAACAGTTATAAATTCAGAAACAATTCATCTTTCTATACATCTATTTCATTTTGCACACACATTAAGTGTATTGCCAGTCACAAGAACATTTTTTTTTCTAATGAAAATGATTCTGAATTATCTGTAATTTTTTCTTATGTAATCAAGAATTGAAAAAAGGGGAAAGAAATTGGAAACTTGTAATGGATTTCCCATTTTTCAATTTTCCCATTTTAATGTGAGTCACAGAATGGATAATCAATATCATAACTTTAATCATGACATATGAAAGGGATCTTGATAAAGGCCTAAGTATATGAAAGCACTTTATGTATATTGAGTGAAATAGAAGCTGTTATACATTCCTTCCAGATGGTAATATACCTTGACCTTGGTTTCCATGGCAAGTATTGGTAACCATGGCTACTAGTTGCAGAATAAACGGTTTAGTTCAAATATCCTGCATTGCTTCTGAAAAGGAGTTTAATCAAAACAGTGCAATGTCAGCGTAGTGGTATTCATTGAATGAATTCAATATGCAGTGAGATTTCGCTGTAGAGAGTAGACGTCACTACACTGTTATTCCTCCATCATCATGATACTTCACCCACACAGCACAGGTAGAATCAAATGAAGCTGTGAGTTGTATTCATAGCAGGTGCTTTGAATAGGTGTGTTTAGTATTCACAGATGGAGAAATAGGTCACACTCTTCATATATCCCCCAAGCTTAACTCAACTCCCTCTCCCTCACTGACACCATCTCACTTTCATTTTCTTTTCTCTCCTTCTCTCTCTCTCTTTCCTCTCATTTTCAGCCTGTTTTTATGCAAGATCTCCCTCTCTCTTTCCACTCAAACTTTCCCACAGATTTCACTTGAAAATATACAGATTAGGACTTAAGTAGTAGTACAGAATCTTTCTTTCCTTCTTTTTTTTCTTCAGCCTTCTGTATCTTTTTAACCTTTTATATCAAACCCTTTTCTTTCTTTTCATTTTCTCCCATCCCTTTTCCCCCACCCTTCTCCTTTCATATACAGGTACATACATGACCCCCTCCTCTCTCTTTCTCTTTCTCCAGCTTCCCACATAAACTAGTGATGGAGATCTGTATTTTGACATTTAAATTCAGTCCTGGGGGGTTAAAAGGTACTTCAGGCACATGCAGGTAGAATTTTGAGCAGCTTACAGAAATACTGAAACATACATGTACATATAAAATATAAATAGACCTTTGAGGTTGACGATTTGTCAATACATTGGTAAGAGAGAGAATGGTTTTGGGTACTGGCATTCAAAGCCAAAATCCTGGGTTCCAATTTCAGTGGAAATCCAACCTTAACCAAAAAATACAAAGGGCAGCACTGGGAAACTTTTATATAACTTATAAGCAATGAAATAGTTATTCTTTTAATTCACTTTCATGGAAGGAACATTTTCAACTGAAAAGTAAAACCTGGAGACTTGAATGAAAAGGGTAGCTCTTCAACGCAGCAAGCATAGTGCAAATCAATGAAAACTTGGGGGTTTACTAGTATCTAGTGATCCAGATAATGGATACGGCTGTTTACACCTTATAATGGCCATGTCTATAGCTATTACTCTGCTTCAAACGAGATGGATTGTTTTCAAAGACCACATTAAACCCAATCTCAGGATGATGGTGATGATGGCCCAGTATACAGAGCTCCAGTCTCCAGATAGGTGAAGCAGGTAATAGCTCTGGGTTGCATTTCATGAAACAAATAATTAAATGACCAAGCTACTGAAATCCTTACTTCCAATTGGCTGCAGGAGCAAATAAGTGAGTGAAAATTACTGACCAAACTTTTTGTGAAATGTTTCCCAGTTTATTTGGAGAATGAGAAAGATTCAGAGGATTTTTATTGCCAACTTCCCAATAGAGTAAAATCATCTACAAAATAATCTGAAAAAACTTAGTAATCTTCATAGTGGTCTCGTGGAGCACTGTGGCCTAGTGGATTAGTCTTCGGACTTTGAAACAGAGGGTCGTGGGTTCGAATCCCAGCCATGGCGTAATTTCCTTCAGCAAGAAATTCATCCACATTGTGCTGCACTTGACCCAGGTGAGGTAAATGGGTACCTGGAATTTATTCCTTGAAATGCCATCGCGCTATAAAAGGCTGCGAGGCTAAAGCCAATTAAGCGCATAGGGACGCATTTGGCAGTGATATGCGCTATGTAAGCATGTTGGTATTATTATTCATCGTGGTCTCATTTTCAAAAAAATGAAGGTAGAGTGTGCATTTGTATTTTCCAGCCGTACATGAAAAATGTCCTAGGTATGCCAGACCAATGCATGAATGCAGGAAGCACTGCAACGGTCCATCGTCTTACATTTGATACCAGAGTATCGCTCCAACTTCCAACATTTAATGCCAGGGCTAGCACTAGAATTACATCTCTTTTTCTGATTAAGTGACGTCTTACATGTAGTTGTTCATGAAAAGAAAAAAAAAATCAATTTTCACTGATCTTTTTTTTAATGGGGGGATGGACTACCTCTGAAAGTGACCACCAATACCCCTAGATATTGTACAAACATTGACAAGTGCAGCTTTTAAAAAAACCTGAAATACTGCTGGAAACTGTCTATCAGGAGCTCTAACACTTACTTGACGAAACACCAGTACTGGTATATTTGGATGATGTATCAAATGTCTGCCAGTGCAAAGACATTCGTCTGAAGGCAGACCTCTGATTTCTATTATTTGCCATCGTACAGAGCCATGTTTGAAGAGTAAAATGAGTCATCATGGCCTGTAAGACAGCACAAGTTCAATTTACAGAGGAGAAGAGGGAGGTTTCTCGCCAAAGAAGGAATGTCCATACCTCTCCAATCACAAAAAATTCTCATAAATCATGAGAACTTGCGGAGGCCTAAAAATACCTGTACTGGCCACAAAGAAACACTGTATGTGCTATTAAGGGAGGACCTTATGAATGGTAATGTTGCAGCAGTGCATAATGTCATAAGAATGCAAGCATGCACTTTTTACATCTTGGATCAATGTTTGAGGTCACCATCTGAAAGTTGTGACTTGGCCTATTATTATTGCTCTGTTAGCAGGATAGCTCAGTCGGCAGAGCGGGGGATTCGTTTTCTGGTGACCCGGGTTCGATTCCCACTTGGTGCGCTAGTGCCCTTTGGTAAGGCATTAATCCTCAGTACCAGGTCCTTCGGAGAGGACCTTAAGCCGTCGTTCCTCTGGTTGCTTGCTTACAAGCATTCATGCTTTCTTAGCAATCAGGTAAAAAAAAAAAATCACCACCAGCACTAACAACGTTTCTATGCTGCTGGCACTGATAATTCATTTCATGCATTCACATCTAGTGGAACCAGACGTGTAGTTATCAGCCTCCAGCAAGACTTGCACATGTCAGTATTAAAAGTAAGATTCTTGTCTCACATCTAGAAAGTTCTGCTTTCACACTGTGTAGGAATACCTGCGACCTAGAAGAAATTCTTGTGCGACAGGTCTTGCATTTTGGAAGAAGAATCTACTATTTTGAATGTATTTTCTTTTAGTTGTATTACAATGTATAGCTACACCATTTTCACACTGAGAAAGTTCCTGATATGAATTCTACCCTATCAGAATATAATGGTGTTTGTGTGATGAGATCGGTATGAAAGCACCGAGAGAGAGGGGGTGGTCGAGGGATGCATGAAGGTAGAGCCATTTTCATCTCTTGCTGAATGCATAATTGAGAAGACTGCGTGTGTCTACATGAATATGTTGATTCAGAACCAAGAAATCATTTGAATTTTAATTATCTAGAGTAGCATCAGTGTTTGCCAATGGGAGGCAATAAATAGATACAATTCTGCAGGAGCCACAGACGTCTGACCTTTTGCAGATATTCATCTATGCTGCATACTAAAACCAGAGATCAAACGTGGATTAAACACAAAATCAATCACTCCTACCATCAATGGAAATCTACTTGACAAAGATGCTTCTAGATTCAATGCAAAGATGAAAATATCAAGTATTGTACTATATCTAAGCTTAAAAAGAATTACCATTTATTTCAAAAGAATGATGTAAAAATTGTATCATCTTTCTGCCCTCTCTCCCTCCCCTATTCCTGTTTCTCTATCTTTCTCATTCCATAAAAATCTTGATATCTCTTCCTTTTTTTTGGGGGGGGGGGAGAATTAAGAATCAGGATTTATTCTTTATCACACATTTCTACAAGATGTGGCAAACCAAAGCAATTGACCTACAATGAACTCTTTGGAGACTCACATCTTTCTGAAGGCCTCTTATCAATATAACCAGTCAACATTAATTAAATTGGTTTTCTTCTCATCTATTCGTTCGTTAAGTTACCTCACCCAACTATTGCAGATTGGAAGATCCTTGTATAGGGGCCTTTTGAATCTTTACAAGGAGTTCTGGGCCGCATAACACAAAACTTAGCGATCGATTGTAAAGTTGATCTGTATGATCTATTGTACATAATGATCCAGGCAATCAATCTTATAACATAATCACTGAGTTTTGTGTTACAGAGCCTTGGAGTTTGCAGTCAAACTTCAATTTCTAATACATTATTTGAGAAAGGCAAAATATAGTCTCATCATTATTAATTTTGTAGTTTGCTTTTAGCCACCAAGAGTAAACTTACTCAGAAAGCAGAAATTATTAGTTTTCAAGACATTATGGGAAATATAGATGTTAAACCAAAACCCCTATTTTTGCTACTGACTGAATGAACCAAACATCAAGTTCAACTGTTTTTTAGGTGTCACTAAAACTATAATATGCAAATAATAAAGAATAGTGAGCTTTCATTTGGCAATACAAATCTTTGTGTCACAGGTAACTATATTGTGAGGTGCTACGCTAAAATTGTCTGTTTGGTCACAGTAATGTCTTTGGATAGCTGCATCCTGGAGTCACAGGATCCTTGTCTGTTGTTTTCAACAGAACAATGGAGCATGTCTAAATGAGATGTACGATGTAGATCTTTTACAAGATATAGATGAATATTTATGTATGAGTACCCGTCAAAACTGTCATCTAGCCAAATGAAAGCTCATCAATATCTACAGACATTAACAACTGACTTACCCTATTGGCCGCCACAAGGACCTTGTCTAGGAAACGGAGCCATTCAAAGATAAAGATTGGTTTCTTGGAGTCTGCAATCTGAGCCAGGGCCTCTTCATTGAGTAGTAAGCTATGTGAGAGTTCCATGACTGGATCCTCTTCTTCTGATTCATCCCCCTCAACGCCAAAATGTGAGGAAGAACTCTGCTTGCTACCCGTCGTGGATCTACAACCAGGACCAAGACACAAGAGGAAAGCAAGAGACAGATAGAAAGGGAAAGAAACAGACAGGAATCAAAGCAGGGGGAGGGGGAGAGAATGAACAAATTGTTAGAATATAATGAACTATTTGAGATATGTGTTTGATGTACAACCCACTCATGAGAACATAGACCCCTCTGTGCCTTTGACATGCCTTTGTATCTGTAATGCCCATTACTACATTACGATTACAAGATATGAAACTCCATCAGCCAAAAATAACAATAATCACACTATTTCTGATCCATATTATAATTCCAAGATTTTTTAAAAGCAAAGATGTAATAAGCAGGCATTTCTAAGCTTTACCTCAAGATTACAATCCTGAGTCAACTGCAGTATTTGTGCCAAAGAGTATGCCATTTGGTATGTTAATCCAGTAAATTCACAAGT
Source organism: Lytechinus variegatus (assembly GCF_018143015.1). Taxonomy (NCBI): domain Eukaryota; kingdom Metazoa; phylum Echinodermata; class Echinoidea; order Temnopleuroida; family Toxopneustidae; genus Lytechinus; species Lytechinus variegatus. Next base: position 44,671,656 of record NC_054746.1, read on the forward strand.
GAAGATGCATTCCGATCTTAATATTGCATTAATGATACCATTAAGTCGCAAGCTACATAAACCAAAGTGAGAATTCTTCTTGGGCTGATGATTTATAGGTGTATCTTGGAACATCTAGATTATTCTGAAAGAAAGAGGGCTGATTGGATCTTAATCTTGAGAATGAGCAAATTTCTGGCTGATGGAGAATAGCCAGGCAATGGAAACTTGGGGTGTCTTCAAAACAATTCCGACAGTACCACTTGGTATACTTCTTCAGAGTAGAATGGTCATGGAGTACATGTATTTGAGTGCAACTTATTGCTGGTACTGGATATTACAAGGTAAACTGATTCTACTTTTCTTAAATTTTGCTAAAAAAAAATAAATTTGCTTTATTTAGGAGATATTTTTATTACTCGGATGCATTTCTGTAGCAATATAGTGCTATAATTTAGTTTTTGGCAAAATTTACATAATACAGTACAATGTATATAATGGATGTTAAACCAATTCTTGTCATGCAAAACATGCTCCTAAGCATTTGTTCTCTATTAATACCCATTTGAATACTTAGAAGAGAATAATGATAATAATAGTTACATTTTATAGTGTTTTAATAATATTTTGTGTTCCTAAGCGCTTTACATTGTAATTATTATCATCCCGGTCATCAGATCATTGCATGCCCACATTGTATGTACTTTCTCTACTCCCTAGGGAGCATTCAAACAAGAGGCATTCCTCATAGGCTTTTGCATCCTACCCAACACCCATTCAACACCTGGGTGGAGAGTGGCATAATGTGGAATGATGCCTAGCCAAATGACGCCAGGCAGCAGTGGGATTTGAACACACAACCCTCTGATTACAAGGCGAACCACCACACCATAACACTTCCACAAATCATATTTAAAAATTTAGTATGTAAATACAAAATGTTGCACATATTGTAAAAACTCCCAAAATAATAAAAAATAATGAAAATCATTTTATGCCTGTTCATAAAAGGAGTGACATTATATAAAGCAAAAATCTCTTAAGTTATCACACAAGGAATGTAGATCTAGTACTTTTATTGAGAGCTATTTTTACTTTTCTCTTCGTGATACGTATGTAATAATTTTGTTTTTCAATTATAGTACATAGGCAGGCACCTTACCACATATCTACAGGTACATGTAAGGCAAAATCTATTCCAAGTACACTATGATTTATGATAGGTTCAAAGTCTTTTTCAGTAAACACTACATAACTTCAGAGTCAAAGGAAGTTCACAAGATATCATCAACAAACAAGAGAGATATATTTATAGTGCTATAAGACCGGGGGGGATTTCATAAAGCTGTTCATAAGAGTGACTTTAAGTTCGACTGGTGATCCTTTTTGTGGTAAATGATATCCACCATTAAATGATCATTGGTGACTATTCAGTTCATGCCATAATAAAGGTTCACCAGTCACTGTTCTTTAAGTCACTCTTAACTTAATATGAATAGCTTTATGAAACACCCACCATGTTCTGCTTCTACCAAAGCTTTAATACATACATGATGTATGTACACAAAGAACACATTCTACATTATGGAAAAGTCCCTTGCAAGCAGTAAACTGAAAATACTGTATGAACTACATGTAACACTTTTCTGATCTGCAGTCTTCATTAAGTCAATTATCAAATGCAGTCTAGGAATATAGACTTTTGCTTGAGATGGAATAAAAGTAAATGTACAGTATCATATTACCATATAGCAAATAAAAACAATTATTCCTCTGAAAAGGCATCTGACCTAAAGTACCTTCAGATGAATGATTTGGGGAAACTCAAGTAGTAAAAAGGGATGTTTTGGGTTGATCTTTAAGAGTGAATTTTCTTCTCTTTCATTGTAAAAAAAACCCCAAACAGTTTTAAATACCACCTTTGTGAATTTGGGCCCTATTATAGTTTCTCTGGCTGAATAAACTATTAATATTATTATTTGTATTTGGCAAATACAAAAATACATTTCGGTATACCGGTAAACAATACAAAATAAGAAATACCAAAAATTGGAACGCCGGGTACAGAAAAAGTTAACTGAATTACTGTGGCATAAATCCTCCTGTCCCAAGATGTAGGTATCAGCATTATAGTATGTTCATGATTGAGTATTAAGATGAAAATATTCGCAGCATTACATGTATGAATCGTATTAGCCTGGTATATGATCTGATAACATCTAAATGTCATATGAATAGCAATGAGTTGTTGCAAGACTTGATTAGATGCTGTACTCATGAATTTAAACATAGTAGTTGTACATGTACATGTAAATAGAAGCTAATAATAGCATGTGAAAATGAATATGGAGGCAAGCATCTACAGGTATAGAAAAAATATATATTTTGTTGTACCAGATATATTTTCAAAGAACCATCATTTGTGTGTACACAAATACTACACAAACATGTTCGGGCGAAAAGGCAACATAGGCCTATACATGAGGTTCTACCGATGATTAAATCTCACACTGAAAAAGTAGCAAAGACAACATAAAGAAGTTACAACTTATTTTAGAGTTATTGCTCGGAAACCAACTCGCATATTTGATGAGCTGTGACTTTGACCTCCGGACTTGGAATTCAAACTTAGAAGGTATTTTGGTGTCATCTACATGCACACCAAATTTTTTTTAATCCATTGGATATTTTTCGAGTTTTTGCACGGAAACCAAGTGGGGGGACAGACGGATGTACGGACGGGAGGATGGACAAACAGACAAACGGACAGAGGCAACGCTTAATGCCCCCTCCTGACTTCGTCTGCGGGGGCATAAAAAGGGGAAGAGAGAGAAAGCTACTTTGAGATAAATACAGTAGATCAAAGATGCACGATAGAAAGAAAAGAGTTAAGAAAGAGAGGAGAGAGAAAGAGGGAAGAATGAAGAAAGTGATGGAAAGAGGCCAAATACTTGTGAGTGCAGTCAAGGTGTGCAAAGAATGCAAAGACTCATCTAGCACGAAACCAAATGTCATGGGAGACATGTTAATGGCATACAGATAGTAGGCAAGAATGAAAGGGGGAAAGCTCTCATCATTTGAGCAATGGATTCTGGTAAGCCAACGGCTATTTGTGGCTCGAAACTAGGCTTTCTATGATCGCTCTAAAGTCTACTTCACATGCACATTATGAATGGTACCTATATATTGCCATGGACATGTGTATGATTTTCCCCTATAGAAAAATTCAGCATTCATTCCATATACATGTATATGTGCATTGCTTCTAAATAAAGTTGTGAGTGTACTTTACGATGTTTACACAAAATTTACCATATTACAGGTATCTTGAAAAATAAAATTATACAATAATAGCAAATAGCAATCGTAAACCTACTTTTTGATATTGGCATAAAAATACAATGCAACTTGCAAGACAACTAGTATAGGAAGGAATAGTGATAATGTCATTCCGTAATTTTATATAAATTGCGTGTAATTTGAGAGAGGGGGGGTGAATAAGCATGTACTTGAAATGATATTCTATGAAATTCATTCCAATGTAGGACCTTTAATAGATTCATGGGGAATGATTCCCCTCCCCTCCTTCAAGTGCTGTCAATGATAGTTTATGACTCATACTGCCAATCAAAACATTAATTTATGGAAAGAAAGTCTGATTACTCATATTACGCCTTCATACACTGACTGATGACGACCAACAAATATCACAACCTTCAGTCACGCAGCACATGGTTGTCAAGCCCATAGGGGGGGGGGGGGGTACCATTTCAGATTGACCCGTTTTTATTTTGCTTGTCAAATTTTTTCTCAGACAAAATGGTCAAAAGCTTTGACTTTTTTTGTTTTACTTCTCAATATTTCAGCAAGGAAAGAAAAAGGAATTGAACCCCCTAATCGATAATCCTGGCTACATTGTTTGTTAACATGTACCTTTCAGCATTTCCATTGATAGAAATTATATATTTATGAATTTCATATTTTATTTTGTTCTAAAAAGTACATGTGTTCACGTCACAATGATGGCATCACTTAAAAATCATCTGGGGCCCGTTTCTCAACACATGGACAAGTTAGTCATATCTTTATCCACCAACCACGGAGTTAGTTCCAATCTTACTAAACCTGTTTCTCGATAGGCTTCCTAACTAGAATACCTTGATATCGATACTATCGGTAAAAATAGCAGACGAGACATAGCCTTAGTCACAAAATATCATAATTTTCAAAATTAAAAATTATGACAAAATTGCAAATATTGTGATAAATTGGGAAATAAATCTTTTCAAAATAATAGCACACGTGAATTATGCATCATACATACTTAGACCATGAAGACTGGAGCATTCAATTGCAGAGAAAATCAAATTATGAATAATTCATTTCATGACTAAAAAATCACTTGTGGACGTTTAGATGGGTACCCCCGGGATATCCAATTTTAATAGTTTACGAAAGTAAACCATAATGGTTTTCTTTGTAAAATGATGATAATTATACGGTCTTTTATGATTCTAAACGTCATCAAAATATAGTTTAACGAAATATTTTTAATTATTGATACCGAAACATACGATATTTGAAAAATTATATGCATAAATTAAAGATAGAATTTATCCAACTGTTAATAGGGGTCTGAAAACAACAAATACGAATCCAGTTATGGATGGCCTGACGTGGTAGAACCTTTATCGATTAAATCATTTTACTATTTCAAAATGAATGGTTTTGTGGCGTTTAACAACAGTTTTTATAGTTTATTTGTATTACAATTATCATTGAATGCATTATCCCACTTGTTTTGTGATGTAATTTCAACCTCTATGATTGATTACGTAAGATTATAATTTTAAAATTTCTGAGCACTTTTGCATGTCATAGTCTACCCACGTGATGCCACACGTCATTAAGAAAGAAGTTAGGACAGGTTCGGAGGTGTCATAAATATTTAGTGAGGTTGTTGCACCCGATCTTGGTAAAGAGGGCTTCGTGAAACGGTTAGCGGACAAGTACATGTAGCTCACTATCTCCGATTTAGTCAAGAAGTTAGACTTATGACGGTGTTGAGAAACGGGCCCCTGGTAGATGTACATTCATACATGTCGGGAGAGTACCGGTAATTGTATTTTATGCAGTTTATTCTAATTTTGGAACACTCCAATTTTGTTCTCCATGTATGTTTTTTTGTTAATAAAAATACAAAGAAAAAATGAATAGCCTATGTGTAATTGGGTGTACTGGGGTCTGTTTCATAAAGCTGTTCGTAAGTTAAGAGCGATTGGTGAACCTTTTTTACGCCCTAATCCACCGCCAATGAATTTACCATTTGCCACTAGAAAGGATCACCAGTCGTTCTTAAAGTCGTTCTTAACTTACTTGTACATATAGCTTTATGAAACACCCACCTGGTACATGTAGACCTACATGAACATTGGTCAGGTGAAATACTGATGAACAATTAAAGTACAAACCAGTTCTACAACAAATGAGGAAGGTATGAGGAAGGTTATTTGTAAGTTTAATCTCCTTGGAATAAAATAAAGAAAAGGGTCTTTGACAACATTACAAAAATTACTTGGGGTATGAAAATTGATTAAATTGAATTCATATGAGGAAGAAACAGAGCTACTCTTTAATTGCATCTACCTTGACCTTCATTTTACAGAAAACATCGGGAATTGACATGTGATTTCTGAATGAGATTGTATAGAAGGTGACATGCTCTCTCACACATACTGCAGGTGGATTTTATGCATAGATTGCACAGAATGGATCTTTTCCCCCATTAAGGTGCTCACAGCATTCCATTCAGGCTGACAAGTACATGTAGATACAGTTCATACCAACTTTGCTGTTTCTTAGGGGTTTTTTTTCATCTCTGACACAAACCCCCAAATGTTATCATCTTCATTATCGACGATGGCACAAACTTGTACCATATCTTTTTAATAGTTAACATGTATATACAGTTTAAATTCAATTATTCCAATATCTGTACTTTTGCTATCATACACCACCAGTGTTTTAATCCACCATTCATGTTTATGATTCTCGCCCAATAAATTCTACTGAAACACAGCCCTAGAATACTACATGTATTATTCCCTTGGACAATGCACCTACATGTTCCATTAGAGAAGATAAAAATCAACCTTCTTCTCCATATAGAGTAGGGCATTATAGTTTACTTGGGTTTGTAAAATTACCTTTTCTTCTTTCAGGCGTATGAAATGCTTTCGCATAAATTCTTATTCTGCTCGGCCGGCCCTAAAGTTCTTGTTAAGAAAGGGGGGTGGAGTAGTGTATTGTTTTTTTTTTAGCTACACGTAGAATGAAAATGACTAAATTGATGCTTAAGATACATGTAAGTAAATTTGAAGTTCAGTCATGCACATGTACATCCCAAGGTGACATTTATGAAAAAACATATACTCTTATTTTGTTGTTCCTTGTACTACATGAGCATACATGTATGTACATTTTTTAGTTTTGATCATTTACGCTGCTCTTTATATTTTTGTTCTCCCAAGTCCAAATTGAAAAATACTGTGAAAAAAAATATGGATAGGATGTCCCGATAGACTAAAAAACATATCGAATCCTATGGGACACTAACTGCGCGTGCTTTCCGCGTGTGTCTACCACTCTATGGAAATACCATTGGAAATTTCATGTTTTGTTAACAATTTTGTCATTCCTGAAAAAAGTTCCCACTTTTATCTCTAGTTCCAATGATATAATGCTGATGATATCATATTATTTCCATTAAATAATTGAAATTTTTGCAAAGATGTTAGTTACATTCGCGTTTTGGAGTCAAAAACATCCCTTTCATATCAAAAATAGGATGAAACTCAATGTAAAATCCTACTTTATGTCACCACAAACGATTTCCCACTCGTTCCAATTTCGCTTGATGGTATCGTACAGCTTAGTTCCCATGAGTCATTGTGCAGTTTTTTCTAAGCTTTACGATGATGTAAGAATGATGTTTATTTGTCAAACTTTGCGTTCGCGTTTTAGCTTTGAATAAACATGTGTCAGACCACAAGCCAATGGCAAAAGTTGTCATATTCGGGCCGGGCACATACTGTACATAATATGCAGTGCAGCAGGCAGGGGCCACGGCCGCCGTGCCCTAGCGCTAGCTGTGCTGCGCTTGTGCGACTGTGCGTGTTCCGCTGAGCATTGGCAGGCAGAAGGGGTCCAAAAGGCGTAAAAGGACTTGATATGATGTGAAATTTTAGTACATTAGTTAAAACTACATGTAGAATGACTACGGGAGAAACTCCAGAATCATGTCCATATAATTAATCTTCAACAATGATTGATTGATTCTGAAAGCAATATTTAAAGGATTTAATAAGATAGTCATCATCAATATAGATCCCCCTTTGATGACTCCCCTATCTGAATTCCTTTGATTTATATGTAAATCATTGGGGTACTATCCAACTCTGACAGGGTTTGAACTATATGGGCATGATCTTGATTAAATCTATTTTTTTTCATAATATAGAATGTAACCGCAAAGCAATTTGCACAAATTGAATGTTTATCTGCATGTTATTAGGTGTCAATATTTCTCTGCTTTTCATGATTATCCTTTACTATTCAGTGTTTTAATTGGTGGATAATTCCCCCAACTACAAAGCACAGGATCTGGGATTCAAATCACACAGTAGCACAAAGAGTTTTTCAGCAAGATGCAAAAGCCTCGGTTGCTGCACCAGAACCAAATCACCTGTAAATCAACCCGAAAACACATACCCTGTATTTGGAATATTCAGGAGCATTCTCCCTCCCAAATGAGCAAAAATTTGGGAGAGATTCTGGAAAATTTGTGGAGTTCTTTGGTTCGTTTTGAAATGTTTAAAACCATCCAAATACCCTCCAAAATAATCCTGAATTTGGCTTTGACAAATATCATTCAGGCAACATTTGGGATGTGTTCAGATAAAATGTGGTTGATAATCATTTTCACTTCTATTTGTTTATCTTTTCTGATAATTTACAATACATGTGTATTTTGTACATAATAGTGGCCTAAATGATCAATTAGTAAATGGAAACCACAAAACACTACAGCAATCTATCTAGTCTGTACTTGCAAGGCATAGACAGGCATGCAGGCGATATTGCTATCTGGTGGATTCATCCATAGACTTCATTAGAGCATTACTCGGATCCTAATTTTGTTAATACTAAATTGGGTGAAGTCAATTTAATTGCAGTAGCAAGAACCACTACATGTATGCGTGCGTATCTGTGAGGGGAGATGAGGTGAGGTAAATATTTGCACATTTTCCCATAGTCCATGGGGATAAAACCACGTTGGATCATTCAATAAATAGAAAAGTAAATGACATGCTCAATGTACAGTCACTTGCCCCATGAACCTGTAGGTTACTTGTACTTTTAAAATGCTTAAATATAAGGTGGTTTCAGACCGCCTCGATATTCGCCAGTTCCAGGTATTCTCTGATCGGGAAATTTACCCCGATCAGAAAATACCAGGTATTTTGGTAATGTGAAAGCAAACTACGCGTAATCTCCCCGAAAGAAAATACCCGCTAAATAGTAGGTACTTGGCGAAATTACGAGAACTTTCGTGGGGATTTTTCCAAGGTCGCAGGTATTTTGGCGATGTGAAAGCAAATTACGGGAACTTTTATCCCAGCGTGTCGTTGGGCGCGGCGGCGTGGGTGGCTGCTGGGCTAGAGATTTTGAATCTCCCGCCTTGCCTGCTTATCAGACCACACTGCGCATGCTCGTAACTTCGGGAACTTATCCCGAAGGATGTGTTTCGGGGCGGTGTGAATGCAGGAATAATTAACGGGTATTTTTTAGCCTTAAAAAGTTCTCGTAATTTAACGGGGATTCTTGTGATCGAGGCGGTTTGAAACCGCCTATATTTTGAAATAATATACTATCATGAAATTTTATTTCAGGGAGATTAAAGAGTGTAGACATTTAAGAATACTCTACAAGTTCATGAATACCTTGAGTGCAAAAAAAAAGCATCATCAATTCTTCTCTCATATACAGATTTACAATTCATGTGGTTTGAATGAATTCAAATTAAATCTAATCTGCATAATAGGTGGTGCTGCACCAGCCCGAGTTTGCTCGATCTTGAGATTATAGCACGGTCTGCCCTCTTCGCGATTAATCTTGAGATTCAAGAAACCCTGTCTCCACCATCCCAAGTAGAGCGATTTCTGCTCGAGCGAGGCTTCGATGCATTATGGTCTGATGCTGTACCTGCCAATTAGGGGGCTAATTCGTAAGAGCGTGCTATTTTGCAAATAATCACAAGTCAACTTGGGATTTTTTGCAAGAGCGGGCTATTTTGAGATTGATCCTGCGAACTAGCGTGGTAATTGCATCTCTATTACAAATAATAATGAGATTGTTAAGATCAGGATAATTTGCCCGATCAAAAATAGCGCGTTAATTTGAAAACTCGGGCTGGTGCACACGTCCCTATTGTGTTGCTAAGAACATCTGACAAATTTTGCACTTTTTTCTGAGCATCAAATTTTGACTGAAATATTACTAAAAAATGTATAATGCCACAAAATAAATTAATAATAACAAATGTTAAATGAAAATAATGTGAAAGAAATAGGAAGCTGATCCTGATATTGGGTTTTAGTTTTAATTACGGTAGTTCTGTGATGTCACAGGCCATTAGTACCCCTATATGTTATTTCTAAGAAAAACATGAACTTACCAATATTGCTACATGTATATATTGATCACGATTGATTTTTCAGGCATCATGAACGATAAAAGAATGGGGTTTTATGGACTTTACATGTATATCCCATGATATACAAGGTACATGTACATGTAGCTGTTAACATGTGATGTTAGACAATCAAAACTTACAAAATTTTACAAAACATTGTTATTCTTTGTCAAACTCCCTATTTCCTTTTTTCTGTTTTTGTTAAAACCAAAATAGTATCAGAGTGGACTTGGAGCCCCTTTAATATTAGAAATTCACATCAATAAACGAACAAAAAATGAAATCAATTACTTCAAATAGTAAAAAAGCAGGAAAGAACACAATTTCTTATATTCATGAACCATATAGAAATAGCTGTACATTGGAATCTGCTTTATGATTGATCAGGCCTACAGACTGTACATTGTCCACCTTCATTGTAATAATACTGGCCCCTTTTTTAAACCTATATCAAATACGTACATGCAGACCTGTCAAAAAGGAACCTTATTCCTGTATCGTCTAGTCCCCAGTGTGATCAGATTATATTGCAAGATATAGCTTACACAAAACCAATCAATGGTCAATTGCACAAGGATACTTTGGGTATCTTTTATTACACATCATGCATTATTAATCATTATATTCACCCAGACATGAAATTGGCTACTGGTTTATCAAATGGGATAAAAGATGATAAAAGAAAATAGCATAATTTTTTATGCATAACAATATACATAAATTAAATTGGATGAATCATTAGAAATGTACAAAAGGGTTATGTGATAACATCAAAGAATGATACTCGGTGAAAAGCAGTGAAATTACTCGTGCCTTTTATTGGTTTGACACTAAAGTACACCTTGGTATGTACATTGTACTGGTGCAAAAGAAAGCACAGTTCTTGAAATCATAAAATTGAGAAGATACATGTACATGTAACTGTGGGTCTAACAATTTCAAATAAATCATGTACCCAATTTACATCACGCTGTAAATTATATAAAAACCAATATGATTTGCATACATGTACAAAGTATGTATTCGCTTTCTGATCCTATTCAAAATAATTGAATATAAGCCAGCACTTTGCTTCCATAAATATTCCAACTGAGTTTTATAAAACCTAACAGCTTTATTAAACACTCCTACTATACTTGTTTTCCTCGTTATATGTTTGGTTCACGGATAAGTAGAAACGTGTACCCTAATTTTGGGCCTCCTAGCATCATGTTAATACTGTACACCATCCAGCCATGTTTCTTCAATTATGGATGGACTCTACACATGCCACACCAACTATTACTAAGCTTGAGCTCTGGCTGATCTGCATCTTGTACTTTGCTTCTTATGAGTCTTTATCTTACAGTCAGCTAGTTTCTCGTATGTACATTAAAACCATAGAAAGTGGAAAAAGAGGATTGTGCACCCTTCACCTTCGATGGACCATAACTCTGTACCCTTGACAATTGTGATGCAAGAAAGAAATCAAATTAAAGTTGATGAGTTACTCAATCATGTAGAATAAACATCACAAGAATAAATTATGCATTCTTGATACAGCTGACCTTTGAACTTTGGTTACTTTTTTTAAACACCCTGTATATTTTTATATGTATAGATTTGGGTGATTAAGAAGCACTTTCACTAACCATTCACAATCAATTCAATGAGGTTAGTTCCACTAAGAGTCAAACTAAGTTTTAGATCATTGGAGGACAGAATTTCTTTTAAACATATTGAGAGTGACCAGGATGCGCATAAAAGTTGGCCTATAACTATTTTGTGAAAATACATGGAACTTCAAAAGGCCATAGATTATGTCACTGCCTTGCTTGTATGATTCTAACTTTTTTAATCAAAATCAATTATTGAGGTGAATGTGTGCGCTGTATGTCGTATGATGTAGACTTTCAATGAAACTGTTATTGTAATGTGTTAGCATTTCATCTAATTCCCAAATAGCATTCTTTTTATTTACAATGTTAAAATTGTACACACCAAATTAGAAATGATATGTACATGTGGCAACAAGATAAACACACAGCGATTTCACCTTGAAAAAAAAAACATAAAAGTTATTAGACAAAAACTATTACTGCTACCTTGCTCAACATGTACACGTAGGAAAATACGGTTTTCATCAACTATTTCAAAAGGAACCTATCACTCTATACAGCAGAGCATGAATGAAACCATGCTATAAATGAGCAATCGTATCGTCACAGTTTCCTCTCAGAAATGTGTGTGTTTTGTACAGTCAGCAAGCAAGCAATCGCAGCAATTTTCAACAGTGCACATGATTCTGTATTCTGTTCGTGAACGCAGGCAAGGGTTACAGCTTCTAACAGACTCAGCCAAAATGGCAGCATTGCTAGGGAACATTTGGGGAGATTGACTTGGAATTCTTAAAGCACACATACCCCTTTCATAAACCCAATTAAAATGAATTAGGCGGCTAATAGCAGCATAATTTGGTCGTAAAATTGGAGGAGGACAGGAGTTATCCGTATTACTCTGATGCTGCTATTATCCGCATAATAGCGGCATCGGGATAAGATTTAGAGTTTATGAACGCATTTCCAAATAATGCGGATAATTGCCATGGTGCGGTCACAAGGTCACCCTTTTCCAACACAACTGCATCGGAGGGGGCGTGTCCAGTTGTCATGGCGATTATCCACCTTTTTCAGGACGGGCGCTCGTAAAAATAATGCGGCTTATTTTCGGAGTTTATGAACGCAATTTTTATTGATTTATCCGCATTACTCTTAGGCGGCTAATTGGAGGATAGGTTTATGAAAAGGGTAACAATCTCAGTTATCTTGGGCAGTTATACATGCAGTAATGTTCGGCTGATGCCCTGCCAGTTGGGAGAGGTACCATACCGCATATTTATTAAACTCAGCTGGATTACGTTGGAAGTTTTTTTTTTTAGTACATCCAAATACGCAATTATTGTTTCTTTAAATTGTATTCCTAATGTGTCTACTTACATGTAATATTGTGTGAATTGTAATTGAGCTAATTAAAGTTTGGATAGCATTACTTTGAAATGACTAGATAGCGGTTTCATAAAAGGGTACATCAGTAGACTGCCATTGGTGATGGGGAAAATGTAAGGGCAGCACTGCAACTGCTGAGAGCGCCAATGGCAATCGCCGTCTGTGCCATCAGTTACCGCAAGGGCTGGTCTACATTTATTATTATGTGTACCAAACTGTGTCATTAGGCTTTGGCATACCATGTATGAAATGAGTTAATATCTGCCTAGCTCAAAATCCTTTACATTCTCTTTCATACAGACTTTCCAGCTATAAATCCCTGCTTCAAATATTCTTACATACATATAAAATTCAAAGGTATTGTAATGCTCTGTATTGCAAAAGGTCAAAAAGATTTAAATTCATCTTTTAAGTTTGATTATCAAACTGTACGGTTCAGGATATTCATTCCCTGAAGAATTCCATACAAGTAGAGACATCACCTTCGGATAGCAGCATTCTACAGTGCGTATCAAAAAAAAGTTTACACTTTGAAAAAATCCTGTAAAATTATACATTTGTAATATTCTGAAGATTTTTCCACATTTTAACTTTGGTACAGATCCATTTAAACAAATGACGATATAACTGTCGAAAAATAGTTCCGCTTGAGTGAGCACCACTTACTTTTGAAAAGTTGGTGAAAAATGATTTGCGCAGAACTTTGAAATAGTTATGCGAATAAAAGTAGACATTAATCATGAAGAACACGTTGAATTTAGCTAGTACAATTGATTTGAAGATACCTTTTACATTTTTAGCTTGTTTCCTTGCCCGAAACACTTCGAAGAGTGCATTGCGCCCCACCCAACTCCCCCAAACACAGAGGCCATCGTCACGATATTTGCCATACACTGAGCTGTGATTTACATGAAATGGCTTAGGCTTGATTTTCATTTTGTTAATCATTGTCAAGCTTGGAAAAAGTGTGGAGAAACAATAATTAAATGAAAATGAAATGTGAACCCACTTTAAATGATGAAAACTTAGTGAAAAAAATGCTGGAGATGTCCGATATAAACTTTTGTTCAGATTTAGTTATGTCCTCAGATCCAGTTGGCACAAAAAGGGTAAAGGTTTTGCTTACTAAGTGTTTAAATTTCAATTTTGGTGGCAAAAAATGTTACAAAATGCTTGAATGTATCCATTTATTACAATTGACAAAAAGTGCATTGGGAAATGTATGAGAAATGTTTCGCAGGGTAAGTTTGATTTCACCATTTCCCCCTTGACACAGCGTGAAAACGAGCATTTCTGCGCAAAGAGATTTCTGCGAGCTTTACAAAAATGGAGAGTGCTCACTCAAGTGTAACATTCTGTCAAAACTTTTACTTTCATTGGATAGATGAGACCCAAACCAAAGATTATATGTGAAAAAATTACCCACATGTTGTATATTTTTTAATTCCCAGGGCTTTTTCAAAGTGTAAACTTTTTTTTGATACGCACTGTATAGTAGTGAGTGAATTACCACTATATCAGACATTATCACTTTCTTGAGGGAGCATATTTTATGTCAGGGCATCTGAAAAAGCAATCCCTTGTAGTTGACCTGAGATTCTGTACCTGTAGATACACCTGATATTCTTTCAAAATAACATCAAAAGAACATCAAACTCACTATGATTGTTTTAATCTTTAACATAACACACATTCTCATTTTACCATTACCAATGGATGTGATGTTAGCATGTTCATGAATAGATGATTAAAATATAGGTCGTTACTCCATAACCAGCTTGATGCAAATACATTTATGAAATCATGATGATAAATCTAGTTAATCTACACACATATTCTAAATCTACATGTACTAAGGCTGTGTTTAGGCAACATATATAATCACAAACATGAATCATAATTTGTTTGGATTTCAGCCATTTTTATTCTTATGCAAGACTGATTACAATAGCATTGATAGCATATAAGCAAATGGAATACAATGTCATAGATTTTAGTCCTGCCACATCGACTGTATCAAGTCATATTTTCTATAAACCTTTAGAATAGCATATATTACAAATGTCATTGTGAACAGACAATACAATGTAAAAGCCAACAGCATGGCAGCCATCTGAGGCATACACAGACACTACATGCACCAATTAAATATTCAGAAAGAGCATACACGTAGGTTCCCTAGGGGAATGTTCTTGCTTTGACTCAATTTATTCAGCTTTATGAAATGAATGACACTTTAGGCGGTGCTGCACCATCCCGAGTTTGCTCAATCTCGAGATTTTAGCCCGATCAGCCCTCTTCGCGATTAATCTCGAGATTCAAGAAACCCCGTCTCCACCATCGCACGAAGAGCGATTCTTGCTCGAGCGAGGCAACAAGCCCGATATTCCGAGCATGCGCACTTTCGATCTTGGAGTTTCAACGGCCCGCGCTTTTGAATAACTTCCCGCGATATGCAATCAAGTCCATGTACTCTTTCGCCGAATTCGACCGTTGTTATGCAACAATCCTCTCAGCTCAGCCGCGCTATAATTATAAGCGAGTGAAGTATTCTTCGTTTAATATGATGGCGGACTCCGAGGCAACGACAGAGGGGGAGAGAGAGAGAGGGGAGGAAAGAAATGCTATTTGCTCACATTTTGCGAAGGAATAAGACGACAATGCTGTCAGTATTGTTATTGACTATGACCATCGTCGATAATGAGCGCCTCCCCATCGGTCTGGTCTCTCCCAAAATCCATTCACGGGGGGCTTGACACCATCGTTGCTGATTGGGGAATTGATGAACGCTATGATAAAGTTGACTTTCGCATGCGTTCGGTATAATCGCTGTTTATGTTTTTACCAAGGCGGAAATGGAACGCGAATTGCATTATGGACTGAAGGTCATGAATAAATTAACCCGAGTCCAAACCCGAGTGCGTCTGCACCTACGAATTAGCGCGATAATTCGTAAATAGCGCGCTATTTTGCAAATAAACCCGAGTTGACTTGGGATTGCAATCTCGAGATTAATCCTACGAACTAGCGCGATAATTGCGTCTGCATTACAAACAATCTCGAGATTTTTCAGATCGGGATAATTTGCCGGATCAGAAATAGCGCGCTAATTTGAAAACTCGGGATGGTGCAGACGGCCCTATACATACCTTCTAGCAAGCAGAAAAGGAATGTGATTTGGAGAGCGGAAGCACAGCCTTTTAGGAGTTTTCTTTCAGTGCGACAGGGTCAAGAGTCAAGTTACCATGCAGCAAGTAACATCCTTTTATCTCCTGACTTGAAAACACTTTTAACAGGCAGGGAAAAACGAAGAGTATACATGCGTGCACATAGAGTAAAAACAAAAGGGAAAAGGGGAGAACAAATCAAAATCAAGACTAAAATACATGAACAAAGCAGGGAACATTTACCAACAAACTCACATTCTATTAAGTACTAAAAAAATATACGGGAAGTGAAAGAGGACATGAAGATGCACAGAATTACAAAGACAGCTTTATTCTCTTTTGTTTTGTTACATTCAGGTATTAAACAGAGATACATGTACATCATGGTATAGTGTATACTGTACAAGTCCTAGGGTGGTATTCTGAGGACATTTTATCTTTAAATATGGGATTTTATTTTATCTTTGAAATTGGTATGCTGAGTTGACATTTTATCTCTCAGATACAATTTCAAATTATATATATCTGTGATAAAATTTACATCTTATATCTAAAGATGACACATGAAAAAGCAGTGCCTGAGTAGACATATCCATGGTGTATTTGCAATGTGGATTATGTACTTGCTGTGCACCCATATTACTTTGAATAAAATAGGGTGGGACTTTTTTATCTCTGCCATGTTCATTTCATAAATGTGAATTAGCTCTAAATATAAAAATGCGAATGAAAAAAATGATAGTCATTGAGAGTAACACCTTAACATTGTTCCTGTAGAATTAAGAATTATTTCATATTATTTTTCTTAACTGATTTTGTCTTTGAAATATTTTTGGTTGCAATGATGCGATATCGAGATCGAAACAAAGATGAGAGTACTCATTTTTAAAAAGAAATCTCAGTTAAAACGGCACTAGTCTATAGTGCAAGCACAATTTGAATGCAATATGGCGCAATCCAGCTCGTTTGCGAACCCTGTTTGCCACACCTCCTGACAAAATGGATTTTTATTGGTTGATCACTTGAGATGAGAGTGCTATAAAACAGCCTTTCTCATTGGATATTGCTTCAGAAATACATGTATGTGAATCTTACAGAAATACAAGTGGAGCACCTCTTGCAGTCTCACCTACATCATGCGATTCAATACAGCAGCAGTGCTGACTCTGGAAATTACTATAAAATAATTATTCACAAAAACACCATTTATAATATATACTGTTCATTGACAATAAATGAATTTGACCTTGATCATGAGACCTAAGACTTGTCAGTGAAAGCTGATTACCCCTATATCTACACTTTGAAAGTTATGACAGCAATCTAATAATTACCTCATTAAACGTTAAATTAATTTGTAAACAAGAAGGACAAAATGTGATGCTAAATCATGCGCTGAATCATGAAAAAAAATGGCTCTCGAAAACTGAAAATGGCTCTGGTGAAATGAAAAATAGCTCTCATTTTCTTTCAAAATGGCTCCCTAAAAATAAATAAGTGATTTCAACACTATTTCAAAGTTATAATGGCATTTCAAAAACTTAACGTTAGATTAAGATTTTGATGTTAATTTCCCCAACATGGTCTAAGTTTATTGACCCTAAATGACCTTTGACCTTGAACATGTGACCTGAAACTCAAGCAGAATGTTCAATTAATACTTGATTAACCTTATGTCCAAGTCTCATGAACTAGGTCCATACAGCCTATTTTCTAAGTCATGCTGTCATTTAAAAAACTTAACTTTCGGTTAAGGCGAGCACATAAAATGCCCACCTGTAATGCAGAAAATGGAGTTATTAGTCAAGCAAGAAAAGTGGAAGTTGGCGACTTCACCTTTGACCTTCTGACCTCAAAATCAACAGAATTGCTCTGATCTTATCCCGTTTACAAGGACTGCAGAAGAGTAAGATGAAAAAATGTCACTGTGACCTTGACCTTTGACCTCAAAAATCGACAGGCTTTCTCGGATCCATTCTAGTATCATACACACCAAATAATATGATCCTAGGTTATAAAGTCAAACTGAAGATATCACGTTTACAAGGAAAAGTATCTACGTGAACATGAAGTCTAAAAGTTGCGTATAATATCTTCATCATTCATGTACTGCATACCACGGATCCTACAAGTGAGCGATTTTATAAGCAGATGCTGTCAGAGACAAGAACTTCATAATGCTTTCACTCTAGTGAAATACATGAACCTTTTTTTCTTTGCTACCACTAGTCATCATATTATGATATACATGTACTGTACATGTATGATTTAAAAGATCATGAGTTGACATTGTTTACGATGAACCTGTGGTGATCGTGCCATGTGTTTAAAGAATGAAACCATTGGAACAAGATAGCTTGTGTGAAAACAGAAAAATCAAAGAAACAGATCAACAAAAGTTTGAGAAAAATCAGACAAATAATGAGAAAGTTATGAGCATTTGAATATTGCAATCACTAATGTTATGGAGAAAGCAAATTGGCAATGCGACAAAGATGTGTGATGTCACTTGTGAACAACTCTCCCCATTACTTTTGTATATATTTCACTTGAATTGCCTCTTTTATCACATCTATCCATAGATCATGTGTTCTTTCTACATGAGGGCATGTATTTGTAATACATATTTTTTAAGAATACATCATGGATAAAAAAATTGTATCATAAGAAAAAGCAAAAAGAGACATTTTGAGGGTATTTTATAGTCCACCAAAGGGAAAGTTGTTCATCAGTGACACACATCCTTGTCGCATTGCCAATGGGAGGATCTCCATAGCATTAGTGATTGCAATATTTAAATGCTCATAACTCTCTCATTAGTTGTCTGATTTTTCTCAAACTTTCTTTATTCTTATCCTTTGATTTTTCTGTTTCTACACAAGCCTATTTGTTCCAAAGGTTTCATTCCCCTTTAAGGGCTACAATCTTACAATGTATTAGTATACATGTAGCTTATTGCTATACAAATCCTCGAGACTGATATCATGAATCCATATTGAATGCTACCCCAGGGTGAGTGTGCGATCAGTTGGATATGATCAGTTAGGATTGTGTCCAGCAACATTCAAATTGAATTCTAATGATGCCATGTTAATTCTCTGAACAGATTACTGAGATTCTCTTTTTTAAACTAATTCCTTAATCATTTTCAAACCCAATTAGTGATTTATTTATTTATTTATTTATTTATTTATTTATTGTTTCATGTGTGTTCACATCATCCACAATCTCATATATGAAAATACAGTGATACATGTTTATTACATAAAGACAATATTACGTAAAGAAAATATTACATAATCTCTCATTAACAGAGCACACAAAGGTCTTGCAACATAAGCTTGAAGCTTGAGTCATTACAAAACCATTATTTTACGCTAACCAGAAAAAAAAAAAAAACTGATGAAAGGGTATAGATGAATACAGGTACATGTATATACAATATTTACAAAGAAGTATACAGAGATGACACAAGAATAGAAAGGAGGGTACCCCAATTTATATAAGAATATATGCATAATTTGTCAAGCAAATACAACGACATGAACTATCTTCGAAGAAAACATTATATGCCTACATTTTCATCATAGTTTCGAGATGAGCATGCTCTTAACTGCCTTCTTAAAGGAATATGTTTTACGTGAATTGCGAATACTTTGCGGTAAAGAATTCCAAATATCTGGACCATTATGCCTTATCGACTTATGGGCTAATGCGGTGAGAGGATTGTTTAAGTGTATATTAGATGCCTGTCTTGTGTAGTGTGAGTGAACTGCACTATTCGTTTGAAACATAGAAGAGACCGGCAGGAGTCCTGCGTTATATCGAAACATGAATATGGCAGTTTGAAGAAAATGTATGTCGTCAACTTTCAAACACTTTAGTTTTACAAACAGAGGATTTGTGTGGTCTCTAAAACCAGATCGAGTACATATTCGAATAGCTTTCTTTTGCAGAAGAAGAATATTATTTGTCAAACCCTTAGCTGTTGCCCACAGAATATTGCAGTATGAAATGTAAGGTAAAACAAGAGTATTGTATAGCATCAATAATATATTGGTGGCAACGTAATATCTAACTTTGTACAACACACCGATATTTCGAGAGATTGGTGCACTGATGTGATTCACTTGGTCTTTCCAATTAAGTTTTTCATTGATATATACACCAAGGAACTTCGTACATGCTTTTCTTTCAATTGGGGTGCCGTTTAAGGAAGTGATGTTATCGATAACCTCTTTATCGCTAGTCTTATCGATAATCGCATGTTTTTTGCCACTAAGGATATCGATTACCTTTTTCTCATGTCGATAATACCTGAAAATCTGAGAACACTTCATAGCCTGCAATGTACTTTGAATAATGTGCCTTCATCTGGACCCTGCCCAATTTCTCCTAGCCATATCTACCACCTTGTGGATGTCCTTACTAAGCTTAGTCCTTACGCTCTTCATGCACACGCAGATACATGTAGACCTCAGTCTGTATCAACAGCTCTGCTGACACACTTTTCTAAAGCTTTTGACCTTGTTGACCATTCAATTGCAATTAGAAAATTGGTCAACATGGGAATTGCTCTATCACTTATAGCGTGGATTTCTGACTTTCTCTCCAATTGGCAACAAGTGAGGTACAAACCGAACGTTTGCATCAAACCGAACGTTTGCATCAAACTGCAATACATAGATTTCCAATTATATGGGAAAGTATGCCCTCACATATCAAAGATGAAATTGTATCTGGAAACATCTCAAAAGTTCTGAACCTCCTTCGTCGTGAAATTCTTTGTGTTTTTTTTAATAATTAGATGTCTGATTTATAAATATTTCTTTCTATAATGTTTAATTTATTATTTTCCCATTGACAAATTTCAACTAAAGAGCAAGTTTATTCATAATTTATACACTAAATTTAATCCGGCCTATTTCAGCCTCAACATCATGTCATTTGATCTCTCTTATATGGTTTTATCAATTCTTATTGTCCTATATCCCATTATTTATGGTAGATGCAATATTATTTACAATTTTAAATTTACGATTGCTTTAATGTTTGATGCTTATCATTCTAATGCTTGTAGATACATAATGATGTGATTGGGGAGGTATTGTGGGGGTTGACTTGAGGTGACAAAGTCACATGAATGACCATTGTATTTTGCCGATTCTAAATATCTTCATCTTATTCTTATGTTCACCATTACTGTCATGACCTGGATGGGGTTGGGAGGTTTGGGGAGGAAGACCTGTGGGTTATGGCTATTAAGTTAGCCTTTTCCATACCCAGGCAGCCTCTCCAACTCTCATCCAGGTCTTATTTTCTCTATCATGTACAAGTTTGATTGATCTTGTCTTTGATCTGTTGTATTCTTTGTCTTTTGAATGCCAAATAAAATAATAATAATAATAATAAAGGTGTTCTCTCTGAACCTTGTTATCTCAACTCAGGTATACCTCATGGGACAAAGCTGGGCCCTGTGGTGTTTTCTGCTATGATCAATGATACATGAAGACGACACATTTGCGAGTACTTAGCAACATACGCTGTTTCAAATATGTCGACGACTTGACACTGAATGAAAGTCGCATGTCTTCTATGCCATCTCAACTCCAATCAGCTCTGAATGAATTACACCAATGGGCGAAGTTGAATAACATGCGACTTAACCCCAAGAAATGTGCGACAATGGACATCAGCATTGCGAGAGTTTGCTGTCCCCTGGGCCATGATATAACTACATCTTAAAGGGGAATCCAACCCAAATAAAAACTTGTTTTTATAAGGAAAAGAAAAATCAGACAAGTTGATAGGTGAAAGTTTGAACAATATTGGACAACCAAAAAGAAAGATATGAATTTTTAAGTTGTAAATATTGGTAATCACTATACCCATGGAGATTTCAAATTGGCCGCATATGGGATGTCATAGTGATGTAAGGCAAGGACTACTCTTCCATGTACTCAAATACATATTATGGCTAAAATGTCATTTTCCCCAAAAGTTTTATTTCAAATTATATTTTTCTTTCATGAGGACATAAAACAATATACTACATGGGTTATATTTAGATTACCGCCCCAGGGGAATGGATACTTAGGAGAAAACCACAAATCCCTGATAATAAAGTACATGGCCTATGGGAAAGTTGTCCTTGCCCCTTGTCATAATTTACTTACCCAGTTGCCAATTTGAAATCTACATAGTATTAGTGATCTCAATTTTAAAGCAGCTATAACTTTCTTATTGCTTGTCCAATTTCTTTCAAACTTTCATCATTCTGTTTAATTTATTTTTCTCCTTCCCAACACAACATTTTATGGCCAAGGCTGGATTCCCCTTTAACATATCCTCCCTCAGCGACATAAGGTACACTCTCTGTGTGAAGTTTGCTGAGAGTGAGACCATGCTTGACTCTTCTTCAAAGCTCCATCACCTCTTTGCCCCCGCGTAGTAAACACAGGTATAACACTAGGAACACTGGCAAATGTAGCCTCAAATGTGGAGCGTAGTGTAGCAGTAGTGAAGTGGAGCCTGCACGAAGGTTACCGGTACATGAAGTGTTGCCTTTTTTTCACCAAAAACTAGGTATGTGACTATCGCGCGATGTGATCTCAATACCGCGGCACCGGCACCGGTTTCAGAACGAGTTTGGGCTGCTCTGTAAGGGGCACTCATTCAATGAACAAGGTTATGATTAGTGCTGTAGCCAAACTGCCGAACCGAACGGAAGTTCGCCGAATTTGGCACTTCCGAACCGGACCGAACGCAAATTCCTGGTTCGGTATTCAGTAAAAAAAAATTTGCACATTAATTGTAACACATTATTTTGGTAGTAAAAGCATAGAATTTAATATGAAATTAAAAATAAAAATTGGTTAGTGATTATGCACAAGATTAATTCCACACAAAATATTTTTAATATCCCACTTTTTAAGCTACCATCTCATCTTCGATTGAACTGTTATCAACTTAAGAATATTTTATTAACATGAATATATATTTTCTTCATAAAATGAGGGGACATTTGACTTGAATTAGTTATTGCAGTAATCGATCGTGATCGTAATCGGACCTCTTTGTTTTGTATTTAATAAAGAAAAAGGACAAGACAAATTCATTCCTCATAGTATAACAATGACAAAGTATAACAGCTTCGGCCTCGTCTTTGATTTATTTTTTATCAGTCTCAATTTTTTTTTAATTAATTAATTTTTTTTCTTCATAAAATCTGCAGACATTTTAAGCTAAACTCGGTTAAAAAGTGTAGTTGAATTAGGTATTGCTGTAATCGATCATGATTGGAATCGGACGTACATGTAATTGTTTTCTATTTAATAAAAGAATAAGACCTAAATTCATTCCTTGTGACTGACAAAGTAATGGTCAAGTATATATATTTCATCTTCTGAAATTTCCATATCAACATAAAAAATAAATAAGAGATTAAGGAATGAGGGTAGAAAAGAATGAAACAAAATTCAAAGCAAATCAACGCATGTTCCCTGATCGTGTTCCGGAAATGGTTGATAAGGAAAGTTGAAACAGGAAGTCCAAACAACCCGCTCTTAGTTGCTATAATACTGGTAAAATTCATATTCCGAATTTGAAATTTTTTTCCATTTTCTAAAAAGTGGTTTAATCTGGTCAATTACTGAAAATGAAATGATAAATGATCAGTTCCGTCTTCGTTCTGAAGATCAACGCCGAGTGATTTAGTTTAATACTGCTAATTATTTATCATTTATAAATAATTAGTTTAATACTGCTAATTATTCATAATCACGTAATAAATTTTAATATTCGTGAAATAATATTTTTCATCTATACATTGTTCTTCAAAACGGCATTGCTTATTGGAAGTACGTAATACATAAGCGCTTCAAGGGTCGACACCATTGTATCTGCGTTGTTTACATGTGGATCGAGGGGTCTACTCGACATCAGTCTGGGAAGAAACCTTCATTTTGTATCATTTTTACTGAAGATTTTTTTAAACCTTCCTACGCCCAATGTGTAAAAATTAATGAAATAAAAATAGTTTACGTGATTATTTCATCAAAAGATGGATTTCCTAGGGAAATCCATCTTTGTTTACCTGGTTCTCTAACATGTCTATGAAGGCCTGTTCAAGACGTCAATGATGAAGTATATGACAGGATTTAAAAAGTCATCATCATTGCGTCCTCAAGACTAGCCTGGAGGCGTCTGGGAGTAAAAAACATTTACATTGTGGGCTTACCCCCCAATGACACCTGGAAGTGGATCCTATTTATCTCTGTGTAGGGATGAGATTCCCACGGTCAAAGTAAGGCTAAATCAACACTTGTCCGTTACGTTTGGAGAGCTACCAACTTAGATTTTAAAAATACTTGAATCGGCCGATAAATATCATGAATCGTAAAATACATTTTTCGGTCAAAAAATATCATAACACATGCTAAATAAATGGTTTGGGCCCACTTACGTTAATTTGGGCTCCAAACCTAACGGACAAGTGTTGATTTAGCCTTACTTTGACCGTGGGAATCTCATCCCTACACAGAGATACATGGGATCCACTACCAGGCGTCATTGGGGAGTAAGCCTACGAAGTAAATGTTTTTTATTCCCCAGACGCCTCAAGGAGTCCAGGCTACTCAAGACTAAGTTTGTCCCCAGTGACTTGACGATAGGCAAAAAAAGTGACAGTTTAGTCACTGGTTTTTGAGAGAGAATTTATCGCCCGATGGCGATGGTTCAGGTAGGTGTAGCGGTAGTGAAGTGTTGTGGCCTGAGCCTTCTTTATTAAGTTAAACTTTAAAGGCCGACTCGCGCTGCGCCTAGCTCGCCGACCGGCTACTTACATGTACCGGCAGGGTGACCAGACGTCCCGTATTTCCTGGGATTGTCCCGTATTTTGCTTCTTTGTCCCGGCAAACCCTTCCCAGGACGCCTATTTGTCCCGTATTTCAGAATATTGAACAAAATGTATTTAAAAGTGATGAATTTTCATCCAAATAACCAACATATGACGAAGCAGAGACAATGAAATTGATAAATAAACTTATGCAAGTTCTGCAGTGATTTTCTTGCTAAATATCGCAAACGAACTGGCCTCCTGCCATTGTGTGGCAGGCTACTATAGCTAGGCATGTAGGATCGGAGCAGATTCTCTCCACCAAACATGCGAAAATAATCACAAAATCGGCGGGAAATTTGTATAATGATATTATGGGTTCTCAGATTACTGATTTGGAGATGTGATCGGAGGAACAAGTTCTTGAGTTTATAGATCTAGTTGTCTAAGCCTTTGTTTTGAGTCTTGTTGTGTATGATGCCGCGATGTTTCATCTAATTTTTAAATAAAAAGAAAATCACTTTGAAATTTTATTCATTTCTTTAAACTTTTCTTTTAGTTTTAAAAATATATTTGAAAAACACCAAATATCATTATGAATTTTTGTTAGATTGGATTTTTTTGTTTGCTTGAAGTCTTAACTTTATTCCTCTTTCTTACTTTTCTATCCTTCTTTCTTCATCCTTCTACCCTTCCTGCTTCCCCGTTTTTGTTCCATCTATCTTTCTTTCCTGATCCTTTCTCTCTCTCTCTGTTCATTTTTCTTTCTTTTCTTCTTTTTCTTACCTGTCTTTATCACATTTCCTTTTTTTTATTTCCTTCATTCTTTCTTTCTTTCTTTAAACTTTTTTCTTCCCTCTCCTTTTAATTCTTTCTCTTCTTCCATTATGTTTTCATTCCCTCCTCACTTCATTCTTTCTCCCTCTTTTTCCTCCTTTCTTTCATTCTTTATTTCATTTTCACTTCTAATTCTTTCTCTTCCTCCCTCCCTTCCCTCCTCACTTACTGTTTTCATTCTTTCTTAATTGTTCGTTTCTTTCTTTCTTTCAAAGAATGAAGGAAACAGTTTTCTTTCCTTCATTTTTTCTGTCCTCCTTTTCTTACTTTCTTTTTTTCTCTCCTTTATTTTGTCTTTCACACATGTATTCTTCTTCCATTCCTTTCTTTTTCTTTCTTTCGGTATTCCATTGAAAGAATGACAGAAACCTTTTACGCTTTTCATTCTTTCTTTCATTGTTTTTTAAATTTTACCCTTCATTTTCCCCTTCATTTTTTCTTTCTTCTCAATTCATCTTTTTTCTTTCGTGACTTCGTCTTTTCTTTCTCTCCTTCATTCTGTCGTTCACCCTCCCTTCCAATTCTTTATAATTTTTCACAGGTGTAACACTGTGTAGCCTTCTTTGTTGATCTTTTTTGTCGATTGTCCCGTATTTCATTTTGTGAAATCTGGTCACCCTGTGTACCGGTACGGCTAAGTTAATGTTACACTACAGGCTACGCCTACCCGATCCCCCGCCCGATCCGCATGCAAATATCCATCAATCAAGGAAGTTCTCCGTGTAAGTGTAACGTAAGTGTAGTTCGCATCATTTGCTTAAATTGATACAAAACAAAACGGTTGAAAATATAACTCACCTTTAGCGTTATAACCTACGAATAGAATGTTAGTTGGACTAGCCAACGTTGAAGTGAATAGTGATTTCAGGTGGCTTTGCAGATGCAGACTAACGTTAAGGTTAGGCCTAATTAAATTAGCTGTAGGAGAGTCGGTGGTCGTTTTCTTCTATTTTTCCACAATTGGTCGATCGATCGACAGGCCGTACGATGTTGGACTGTAGACATATCAGCGTGAGAGGGTGCCATTTCATTTAGCACAAGGCCCTATTATAGGGCCTTGATTTAGCACAGATTAGTATAGTAGTAGCAGTATATAGTAGTAGTAGTAGTAATAGTAGTAATTTATTTATTTATTTTGTTTCATTTATTTTATACTGCAGGGTATATAGGCCTGTTCAGTTTATAGAACTGCTTTAAAAAGGCGCCCTGCAGTTTAGTAGTAGTGTAGTAGAAGTAGTAGTAGTAGTAGTAGTAGTAGTAGTAGTAGTATACTTAGTAGTAATTTATTTATTTTGTTTCATTTATTTTATACTGCAGGGTAGGCCTGTTCAGTTTATAAAACTGCTTTACAAAGGCGCCCTGCAGTTTAAAATACATGTCAAGATAACTATAAAATATATCATCCAAAAAACGTCAAAAATACAAAATACAAACTATTTAACATCAGAAACAATTAACATCAAAAAAATTTAGAGTGGGAAGTGACAATTTAAACATACAAGTACATAGCATGAATTGAATATTATTTCGCTCTTCATCAATTCGCATAAGGCTTTGCATATTAAAAAAAAAAACTAACAACGAGGTACAGGCTTGTAAATTTGAAGGAAGTGCATTAAATAATTTGGGTCAGAAATATGCGAAAGATTTTCTTTTATACTCAGTAGTAATAATACATAACATAAGATTTATATATAGCGCACTTTCCATCTTGATTAGATGTCATAAGTATGCAGGCCCATAGTCTAAATTTTTATTGTTAGCCTAGGCTATCAGAATAACTGCTGCTAAGCAAAATCAGAATGAATGATTGAATTAAATCAGCCGAATGAACAAGGGTCAGTCTGGGAACGATTATTTTAAGGGATGCTGTTTTTTAACAAGCAAATAAAAACAATCACTACAAAATGAAAGTCATTGGTTAGAAAAATTTGACGAGCAAAGAAAGGTTTTCACTTCAAACCGAAGGGGGTTTGGTCAGAAAAAATTAACAGGCAAAAGAAGAAGAAAAAAGGTTTTCACCTTTAATTTCCAGGGGTATACGACACAACATCATGACCCAGCACCCCCAGAAAAATCTTGCATCGATCAGCACCCTCGCTCTACACTAATGTAACATTATAATGTCAAAAAAACAAAAACGGCGATAGCATGTATTTTGATGTAAAGTATATTGCAAGACGACCTCAACGTGACCTCCTCCCCCCCCCCCACCCTATTGGAAATGCCTATGTGCCTATATAACGACCCGGGCATAACCGGAATAAGTTTCATTGGACTTCTTTTTCAGTATACTCCCCCACCCTTCTTATTTTCAAAGTTCCCGTTTTTATGACTTGACTGGTGAGGTGGCTGTCCGGCTGTGGCCGTCCCTGCAAAATGTTAGGCATATATAGAAGTGAAACATAACAGGAACGCATGTATTATAAAGAGGGCATCATCGCATAATCTCCATTTTTATACATGTAGTATGATTATTTAATCAGTGTCACAGGAAACCTGTCTATAGGCCACTGACACGTGACTATTAGACAGATTCTTATACACACAATGAATCGATTATTATAGGAGGTGCCGTGGCCGAGTGGTCTATGCGCCTGGCTGTACGTGGAAAGTCCGAGATTCGACTCGGCCGCTGCATCTATTATATGCCCGTGAGCAGAGCATTAATGCTCTTTTATCCTGCATTCAAATAAATGGAAATGCTATATGCATTGGCTAGGTGTGCACTTGTGTTTTTTTTAACTATATAATTGCAGACATGTGACCACTAATATACTTGACTGTATATATACGGACCTCTTCATCATCACTTTTTGGGGGCCCATAAATATATAGGAACTTCATAGGAATGTGACAAACTTGGATTTTTACGTCCCGGATTTCAAGGATCCAATATTCCAACAATTATGTCCGCGTCCCGTATTATATACAAGTTCAAGTCTATTTCATTTCTCAACTCAATGATACAACATAAAAAATAATTACACAGATATTGCATACAAATCAATACAAATACATATTGCAAGCAATATACAAGAAAAGTAAATAAATGTATTATGGTAAACACTAAATTATGTGATAATCATAATTATTTACCAATAACAAACATACAATGGAAATAGAACAAAGTGTATATACCCCGGGTGTATACCATTCTCGATAAAACAATTTGCAAGGCTACCTTATGAGTAAATAAACCTTCCAGGGACGATGTTTTGTCTCGCACTTCATAATTTCGAACACATTTATGTGAGAATATTCAAACAATAATTGTTTTTCTTTAAAAGATGCTCTTGGCTGAAAATATTTATATCTAAATAAAATAAAATTCACAGTGTAAAATGCTGAAAATTTCATCAAAACGGATATCAATTAACAATAATTAAACAGTTATTGAATTTTAATCTTTAGCAATAGTTTGTGAAAACAGTTACATGCACATCATCATCCGTTTTATTGCTCCACGCCTTTGGAACTCCCTCCCCTTTTCACTTCGTGAAATTGACAGCCTAGAACTCTTCCAACCGTCCTCAAAACTCACTTATTTCGGCAGATGTGATGCAGTGATTAACTTATTGGATGAGCCTGCGCCTTTGAATGTTGTTGACAGGTAAATGGCGCAATATAAAATGCTGTGGATTATCATCATCATCAAACTTCATTATGTGGGCTGATGATGTCACATCCCCACTTTCTTTTTTCTAATGTTATTACATGAAATCATATTCATACTATGAACTATATCAACAGTGTGTCTCCTTTATAATGAAATAAGTTGCAGCAATGAACTTATGCATTAAATGTTGTCAGATATAACTTTTCTTGGTAGAAAAAAAATTGAATAAAAAAATAAAATACAAAAGAATAAGTGGGGATATGGCATCATGAATTTCCTGTGAATATTCATGAAGACATGCCTGAAACTGTCACCGGAATAAAGCAAATCTTTAAAATGCCATAACTTAATTTGTTATTCCTTATCCAATTTTGATCAAAATTTCAGTGTCCTTTAATATGCAGAGTAGCAAAATAGGAAAGGGTGAAATATGATATATATTTTTTTTACGGTAGTCAAAATCTATCACAATTATCGCTCGCTTCGCTTGCTCACTGTCGTTTTTTTTCTGCGCCCTCTGAAAATGTCTTGCTCTAAGCAAAACTGATCAGATCACAAACTGCCCAAATATGGTCACCTTGATCACGATATAGGTCCTATGTCACACTTTAATTTTGATGCATGATTTCTTAATGATTTGATACATGCGCTGCTTAAAATAAAAAAAAATGTGCGCCCAATGTGGGGCTCGAACCCACGACCCTGGGATTAAGAGTCCCATGCTCTACCGACTGAGCTAACCGGGCTGGTAAAATGTAAAAGTTATTGTCCAAATAAATTGTTACCCGTTTGTACACCATGATGTATTCGAGGCGTCGTCTGCTTTTTCAATTTACATGCCGAAATCGTACAGAAAATCGCTTATTCAGTTACTCTGTTAAGAAAAAAGTCATATGATATATATATTAGATATGATGTTAATTCAAATTTCATTAAAATCATGCAAGATTACGGGATCATAGCATACATGCCCCGAAATCATACCACGTTTCGGATCCGATTCCGTGTTCGCACATCATGAGAGCGGGAGCAAAATCAATTTTCGCGCCAAATGCTCCTGTTTAGCGCGCGCCGATTTAGTCTGCAGGCACAGACCCTTAATTTTCACAATTCGCATAGTGCGTCATAGTCTGAAGTAGTGAGAATAGATTCACTATGTACTGTAGTCGGCCTTTATTAGATACTGATAGAGTTCGGTGTCTAGTCTATTCTTCATTCTAGAAATGTATAATTGGTGAAATTATAAAATACCGCTATGAAATATGAGTCTGTGCTTGCACACTACTCGCTGTTTGGAGAGTACCACTGATTTAGCACACAGTTCATGGAGTACAGTGCATGAGATAGAAAGCAGGCAGGGTGTGGGCCATGCAGGGTTCGGGTAGTGAATCCGGAGTGAATCCAGGAACACGAGCAGTGGCGAACCTAGGATTTTCCACGGGGGGGGGGGTAAAAACGTCCGCCAAAAAAAATTGACAAGCCCCCCCCAAAAAAAAAAAAAGGTCTTCAATCACAAATAAAGGTTTTCGTACCAGAAAAAAATTGACAAGCAAAAAAAAAAAGGTCTTCAAGCTCGTCAGGGGGAGGGGGCAAAAAAGGTCTTTCAAGCTCGTCAGGGGGGGGGGGGTATGGATACGTCCTTTGCATGGGTTGTGGCTCGTCGGGGGGCAGTCTGCCCCCCCCCCCCGTAGGTACGCTAGTGAACACGAGGTCAGGGGAAAGGTTATGTTACTCGTTAAGGGTATAAAAAACACCGTTTTTCACAAAAAAGGGGTGGTTTGAAAGACTGGTCAATGGTCAATCGCGGGGTCAAACATACTTTTTTCAAAGCATTTTCCTCGGGTTCTTTCCGATGGGGACAGCATATAGTTTTGTCGAGCTTATAGTAGACAAACTAATTGTTTAGGGGTCCTATTCTGGCGACAATAGGGGCAAAAACGAAGCCCGCGAAAAACTTGTTTAGGGGGTATTTAGAAATAATTTGGTCACTCATGTGTACAGCAATACATTGACTGCCCCCCCCCCCCTCCCCCGGGTGTATGGTCATTAATAAGCTCCGACCGGTGTCAGTTGCCATGCAGTTGCGAGCTAGAAGGCCCCCCCCCGGGGGGGGCCACTTCCATTCACGAGTGGATACCATGCGCGACCATGGGGTCTCGAAAAGCACCCTAAACACGTAATTTCCATATTCTGAAAATGCACCCCTTAACAAGTATTGGCGTGTCAAACCCTACCCTTAACAAGTATTGGAAACAAATCGATACTCTTGGAAAATATTCCCTGAAATGAACCCCTAAACAAGTACAGGAATGTTTTATTGTTACGGGTCCTTTGGTTGTCGGCTTTACCTTATTTGGTTTAGTACGACCCCACCTTCTACACCTAGCGCAAATAGGACTCTAAACACGTAGTGTTGGGGCAAAAAGGACATCCTTTATAAAACATTTTAATTTTGTTTTATCATCCCCGCAAATTCGATCCTAAACACGTAATTTTCCTAGCGAAATAGATACCCTTTTTTCATTATTTTTGTGTTTTTGACACCCTTTTCACGTTACGTACGTAACGTGCCCTATCGTGAAAAGGACATCCTTTTTACGTGTTTTTTTTGGTCGCGCATGGTATCCACTCGTCAATGTAAGTGGCCCCCCCGGGAGAAGGCCACATCACGGGAAAACATTCTGTATGTACGCATGGAAGGCCGATAGAGAAGCTCGATGTGGGCGTCATCAGATTTCGGGGGGGGGGGGGGCACTGAATGGGACTCATGTGTAGCAGTGCCGGTACTTTCAGCTTTTCAAGACTAACAGGTTTGATCCATTATGATAATAACGGATAACATACTATCAGACGCTTATTTGGGCACAATTCTGTCTTCCAACTCCAATTCGCTAGCTCACTTCGCTCACTCATTGCGGTGGTATAGATCACAACAATTACAAGTCATTGAAAAAAAAAAAGTTATCGGCCTCTGTCATTACCAAAACAGGATAGATGGTAGCTATGCAGGGCCCTGGGAACAATTTTTTTTGATGGGGTGCTGAAGTAGGCATAAATTCAGGGGCGGATACAGCCTTCGCGAATAGGGGGGGGGGGGCAACTTAACCCATATTTTCCCCGATCGGCCACTCAAAGTTGATTTCTGATTGTTTCTTTGAAGGGGTATTCGTAACAGTCACTTCTAGCTATTTTCTTATAAAACAACATAATAGTAATCTCATAAGCCCTATCAGTCAAAAAGTGCGAGCGCGAAGCGCAAGCTATTTTTTTATTATTATTCATGTATTTTGTCCTGAAAATTGAACATTGCTGGGCAATGTATGTGATCCTGAACAAGGTGCGTGTAGGCTAACTGATCGAAAGGGACAAAAAATAGACCTAAAAACGGGTCATTCTATTCATTTTTTTTGTAAATCATGAAGAAGATGGGTAATTGGGTATATCCTATACATCAATAATGTGAGCGCGGAGCGGAGCAGAAACTTGTTGATATTCTAATCTGAAACTGGATAATGTAATCATATTTTAGATAAAGATAAAGTTGCGCATCTCTATGAACATGCATGCGTGTGTTTTAGATTAATCATATAGACCTATAGTATCTGGGCATTCTAAATATATTCTTTATCATGAAAATAACAAATTCGAGCGCGAAGCGCGAGCTGAAAATATTTGATATTCCGATCTGAAAAGGATTAATTCAAGCACTAATTCAAGCACTATAGAAAAATTGTGATCGTGAATAGTGCACAATTTAAGAGGAATTGGAGAAACCAAATCATTACTATATACTTATTCATTTTTTTTTACTTGATTAATTATTCTGATTGTTTGTTTGGGTTAGTAAGGTAATTCTTTCCCTTTTTCTGCTTTAAATGTTCAAATAATATGTTATTTTATTTTGGGTCGGGATACATTAGGTTACCTTCGTTTTGGCTGCTACCTTTTCAGTATAATACTTTAATTTATGTCTATGTCTGATTTATTTCATGTTTGTACTATTTATATTGTTTTATACTGAGAAAAGTAAATTGAATCGTTTTAATGATGCGAGCGCGAAGCGCGAGCTAACATTTTTGTTACTATTTTGACATAGGACCGGAACATTCTATAAGGACATTTAGTCATAATCTATCTTCCTATTCCTCTTCCCAGCAAGCACGTGATATTCCATTCTGAAAAAAAGGACAAATTAATTTTTAGGAGTTAATTCATGAAAATGTTATTGTTGTATTCTAATAAGCCTAATGACAACTCGAAATTTGTTGATATTAAGGCCTGAAAATGTGACATTTTAAGCAATTTTGCAATTATGATTAGGATGCATGGGTTAATTATATTTTAACAATCAATGCGAGCGCAAATCGCGATGTGATGGAAAATTGATTTTAAGTAGTTTGTTATATATCATAGACGCATACATGTACATCACTCACCAATCAAAATGCGAGCGCGCAGCGCTGGCTGATAGGTTTTGACAATCAAACCTAAAAAGGGTTATTTTGAGAACTTTATATGGAGTACACGAAGAGGTACTTGACAAATCAAATAATGCGATCGCGCAGCGCGAGCTGAAAATGTTGATACTGAGACAATGAAACGGAAATTTTACAAAGCACCTTTTTAAAATCAATTATTGTTAATTAAACAAAGTAATGAAAGCTAGATGTTGGAGCTGAAATATGTTATGTATATTGACTATCAGCCTATCGATGAAAAATATTATATCTCTCATCAAACATGCAATGCGAGCGCGAAGAGTGAGCCAAATAGTGACATGAAAGATATTTTAAATTTTACTGATTTTCCAAGTTTTCCCCCACCTTGTTTTATTCACTTGTCTTCTTCCTCTTTTTTCTCCTCTCTTTTCCCTTCTTTTCAACGCAAGATGTTGTTCATTTTCCATACATTTTCCTACACCTACCAGAATGTAGGGTGTGCTGCCTATGGAAAATAATACACCCAGCACCCCCAGTGAAAATGTTGGGGGTGCTTCTGCACTTCCAGTCCGCAGCACCCCCGCTTCGCAGTGCCATGTAGCTATGGAGACATTATTACAAAATATAGCCAGAACTTTGAATTTTCAGCTCATCTGATTCTTATCATGTTCCAAAGCAAATGCTGCTCGGACAGGGCCGTGAGGGATCCCGGGGGGGGGGTGACTTACATTGACGAGTGGATACCACGCGCGACCAAAAAAAACACGTAAAAACACCAGGATATAGGGCACGTTACGTACGTAACGTGATAAGGGTGTCAAAAACACTAAAAATTAAAAAAGGGTATTTATTTCGCTCGGAAAATATACGTGTTTAGGGTCATATATGCGGGGATGATGAAACAAAATCAAAATGTTTCATAAAGGATGTCCTTTTTGCCCCAACACTACGTGTTATAAGAGTCCGATTTGCACGAGGTGTGGAAGGTGGGCCGTATTAAACCAAAATAATGGTGTGTAAAGGCAAAACGACCGACGGACCCGACAATAAAATATCGCTGTACTTGTTTAGGAGGCATTTCAGGGAATACTTGCCAAGAGTATCGTTTTGTTTCCAATAGGGTTTTACACGCCAATACTTGTTAAGGGATGCATTTTCAGAATAATTATGGAAAATACGTGTTTAGGGTGCTGGTCGCGCATGGTATCCACTTGTCAATGGACGTGGCCCCTCCGGGTGAGGGATCTCACTAAAAATGATGCGAGCGGGAAGCAAGAGCTTAATAATAGTAATGATAATGATTAATGCAAACGAGACAGACGATGATGTCCCTCACTCACAATTTCTTTTGTTTTTTATTGTTTGAATTATACAATGATTTATTTTGTAACGATTTGACAATAAGGACCAACTTGACTGAACCATTATTGATACTTATTCTCTTTTACATATTGATAGGTGATAAAAGAAAGAGAGGGAGAGAGAGAACGAGAGAGGAGAAAGAGGGATGAGGTGTCTGAGCTGGCTGGTTGCATGGTGAGAAGTATGTCAAATCAGTTTTAGGTTGATAGATAATACATATCTCTTCTAAATAGTGTCTCAGATTGACAAGACAAAACAATGTTTTTGTGAATATGGTTTGACAGTGAACTATAATTCCAATAAAGAACAATGAAAGATTTGAACAAGGGGATATACTGAATGATGTATGCTTTCAAACATATTACTTTGTATAAATTCCCGATCATGTACATGACCATATAGGTCTCAATTAAAAAAAAAATTGAAATGCCAATTACTGCACAACGCCCGGGCACAATGATTAAAGCATGCGCAAAACTTAAGGTCATACCATATTCATGGTCATACACTCTAGAACAGAATACGGTTATATTAATGATGGCAGGTATTCGTATGCCCATACACAATAAACAGACCCAGTGTAAACAGGTTACATTTTAAACAAGGCCTTTGACAAACATTATTCAAGCTTCCAGTTTCTTTATGAGCCGAGTCGGAGTTTGTGTCTTTTTTTTTGCCAATCAATTTCTTTTGCTTCTTAAGGATAAATCCAAAGTTTGGAACAACTTTGCTGCATAAATTTACAAATCAAGATGAAGTATTTCAATAATAAAAATAAGTAGGATATGTATTTGTAATCCGGATCACCAAATATTTTTCCGAAATTAGAAAAAGTAAAATTGGAATTGAATTAACTTTTGTATTATAAGAGGGCCTATTTTAAATAAAAAACTTCATGGTAAAATATTTCATTGTAGAGCACTTGCCGACATGAATGGGATATTACGCTATATTTACATTGCATACAATAGGCATAATGGCCTACATGACATTTTTTTCTTAGCGGTCATTTTTTTGTAAGGGGGCTTGAGCGATTTTTATCTATTTATGTTAATTTAATTATTTGTAAATGTTTTCTTATTTTATTTTGTTTATTCATTCATTCATTTTTTTGGGAGGTTAATCCACCATACGCCAGTGATTAGAAAAAGTGTTCCACAAAAGTAGTTGACACGGAAATAAAAGATAGTGGTAGTAGGCGGAGTTTATCGTACTTTTACGCTCAGCTAGCTCACGAGAGGGAGCTGTCTGTTGCTAGGCATGCGGGTCATCCCCTAAACAAACCCTTGTTTGTACACAGCTGATTTGTTTTTGTTACACGTGCAATTATGTTTGTATTGGTGACGCGACGATTAGCTCAACACACAGTTCGTTGTCCTTCCAAGCTCAAATCAAGAAGTGTAGCCATTATTTCTACGTTATTTTTATCGAGCTTATAAGTTATACTTATCGTATTCTCAGTTTGAAGTTAATGTGAAAAACTGTTCATTGTTTTAAACTCATCATGGATCCCCAGAAAATGTACGAGATGAATAATCAGCGTGAGTCTTGGTGTGCTGTCGAGCTGAGTCCACTGCAAGATTGGTGCAAAGCAGAGAGAAAACACCATTCTGAAAACTTCAAAAGTTCTGTCTTCAGCGATAAACAGGGTCGACCTGAGAGCGAAGCTAGATGCACATTCCAAGTCAACGACAGGACACACAGAGAAAAGAGACATTTTCCAAACAAGTCAAGTAAGTTGAATGTAGATCTAGGGCTAGGCCTAGTGAATTGCAGTGCTGACTACACTTCAATCAGGATTTAATTAAGATGCCCTCATTAATAGTCTTGATGAAATTGACGTGAAACTTCTTTAAAGGAATGATTTTTCATTAAGTCAAAATTTGGCTTCTTGACACTCACAGTTGCATTTGTATGAATTTATGTTTTTTTCCCAGTGACGTATCTATTCTATTTGCCAAAAATGGCAAAGCAGGAAGGGAATGATGAAAAAAAAGCAAGTTTGCAGAGATTTTATTTTTGAACTAAAGCAAAGGTATATCACTGCCTTCCTAGAGATTTTTTCTGAGCATTTCAGTATTTTCAGTTTTTCACGCGTTATGCTTTGACTGAGTTTTGCAACTTACCCAGAGTTAGACAAATCTCTTCCCAACATAAATTTTGATTTATCATCTTTGCAATCTCTGTAGATCTGAAAATGAGTAAACTCTTGCAAATGTTTTCAGTCAGCTCTTTAAAATCAGGGAGAATTGTTTTTTCATGATTTATTATCTGATTGACATGATTATGGTAAAAAAAAATGCATTCAATTTTTTCTAAAGAAATTAGGGTTTACTGATTATCCTCTAGCAATAAATCAATTAAAGTGATAATCATTGAAATTTCACCCCCCCCCCCTCATCATAACATCAATTCATTGGACTCTTTCAAATGTAAAATCACTCAAAAACCTAGTTAAGTGACCTGCTTACTCGGTGATCTCACACACATCAATAAAGTTGGCGGAATACAGCAAGTCTGCCTATGCCGACTTAACTGAAGACAATACAAAACATAATTTGATTGTACATATACATGCATGATAGTACTCATTTCAAATCTTAAAGATGAGTATTTATTGATTTTGTTTCCATTTCATGTTCTATTTTCTTCCAGACTTTAGTCACCTAGCATGAGGGATGTATCTTTCTGGAATTCTGAGTGGAAGGTTTTCAATGATGGAGTAAGATGGAAGTTGTCAACACTCTTTTGATGCTGGCCATCATGGAAGTCTGACTAGGAGACCGACTCATAAACAATATCTATTCTTTGCATCTTGGAACATTAAATTACATGTACATCTAGTCAATCTTACTATTGTTCTTTAAAATCTAGATGAAAACAATTGGTGCAAAAGTGGAACGTATGAGGATGAATTTCCTACAACTGTCATCTTTCAGTTTCTTAGCATCATATACAGTATGAATATTAGAGTAATTTTGAAATTAAGAGATGTTGCATCTCATTGATTCGCAATAATAAAAAAGCATATTCATTCATGTAATTTTGATTGAATCTTAAAGAAATTTATATGTAGACATTCAACTAGTTTCATTTGAAAGATAAATGAGCAATAAATGCTGTATTAGTGTTTCTCTAAAATGTGTGAAAACGTACACGAGTTATGCTGCAGTGCAAGATGAGAATGTTGTTTAATAGGCAATATTTAATAATGGTTTTACTGACATTATTGAAATATTAAAATAAGAATCATGCAATAATGAGGAAATCAAACTATGCATAATGTCGTGCTCTGTTCATTGTAATTGATATTTTTATGAAGTAATTTTATATATGTAGATAAAAAGAAAAAAAATGGAATAGAAATGAATAGAATTACTATCATGTAATCGTACCAAGGTATTTGGCTTCCAATTTTTTTTCACTCTTGGCTTATTCAGATTAATGTTACTTGCTAAATCTATTTTCAATATAATCTGAATAGCAATTTAAACGTACACACAGAGACATAGATTTTTATTTATGAAGTTGAATGAAATTTTATTCAAGAAAGGAAAATCTAAATGTTGTCTAATGGGCAAATCATTATACAAGAAAGGGGTTTTTGTTTCTTTTCGTGCATACCCAGACTTTTTACTCACGTATACTGATGAATACACATTCAGAACATATTACAAGTAGATTTTACTGCAATGAGAGTTTGGAACTTACCAGCTCAAGTGCACAAGTTTCTAATGTACATGTAATAGTAGATTACACCATCTATGCAAATACTTTGGAATTGTGATTATGCATGTATAAGTGAATATCATGGCAATATTAATTTATCATTTTTTTTATGATATGGTTTGTATTGATTGTTTTATTACTTTTTTTGTTGCTTATGAATAAAAATACATGAAATATGTATTTCAATATATTCGTAGATTATGTAAGTCCATTGTGTGCTAATTCATTTAGCTATAAGTTCACAAGAAAATTGATGAATTAGACTTTAAATGGAACTTGGTAATTGTCATGACTATGACTTCTATAAATTGACATCTAAATGCAATGCCTTGTTGAAGGTGAAAGAGATAGATTTCAAGAAAGTATCCCAATTCAATAGTGTACCTGTTGGGTGTTTCATAAAGCTGTTCATAAGTTAAGAGCGACTTTAAGAACGACTTGTAATCCTTTCTTGGGGTAAATGGTATATTCATTGGCGATGGTTAAGCGCGTAAGAAAAGGATCACCAGTCGTTCTTAATTTACGAACAGCTTTATGAAATACCCAACCTGGCATGGGAGATTGAGTGGGTAAAAGTATTTGGAATTTGATAAAACTTGAAAAGAAAATGTGTAATAGGGGATGACAGATAATAAAAAGAGTGAAAAGAAAATGAGAAAGATGAAATAGAAAAGGAAATAAAGAAAAAGTGAAGAAATAGAGAGGAGAATGGTTCTGAAATTAATGAGAAGGAATAAGAGATAAAGATAGCAAGGGGAAGATAGGTCTCTAATCAATAACCAGGTAATCTAATACTCTCTATTATTTCATCTCTTGATCTAATTGCCTCTTTATTTAGTTATCCCACTCTGTCTTATACTAATTGGTCTACAGTATTACTAGTTGGTCTAAGCAGGAAGACTACATGTACCACCCACACCAAGGCTAATATTAAATTCAGAGCACTGACTGACTACAGTGTAAGCAAGTTACTAAGCATTTTACTTGGCTAAGCATGTATTCTGATTACTTCTATATGTTTCACCTTGTCGAGCCAAATTAAAACAAAAAACTTTGTAATAACCATTGTGACATCCTGGATTTTCCAAAGGGGGGGGGGCACATTTTTTCATGGAAAATTTGACAAGCCCCCCCCCCTCAAAAAAAAGGTCTCCACTTTCAAGGGGGGGGGCACACTTCTGTTTTGATTTGCAGTACAAATTTCAATTGTGCCTCTCAAAGGAGGGGGGGGGGCATGGGCCGGCTTTGCCCCCCCCCTCTGGATCCGCCAGTGATGACATTGATAATTCTAAGTCAAATAATGGACAGGGTAATTTCAAGTACAGTGTTCACCCAAAGTATGTCTGTAAGCAGAATGTATGACTGTATGTGTGTGAATTTGTAAACGGCATACAAGTCAGACTTTAGCCAGGAAGAGAGCTGACCTGGATTTCAACAAAATACCTAGCCAAATAAAGTAATTGAATAAAAAGATGTTATAATAATTAAGCAGAATACTGTGTAAAATACAGAGATTCAAGAATTACATGTAAATACTGGCCGAAGTGATCTTTCTAGATGCTGGATATTCATTACCCCAGCTTTAGAATGGCTGCCTAATATGACCAAATGGATCAAGGACATGGTGCAATCAGATTAAATTTGTTACTACATGGAGTTTCCTGTAGATAAAAAGGATCAAAGAAATTTGAGTCAGATTAAGATTAAGTGGGAAGAGACCTGGATCAAGTAGTGATTTTCCAAACTAACTCTAATATAAGCTATTATCTAACATATTTCATAAATGTACAGTACATGCATGAAACCAGCGGATTATACTACATTTTTCCAGTTCAGGAAAGAATTCTCCTTCATTACAAATTTGAAATTCGCACCATAATTTGACTCTGGATGGAAATGCCATAGGATGGACCACTGGATCAATGAATACTACACTTCTTAAAAACTTAACAACTATTATTATTCTCCAAGTTCTAAAAGAATAATAATGAAAATCTCTACATAGAATAAACATAAATAGTTCATATCCATAAATTGGCCTAATAATCATTTTACAATGGCCACATTAAATAATTTTTCCTATTTCATCAATTTAAAATGAATAAGCTACAGTCCTTTGAAATGTCATCTTGTTTTTAGAAACTTCTGAATTTTAGGGAAAAGTCTCAGGGCATTTTCTCTGGTGATTTGCCGAACTGTCTCCACTGACACACCTTTGACCTCTGCGATGTAGTCACATGATATATGAATGTTACTGGGTTCATTCCGTTTCTGAGTGAAAAAAGAACAAAAATTGATATTCATGATCGCTTCCTGTACACTACCTCATAAAAAAATATTCACAAAAGAAATGGGCTTCATAGAAATGGTGTGGATAAGTGGATAGAATATGAATAATGAAGTCCCAAGGTTCAAACCCCATCAGAGCAAAACAACTGATATTTTAGACAGTGGAATGACTCTGGCAGTCTTACCAATATTGTGCAATCAAATATAGCACAATGCTGACTTTGATAACAATTTAGATGAGTCATTTTTTCCACAAAGAAATGAAAGAACCTCTAAACATCCATTTGGCAATAAAATCATAAGTTTGTTGACCTCAAATGACCTTTGACCTTTTCTCAGTAATCTGAAATTACATTCGTCTATTTGCTAATACATGATAACCATTAAACAAAAGTTTTATGGAATAGGGACTAACATTTGCAAAATTATCTTTAATATTTAAAATCATAATTCTGGCTATGATTTCAATGTTGATACCCCAACATGATCAAAGTTTATTGACACTAAGGCCTTTGACTTTTATGACCTGAAACTCATGCAAGTTGATCAGTGATACTTTAGAACCCATATGTCCAAGTTCATGAAATAGGTCCATATGATTATATTTCAAAACTTGACCTCGATTAAGTTTTCAATGTTGACCATGCCACAGCTACTGTTGGAAAAGAGGCATCCAGACAGTAAAGAAACATATTATCTGAGTTTTGCTTTGGTCAAGCTCCTGGCCCGCTGAAAAACTGTAAAATATTTTTCAGAGGACTTTAAATTTTGAATTTTAATGTAATACTTGATAAGAACTTTGAAAAGAGACTTACTTGTTTTTCTGCAGACAATGCTGGGGAATCAGTCTCCAATAGAATCCTCTCAAGAGGGAGCTGTTTAACTAGCTTTTGCTTCTTGTCCATGTGTGTGTGAGAGAGTGAGAGAAATGGGGGCGGGGGGTAAGGAAAGATCGTGAGAGAGCAAGAGGGGGAGAGAGGGAGATATAATTGGAAAGAGAGAGAGAGGAAGCAAAGAGTAAAACTAAATATTTCAACCCAGAGGCAGATTTAGGATTTTCCAAAAGGCGGGGGGGAGCACATTTTTTCGAGGAAAAATTTGAAAAGCAAAAAAAGGTCTTCACTTTCAAAACGGGGGAGAACACTTTGGCGGTATTTTTAGATTACAAATTTTAATTCTGCCTCTCAAAGGGGGGGATCACAGGCTGACTTTGCCCCCCGGATCCGTCAGTGTTTCAACTGTTTCTGAAGTTAAAACTTGTACCAAAATAGTAAGACCAAACAACAATAATAGACAAATAAAAACCTAGAGGTATAATTATGGTCTATTAGGTCATATCAGTCATTCCTGTGATCATATGCTTCATTATTGAACTCTTTTTTTATATCAAACCATGGACCCTACTATCTAAAATCATATAAAAACAACAACTCTCTAGGTTGAAAAATTTAGAATATAAGTTTGTATCAATAAAGATATTTATGTACTGGTTTTAGATTTTGGCACAGTAGATTAATCAATTACATTCCAGCCAAAGTAGCTCTGATATTCTTTAATGATTTTCATATTGGAATGTCATACCTTTTTTAAAGCATTACCTGTTTAGTATTAATGTCAATAATCATTCTGTAATGAAGCAAAGACAGCATAAAAGCAAAATTCACTTACTTGTCCACTCCTAACTATAGAGGGCGGTATGGAGAAGTAATAGCCATATTGTATACCCAGCATAGCTACAGACGGCTTACCATCAAACGCGTGAAGCAATACATTCTCAGCACCTGCCATCAAGAAACAGAAATCTGAATAATATTTCCATAAATATAAAACAATCTGTATGACTAATATTAATTCTCTATAAATGAAACAAACATTCAAACATATTTCTTATCACTACTTTTGGTGTAGTAGGTATCATTTTCCTCAAAAAAATAAAAAAATTCTTTCTTTATTTAATTAAAGAAATGGACATGTCAACAAGAAGCCAAATATTTTTTTTATTAATAACAGATCTTTGATGTAAAATATGTGCCTCCAAACTGCCAGATCTGAAATTTATTTTTCACATTTAACTTCTACAATTTTCATACTCTTAAATTAATGATCTAATCAGGTCATCAATTATACATGCATACACAAAATGAGTTTAAACCTGCTTTTTTTATTATCTAGTATACAATTGAGACAACTAACATTTTACGTTTTTATGATGGACATTCATGACTTTGAAACCTCAAATTTAATTAGATCAATTAACCTTATCATAAATATGTGTTTGAATTCAAGATTTCCAATACTGCTGAAGATGATATTCAGAACTCAGGAGAAACTACAAATAATGTGTGGAATCTTGCCACTTCAAATACCCCTTGCAAGTTTCAGTAAAGCATTTGTTGACATTTTGCGAACAACCTCACAATAAGACCCCAACTTCTGAAATCCTCTCAGGATATGGTTAAAATAAATAATGTCCCTTTGGGTAAATAAGAATAACTTACAGAATTCCAAATC
This sequence comes from Lytechinus variegatus, assembly GCF_018143015.1. Taxonomy (NCBI): domain Eukaryota; kingdom Metazoa; phylum Echinodermata; class Echinoidea; order Temnopleuroida; family Toxopneustidae; genus Lytechinus; species Lytechinus variegatus. Next base: position 44,715,162 of record NC_054746.1, read on the forward strand.
ATTTCATCTTTTGTGTAAAAAGGATGCTAATACTAATTGAGAAGAAAATACCTTGTTCATGAAGCAAAGCAATAGTTGGTCTGCCTGCAGATCTAGAATGAACATTTCTGTCAACAAAAAATACAAGAGTACTATGAGATAAAAGAAATATTTATATTTTTAATAATTTCCTACCATTCCCTATCACTCTCACAATATGTGCACTTCGTTCCATCTTAAATCCAGATAATGCAACGCTTGCGGAGTTCTATTGAATAAAGTTGTTTTTACCATCGACTACCAGAGCCTTTATATGTTCATGACAGTATTACTATTAGTATTACTATTAGCTAATATTCAAGCTTACACATATTTTCATGAATGCTACTTACAGTTTTTATATTCAAAATTTTGGTACATGTCCTAACATAAATCACAGTGATTAATAGTACAATCATTTATACATAATCAAAATCGTTCTACGATCAAGCTTTGCTACGAGGTCGTACTATTACATTCATGAGTTATTAAAGGCAATATGTAGAAGTGGAAATGTTAGCAATGTTGTATAAGTTCACAAAATTAGCAAAATAAAATCACTGCAAAAAAAAGAAGCTTATAAAGGAAAAAAAGATTCAATTAATTTTCCACTCATTTTTGTCAAAGTCAAAACTATGTATAGTTTATTTAAAGTTTTTCACTTACAGGGGTAGATTTAGTCTCTTAGCAAGTTGAATCTGTTTTGTTAGAACCAGTCTCTGAATGTCTTTGTCTTCGGAACATTTTGCAATCCTTGGAGTGAAATCCAATCCTACCTATGAATCAATAAAATACATGGTAAATTAAAATTTCTTAAAACTGTAAAATGATATTACAGGGTCTCTACAGGGATATGACCTCATTAAAAGAATTACTGGCAGTATAATATTTGAGGAATTAAAAATTACTGTGGATGGAAAAGAAGCATCTTTAGAGAGAAAAAAATTTAATGGGACCTGTGCATTTTTTCATTAAAAAAACACAAATAAAATAATAGGATTAGTTGAAATCTGTGCCAATAGTATATATCACATTTAGATTTAATACACATGCCTTGTGGCTGGGTTGAGGTTATGAAAACTACCCCTGAGGAGAATCATTCAATCAATTGGATGTAGTCCTGCACTGATGATTGATCCATTGCTGAGCAAAATCTGCTACGTTTTCTTCAGTCTCTCTCAGTCAATGAAACAATCCACTCTTTGTATGTTATACTCCCATTTTGTCAGTTTTTACTTCACTTCGTTAACTACTCAAGTCATGATAATATAAGGGAACTACATCATTTCACATGAAGCAAAAAGCAGAGAAAAATCATTATAGGAAGATCCTGCATACAGACGGTCAGATTTACACTTGATCTAGACGTTTACTGATGAAAATGATCTTCCTAAAAGATCTTATATTCTCATCACTAACTCACCTCCCCAACTGCTACCAGCTGATCAGCATATTTCTCAATATCAAGCAATGCCTCCTCAATGTCATTCTCCTTTACACTTCTTTGTGTATCGGGACTTAAGCCCTGTATGTCAAGTAAAGTTTACATAGCAGAATCAAAAGTTTTGATGAAAGTGTTTCAAATGCAAAGTAGAAAATATAATGTCAATACAAAAGTAGATGAAACTGCAAATACAGAATCAGTGAAATCTATAAGCAACTTCAAATATCTTTAAGCTTTTTTTTTTCAAAAGTTCATCCTGAAACTTTTCTCACTGAAAAATCAAATGAATCATATTAACCAAGTCCAGGGTTATTGCAATCCTCTATTAACTAAGGAAAAAAGAGAAAGAAAGAGTATTAAAACAGTAATATCTGGGTCATGTAAATCTACATGTATATTAGCCCTGTTGATTGGTTGAAAAGAAAATTAGGCCTCAAAATGATGTCACATTTAGGCAATTTCCTCCCCCCTCAAATTTTCCTTGTGCCACCCTAATTCAGAGACATTACGTCAAATCCAATGTTATTTTGTTTACAATTTTTAATGAAGAAAATCTGCCCAAAAATAAGGAAACTTATAAGAGAAAAATAAAAGTGACTGCATGCGCTGGCAAGCGAGTTTGCTAGAATCGGCACACTGCTTATGTAATTGCGGTTTAGTTTTTTTCTGACCCATCGAGGTCAAGAAACGCATGTTTAGATACTTATATAACTGGCCTGGGGTGATTTATGTTTTTCATGGTTTGAAACTGGGGTTGGACTTCTCCAACAATGGTTTTGCCTCATGCTGAGCTCATGTATGTCTGGATGTATTCCAATAACATAATAAAAAATAAATAAACTAATACAATGTATCAAATAACCATTGATATCACTATATGATGTGTCATTAAAAGCAAACTACATAATTGGACAGCAATAAAAGTAATGATAATGGAATATATTCAGACAAATTATTGCAAAGGGTTGGGCAGAATCGGTAGAGCATACCTGCACAGGATGGACACCTAAGCATGGAAGCACAAAACAAGGAAAGCTTCTTGATAACTCTAAGATCCTCTCAAACTCTCCATGATGTTCTGCCACTACTAATGCAGCCTCTACTCCATTCTAAAATGATGAAATAAAACAAACAAGAGCTGTGCTTTCATATTCATGTTGACAATAATACTTTTACCTACGTAAAGTACCAAGTTTAGCTAAAAAAAAAGAAAATGAAACTTTGATCTCATTTGTAAATTCAGTGCCGTACTCAAACCAACCGTGTACTTGTTCTGATCAGGCCATTTATAGAGATAAAGATACCATTCTTAAATTTTACAAACCATTTGTGGGACTATGGACATAGTAGTAGGTCCATGGTGAGACCTATTTTTGAGTATGGAAATGCCATTTGGCACCCAAGGTATGTATGTGATCAGAAAGCCATTGAAAAAGTTCAGCGACGCGCTACCAAGTTGGTGCCATCTAAGATTTAAATTTAAGTTTGAATAGTTCGAAAATTTTAAAGATTTTTTTTATGGGAAAAATTCAATAGTCATTGTTGAATTCGTACTTTACTTACATTTGTGGCTCTGGAAATCACCTCAGCAAGATCCTACAAATGCAAAGAAACAAAAAAAGGATATGGGAAACATGCAAAATATAGAATCAGTATATGGAAATTATATCAAATATAATGTACTCTCTCTCTCGAAGTGAGACAGAGATCATCTTATTGAAAGCGTGGGTAAATTGTGGTCTGGAGAACTGGAGATGCAAGCAGGTTAGTCAGCTGGCAGCCGTCTGCTTCGAGGAGTTTTTAAACATTTTTTTTCTCCTTGTACACAGATGGCTTGCAATCGTGCAGCCGCCATTAGGGGGTTAAAAATGCAAAATCCCCAACGGCGATGGGGCTTATCAATTTTTTTTTATTTCATAAAAATATATGAAAAGAACTGGACCAAAATAAAGATTATTGATATTATTCCGTTTTGGCCTGAAATGCACCAAAACAGAAAAAATCAACTTAAAAGGAAAAAAAAACAATGACTTACTTCGGCCGTTGCGCAACTTCACTTCCCTGGTTTAGCCGAACTTAATAAACATATGGCAATTGAGTTCCTGTACAGATCGAGTTAGAACTTCACTTCAGTCTCTGTATAACTATAAATTGATGAGTGGATCCAACGAAGTTCGGCGGAATTAACAACCAATTAATATTAATTAATTTTGAATCCTATATGCATGGATTACAATTTACAAACCTTATCTCAGATTCAAAATAATTATGCTTTAATTAATATGGATTTTCTATGGAAATCCATACACGTGTAGATCTATGTTTAAATGCATATACCATATCTCTACTTGGGCCTTGGATCAGTGATGACAATTATACAGAGTCCTCTTGGCTAGACTTAAGCTCTGCCATCCCGATAAAAAAAACGCCTATTTACTTTGAGTTTGATTCTGAACTTCAGTCATGTCAGTCATCCAGAAAAAGCAGACAAACAATATTTTTATGTTCCACACAATGCACAACAAACATGACAAAGAGTCTTTAATTAAGTTTGACTTTGAGTTTGAAAGACAAAGTTAGATTTTAATTTTACATGAGTTTTCACATTTTCAAAAATCTAACCTCATAGGTAGTGGACTGACAAAAATTTATATCATATAAGGCTGTCTATTTACCTCTTTGAAATCATTTGCAGCTAAATGACAATGGCAGTCAATAAATGTTCCACGACCAGCATCCATCGTTCATCATCTACCGGGGATTCACCGTTTTTTTACAAGAGCCTCTATCAATATTAGAAAATTATAGCTTTCATATTTTGTTATATTATGTAGAATTTAGGATTTTTGAATTATTTCAAATATCTAAAAATTAAAAAAAATAATTTGAAAAAATGAATTATGAATTATTTTAAATTCAAACTTCAAAATTTATTACTATATGTTAAATATAAGTACCCGTATGTATATGATGCGGTGTGGCGCGCAAAGATTGAAAATGGATTCTGAAGATGCTGCCAAGGCTTCGCGGAAGATAAGCTGCTGCAGTAAACAGGCAGTTTCAACAGCAATCACAACACTTTTGTCGTCAGTTAACCAGCACATAGACAAAACAAAGTACAATGAGGAATTTAGGGAAGGATTAAAGCAAAGATTTAAGGAGGTACGTATGCATGTATCCCTCTTTGCGAGCAGAATGCAGAGGACACTTTCCTTCCGGGCCGTTACTCGTTAGTCGGATCAAGACACGTCCGACGTCGGAGTTCCGCCGGCGAAGCGGGATAGATCTCCGATGGGTGCATCACAAGCCGCCGTGCCCACGAAAGGCCCGGCGCACGCAACACTTCGCGCGAATTTAAGAATACTTTTTAACAACGTTAGCTTTAATAAAATCAATTCCTTCTACAAAACTTACCAAAGCCTGTGAAGTCAATTTCATGTATGGTATATATATAGGTGGTCCTAAGCTGCGTGGGTCCTACTTACATGTAAGCTACGCACCACTCATTGCGCATACAGTTTTTATGGCAAATGCACACTCTGCAGTAGAAGCGCATGGCCAATAAATATTGGAGACTGTCTCCAATGTGGGAGATTATCTCCAATATCAGAGACTTTTGTAAAGAATTTGGGTATCCAATTTCAGAGACAGTCTCCAGTTTCGGAGTCTAATCTTTGTTTACATTTGCGGCAAAAGGATTACCTTGGCGGCAAATAAAAATGTGATAAGCAGATTCCTCATGAAAATTTACACCTTTTCACCATCTACTTTTGTTTTGATAAGGATTTTTGTTGTCATCCACACACAAAACAAATGGGCTTCTGGCGCTGGCCTCAGCGAGACAAAATTTTGGGTGGAAAAAATTGTGTTTTTGTTGGTGTTGTTTCTTTTGTCCTTTTGCAAAGCAAAAAAAAAAAAAAGCCGCCAAGGTAATCCTTTTGACCGTGCGCCTCTACTGCTCTGTGTGGAACTTAACTGTGACTGCAGAGTGACGAATGATTCCTATTCAATTTTTTCTACAGAGGCTGCAGTAAATCTCTAAATGCAGAGAAACCAACAATTGTTTGGAATTTGGAGTTATATTCGCTTAAATTTTATTTTATCCTATAGGGATAATATGAATATATTTTAGAAATTGAGGCACAGGAAATATAGCATGGCAAGTCGAGTGCGTAGCTTTAGGACCCCTTCTACATCAGGTGGCGAAATCAAGAGGTGTTCGGAAAACACGGCAGGATTTTCGTATACTATTAGTGAGTTTTTGCGATATTTTCTTCTTGGTTAATGATCTTTAGAATGTTTGCCACAAATTAGTGAAAGATATTAGAATTGGGATAGTTTTTATTGTTTGAAAACAAAGTGCGTAGCTTTAGGTCCCCCCATCATACCGGTAAGGCGGTAATTGAATATCCCTAAAAATAAAATAGCTTCATTTATTTAAATTTTTATTATTTTAGAAATGCCACGCCCGCGACATGGTTCTTTTTTCAGAAAAAGTACGCTAGATATTTAAAAATTTATTCATGATGATGGTGGTCCCAAGTCTGCGCACCTAACGATTTGAAATAAGATTTAATGTGAATTTATTTTTATTTCATAAAATCTTTCATTTGAATAATGTTCCTTACATGTACAAGCTACATCATACTTAACTATGATTCATACTAGACATTAGTGTGCCAAATATCTCATAAAAATTTGAAAGAAATATATGATTTTCTTGAAAAAACCTTGGGCAGTCATTTTCAGGTACGATCAAGGTACGATAATAAAGTAATACGCCAGTGGCGGACTGTACACCAGACTGGAACAAGAGGGGAAAAAATGGAAGAACTCTACCCCATCATATGTCTGCGCAGTGCGCACCCATTCACTTTGCACACGATTCTGTTATTTTGATGAGAAAGGCTGCATTTTGAGGCCATCACATGAAATGCCCTAAATTCATTATTTTTCCACCATTTTGAGTTGGATTTTTTAATAAATATATGTTTATGTGTTGCATGTGTAAAGTTTGTTGTGTATCTTCTTTTATGAGAATTGCGCAGATACGTATGTGCAAAGACAAGGGGGACTGCGCAGACTCGAAGTTGGGGGAACTTTTCCCATAACACTTAAAACAGATAGGCAAATTAGAGCCTATTCTCAGGCGATGGTTCGTATAGGCTCCACTTCAGTACAGCTACCCTCCGTTCCACCTAGGCTATGATCCTATCCGAACCCTTGGGGGACAAATACTTGCTCTCAAAACCAGTCACAAAATGTGGCACTTTATATTTAGATATAAGGTCAAGACCACCCCAGCAAAATGTTGATTTGTATAGAGAAAAATCAAATATGTACAACTCATTGACCTTCGAATGAGTCAGTCGATGATGTCCACTCACTATTTCTTTTGTTTTTTATTGTTTGACTTATACAATATTTCATTTTTTACAGATTTGACCAGAGGGACCGACTTGACTGAATCATATAGTATTAAACAATTCTAATTCCAGATGTTCATGGACGAATCAATCATTGCTTCACTTGACAATGAGGAGAAAATGAGAATATTTCATATTTCATGTAATAAAATACAAAAGAAATAGTGAGTGGATGACGTCGTCAGTCTCGTCATTTGCATACCGACCAGGATGTGTGTATAAGTGTTTTGTGAAATTAAGCAGAACTTTAAAATATCGTAACTTTCTTATTTTACATGTACATCCGATTTTGATGAAGTTTTCAGTGTTTTGCTTGTTGGATTTTTCTCTTTTTATTCAAATTAACTTTTTGTTGGGGTGGACTTGTCCTTTTAGGTAACAAAGGCAACATAAGACCAAAACATACATTCAGCTTACTCTACAGTGACTAAACTTTCTATCGAACACAGACTCACTCCTTGCCCTTTCTTGTAAACGTCTCAAAATCAGTGTTTTGAAGCTGGTTTGCAATACCCACACATATTAATTCAGCGCCAAATCCAAAATGCAAACGGAAATTGTGCACGACCTGCATGCAGTTCATTTGCGTTTGTGATCGCCATTTTTTATTCGGCGGTGAATTAATTTGTGTGGGGTACTAGATTCTAAATTCATGTGCAATTCCTCTGATTGTTTGATAAAATGTAGACTACTAATAAATGCAATGAATTAAAAAACATACTTTTTAGATTATATTTGCTGACGATAACACTTTTTGGAAAACATTCAAAGCGATGACTAATTGAACAAAAAATAGAAAATTCTATGTGCCTTGAACAAAGCCAGCAGTGCGAGCCAATGATAACTGGGCGTTGTGGCGTGCGCCTGTAATCCAAGCTGTGGGGAAGTTACAAATTGATGCAGAGGGTCGAGGTTTGAGCCCTGGTCATGTCTTTCGGATGGTGACGTTAAAAGTCAGTCCCAGACGTAAATAATCATACATGTATCTGATTGATACACGTCTGACAAAACTCAAATACACACACACACACTGTTTGTCAACAAATGTTCCATCAAAGTCTTTACAATAAAAATATTGGACACTAGCTTTGCCGACTTCGTGTAACGCTTTGCATCGATTTAAGTGTAAAAGAGTTTTAGTGCCTTTTCTTTCACTTGTAATGTCTTAGATATGAAGATAAATCGCACGCCCTCTTTATACGAAAAATTCAGAAAAGGCAAGAAAGCTCCATAATTAGTCAACGAGAAGAAAAATCAGTAGCAATGCCACACTGGCCGCAGAACACTAGACTTGCGCATCAGACAACAGAAGAATTCCCAATTGAGGCCTCTCTATTTGCTTTTATTTTAGGAATAAAACATGGTACATGTATATAAAACATTTAATTGCAAATAATACAGAAGAAAACTTACAATTTTTGTTATTTCAATGCTAATTCGTCAAACCATGGACATTTTCAGTAAAAAATTTTTTTTTCCATGACGTGCAGCATTGGGCATATCATCACGCTGCAGAGTGTTTAGGTAAAACTAAAACATGGCTTTAATTCCCAGGTTTGCAGGGTCAACAAAAATCAAGCATTGCGAGGGACGTGGACTGTGATATAGGCTACAAGATGGCTAAGTTTGAACAAAGCTAAGATTTTTCCCCCAAAACTATATTTTTTCCCTATGATTTTCATTGAATTATTAAACTGAAAAAGAAGGAGTATTTTAGGCTAAATTTGATGTATCTTTGAGGGCTTACCACTTGAAACTGACCCCCTAGGAACATATTAAAACCATGTTTTTGAGTAGCTTGCAATGAAATGCTGTAATTTGTAATCCTGTACTTAAGTTGTTTTATTTGTGTGTATACATATAAGTCTTTGGGGGATGGTCTAGAATTATGGAGCGTTGTGGCCCAGTGGATTAGATTCAAGAATTTGAGGGTCATGGGTTTGAATCCCAGCCATGTATGATTCAATAGATCCATAATGTGCTGCACTCGACCAAGGTGAGCTTAATTGGTACCAATAGGAAATAATTCCTCAAAAAAAAAGCTGTAAGCACTGGAATTGGTAGACTAGCTTAGCCGGGCTAATACAATGGTGCCTTGAGCACCTATAAACAAGGTGGATATGTGTGCTATAAAATGTGTGCCCAATATTATTATGACTTGCATTATTGTTATTGAACTTCATTAATTATGTAGATTTATTCAAATCTAAAAATTCAAGCTCTTTTTTCTTTTGTTAAATCATTATTTGATCCAAAAAAAAATCATAGAAATGACTGGCCAGAAAACTACTTGACGAAGCCAGGAAAGATTTGCATAGACCCTACATTACTACAATAATCATGAATCAGTATGAAAATTGACCATTCCAAGAAGACCGTAGGATGAGCAGGATATGGAAACCATCCTAATAAAGTATACCATACTTAACCAAAGAAGAGTGATCCAACAAGGGTTATGTTGAAGTAGATGACATATGGTGCCTGACTGTATTATGAATCATCAGTACCAAATGGCTGTGTGAATAGTTCAATTATTATATGTTGAGGATGTTGTAGTCATTTGTTTAATTTGTTTTGTTTTTTTTTCTTATTCAGATTTATGAAAACACAGTCCATGACAATATTACAGTAGACGGTCAAACATGGAGTCAGTCATTGGAAGATGGGAATACAACCAAAGGTAAATTCATACTCAGACCGTGTAACACCATCAAGGCTAAAACCACTTGGTCTACTAGCAGATGGTCTAATTCTCAGACCATGTGACACTATCAAGGCTAAAACCACTTGGTCTACTAGCAGATGGTCTAATTCTCAGACCGTGTGACACTATCAAGGCTAAAACCACTTGGTCTACTAGCAGATGGTCTAATTCTCAGACCGTGTGACACCATCAAGGCTAAAACCACTTGGTCTACTAGCAGATGGACTAATTCTCAGACCCTGTGACACCATCAAGGCTAAAACCACTTGGTCTACTAACAGATGGACTAATTCTCAGACCGTATGACACCATCAAGGCTAAAACCACTTGGTCTACTAGCAGATGGACTAATTCTCAGACCGTGTGACACCATCAAGGCTAAAACCACTTGGTCTACTAGCAGATGGACTAATTCTCAGACCGTGTGACACCATCAAGGCTAAAACCACTTGGTCTACTAGCAGATGGACTAATTCTCAGACCGTGTGACACCATCAAGGCTAAAACCACTTGGTCTACCAGCAGATGGTCTCATTCTCAGACTGTGTGACACCATCAAGGCTAAACTAATTTGGTCTAATTATTTCTGGTCCAACCATTATTATTTGGTCTGTCAGTATAATGGCTAATGCCAATATGATCTAATTTACACTAATGTATGTATAAGTATTATTTTGCATTTGAAAAATGAAAATTTGTTTTCAAAAACAGTTTTTAATCATAAAGACTAAATGCTAGACCAAGTGGATACTAGTTGGAATAGGTATAGCCTAACTAGAAACTAGGCAAAATGATGAATGTGTTGAATTGCAATTAGACTAAATGGTTAGTAGACAAACTGGTTATCAGCAAACAAGGATTAGACCATGTGTGATGAGAACAATGCAGAGAAGAAAAGTGGGACCAAGTGGAACTACCTACCGTATTCACATGAGAAAAATATTGAAGTCTAGATTAATCAGATAACTATAGATACCCACAGTTCTTATATAATACATTTTTTATGAAAATGCTGCAGGTTTCATAAAAATAAGATTTTCTCCACATTCATTTACACAACATCTAATGCAGTTAAGTTGACAATACTGCTTCTTTACCCAGAATGCTTTTTTCTCTTCATCTCTCAAAATACTGGGATTGTTTTTAATGTTATATTAGCACCCCTGGGGTACAGGTAAGTATGGCTGCATAATATTACAATGATGACAATGAACAGCCAATATATCACATTATTGTGAACAATTGACGTTTGAATGTAAAGGTACAAAAAAACTCACTGATGTCATAAAAATGTCATCCACAAGCTTCACCCCATCTCCACTCTGTTTTTAGCCTTAGCTGAAAATGTATTGTATCAACATTACTTGACAATGTTTGTGGTTATTACAGCTGGCAATGATCTAAACTGTGCAGCACTAATGTTCCAAATTTTCATTCTTGCAGATTATGAAGCAGTAGATTTGGAACTAAAGAAAGAAGTTTCAACAAGAACACTTGAGTTAGATGAACTAATGGTGAAGACAACAGCTAAGAGAAGGACACACCCTACCAAGGTTTCTCATGAGGTCACTAAGCGTATGAAGCATTTAAGACACGCAGTGGTAAGGAGAAGATTTAGGGGTGTTCTGGGTTCATTTAATGGTGGGAAAATAACTCAAGTATGATAAACAGATTGTTCAAGATTTGTGTGTTTTACATACACATACATGGTCAAGTGCAACCATGTGGTATTTTGTGCCTTTCACAGTAGAAGCCCTCTGATGTAAAATGGGGAAAGATTAAATTATTGTCCAGTAAACAATTTCTTTATGAGGGCTTGAATGATGTTGACATTGAAACTTCAATGAATATCAATGTAGCTTTAAATACACATTGGGTGATTTCAGGTCTGGTGTTGGCATTTAAGTTTCTGTTGGAACTTGGATTGCTTCCCCCAGCTCCAAAATCTATTCTGAGTTTGTAAAACTGATCCAGATCACATTATTGACATATCAAAACTAAACTAGTGAGTGACTTTTTAAACCATTTTATGTGTGGTGTTACACTCGTGTATAAATGGACCTAACACCAATAGGTCAATACTGAACTTGAAATCACCCATTGTACAGCCTTACGTCCTAATAATAATATCGACTGGCTCTTCTTTCAGGAAACATCAAAGATGTTGCCCTTAACCCTAAGAAGACTGGGGGGGGGCTGATTCAGCCCCCCCCCCTCGACATTTTTCATGATAAATCCGCCGTGCTAAATTTCTTTACTGTGTCGACCGCTGACTTTTTACTTTCAAGTCTCGCGCAACTTTTGAGACCAAAATTGCAACCCCCGGGTATGTGGTTCCAAAATCACGCAACATTTCATAAGTGCATGCAGACCCAAAATTGCTCCAAAACATGAATTTGTGTACAAATCCAATGCAAATAGTGTTTTTAGCCAAAATTCATGAATGTATCATTTTTCCTTTTACTGCTTGAAACCAATTTATTTTATCTTGTTTATGGTCAAAATAAAGTCTCAGACAATTTCCATTGAAAAAACAATAAAAAACAAAAAGTCAAAAAACAAAGAAATATATAAGAAATTTAGAAAGCAATAAAATGCATAAAAAAATAAATGTAATGTTGACATTTTTTTTAAATAAATTTGATCAGATGCCTATTAAGAGTATCTGAAACAAAAATCAACATTTTAAGGGCATTATTTTGTTAATTAGAGCAATTAACTTATGATTTTACACATAAATTAACATAATTAATGAGCAATGAGATTTTTCGCAGAATTTGATATTATTTTTTTGAAGATTATGCCATGGGTAACGTGCATGCCAATTTTTGTTGCGATCGACGGCCGAGATCATAAGGGGGCTGAATCAGCCCCCCCCCCTTCCTGTCTTCTTAGGCATCGAAATAGCCCAGTCTATTTAGGGTTTAAAAACCATATTGCCCTTGTCGAAAGACTCGGGCCAGTATGATTCTGTTTCGGCTGACATATTTTGATGTTCCCCTCAAGGCCAGTCAATATGATATAATTATTTTTTCTTTTTTTTACGAAGAACTTTTCTTTAAGGTGAACTTCCCTTCTTAGTCTTATCCCCAAAAGAGCAGTATGTGAACATTCCACATCATTTTTTTACAGCTGATTTTGATGATTTAGAATCCATTGGCTCATTCAATTAATAACCAGTCTTTGTCTTTCCAGGAAAAATACAAACCAGTGATACAGCCAGTACAGATAAAAGATAAAGAGCTGCCTAAGCAAGGTAATTCTCCAATATTATATGATGTTACAATTATTACACATTAATATTCATATGTGGCAGTAAGATTTGGAAATTTATTCAATTCAATTAAAAAAAAGTATTGATAAGTACATATTGATTCATGATAGAGCAATTTCTATTCAAGTACTTCATGATTGAATATTGTTCTGAGAGATGCATTAAGTGATAATCAGTCTCTTTTTAATGATCAGTAACAGCCATTTCAGTATACTTATCAAATGTCTATTTGAAATTTAGATGTCTCAAATTGTATTAACTATGGGGAAATTTTGTAAGATAGAGAAAATCTTGGCCAGTGCTTGAAAACAATATCTTTATCTAATGATTATTTCTTGTTATGGCAGTTTCTAATATGTTGGTGGGATTATATGCTTGAAATCTCAAGCGTTTCATTCAAGAGTTCATTGGTTCTCAGCAGTTTTTTCAGTAGATAAGTTATCCATGTGACATGGATATTTTTCCCTCATGGATTTTTTGAAAAATTATATGCGTACAATATTTGATTGAGCTGTTAACTAAGTTTTTGTTCACACAGTTCTTGATGAGGAATCCAAGCGACTTCAGGAAGCAGGATGTTCCATATCTGCTATATCACGGGTGAGCCAAATCATTACCTCTTGGGTTCATGTAAAACCAGGGAGGCATTGCAGAATGTGTGCAATTAAACACTACTCCTAAAATCAATTACATCTTGGTTCTCAACCATTCAGAAGAGAACATTTGTGTTATTTAAATTTATTGACCAAATTCCGTCTACAACAGACCCCAATTCTAATAAATATTTTTAATTTCATTTCAATACCGTTAATGACTTAAAGGAGAATGAAACCTTTGGAACAAGTTGGCTTGTGTCGTAACAGAAAAATCAAAGAATGATAACAAAGAAAGTTTGAGAAAAATCAGACAAATAATGAGAAAGTAATGAGCATTTGAATATTGCAGTAAATAATGCTATGGAGATCCTGCCATTGGCAATGCCACAAGGATGTGTGATGTCACATGTGAACAACTTTACCTTTGATCGACTATAAAATACCACCAAAATATCTGTTTTTGCTTTTTATTATGATGATGCAACTCTTTATCCATGATGTATTCTTTAATAATCTGTATTACATGCTCTCCTATAGAAAGAACACATGATCTACTCATAGATGTGATAAAAGAGGCATTTTAAGTGAAATATATACTAAAGTGATGAGGAGAGTTGTTCACAATTGACATCACACATCTTTGTTGCATTGCCAATGGGAGGATCTCCATAGCATTAGTGATTGCAATATTCAAATGCTCATAACTTTCTCATTATTTGTCTGATTTTTTCTCAAACTTTTGTTGATCTGTTTCTTTGATTTTTCTGTTTTCACACAAGCTATCTTGTTCCAAAGGTTTCATGCTCCTTTATATATTTTCTAGTAAGGGTGTGCCCAATTCATTCATTACTGATAAGGTTGAACACAGTCTTTTGATGAACTGCACTTGCCCCAAATTCTGGAAACAAATTGATGTAATCCTAGTGATATTTGATAACCGTGGAATTAGACAAAGACTAAGTGGCTATCAACTGAAGAGAGGAAGAATTGAAGGGACAGTCAAGTTTTAGCAAGTGAAAATTATAATGTAATTAGAATGTCTATTGTACAGGATTCCACTTCATATTCCTTCATACTGTATTCAGATTATTACTTCCAAATCTGAAACTTTCTAGCTAAAAGTTTGCATAGCCCCATAAAAGAATGTTTGTGTTTAGTGCTATGTAACTTAGCAGAATGTACAGGACATTTTGATTATTTTTTGCTGGTGATTCCAAAATCTTCTAGCGAACAGTAATCTATGCCATTACTATCTACACTTCCAAATCACTTTGCAGTTAGTCCTTCCATACTTCAATAAATCTGGTGACTAGGAGCTTGTAATGTTAAGCTATTGATAATGCTGTTGACTTGTATGCTTGATTCCATATGATGATCATTGTATACAGTCTTAAAAATCATTCTTATTTTGGAGCTCAAATTTGTTGTCATGGGGTCCTGAACATCACTTATCTTGTGATTGATATTAATAGAAAAACAATCTGAGAAATCACAAGGAATAGGGCTCATTGCAGAAAATAGAATTTTACATGGAATCCTTGATATTGAGAATCATTACCATGGTCATTTAACATTTAATGTTCAATTTAGGGTTGACATCGTATCCTAAAATATTTTCACTATTCTGTTTTTATCAGGATCTGCCATTGTTGGAGGATAAGGCATCTCGATTGATTGAAGCAAGACAGCTGAGGTCATCAATGAAGAGTAACCGGATCTATAAGATCATCTCACAACCTCTGACGGATGAAAGCAAGATGGCTGCCTCTTTGACACCTCTACAGCACAGATTAGCCAATGAGACACCGTCCCCAATAAAGCAAACACCCAGACACAGTTTACGAGCCCTCAAGGTTCAAAGTCATCCAATTAATAACAATTTCAAAGTTGAAGCTTCTGACAAATCAACCTGAAATAACCAAAATAACTTTTCGGAATGTGAACTTTATGTAATACAGGGAATCCCATTCAAGAAGGGCCATGAGGAACTTTTTTTTCCTTTGCCTGGTTTTTGATATATCAGGTGTTTTAGATCATAGGATTTAAAGAACTAGGGTGGTATTCTGAGGTGATTTCATCTTTAAACATATCTAATTTTACTTTTAGAATGAAATTGGTATTCTGAGATCAGATTTTATCTTTGAGATTTTTTATCTTAGATAAGTTTTGATCTTGCGTATTTAAATACGGAGCAGAACAGTGCCTGCATAGACATGTGCATTGTGTATCTAATCAAAGCTACACAGATTATGTGCTTGTGCCCATGTTACTTTGAAGAATTTACATAAAATCACCTTAGAAATATGGTGGGGGCTATTTAATCTCTGCGACGTCCATTTCTAACTTTTTTAAGAATTTATTTGGCTTACAGCTTTTTTGGGCCGGCATATGTAAGTTCTGTACTTAGGGGTTTTCATTTAGGAGGTTCCTCATCTTCATTGGCTGCAAAAATTGACAAGCAAAAAAAAAAAAGAAATAAATGTCATTGACTGCACACATGTTGTTGACCTATGTAACAATAGTGTTGATATTGGGATATGGTACAGATGGCTTTGAAGGTATTAGGAGGCTACTCTAAATCTCTAGAACAAAGCAGATCTGCCAACTATCCTGATTTTATCAGGATGGACTTCATTTTCAAAATGGCCCACAATCAGGACATCAAGGGCCCGTTGCATCAAAATTTTGGCAAGCAAAAATATGCCATTGACACTTAATGTATTGAAAAGCTCTGGGAAAAATATTGTCAAGAGTTTTTCTTTTTTGGCAACAGGTCCCTGATGTCTGAAATTCATGCGAGAAAAAAATGTGTGGAAAAAAATTTGCCATAGACCCATTCATGCCCCCCCCCCCACCGGTTCTCTCTGTTGTAAATAGCTCAGACCTTTAAAGGTTAAATTTGCTAAAATGCAGGTATTTTAGGAAATTCCCTTCTTGACCCCTTCGTGGAGATCTGCCCCTTGACCCTGCCTAGGGCTCAGTCCCCCTTTTTTTACTATCGGACATTCCTTATTGTTCCCAGGTATGGCTTTGTTACTAAAAAACCCATTAACCTTGGAAGTGTAAAAAATTATTTTGATTTTGACGAGTTTTTGTAAAATATTCAACATTGTCATCATTTATAAATTTATCATGACTATTTTTTTAACTGCAAAGTAGATTTATTTTGTAGTCAAAAAATGTATATTTGATTCTCTGTGATGCTTTTTCCTTTTTTTTTGCATAACATTTGATGTCCATATATTTTGTTATCGCGATTTAAGCAGTATATGCATGATAGGGGTATATTCAACAATATTCTAACAAACATTCAACATAAAAGTAATGCATATTTAAGAGCATAGGGTTGAATGAACACTAATATCATGAGTAAGAGGAATTGGATTTCAGTCTTTTTTTTCTCTCTTGCAAAAAGCATTTTCAGAGTTTAAGTTGCGCTTACATTAGAAGAGGTTTCTATGAAATATAATTTCACTTTTAATGTATTTCATTAGAATTTATTAATTTTGTTTTTTTATCAAACTTCTAGCCCTTTGTAGGAGTCGATTTATTTTTTTGAAATGATTGAACACCTATACTCAAATGAAATGCTCTATTAAAATAAAGTGATGTACATGTACTTTCAAAACATACTTTGTGGTACTGTTCTATTATATATTTTCTTTAAGAAAAAAACAGACACAGAAGTTAAATGATCAAACTTTACCAATTTTATTTCCAATTCATTATCATTATTGTTGTCTTACAGTGATGCTTAGCCTACACTTTTTATCATTAAAGATCCCATCTGAAGCGAAAAGTGAAACTGACAAATCAAAATGCCAGGCAAACATTTTTAACACAGAATTTGAATGAGGTTATCTTTGCAGGTTTGTATGGTGGAGTTTATGTGGAGGTTTACGGTTCACCATGTGAAATGTAAAGATGGTTTGAGTAGTAGCAGGATGTAGTAGTAGGTACTACTCAAACCATCGCTACTCAAGCCATATTCAGCTCATCTCATCTAGTTTCCAGTCCTTTTCAGGACTTCACTCACTTTCAAGAAAGAATGCTTATTTCTTTTCATCCTATCTCGTAGCCTTAATTCCATCCCTTTACATTACACATGGTGAACCGGAAACCTCCACGACAGAATTTGAATGCATTTACAGAAGGAAAGTTGTGCAATATATTAAAGTGGGAAATAAAAAAAATCACATAAAAAATTAGTCTGGAGCTGAAGGTTTCATATTTTTTAAAGCAGGGGTTACCTTTCAGGATATTTCCAAGTGATATAGTGAGCAAAATCCAATCCCTAATCTGGATTTTTTTTTCTCGTACACTAAAGACACATGTAATCTCAACCATGCTCACACAGTATTACATCAAAGGTCTCCAATGCCTACTAATTTCAAAAGCAAAATACTCCGCTCACAAAAGGTGAAAATGAATAAAAATTGCATTGTTGTGATGTTTTTTGATTGGTAGTTTTCTAATTTCTCTTTCCGCTTCAGATGAGGTCTTAAGCTGTAGAAAATGAGATTGACAGGATGTTGGGAATCATCAAAGCTATTCCCAGAAATCTAACTAATACAACTAATCTAACTAATTTTTTACAAGCATAACAAACTAGAATCAAATTATTTCAGGGTGATATATCAACTGCATGAATTCCTTACTTTTTAAATGAGATACAACTGCATCTGGAAATATGAAACTATTCTCATATCATTAAAACTAATAAGCAAGGTTTCAAAATTGCCCTTGCCATTTAATGCATTGGGACATTACACAAAGGAATTGTAAGAAATGAGGGTCAACTTTAACATTAAAATGAAATTCAGTACAATTCGATACATGTATTTTCTAATAGAAAAGTATTTCTTTTTCAATTAATTTTTGAATTTGCATACATCAAAATACAATCTATACATAAAGTTGTTCCTGTCTTTGTATTTTCCCCCAAGTCATTTAATATTTTTATTTCAGTTGAATAGAACAACTTGTATCATACACTGACTATGAAAGGGAAATTCCATGGTTACCTCTGTTACATTTGAAGGGCCATTGACTTCATGAGCTATAATTTAACATCATGTATGCACATCATTTAGTAAACAAGTTTAGCTGTTCAATAAAGTCAGAAAAATATTTTGATTTTGCTGTATGTGCTAAAATGTGTTGGTTACTTGTGTTACATATTTGGACAGCAATTACACAACAAAATTGTAAATTTATGATTCCTTATCTGAGGTACTGAAAGAATAAATTGTTCCCTAAAATCACATATAGTGGATGTGAATCATGGCCAGGATCCAATTCAATCAAGAAGGCACATTAATAAGTTAAGTCTGTAACTCTGTATATTTCCACATAATCATCCAAGTCAGAGCAATTTTTCAGTCCAGTTTGTACAAAATGTGGGATGTTTGAATACCCCTTCTATAAAGTTGAACAGATTTTTGAGGTCCCAAGAGATTCAAATTGAGCACAGCATCCTATAAACACTAAAACCTGTCTTCAATGGAAACCTGTCTCCAGTGGCCACCAAAATTGTCTCCCAATTGAAAGCAATGTGACCTGTCTCAAGTCTCAAGCATTTCAGGAATGTGACCTGTCTCAAGTGAAAACTTTTTCTGATGTCATCAGGGAAGTGTTTCATGAAAGAACTGACATCCAGTGCTTCTTAGCCAATCAGAATAAAGGAAATCAAAACTCTATAGGTCTTCTTCACTTTTGATTTGGGATGTTCATTCTCACGATGTATAAAGCTATTCAATAATCCATCTTCTGAAGGTTTCCATGGTGAAGAACAATAGTGTAGTAGGTTTCATTGTACATCATGTACCACCTGAGGACGACAAAAAAACACTTGTCAAAATGTCGAGATTGGGTGGTCCTTTTCAGGACCAACACTTGCCCAAGAAAGATACATGGTGTACAGTGAAACAATAATCCATCTCTACTGTCATCAGCCTTGTCTCAATTCCTTGTTGAATTCAGAAACTGGAGCAATTGTTCTCTGTTCTTTTCACGCTGTAAAAAAAAAATCATTATCAAAGATATGAAAGCATCTCCGAATAAAGAAATGAATTCATATATTGAATAAAAAACAAAAATGTTAGCCTTCATATATGAATTTGATAGCCTGTCAAATGAACATACCGATGCATAACTCCAACTTTTCAAATCAATTCAAGGTACATTAAAAAAAATTGGTCATGTATACAAAGTACAATCACTTTATAGAATACTCATATATTTCAAACATTAAAAAACAGCAACATTTATAAGTACTGAGGTAAGAATATGTAGTTAAGGCAATTTTCCTTAGGCGATTAAAAGTTGAAACTCAACAAAGATAATTCAATGAGAAATTCACACTGATTCATCTAAAACATTTTCAAATAATTATTGAAAAGAGAATACATTTGAGGGCTTGAGGCAATTTCATTGTTCACCTAAACCATGACTATTTCAAAGTATTTAATATGGCCTGAAGATGTGTTATTACAGTAAAAAATGTTTGTCAACATCTGCATATTCCAACTTCAGCTATTAAAGGGGAATCCAGCCTTGGCCATAAAAAGTTGTGTTGGGAAGGCGAAAAATAAATTAAATAGAATGGCGAAAGTTTGAAAGAAATCGGACAAGCAATAAGAAAGTTATAGCTGCTTTAAAATTGAGATCACTAATAGAATGTAGATTTCAAATTGGCAACTGGGTAAGTAAATTATGACAAGGGGCAAGGACAACTTTCCCATAGGCCATGTACTTTATCATCAGGGATTTGTGGTTTTCTCCTAAGTACCCATTCCCCTGGGGCAGTAATCTAAATATAATCCAGGCAGTATATTGTTTTATGTCCTCATGAACGAAAAATACAATTTAAAATAAAACTTTTTGGAAAAATGACATTTTAGCCATAATATGTATTGGAGTACATGGAAGAGTAGTCCTTGCCTTACATCACTATGACATCCCATATGCGGCCAATTTGAAGTCTCTATGGGTATAGTGATTACCAATATTTACAACATTTAAAAATTCATAACTTTTTTGTTGTTTGTCCAATATTGATCAAACTTTCACCTATCGACTTGTCTGATTTTTCTTTTTCTTATAAAAGCAAGTTTTTATTTGGGTTGGATTCCCCTTTAAAATACATTATAAAATATTGAGACAAATGTGCTGCTTGCCATAATCCAATCATTCATAAATTAGTGCTTGACTATATGACATCACTATGAAACACCCCATTATTTACTTACTGCTTTATCCTGGCTTGTCTTTCTGACTTTCATTTTAATCTTCTGACCTGACACTACGCTTCTAGCAACATCTTTCTCATCATTCATGTACTGCAGTCATTACCGTCACCATGGTCAGTCAGTTCACACGTAGGCAGGTATAACATGAAGAGACCAATGTATATCACTCCAACACAGAGATAGAGAGGGGAAGCAACAGAATAAAAGAGAGTGCAGGGGAAGGGAAAGCTATTAAGTATATTGTGGGTTAGTGATAGGAAAGAAATAAAGGTAGTAGAGGAAAAACAGATGGAAAAGGATGAAAGGGAAAAACAAAAATAAAAGTGCATAAGAAAAAAATTGTTAGAAGATCATTTTAATCTTACAATGAATAACACATGTATTACAATGGATAAAGGTAGCAAACACAAAAGACATCAAGAATTGAAATGAGAATATATGCATAAAGCCTGCATTTGCAATTCAATATCACTGGAAGTCTTTTTACACTTTCTTTCTTACTGGTAAGATTTATCAATGCAATATTTGGATAATTAATCGTCCACATTGGATTGTATTAATAAATCACTTCAATTTATAAATTGCCTTCTTCATTTATATTAATGCTATCAATTATCAAGTGTAAATAACTAATTAAAGCCCTTTTAAAAAGTGTATTTTTAGTATTAAGTATGTTTTTTAATGATTTCGCATTACCGTATGTATTGGTAATATGTGTGACCACTCCACATTTTCATGACAAAGGAAATTGAATTAAAATCAAATTGAATTGAAGTAAGATCAAGCCAGTTGCTTTTACTATTACTCCCCATATGTATTTATGGCCCAATAATGATACTACTACTTACTACCACTATTAATAATATCACATCTGTTGATTATTGATAATACAAAAATCTGTTTGATTTGAAGGTAAATTTAACTGAGACAAGGTAAATACCACTTTGGCATCAAATCTGGGGCGGTATTCTGAAAACGTTCTTATCTTAATTTTGTTCTTATCTACGTCACGTTCTCAAATTGGTATTCTGAAAACGTTCTTATCTTTTTCTTATCTTTTGTTCTTATCTTTGTTCTTATCTTGCTTTCCATCCAATGCTGAGCGCGTAAATTTATAATTCGCGCATATGATACAAAAGCGCGCTAAAAGATAAGAACAAAATGAAGATAAGTGGTATTCTCAAAACGTTCTTATCTTTTTTCTTTCTTATCTCTTTACGATATTTATGATAATATTTAAGATAGCTAGAGGGTTATCACATCTCACGATGTCCGCGTTCTTTCTTGCTAAAAATCGATGGCCACTGGTAGTAACAAGTATTCCTCCCACCCTTACTTTCATCCCCCCTTTATTTTGCCTGTCTCTTTTTTTCGATCCCTTTTTTTCTTTCTTTCTTTCTTTCTTCCTTTCTTTCTTTCATTCTTTCTTTCTTTATTTCATTTATTTATTTTCGCTTTTCCTTACTTTCTTTCTGTTTGTCTTTTTTCCTTTCTTTCATTCTTCATTTTGTTTTATTCTTTTGAATCTTTTAACTTCTTCCTTATTTTTCTTTTGCGTTATTTTATCTATTCTTTCTCTTTCTTTTCTTTTTTATTGAATATATTTCCGTTAAAACAAATAACAATACATGCATATAAAATGATACATGTGAATTGATAAATGAAAAACGGGAGGATGGGCCTACACAGCAGCATCAATCTCATGATTGGGAGGGGTCCTTCCTTTTTTATTTTCCCTTTACGATTTTTTTTTCCTTTTTCTTTATTAAGTTTTTATTTTCTTTCCCCTTTTTTCTCTTTCTTTCTGTTTTTCTTTTCCTTTCATCCTTCACTTTATGTATTTTTTAAAATCTTTTTATTTCTTCATTCTTTTTCTATCTTTCATTCATTCTTTCCTCTTTATATTTGTTTTTTTATTTATTCATTTTATTTGTTCCTTTTTTCTTTCTTTCCTCCTTCCCTTAATTTTCAATTTTTTCCCCTCATTATTTTTTTTCTGTTTTCTTTCTCTTATAATTTCTTTCATTTTATTTTTGGGGTTCTTTTTTTTTCTTTTTTTGCGCTCGTTCATTTGCTCTTTCTTTCATTCTTTTTATTTCTGCTTTATGACACTAAATGTGTGCCTTCTTTCTGACTACTTTCTTCTTTATTCTAATTTATTTTTTTTGCTCATTCTCATTTCGTTCGTTCTTTATTTACTCTTTCTTCTATTAATTTCTAAAAATCTTTTTCTTTATTCTTTCCATTAATCTTTCTTCGTTTCTTTTCATTCATTCTTCATGCCTTTTTATTTTCCCCTTCTGTTTCTTTCCTTCTTTGAATTTACCTTTCTTTTTATCTTTATTTAGTTTTCAATTTTGCTTTAATTTTTCTTTCATCTTTTATCTTCTCTCTCTTATCTCTTTCTTCATTTCTTTATTTCATTTTCCCCTTTTCTCTCTTCCTTCACTTTTTACAAATTCTTGTTCCTTCTTTTTTTACTTTCTTTCATTCGTTTTTTCTAACTTTCTTTGTTCTTTATTCCTTCATTTTATTCTTTTTAATCTTCTTAATTTGTCCTTTTTCGTTTTTTCCTTTAAGTTTCTTTCCATTTCCTTCTTTATTTTTCCTTCAATTTTTTATTCCTCTTTTTATCATTGATTATCATTCTATTTATTCCTCCTTTTTCTTTCTTGTATTCTTTCCTTTTTTATTTCTTTTTCTTTTTTTATTTTCTTTTAAGTTCTTTTTGCTTGCTTCCTTTCGTTTACATTTTCTTTCTTTCATTGTTTTTTGCTTTGATCCTTTTATTTTTTAAATTTCTGCTACCTACTTACTTTCTTTCTTCCTGTTTTATTCTTATTCGTAACTGCTTTCTTTACCTTTTTTCTTTACTTTCTTTCTTTATTTTGTGCACGTGTATTCGTCTCGAAATAATAATCAGTCATTGCGTATAAAATGCCTATTTTGCGCAATGCGCCAGAAACAGTTTACGCGCAGCGCCCATGATATTCTCCTCACAAATAAGCAACGCTTCTATTGGTTAAACTGCCAATATAAAGCGCATTTTGATTGGTAATATCTTAAAAATGGGCGTGTTGAAGATAAGAAGGAGGCAGTCCTTACAGAGATAAGAACGCGTTAAGAAGATTTTCAGAATACCGATTTGCAATGATTTTAGCGTCTTCTTATCTCATTGAGATAAGAACAAAGATAAGAACAAAGATAAGAACAAAGATAAGAACATTTTCAGAATACCACCCCTGGTCTGTAAAATTGTTTTAATCAAGGTGTTTTTTCAACTCAAGCAGACTTTACTGAAGAACAAAGCAGAAAGTAACAGTGTACTCACATGGGATAATCTAACAGGACCGCTTCCACTGGAAGATTTCCTTTTCTTTTTCTTGTTCTTCTGTTTATGTTTCTGTGAAAGAAAATATGTGCAATATAAAATGAATGAAAACATTTCTTATAAATCTCTTTCAACCCTGGTTGTTTGACAAGCACCTGAAGGGTAATATACTGTTCATGAAGGCATACATTAACAATGCTTCAATTTTTAAAATGTTAAGAATCTACCCAGTAGCTTGTCAATCAATAATACATTTAGTCTATTAAACCACCTGGTGATTAATAAAGCCATCTGTCAGTTACATAGACTTCACATGACACATTCTTTTACTAAATGCAGGCCTAATACCTTGGTCACATTTGCTCTACGGTGGCCGTACAGCAAGTAGAAAACAGCAGTTTTATTAATTAATTTTAATTCAAACCACCTATATGTAGTTGGTACAAAAAATGTAAAAACGGCTGTTTTCGACTCGCTGTACGGCCGCCGTAGAGCAAATGTGACCAAGGTATAAATGAGACAGACCATTTTCTCCCAATTTAACATGGTGGGAATAAAATTCCTCAAACCCTAACAAATTATGTACATACTTTGTATTCAGATGCTTGTCATCAACAAGAATTTCTATGTAAATAGACTTGATTTAAATTTCTCAAACAAGGAACAAGTCACCAATTGTGTGTATTATGTCATTTACCACTAAGAGATTTATGAAAAAAATACCCAGATACAAGCAACACTGATCCAGGGGTGTGAGTGGTCACAAATAAAAAGATCTGAAAAAAGCTGAGGAGTGGTGAAAAAGTCTGAAATAGAATGAGCTCCCATTCTTTTTGTACAGAGGAAAGCCCCCCCAAAAAGCTGAAAATTCAAACTAAAAAAACTCTGAAATCAGATAAAAATCTGAACTCTCACACCCCTGCACTGACCTTATCTTTTCTGCTCTCTTTCTGCTTCTTTCTCTTCCTTCGTCGTTCTTAAAGAAAAAAAAAGACCGACATCATTGTCTTGAACTCTACAAATATATTATGTGTTTTCAGTGAACGCATAGTTGTTACTGTCTTATTGAGAATATACATAAAGTAAGTTTGCCTAGTATCAAAGTAAATCTCTAAAAGACTAAGATAATTTAAATCTGTGTCACTGGATCAAAATGTGAATTGGAAAAGGTAAACAAAGGTAAATTAATTTTTCAATCAAATGTTACTGTAAATCATTGGCAAAACATGTATAAAATTGATTGTCATGAAATCAGTGATTCAGTGTTGTTATATTATGATGAGGTTATTTTGGCTATATTTTCCAGACAACATATATGCTGTTCTATGCATTTTAAAACCCTTTTCAATATGTTGTAAATGTTAATTTTATACAAAAATACCATTGCGCTAGAAAATGTGTCAATACAAAGCTATGGATACTTCAGGGGTGGGGGGAGGATTTTGCATTATCCAATAGACCCATGCACATCCAAACAAAAGTTCTAAATATTTACCAAGGCTTGAATCACTTGAGGAACTGTCTGAATCACTGCTCCCTAAATCTGATGAGCTACTACTGCTGCTATCTGATGATGAGTACTTCCTTTTCTTGGTCTTTTTCTTTCGCCGTCGTTTAGCTGAATCATCCCTTTCTCGTGATGATGACGAAGAGGATGAGGACCCACTAGAACTGCTTGATCTATGTCGCTTTCTTCTCTTTTCCTTGATTTTTCTCCTTTCTCTTGATTTTCTCTTCTCTGCTTCTCTGTCTCTCCTTTGATCTCTAGAGAGTGAGTTCTCTCTTGAAGAGTCACTACTGGTCATTTCGGAAGACGAAGAAGAGTACCTTTTCCCTTTGTGACCCATTATTGCTTCAAATTAGGCTTCACTGTTATAAGAAAAGGATAATGATGGAAAACAATGATTGAACTATCGCACTTGGCATTACATCCACACACAAAAAAAAACAATTAAGAATTTTTTTATTCATCTTGGCCTGAATCGAACAGGGTGGTCCACCTATGCCAGCCGGAGGCCATCAGTCACCAGTGCAATTTCTTCCCAACAAGTGAACCACTAAAATAAAAAACATAAGAAATGCAGTCACTAAAGACTATGAATATCAACCACTTTTCAGGCCTTTCTGTTTTATCTAGATCTTTAACTTTCACATGATACTACATTTCTAAATCATAAATTAACCAAGTAGAGTCATGAAAATACTAGTAATGGAGTAAAATTTTCTTGCTTAAATTCATTAACACAAAACCTAATAGTCCCAGTGGGTGCATCTATTTTGTTCTACTTGCATTGTTTGAACTTAACTTGCTCCACTACAGAATTGCCACGATATCGATTGACTAATATTGGGTAATTCTGCAATGGAGTAAATAATTAATGTAGCAGGATAGAAATTTGAGATTTGTTTATGTTTTGGTAAAAAGTTTGTTTGCCTGTTCTTGCTATTCACATTCAATGATAGTTTACTTTTAGTCGTCAGTTTCTGGATCAGGTTGACAATCCGAGAGTGAACTTCTGTTGAAGAACTTGAGGATAGATCAAAATACTTAGACCATTTATGAATGAGCAGAGGATTGGGATGTTTATTTGGGCTGTGATCTGAAAACACGAACGTAATAGAATCACATATTCAATAATTATTTTATTTTTTAATTTCTTATATTTTTTTTTGCCTGTTGGTGATAAAAATCGATTTATCTCGTGTGCCTCGTAAAAAGGCTAAATCGATCCTCCATTGCTTCCTGTACGAACAACTTTTTTAATGCACACCGGCTAATTTTTCTTCTGTTTTTGCCTAGTTTGGGGGCATTATTTCAAAGTTTTGCATAACGGCTATATTACGGCTAAATTTATGAGTATGTTAGATCTCCATTGTTACATTTTTGTCTAATTTTATTCAATTGTATGTGATTTCTGATGCTCACTTGGTTTCATCTGGTTAGTCAGGGTGAGCCACCACACAGCCCAAACACAGTGCACTGTGTTCGGGCTGCCGCAGTAAGGGGTAAGCGAGCATTTTTTATGTTTGTTCCCCAACGGTTTGGATAGGTGGAGCGGAGAGTAGCGGTAGTGAAGTGTAGTGGGGCCTATTTGAACTAGACCAAAAGCTTTGGTCTCTGTTATGTTGGTTGTTCCACTGAACTAAGTTTGGCTCCACTCATCAAATACAGAGACCCAAGTTCTAGCTCAAGCTGTACAGGGACTCAATGGCCATGTATATGTATTAAGTTTGGATAAAACGGAAATGAAGTTGTGTGACAGCCGACGCAAGTCACTGTTTTTTCCCCCTTTTAAGTTTATTTCTCCCCGTTTTGGTGCATTTCAGGCCAAACCGGAATGTTTATTTTGGTACAGTTCTTTTATATATTTTAATGAAATAAAGACAAAAATCGATGAGCCCCATCGGGGGGATTTTGCATTGTTAACCCCCTATTAAATGGTGGCTGCACGATAGCGAGCCATCTGTCTACGAGGAGCAATAAAAAAATTAAAATGTTAAAAAACTCCTCGAAACAAACGGCTGCCAGCTGTCTAATCCAAACCCTCGCCTAAGGTACACGATCGCAGGCCGCTCTGTCTGTGTAAGAGGGGAAATTAAAAAAATTAAAAATGTTAAAATACCAGCTGTCTAATCCAAACCCTTGCCTGAGGTACATGATCGCGAGCCGTCTGTGTATGAGGGAAAATTTTAAAAAATTTAAATGTTAAAACACTCCTCGAAACATAAGGCTGCCAGTGCCATCTGTCTAATGTTAAGCTGCACTGGGCTTAAATTTGTTCCGGCTAACCAAGGATTACTGACAAAGTTCCTAGAAGACTCATTCTCTCTTCCTCTCTCTTACTACTAGTCTTCTTAGGTGAACCCTCCGCTCCACCGTTCACTACACTAGTGAAATTAAGCTAAACTCACGATGAATTGAATTGGTTTTATTGAATTGAATTGAAGGTTTTATTATCATTTCATCGCAGCCATTGGCTGAATTGAGAAAGATTTACAAAGTAAAAACATATATAAACATAAACAGTGAAATATTTGATGTAAATCATAACCGCAACAACATTGAAAATAAACATTTTTTTTGTAAGAAATGTCCAATAACCAATTAATATTCCAGTAAAATTTTGAGACATGATATTGATAAACCGGCTCGGTGTAAAAATGGCAGAAGTAAAAATGGCAAAGATAAAAATGGCAGAGGTAAAAATGGCAAAGGTAAAAATGGCAGAGGTAAAAATGGCAAAGGTAAAAATGGCAGAGGTAAAAATGGCAAAGGTAAAAATGGCAGAGGTAAAAATGGCAGAGGTAAAAATGGCAGAGGTAAAAATGGCAGAGGTAAAAATGGCAGAGGTAAAAATGGCAGAGGTAAAAATGGCAAAGGTAAAAATGGCAGAGGTAAAAATGGCAGAGGTAAAAAGGATAACACTTGAGTTGGTATTTTTTTCCTGGACTTACATACACGACCTTCTCATGTCAAATCGCTCTTCTAATATTCAAATTTGAAGAACACTTTGGATCCCAAATATTGTACTTAATCCATTACAGGGGAAATTCACACTGACATAAAGTTTATTAAAATGATATTGGTGAGGGTTTTAGGGAATCCATCAATGATTTAAAAAGCTACTAAATTATAGATGTTAATGGGGACGTCATCTGCGAGCAGTTTTCCCCATATATGGTGTAATAAAAAATATCAATGAAATGTCATTTTCTAAACAAAAAAAATGAAAATGGTTTTAATTGTACCTTAAGTATATTAACATACAAATAATTTGCATCCGCTCCTGAAAGATTTTTTTAGCAACCATGAACCACTGATTAAGAAATTGAAAAGTAGACATTTTGGTGCATAAAATACGGGGTAGTTACTGGTATATGACGTCACAGATCAAAAACTCAAGCTTCTAATAGCCTAACTTTCTTAATCTTTGATGGGTTTTCTGCAAACCTTCACCAAAATATTTTTTCTGCTATTTTTACAGTAAACCATTTGTCAGGGTGAATTTCCCCTTTAAAACAGGTCGATAGAATGGTACCTAAGAAATACCTAGAAATTTAAATCCCTGATTCGCTACACATTTCAAAATTCATGCGGTACCCGTTACCATAGAAACTAGTTAAGGAACCTGACATCCACTTGGACTAGCTGCAATGAGGTATTACTCTGAAAAATGAGCACTAGTTGTTATTATTACATAATTTACATTAAACTAAAATACGTATCACATCAATATTTATTCGGATCGGTTATGATGTTGAAATATGTAAAATTACTTTTATTACAGAACGTTTTGTTATTTTTCTGTTATCAAAGTTATGCAAGTGGTTCAAAGAAATCTCGAACTCGTCTATTTCAGTATGTTAATGATAGCGCACATTGGTGTTTACATTTCAATTCGTTTGGTATGTGTGATTAAGTGCTGTTCCACTATACGAACTGGCCAAGATAAATCCTTTCACTCACTATGGAAATTATTTTGGCATGAAAATGTTTAATAATATCAACGATATAAAGTATAGACCTAAAGTGATGAAAAAAAAATCAAAAAAAAAATCTCATCAGTTCATAATACTTATTTTGTCGATAGGAGTCCATTCAAGGTCAATAATTATGACTGATATTAACTGGAAAGGCTCTATTTTTGTCCTTGCTGATCTAGCATGTCATGATCTTTACCTCTGTCATTTTTGCCTCTGCCATTATTACCTCTGCCATTTTTACCTTTGCCATTTTTACCTCTGCCATTTTTACCTCTGCCATTTTTACCTTTGCCATTTTTACCTCTGCCATTTTTACCTCTGCCATTTTTACCTCTGCCATTTTTACCTTTGCCATTTTTACTTCTGCCATTTTTACCTCTGCCATTTTTACCTCTGCCATTTTTACCTTTGCCATTTTTACCTCTGCCATTATTACCTCTGCCATTTTTACCTCTGCCATTTTTACCTTTGCCATTTTTACCTCTGCCATTTTTACCCGGCACCGATAAACCAATGCGTATGAACTTAGGCCTACATATAGTTTTACTTGAAGTTGAAGTGTTTTAAATTGCAAAAATTTAAGTATCGTGTAGAAAGTTATGGAAAAATTGCAAAAATAAAGGTTTCATGGAGTGCATAATTGAGTAGCCTAGTATTCTCGAAAAATTCACGATAAAGGTTAAGCCAAGGTCCCTCCTCGATTGTAAATTGCCCCTCTCTGCTGCTCTGGACTCAGTCTGGGGTCATTTAATTCAAACTGAAACAACTTCAATAAGTCATTCCACACACGATGCGCTAATCTCTTTACTAAGCTAAGTTAGCGTGGACGTCTCCCAACGACATTTTGCTGACCCAACCAGGGTGACCAGATTTTACAAAATGAAATACGGGACAATCGACAAACAAAGATCAACAAAGACGTCTTCACAGTGTTAGACTTGTGAAAAAAATATGTAAAGATTTGGAAGGGAGCTAAACGAAAGAATGAAGGAGAGAAAGAAAGACGCGGAAAGAAAAGAGATGAATTGAGAAGAAAGAAAGGAAAAATGAAGGGACAAAAATAAAAGAAAGTTAGAATAAAAGGAGAATGAAGGAAAGAATTAAAGAGAGAATAAAATGTTCGGTCATAGTTGCTTTGAAATGAATATAGAAAGAAAAAATAAGAAAGGAAGGGAAGATGAACAAATGTGTGAGAGACAAAGTAAATGAGAGAAAGGAAAAAAGAAAGCAAGAAAAAGGGAGGAAAGAAAGAATGAAATAAAGATAATTGTTTCTTTCATTTTTGAAAGAAAGAAACAAACAAAGAAGCTGGAAGGAAGGACCGAAAGAAGGAAGGAAGGGAAAGAAAGAACAAGGGGAAAGAATTAGAAGGGGAAAAAAAGAATGAAAGAAGAAAGTAGTGGAAGGAGAGAAAGAACGAAAAGAAAAGGGAGAGGAAGGGAGAAGGAAGCAAAGAAAAGTTCAAAGAATGAAAGAATGAAGGAAATAAAAAGGGAAATTTAATACAAAAAAAGCAAAGTAAGAGAAAGAAGGAAAGAAATAAAATTAACAGATAGAGAGAGAAAGGGTCGAAAAAGAAAGATAGGAAATAAAAATAAATGGAACAAAAAAGAGCAAGCGGGAAGGATAGAAGGATGAAGAAAGAGGAAAAAGGTTCACTGAAACTTCAAGCAAACAAAAGAAATCCAGTCATCTAACAAAAATCATATTTGCTTTTTTTAAAACATATTCTGAAAATTTAAGAAAACGAATGCTTTAGAAATGAATATATATTTCAAAGTGAAACATTGTCAAACTTGAAAATTTTGATGAAACATCGCAGCATCATACACAAGACTCAAAACGAAAGCTGAAACAACTAGATCTAGTTATGAAAACTCAATAAATTGTTCCTCCGATTACATCTCCAAATCACCAATCTGAGAATCCAGAAGATAATTTATTAAAAAAATTCCCGCCGATTTTGTGATTATTTTGGTGGAAAACCTGTTTGCACTACTGAGAATCTGCTTCGATCATGCCTATAGCTAGTAGCCTGCCACACACAGGCAGGAGGTCAGAAGTGGTATTCTGAGATCCATTTTATCTCAGATAAAATAAAATATTTTATCTCCGTTAAAATCAGTAAGATAAAATACCCTTAAAATCTCTCCGAATTGGTATTCTGAGAACCATTTTATCTTCATTTTATCTCTGTAAGACACACCTATTTTTTAAACAATATCCAATTAGAAACGCGCTTTTATAGCTCTCTCATATCACTCAACCAATTAAAATCCATTCCGCCAGGAGGTGTGGCAAAGGGGTGAGATTGCGTCAATTTATTGACTTCAAATACGCTTGCACTATACGCTTACGCGTCTTTGCGGAGATTTCATTTTAACAAAAAGGACAATACTCTCATCTTTTTTCGAAGTCTTTATCGCATCTTTTCAAGCATCATTTCAAAGACAATATTAGTCAAGAAAAGTCTTATGAAATACTCTCTGATTGTACAGGAACAACGTTAAGGTGTTATTCTCAATAAATATATAATTTTTCTTCATTTTCATGTCACCATTTGGGGTTAATTCACCTAGAAATACTGGTGAAATCAACGTCGCAGAGATAAAATAGCCTCTACTAAGTTTATTTTATTTTTTCCTTCAAAGTAACATGGGCGCAAGCACATCATCTGCGTTGCAATGGCCAGATACGCGATGGGTATGTATACGCAGGCATTGTTCTGTTGCGTATCATCTGTAGATATGCAAGATAAAATTTATACGCAAGATAAAATCTAAAATTTTATCTGAGAGATAAAATCTCATCTCAGAATACCAATTTTATTTTAAGAGATAAAATAAAATATTTTAAAGATAAAATGACCTCAGAATACCACCCCAGTTCTTTTGCAATGTATGCATGGGTTAGCAACTAAGCAAGAAAATCACCGCGGAACTTGCAAAAGTCTATAAAGTTATTCAACTTATTGATATTATTGTTGTCTCAGCTCCGTCATCTGTTGGTTATTTGATGAAAGTTCGTCATTTTTAAATGTATAAAATACATTCTGATCAATATTCTGAAATACGGGACAAATAGGCGTCCCGGGAAGGCTTTGTCAGGACGCCGGGACAAAGGAGCAAAATATGGGACGATCCTTGGAAATACGGGACGTCTGGTCACCCTGGACCACTCCTAGTACCAATGAGGTCCAAACATTAACATGTATGGACCTCATAGGCAACACTACCCAAAAATATGGGTTAGACAATGCTGTTCTGATTTCCAACCCAAGACTTTGGTAAATGTACGCCTTAATACAAATTGGAGTTAAGTGATATGACTTTCATTTGGTGGGGAGACATTAAAAGTATTAATTAAGTAGTTCAAATTAAAATAGATTATCATTAAACTTACATTTCAGGCCCTTTTTGTTGATTTTCGGTGAGCGTTCCACACAGCTGCGACGAGTGATCAACTCCGAAGTGATACGCGAACTGGTCAGCTGATCGGTCAGGTGATCGGTAGATTATCTTTTTGTCAGACGTTCATAATTTATGTAAAGCGTATCAATCTTCAGTATCTTGATTCCAAAGTATCAGTATTGCAGATAAATGTCATTATCGATTGGAATCAGTGGCGGATCGGGGGGGTGGGGGTGGGGTGAGCATTTCTGGCGGATCGGGGGTGGGGGTGGGGGTGAGCATTTCTGCCCGATCCCCCTATTGAGATTTGTAGTAAATATTTTGGAATTAAATACGTTGTTCATACTAGTTATGCGACCCCTCCCTTATGATGATCACAGCATTATTTGTAATGGGGATATTTCGTTCATAATTATTCTTGTCTCTTCTTTCTCTTTTTTAGCCTTTTTTTGCTTGTTAAAAACTTTTTTCCTTTTTTTTTTTGGGGGGGGGGCTCGCCAAATTTTACGTGGGTCAAAATTACCTTCATTTTTTTTAGTGACAAACTTTTTTTCATTTGTCCAGTTCTACGCGAGACAAAATTACCTTCGATCATTATTATAGTTAAAAACTTTTTTTTTTTTTTTATTTATTTATTTATTTTTTTTTTTTTTGGGGGGGGTTACCAAATATCACGCGAACGTTTTTCAGCTTTTACTGTTTTATTCGACTTATAATCAAATATTAAATGGGGCTTACCACAGTTTTTTTTTAAGTCAATTCACAAGAATATTCCTCCTCGGGATTTGAGCTTTCTTTCATGAAATATCAATTTTTTTCATGATTACCAAAAATACTTAAATTTTTTTATCGGTGTATGCCTATAAAGCTTTAGCTCATGCGTTGCGCCTGCCATATTTTAATGCTGATCAACTTTATGCTTTTAATGAATTCCTAAAAACAATAAATTCTCAGATCATCAATTTTGTCGCAATCGAATAATTCGATTGCGTCTCTCTATCAGTTTTGAATATTCATAAAAAAATATCAGCTCGTGCTTTTTGCTCATAATATTTTGATTAGTAAATTCTTCTCTTATATAATCGAGTCGGATAGATAGATAACTAGAGAGAGAGAGTTGGGGGGGGGTCCCTCAGCTACTTGTCCTCGCTTATTTGTTATTATTTGTTATTATGCTCATGTTGTGAGAGCTTTGTGTTTTCACATTTTTTTTCTTTTTCAACCTTTTTATTGTCTCGGAGCTTCCCTCTATTTCTTTACACTATATAATGTAGTCCTTTTTACCTCATTGTTTCAATCATTGGCGGCGGAAGCCCCAAATTTTAGGAGGGGACAACCTAAAAAATTTTGACAAGCAAAAAAAAAAAGGCTCTCAACCCAAACATTTTAGGGGGGACGTAGGAAAATAAATTGACAAGCAAAAAAAAAAGGTCAACAACAAATTTAGGGGGGAACGTCCCCGCTTCCGCCGCCTATGGTTTCAATTCTTTTTTTGTTCTCATTTCAATGAAAACATCATTATTAAACTGACGTAGAAGACTTTATTACGAAATTTTGACATTGTTTTGTTTCACTGATTTGTTTGGCTTTCTTTTTTTCTTCTCCTCATCTTCTTTTTCTTCTTACTTTTTCCCTTTCCTTATTTTCTCTTCAGTATTTCATTCAGGTATCCGCCAATTTATACAACACCAAGCATATAGAGGCGGATAATCAGTGAGGGAGCATGACGGTGTGCCGCTCTAAAAAAAAAGGAGGAATATTGGAAGAAAAAAAAAAGAAGAAGGGATGGGGAAAAAATAAAGAAAAAAAAGATGATGATGGCAATGACGATGATGAAAATTATCTTGGTGATGATGATGGTTGTGGTGACGGTTGTGGTGATGATGATGGTGATGCTAATGATAGTGGTGATGATGATGATGACGAGATGTAATTTTGTTATTTTGTCTTTGAAAAAATTAAGTAGTGCAAAGTTGAATTCATTTAAAGTTTATTATGAAAATAGCAGAAAAAAAATTGGTATGCGTTCGAGGAAAATCCATCCCCCACCAATCTTTTTCAAAGGTAAGATTTTTTTTTTGCCCGGGGGGGGGGCCACTTCCATTCACGAGTGGATACCATGCGCGACCATGGGGTCTCGAAAAGCACCCTAAACACGTAATTTCCATATTCTGAAAATGCACCCCTTAACAAGTATTGGCGTGTGAAACCCTACCCTTAACAAGTATTGGAAACAAAACGATACTCTTGGCAAATATTCCCTGAAATGAACCCCTAAACAAGTACAGGAATGTTTTATTGTTACGGGTCCTTCGGTCGTCGGCTTTACCTTATTTGGTTTAGTACGACCCCACCTTCTACACCTCGCGCAAATCGGACTCTAAACACGAAGTGTTGGAGCAAAAAGGACATCCTTTATAAAACATTTTGATTTTGTTTTATCATCCCCACAAATTAGACCCTAAATACGACGATTTTCCTAGCGAATTAATAGATACCCTTTTTTCGTTATTTTTGTGTTTTTGACACCCTTATCACGTTACGTAGGTAACGTGCCCTATCGTGAAAAGGACATCCTTTTTACGTTTTTTTTGGTCGCGCATGGTATCCACTCGTCAATGTAAGTGGCCCCCCCCCCGGGTTTTTTGTGACGGCGTAGGCCTTTGCAAGCAGCTATTATTATGGTAAAAAAGTAAATGAAATGTCAAGAAATACATGATAATGATTTTTATGGTACATTTTAGTAGGCCTATATCAATTCATACTTGTTATCAAAAAGAAAAAAGTGGGTCGTTACGGACCATTAAAAATGGGAAATTTGTGCATTTTATATTTAGGATAGAGCAACTGCTCGTTATAGACGTCACAATAAATCAAGCATTCTAAATTCTATCAACTCCATTTTTTGTCAAATAACACCTTCATCGATATTTTGAAATGATTTTTCTCATATTTTCATCATCTTTTTATCAGGGTGAAATTCCCCTTTAATTTACAAAACAGATTCGCAAACAATATCAAGAGTAGTGGGAGGCAAGGGTGGAAATCTAAGGTAGGGGACCAGGGGCTGGAAAACAGGCAAAAAAAAACAAAAACAAACTAACAAAAAAAAAACAAAAAGGAAGGTTTATCACCCCCAAAAGAAGGTCGTCTCGTCCAAAATACATGTTTTACTTCGATTTAAATGATGTAGGCCTATTTCTTTCCATCATATATAAAAGAACAAAAATAGTAGGGGGACATTTGATAATGTGCCCCTACTATTTTGGGTTAGGGGAAATGTCCCCCTGGGATTTGCGCCCATGTGGGTGGGGGGTGTTGCACCTCCTTTCGGAATCATTATGGAACAGTGTGAATAGTCGCTGTGATTTCGATCTCATACCTATAAAAAAAATAGAACAGAAGAACGCCTTGACCACAGGCCAAAATGCCTAACAATTTTTCCGCGGCATTAGCGACTCTCGTAAGGGGCGCTCCATTTATAAATAAAGTTGCATGTGTAGCTGTCTATGGCAACAGAATCTATCGCAGAATTGAAGCCAGAAGCGTGGGAATTTTCAAGAAAATTCAAGAAAAGAACCGGTGAGTACCGATTTAACAGTACTAATCTAATTAGTTACATGTATTGAATTATAAGAATATTCAATTTTTCGTGAAACAAAGCTTAGTTCTAAGCTAGGGCGGCCCAAATGCGCGTGAGTGGAGTCCCAGTTTCTTAACACGGGTAAGTATTGCGTTGTCGCCTAGAGTGCCCTGGACCCAACTCAAGTACCGGTATTCAGATTCAGACGCACTAACAAAAAAAACGCGAAATCAACATAACTGACATGACACGTATCTGGACACTTGGGACTGAACTAAGTGACACCCTGAATTGGTTTTCTAGTGACTAGTATGATTCTACGTTTGCACCGGCAAGGCAGCAACAATATTATAGATTAGTCATTAGATTATCGCAATAGCACACATAGTCAATATTTTTCTATTAAATTATGATACACGTACATTGCCTAAGGAGTAAGCCTTACCTCGCAAAAACCTGCCGTCTGAAATTCACACGTAACAGTAACACTAATAGACTAGTCTGCAGGGTAGGCACAGACCCTGATTGGAGCTTTCATCAACAAGTGTGCCTCCACGCAAAGACTAGCACATACAAAACATGCAGGGATGTGGTCCATAGTCCATACATGGACCCTACTTTAGAGTTTGGCCATTAATTTCTCCCAACTCCAAATTTTACACAATGCATATTTGGTATTATTCAAAAGATCATTTCTCTTTGAAATATGATACCATGTGTGTTATGCCATTACAAAAAGCAGGATTCAAAAGTCTTAATTGGATGAGGTCTGGATTTAAAAGCTGCAAAACGAGCAGAAATAGTCATGAAGGGTCAATATAGAACGTGATTCTTTTGTCTGTACCATTAAAGATGAAAATCCATTCAAATCAAGCCCCTGCTTCTTCATTTTTGATGATTTGTTGTGATTTGTGTATTAAGGTAGCTGTGAGAGAACATGATTTGAGTCGTACATGTTTTGAAATACCAGCCATGCATGTTTGTTACTGAAGTGTGTTCGATTCCATGTTAATGCTGATGTGAAGGTGCATATGAAAACAATGAAAAAAAAAAGAAACCGCTGTCGAGAAACTCATCACCACGGCAAAAAAGAACAGTGACTTTCAATATTTTGAAACTTGTAAATTTTGACCGTGACCTTGCCCCACATTTCAAGGCACTTCACCTCCATGTGAACCATATCATTTTAAAGAGGATTAAATGATCTATTGATTAGTAATCAGACATTAATATTCACTAAAACCGAGGAGGGATTATCGATCAAAATCCAAATACATATATATATATATACGCTATGTAAGCTAAAATATTTTGCTGCAGAAGCCGAGGTACAGTAATGATACCGCCCGTTATCTAATTGGAACCATCTCACTTCACGGGCTGTGGAAGCAGGCCAGGGGGGGGGGCTGTGCCACCCACTTTTTTTTCAAAAACCGTGAAAAAGTAAAAATAACCATTATGATTGTCATTTTTTGCATGGTCAGCCCCTCCCTTTGAAAACTGTTCCGCAGCCCCTGCCTGACGTACAGCACATCACTAGAGCCTATAGAGGTATTCAAGTCGAAGATCGAAAAGAGCCACCTACGATACGACTATATCACCACGCCCCCTCTCACCCGCTGCATTTATTGGTCCAGCAGTGTATACATCCAGATCCGGATGCATAGGGCCTGATAAAAGCTGATATTATAGCCATTCCTTAATTGTTCTCTGGTAGTGTCTTGGCCCATATATTCAACTCACCTTGCTCTCATTCTTTCAAAACCTTAATTCTTTCCAAATATGCACCATAACTTAACGAACATGACCAGGAAAAATCGATACATTTCTTGGATCAAAGGTCCTTGTGTCAACACTAAAAATGGGGGGGGGTGACTATTTACTGCATGATAAAAGGTTATCCCACCCTTCTCTCTCTCCTCACCACCTCTCTCCCCCACCCCCCTCTCTCCCCCACCCCCCTCTCTCCCTCCTACCTCTAATATTGATGACACAACATTTGCTTATTTTTGGGTTTCATTTCATCTCGGATGTAGGGTTTGGGTTGCAATAGGTTCTTACTTAGGTTTAGGGTAGGCTAGAGTGTTAAAGGTCAAGTCCACCCCAGAAAAATGTTGATTTGAATGAATATAAAATCAAACTAGCTGGAATGCTGCAAATTTCATCAAAATGGGATGTAAAATAAGAAAGTTATAGCATTTTAATGTTTGCTTATATTTCACAAAACAGTGATATGCACAACTCAGTTACATGCAAATGAGACAATCGATGATGTCCCTCACTATTTCTGTTGCTTTTTTGTTTGAATTATACAATATTTAATTTTTACAGATTTGACAATAAGGACCAACTTGAGTGAACCATATAGTATTAAACAATGCTAATTCAACATGTCCAGGGAAGAAATACCCTGGTAATCATTGTTTCACTTGACAATGAGGAGAAAATCAGAATATTTCATATATAATAAAATACAAAAGAAATAGTGAGTGGATGACATCATCGGTCTCATTTCCATACCGACCAGGATGTGCATATTATTATTTTGTGAAATTAAGCAAAACTTTAAAAATGTCATAACTTTCTTATTCTACATCAGATTTTGATGAAATTTTCAGTGTTATGCTAGTTAGATTTTTCTCTTTTTATTCAAATCAACTTCTTGTTGGAGTGGACTTGTCCTTTACATCCAGGATTGAATTTAGTCTTTTGATTAGTGTGTGGAATTTATATCAGAGATTTTTGCTGGAGTAAATGTCATGGAACCCTCATATTTCCCTATGTCCTCACCCTCCTCTTTCCTCATCAACAATGTAATATTTCTTTAAACCACTTCCCAATTTAATATATCATCTTCAACAACTGTACAGTTGTATTTTACAATTTTTGTGTTACATGCATGTTATCTTTGTAAAGTCACATGAATTGGAAAGGAAGACCCTCGGGTTATAGTTATTTAGTTAATCTTTTTCCTTTCCCGGCATCCATGTGACTCTCCTTATCCTATTGTTTGTATATGTTGTATATATGTTTGATTATGCCAAATAAATAATAATAATAATTGTTTCTGAATTAATCATAGTAAGCTTGAAATTTACTTCCAAAAATGGACAAACAAAACTAATCATTTTGTAATAAATGACTAGTGACATTACAAGAACCTACACATAGATTTCTCTATAAGATTGATAGCAATTCAGAGTGAGTAAAATTAAAACTAACTTGCATTTGTCCCTAATAAGCAAGACAAGATTAAGAATCAGAATTGAACACCAAGACATTTGTCTATATGACATTAAAATTTCACTTTTGTTTCATTTTTAAAAAGAAATGGGAACTTTATGATTTTCATTGACTAAATTTTAGTTATACACCTTGAATTGACATGGACACAAATACTCTATATAATGAGATTCACGAAATCTAGAATTGAAAAATATATTGTTTTAATACGAGATCATTATCTCATTCATATTCCTGCACACATTAATTACAATTGTAAGACAATATAATGTGAGTACTTAATACATTATTAACATAAAGACAACAATTGGCAGTAAATGGTATTCATAAACTAATCAAAATCCACAATATTTCTATCAATATAAGAGATTACCCCCACCTCTAAATTAACCACACCCAACATATTGACAAAAGGGTCAAAAGAAGCTGGAAGTCTAAATAATATTATCAATGTAATATCAATTAATAGATACCGAAGTAAGATTGCCTTGTCTATATGTTTGAAAAGAATCAAGGAAGCAGTTAGGTTTTTGTTATACACCCAGGGTTTATTTCCTTTTATTTACTTGAGTTTGTTAATACTATTAAAGTGATTTAGATATTTACAATTATTCATTATACATATTTTATTCAGTTTCCTCACTTAAGAGACCATGCATTTTTACTCAATTACCATTTATTTATCAATTATTTTGTATGCCCCATCTTTTTTTCATTTCAGTCAGTATTTATTCCACGGGGAGCTGAAATACACATAGTTCTTTATTACAAAGCTGGTCAAGACATCAGCTGATCTTTGACACAACTATGTCGATGCAATATTACAGTACATATCTTTGGAATTGAATCATACATTTTTATACTTTCATGATTTATAAAGACATTTAGCAGTTTATCTATAAAATGAAAATAACTACAAACTTTTTAGAATGCTGCACAAAATGCACAGTTCAATATCATGATTAAAAATCATGATTGCATTGAAAGTATAAGAACAACTGCCTAAATTTTCGATATGTTCAGCCATTGTTTAAGCACACAAGGATTTAAAAATTGAAATGGGCTATTGTGTATAAAAAAATCACATAACACCATTTAATCAAAGAAATTATGGATCAATCTCCAACTGTAATAAATGTTACCAAGCAAACTTGTAGACAGTGGTGTGGTTGTATTGCTCTCCAGGTCGAAGTACACTCTTAGAGAAGTTAGGCTGGAGAAGAAAATATGTTGAAATGGAAAAGAGAAGAAACACAGGTAAAAGGAAATTAAAAGTGGGGGGGGGGGAGGGGGGAGGAGTAAAGGAAGGGATGAAGAGGGGAGAAATGAGGTAGGCAAGATAAGACAGATTGAAGGAAAAAGACATTGGTATAAATCATCATCTTCTTCATTATAATAAATCCCTATTTCCATCATCCCTCTCTGCAAGTGATAAGGCCATTTAAGATTATATTTAAAATCAAAACAAGTAAATGAAATTGAAAGCCATGCTCAGAAAATTAAAATCAATTGTAAATATTGATTTTCATGTTTAGTATCCTGGGGAATTTCACAACTATTTAGTCTGAATAAATTTTGCACTTAAATTCCAATTTGGGTGAAGTATTTCTACACTCAAATGCATTATTCCAAAGAATGCATCATTTAATGGTCAGACCATTCTCATAGGATGCACTCTTCTGTGTAATTATTCACCCTCCCTTAAGAAACCCTGTACATGCTGTCTTCTGTACTGTGTAATTATTTGGCCCCCCCCTCCCCCCTCAGAAACCCTGTACATGCTGTATCCTGTCTTGTGTAATTATTCACCCCCCTCCCCCAGAAACCCTGTACATGCTGTCTTCTGTACTGTGTAATTATTCGCCCCCCTCCCTCCCCCAGAAACCCTGTACATGCTGTCTTCTGTACTGTGTAATTATTCGCCCCCCTCCTCCCCCCAAGAAACCCTGTACATGCTGTCTTCTGTACTGTATAATTATTCGCCCCCCCCCTCCCCCAGAAACCCTGTACATGCTGTCTTCTGTACTGTGTAATTATTCGCCCCCCTCCTCCCCCCAAGAAACCCTGTACATGCTGTCTTCTGTACTGTGTAATTATTCGCCCCCTCCCTCCCCAGAAACCCTGTACATGCTGTCTTCTGTACTGTGTAATTATTCGCCCCCCTCCCTCCCCCAGAAACCCTGTACATGCTGTCTTCTGTACTGTGTAATTATTCGCCCCCCTCCCTCCCCCCAGAAACCCTGTACATGCTGTCTTCTGTACTGTGTAATTATTCGCCCCACTCCCTCCCCCAGAAACCCTGTACATGCTGTCTTCTGTACTGTGTAATTATTCACCCCCCTCCCCCAAGAAACCCTGTAAATGCTGTCTTCTGTACTGTGTAATTATTCGCCCCCCCCCCCCTCCCCCAAAAAACCCTGTACATGCTGTCTTCTGTACTGTGTAATTATTCGCCCCACTCCCTCCCCCAGAAACCCTGTACATGCTGTCTTCTGTACTGTGTAATTATTCACCCCCCCCCCCCAAGAAACCCTGTACATGCTGTCTTCTGTACTGTGTAATTATTCGCCCCCCCCTCCCCCAGAAACCCTGTACATGCTGTATCCTGTCTTGTGTACTTTTTCCCTCTTAGGGGAAATGATAATAATAATAACAATAGGCAAGATAAGAAAGAAATGTTACCTGGTTGACTGAGTTGGGATAGTACTGTGATTCTAAGCAGAAACCGCCATGTTTAGCATAGGTAAATCCTTCTTTACCTTTACATGTATCATCTAGGTAATTGGCAGAGTAGAACTGAATACCGGGTTTAGTGGTAAACATCTCCATGCATCGACCACTCCCTGGATGGCTTACTCTGGAAAAAAATAAGTAGATATTTTCATTAGCATAGTCATCATCATGACGAAAAACTTCCATTTGAGAACACTATACCCCAGTTCCCCTTCTCATCAATTCTCTTCTCCAGCCGTAACTGCCTCAAGAAAGCAATTTAAGTATCAAAACACCTGTTTCTTGACGTTGGTCCGAAGATAAAACAACAGCCCGGCATATACAGTCACAGCAGGGGGCCACACACGATGGGATTGAATGCGCAGCACTGAGTGCGGTCCCTGTAAGCATGCCGTCATTTTTATTCGCTTACTTTCCTTATTCCGAGGTCGATTTTCTTCGTTCGAAATTGAAAATGGACTAACATTGGCTTACTGAATACAATATGCCTTTGAAAACGTGATTAAATATGGAATACAATAATTTCATTCCGAAGGTCCTACTACAGGCAGAGAAGTCTTACGTAATAGTGCAGCTGTTGTTTATCTTTTCGTCCTTTGCTCAACGCTCATATACTGGCCTGTGGGGGTGAAATTGAGACAGCGGGGATTACCCCTGGATTACTTGGCCAAGCGCGGTTGATAAGGGCTTGGAAATGAGTTTTAGGAGATCCAAATGGAAAATGGGGTACAACACCGCAGTTCGGATTGCGAACTGCGGTGTTGTACCCCATTGTTTCAAAGGGAAGTTTGACGTAATGATCACTATCATTTAATATAATCGGCACCAGTTTGTTGTTTTAGTATCATAATGATGGTTTGTTGTTGCGCAAAGTGTAAGCGCACCACCTTGTGTTGGTCTCTTGACCATGGTTATCAAAGACAATTACATGTAACCTTATTATCTGCATCATTTTAATCTTGTGTTCTTTTAATTTATTCAATTTTTTGTCATGGGGAGAATAACCCTTTTAAAAAAGCTGATTTTTGAAAGGAGTCGTGTCTGCATGCACATGTCAAGTCTGCTAAAGTCAACCTTAAAATCTTGAAGTGGAAATAATTTTCTGATTCTGATTTTCTAAATATTCTTGAATCTTGAATATTGTTTGCGGCAGACCTTAGGGTGACTCAGAAGAATAGTCACCCAACAGTATGAAATTTGAGGAATTTTAGGGGCAATCTGG
Organism: Lytechinus variegatus; assembly: GCF_018143015.1. Classification (NCBI taxonomy): domain Eukaryota; kingdom Metazoa; phylum Echinodermata; class Echinoidea; order Temnopleuroida; family Toxopneustidae; genus Lytechinus; species Lytechinus variegatus. The sequence goes on from NC_054746.1 coordinate 44,758,880, forward strand.
GCTGTGCTGATGGAAAAATTGTCTGTTGCCTTCATGTGTTTCCTATGCTGCTAGTCATTATTTTGATTATGCTCAGGGTTGGTCATCTAGATCATAACCACCACGGTTGTAATCATCATCTAAATCTTACATTTGCCATTACCATTATCATCATAGGTGTCTTCTTCATCATCATCACCATCACTAAGAGACATTATAAAGAAATCATAAAGTTTACTCAAGGTCAAGTGTGACGTACGTTTGTCTACATCAAAGACTTTGCTAGTAGCCTGATCATCAATGTAACTAGAGCATACACTCTAAAAACAGTAGTTACTTTAACCATGAAAAATCAACTATGAACGTTCGAGGCATGTTTTGAAATCAATGCAAGATTAGGCTAAGGGATGCAAAAATATGTTTGATGTAAACATATGTAATCCTTCGCCTTGGAGGCCCTCGGCCTTGAGGGTAGACTACAAGAAATTACATCACTATTATCTAACATTGGTTCAAGAAAGTGCTTGAATATCTTTCCACAAACCTTTCTCCTAAAACAAAGTGATTACAATGACATATTTATCAGAAATGCAATCCAATCATAATATAATTTCATAAGCTATCAACTTTTCAATATTACTTTCCTTTCAAGGGAGAAAGATGACTAGCAGACAGTGGTGTACGAGTCCCCTTACCTAGCACAAGGTGCTTCTAATGATGACTGAATACAGAAGTTATGATCAAAGCCAAGTCCTGGTACATCATAGATCCTATCACCAATCTTTACTGGTTCTCTTAGATCAAATACAGTATCCTTTACTGCTACTATCTCTCCTGTAAATAAAGATAAATTAAACACACAAGATATTTCCAAATCGTGAATTTTGGGGTACATGTATATCCATATTCAAATTTGAATTCAAATTCTGTTGGGGAAATCTACTCAATAAGATATTTCAGTTAAAACACAAACGAGATTCTTGTCTGTATGGCTTTTATACCTCAGAAACCCATTTTTGGAGGCAGAGCTTGCTTAACCGTTCCATCATTTCCGCTATGAAACTGAATACTACATACATCAGGTTGAAAGGTGGAATAATACTCCAGTCTATGCAATTAAAGAGCAAACTATGCTAAGCTTTCATATTTCTGAATTGACAATGGAGTAAAGTATTACTGTATAAAAACAAAGCTAGTTTAGCCTTTTTAAAAATAGATTTCTGATATGGGAAAATTGATAATATGCTAATAAATGTGCATTTTATATTTCAAGTCTCAAAAGAGGCCAAAAGGTGCATAAGCAATTAAAGCAAACCCATGACAATCATGATTCCATGATATTTGATATATGATGTCATAATAATTTCATTTTTTACATTATGAGTCATGTAGCTATGAGTTAGTCTCTGCAAGTCCGATAGATCACTTTGTGATATCTTGCAATAAATTTAAGCAGAATTTAATTTGTCTGTATTTTTTGGGTGGTTTGTGACAAAAGAGAAGTTGCTTGCCTTTGAATTTCTAAACCATTCATTTTGACTTGTATCCAATCAACCTTATACAGGAAAACATAGATGAGTTTTGTTGCGACATGTATGAATGGGCCTTTAGATGTCCTTTAAAGGAATTACAAAGTAATTTTGTTTCAATATTTATTATTCCATATGAAGTTTTTTTTTTCAACTACAGTTTAAAAGAAAATTACTTCACATGGATGAGAGGAAAAACAAATAGTATCTGTTCCCAGTGAATTATTAACAACACCTGAACCTTTTTAGATGAAATGGTAGTCATTAACGACCTAGAAAGGTAATAATCAAGGTTCGCTAAACACCAGCCCCAAGAAAACCCAGAGGGCAGATTGAAAAGATGGCCAATACATACTTATGACAATACCCTTATCACAGCATTATATATATATATATATATATATATATATATATAAATGTGTGTGAGGCTATACATGTACAACAGCTTTGGCAACTCTTTTATTTTAAATATTGTGTAAAGAAATGGATGAAGAGAACAATGGTAGGCGTAGCTTCAATCAAGGTTCCCCAGAGCTATCTACCCTTTGGAAAAAATGGTGATGCAGTGACATTTTTTCGGCATCACCAATTTTTCCAAAGGGTAGATAGCTCTGGGGAACCTTGATTGAAGCTACGCCTACCATTGTTCTCTTCATCCATTTCTTTACACTATATATATATATATATATATATATATATATATCTATATTTTGATTTATATCTGACAACTTGGCTTACAAAGCTTTGGTCATTTCTCTCTGACCTTTAAGTATTGCAATTATGATTAAATAAGAAAATGAATCAGTGATTTGAATCCTAAACAAAGTTACTTTCAAGTTAATAATGATAATGTAGTACCCTTGTGAATAGAATTGAACATTAACACTCACCAGTTGGTACACTAGTATCATCTAATGGTGTATAGTCCTCAGCATTGATCTGTATTAGATGATCTATTATACTTCCAGTTTTCTATCAAATTAAAGTGAATAAGAAAAAAATATTTGAAAAATTTCTAAAGTCAAAATTACAATTCACATAAAATTTTCAAAATAGAATGAAATAAATATATCAGTTTTACTTTTAATTTAAAAGTAAAACTGATATATTTATTTCATTCTTATAATAACATAAAATATATTGAAATAGAATCAAAGAAGGATTTATAGAAATATCTGTAATCACTATCCATTTGTCACAATTAATCCTAAAGAAACTAGGGCCAAGCTCTGAAGAGAAGTATTTTTCATGCATCAAAATAGCCTACTCTTTTGTTACAATGTAAATTTAAGTCTAATTTCTGAATCTGAGATAGAACAACAACACAGAGTAATAGGGTTAGATTATGATGTACATTTGTGACCATTTAGGAATCTGTTGCAAAAAAGATTGTATTCAAATCCTACTAAAACAAAAAAATTTTTTTAAAAATGCATGCAACGGATGATTAAATATAAATTAATAAGTCCTTGACTCACATGGCCTGCTAGGTTGAAGTATGAATGGTTACAGAGATTGATAGGAGTGGCTTTAGTTGTTGTGGCAACAAATGAGATGACGAGTCTGTTATCATCCGTCAGTTGATAGGTTACTGAAGCAGTTACTTCTCCTGGGAAACCTTCCTCACCATCAGGACTAACATAGGTGAAGGTCACCTTGTCATCTCCTTCAATACAACCCTTCCATACTTTCTACAATAAAACATAGGATATAAGATGGTATTGGGGATGCTAATCAGCATAGTAGAAGAAAGGAAATAGATTAAAAATATAGAAATGGGCTCTCACATACAATAAAAATACCTTTCATTGAAAAAAATTACATAAAGAAAAGGGGTTCAAATCGTAAACTAGTCAATGACTGTATAAATAAAAGGCAACAATGGATGAGTGCTTAGAAAGTTATATATCAGGGGACTGTTTCATTAAAGTCGTCAGCACTGACAATTTAGTCAGTGCTGACATCTTTCATGAAACACCAACCAGGTGATCCCACCTCTGACCAGCAAAAAAAACCCCACTTAATTGATTTAATTCTGAAATCACATATATAAGATTTTAATCCTTTCTTCTACTTATGCAAATACTAAAACTCTAAAAACTCTTTTATTAGGACATATGAAGATTCTGATACTTACCCTGTAAGTATGTATACACAAATGCTTTTGTGAAACTTTGCATACTTAGGCATCTGATTGGAGTAATGCTAAACAAGATAATTTACTCATTTGTATATGTCAAGATGTGCCTATAATAATTATTAATCTCTACATTTCTAAAATGTAAAACCTGTCATATACCAAAAGCAGAATCTGGACACTTATTTTTTCTAAAGCCATTAACTTACCAGATGAAATGATTTGATACCACCATGGTTAGTATTTGGACCATTGTTGATATTAAGCTGATATTTGACACCATCAATACTGAATGACCCCTTAGCGATCCGGTTAGCTACCCTTCCAACAACAGATGCAAAGTAGAAGGAATTATTCTCATAACCTGAAAAGAACAATTTGGAAAAAAAAAGAAGGTGCATAATATTCAATATAATATATAAGGGATGAACGTTTTCTATAATGCACGTATCTACTTATCATTAAAACTTTATTTGAATGTCAAAACTTGAAAAAGAAACAAACCCTGGTGTCAGCCATCAAGCTGTAACTCAGGATGTGTGTATGTGTAGATCTTTACTTTAGTACAGCCCCAGAGTATATGAAGTAGAAATTAAATAATGGTAACATATATGGTAACAATGTAATCACACATTTCATACAAATCTACAAATATCAGAATGATATTTAGGAATTTGATTATGGCTAAAATAGCATACATTTTGCCAGTGGTATGTGCCTTTGTTCCAACGCTATGTGAGGTTCTGGTAAAGAAACATTAAAATAAAATAAAAATATTCAAAATCAATAAACACTTTTTAAGACTGGATTTTTTTTTGTTGGTGTGAAAAAACTTCTTTTTGACCATGACAAAAAAATAAAGTTGTAAAATACCTTTCAAATCAGGCCAACCAAGAACGACATCAACTGCATTGCCTTGTTGATCAGGAACCCAGAGCTCAATGAGCGAAGCACCATAGTCAATAAATTTTGCTTTCATTCCTCCCTTGTTAGTGATGGTATACTGGTCAATCACTTCACCATCGCTGGTACGTCCATATTCATCTTTGGTTACAGGCATAGTGACAGACTGTGTTTCGTCCTGAAGATTAAGAAAAGGACTCAATCTGAAAAATATAACAAAATTCAAATGCAATAATATTGCTGAATTGTCTTTTTTTTTGGGGGGGGGGGTTATATTCCGCCCCTAGCCCTGCTCAATCTGGTCAGTTTCACCTGTTCAGCCTTCACGGTGGACCTCCCAGGCAAGAGGCCCTTTTCATAATGTTATTATTTATCAAAGGCAACTTTGCAAAGGCAACTTTCAACTACCATGGAAACCTTGGGGGACACTTCCCCCTAACCCAAAATAGTAGGGGGCACATTATCAAATGTCCCCCTACTATTTTTGTTCTTTTATATATGATGGAAAGAAATAGGCCTACATCATTTAAATCGAAATAAAACATGTATTTTGGACGAGACGACCTTCTTTTGGGGGTGAAAAGCCTTCTTTTTTGTTTTTGTTTGTTAGTTTGTTTTTGTTGGGTTTTTTTTGCCTGTTTTCCAGCCCCTGGTCCCCTACCTTAGATTTCCGCCCTTGCCTCCCACTACTCTTGATATTGTTTGCGAATCTGTTTTGTAAATTAAAGGGGAATTTCACCCTGATAAAAAGATGATGAAAATATGAGAAAAATCATTTCAAAATATCGATGAAGGTGTTGACAAAAAATGGAGTTGATAGAATTTAGAATGCTTGATTTATTGTGACGTCTATAACGAGCAGTTGCTCTATCCTAAATATAAAATGCCCAAATTTCCCATTTTTAATGGTCCATAACGACCCACTTTTTTTCTTTTTGATAACAAGTATGAAGTTATCTATTGATATACTAATTGTACCATAAAAATCATTATCATGTATTTCTTGACATTTCATTTACTTTTTTACCATAATAATAGCTGCTTGCAAAGGCCTACGCCGTCACAAAAAAAAATCTTACCTTTTAAAAAAAAATTGGTGGGGGATGGATTTTCCTCGAACGCATACCAATTTTTTATTTTTTTCTGCTATTTTCATAATAAACTTTAAATGAATTCAACTTTGCACTACTTAATTTTTTCAAAGACAAATAACAAAATTACATCTCGTCATCATCATCATCACCACTATCATTATCATCACCAGTAGCGGACCGTGACCCGGAGGAGACAAACTATTGGGGGGGCACTGCATTGTTTGTGAACAATGCCGTGCCCCCCCAATGCTTTATTAATATTCAAAACTGAGAGACGCAATCGAATTATTCAATTGCGACAAAATTGATGATCTGAGAATTTAGTGTTTTTAGGAATTCATTAAAAGCATAAAGTTGTATCTCAACATTAAAATATGGCAGGCGCAACGCATGAGCTAAAGCTTTATAGGCCTACACCGATAAAAAATTGGACATTTTAAGTATTTTTGGTAATCATGAAAAAGATTGATATTTCATGAAAGCTCAAATCCCGAGGAGGAATATTTTTAGGAATTGACTTTAAAAAAACTGTGGTAAGCCCCATTTAATATTTGATTATAAGTCGAATAAAACAGTAAAAGCTGAAAAACGTTCGCGTGATATTCGGCAAGCCCCCTCCCCCAAAAAAAAAAATAACTAAAAAAGGGAAAGTCTTTTTGTCCACGTGATATTTGGCAACCCCCCCCAAAAAAAAAAAAATAAATAAATAAATAAATAAAAAATAAAAAAAAGTTTTTAACTATAATAATGATCGAAGGTAATTTTGTCTCGCGTAGAACTGGACAAATGATAAAAAAGATTGTCACTAAAAAAATGAAGGTAATTTTGACCCAGGTAAAATTTGGCAAGCCCCCCCCCAAAAAAAAAAAGGAAAAAGGTTTTAACAAGCAAAAAAAGGCTAAAAAGAAAAAGAGACAATAATATGAACAAAATATCCCCATTAAGATAATGCTGTGATCATCATAAGGGAGGGGTCACATAAGTAGTATGAACAACGTATTTAATTCCAAAATATTTACTATAAATCTCAATAGGGGGATCGGGCAGAAATGCTCACCCCCCCCCCCCCCCGATCCGCCACTGATTCCAATCAATAATGACATTTATCTGCAATACTGATACTTTGAAATCAAGATACTGAAGATTGATACGCTTAACATAAATTATGAACGTCTGACAAAAAGATAATCTACCGATCACCTGACCGATCAGCTGACCAGTTCGCGTATCACTTCGGAGTTGATCACTCGTCGCAGCAGTGTGGAACGCTCACCGAAAATCAACAAAAAGGGCCTGAAATGTAAGTTTAATAGTAATTCATTTTAATTTCAACTCATTTTTTTAAGCATTAAATGTCTTCCCACCAAATGAAAGTCATATCGCATAACTCCAATTTGTATTAAGGTAGGCAGGACAACAAGAATTTCAAAATGTGTTTGTTGTCCCCAAGAATGATATCAAAAAATTTCTTAATATCTAATTTGTCATGTGAAACCACTTAAAACTTACGTAAAATTCATTTAAACTGCAAAAAAGAGCAATTTCATAGCACCAACATGGGTCGAAAAAGTCATAGACATCGCGGGTCCCTGTTAATGCACTGTCCTTACTATCGATAGTTTAAACGATCACGATGTGCTCGCTAAATGTGCGCGCCCGTCGGCGTCTGCTAGCCGTCCTCTGCTGTGACTCTCAAATAGCCCCGCATGTGCGATTTTTAGTCAGATCGTCCCATATGCTGTTTTTCATGTTAGTACATAGATGCGTGCGCGTTTTTTGCGGACGCAGATCATGTACCCATCTCCGTCGTCTGCTACGGCTCTCTATATCAGTCCCAACTTGTGAAATGTGTTTTCTGGTGTATTTTCATTTGGTCTACATGCAGTTTGCCCACTTGTTATTTGGTCTAATGCCAAATGGGCTAAACCCATTTGGTCAACTAAATTGCCATTTGGTCTACACTTGGTCTAATTCTCATTTAGTGAAATGTCCAGTTGGTCTAATTTCAGCATAACCTACATAATTATATATTTCTTTACTTTGTCAAATACTGGTACATAAAATTGGCTTTATATCATGCAGTTCCACATTGTAAATATGTATATTCATTTGGTTCACATGCAATTTGCCCACTTCTCATTTAGTCTAATGCCGAATGGGCTAAACCCATTTGGTCTACACTTGGTCTAATTCTCATTTTGTGAAATGTCCAGTTGGTCTAATTTCAGCACAACCTAGGCTACTTAATTATATTTTATAACTTATATACATATATTTTAGTCTTTATACATATACCAAATGGGCTTGACCCATTTGGTTTAAAAAAAATTCTAATTGCCATTTGGTCTACACTTTGTCTAATTTACATTTGGTCTACACTACACTTGATCTAATTTTGAGTCCAGGGTCTAATTTCAACATGACCTACATCATTATGATTTTATACTTTGTGAAATATATTTTTTTCTTTATATAATTTCATTTCACCTTATAGTTTTAGCATTGGTTTCCAAATAAATAATACTTGAACAGTGGCATAATCATGGTAATGGAGCCAAAATTTTTGAAAGGTGTATCGGGTAAATTTATAAAGTTGCAAGCAGAAGCAAACAAAAAAAAAATGTTGAAGCGGGGGGGGGGGGGGGGGGGGCGGTGTTAATTAATTTCTTTTTATTTTCCAATGCCAGATCAATCTTTGTTTTTGCTTGCTAAATTTTTTAAAAATTATATGTTCTGTTCTATCTACAATTTTTACTAATGATCCTTTTTTTACTTATTTTTTTTTCAGACACATTCGCACCCGAACCGACTCTACAAGGGAAGAGAAGGAATTATTGAACCCCTTGAGAATATACAGGTCAAGGGCTGTAATAGTATACAGGGGCACTTCCTGGGAGTTTAATTTCATTTTAATTATGTGTTTTCAGGATTTTTTTTAAGGATATCTAACATTGCAGTGAAAATTATTGCCCCTGTTGATAGTTTTTCAGCTGTGCATGCTCCTCCTTAATTTCAGTGAAAAAGGTGTGGCACTGCCCTCTATGATTCATTTTGAATTTTAATGGGCTCCAAAATGCAGTAATTTATAAATGATAGCATAATCTTATTTTGATAAAGCATTTTACTTAACGGGGGGGGGGGGTGAATTTGACTACTAAACCAGCCCCCCATGTCAAGGATTAAATTTTTGGAAAAAAAAAGCATATATAAAATAGATATAGTTATTGCATATCAGAATATTATTTTTTCTTGATGTTTTCTCAATAACTCTAAGCTGTTATTGATGAATTCTTTCTTGAAACAAAAATAAGCAATTTATCCAAACATGTCAGTTTCATTTTGTAGACATATGCATTGAATTTACCAATTCAGAATATAAGGTATGCAATCTTTCATAAATGTTGATTTTTATCACTGGTGGATCTGGGGGAGGGCACATCTAGCTCAACCCCCCCCCTTTGAGAGCTACAGTCAAGATGTAATGAAAATACGCAATTTTCATCAAAGAATGCCCCCCCCCCCGTAAGGCCCTTTTTTGCTTGACAAATTTTCATCCTGAAAATGTGCCCCCCCCAGGATAAATCCTGGATCCACCACCCCTGGTTTTGATTAAGTTTACATGTATTTTCATTTTGAAAAAAAAATTCCTAGAGATTTATATACAGCATGATTTACACTGAGCATTTCATACACTTTGTGCAGAAATAATATTATCTTGAGAAATTTGGTTATTACATTATGGAAGATATCTTTTGGAAATGAAATTACTTTATTGCAGTTATGTCTTACATTGTATTGTCATTTTACTTGATAGAAATTCATTATTTTTTATAACCATGACAGTGTTATAAATTCATATTTGCTAAATTGTAATAATCATTTTGATGTTCCTTCATCTTCATGAAAGTATGAATTCTAGTCATCTGCTTCAGTCTGCCCAATGAAATGGTTACAAAGGGCCTAAGCATCCCTTATCATTTTTCAATAATTAGTTAAGTCAGTAGTCAAGTAAGGGGTCAGACAGTTTGGCTGTATTATATTTATTTAATTGTCTTACTAGTGTCAATTTACTAAACTTTTTCTGCTTGTGATTGAACCACCAAATTGCCAGATAGTACCATTTTGTTGGGCAGACATTAATATTGACTAGAGGACTTACTTTCCAAACCAACCTAAAGATAATATGATACTTCATGTATTACAAGGGTATATTGCCTCCATTCCATTGTTGGGATGTATGCTATGGGCTGGGTAATATCATCTAACTTGTCCTGGAATAATCATTCTCTATAACAAGTTCACAGACAAACGGAGATTCCACTTCAGCAACTCTCAGTTGAACATCAACATTCCTGGCATTGGTGGGGGAAGCCAAAAATTTTAGGGGGGAACCGCCAAAATCTTTTGACCCCCCCCGAAAAAAAAAAGATAGTGACCAAATAATATCTTGGGGGGGGGGGACACAGGAAACAAAATTGAAAATTGACAAGCCAAAAAAAATTAAAAAATAAGGTTATCAACAAAAAATTGAGGGGGATGGAATCGTCCCCTCCCCACCTCAAATTTAGGGGGATACTCCCCCCCCCACTTCCGCCGCCTATGATTCCTGGTGCTTGGAGATCTGCGAAAGGCATGCTATAACATCCACTTAAGTTCCATTTCCTTTCATGTTTTTTCCTCTTCTTAGTGAGCATCTCCAAGTGTTCATATTTTTTTCAGTGTCCTTTTTTAGATTTATCAAACTCAGTTTTATTACCTGATAAAATTCTATCCCAAGAATTGAACACTTTGATCAAATTTGGAAGTTCAACTTAATGTAACTGACAATATATAACTGAAAATAGAAAATAAAAGGCAAAATAATAATTATGAGAAAAATAATAAAGAAAAACAGTTACTCAAATCAAATTCACTCAAAACCATACACTAATGTACTCTCCTCAAAAATCAGTTCTCACTTTTAGGTATTGATCATTCATTCAGTCAATAAAATAATAAAAACAGAGACAGGAGGTCCTCCTCAAAATAAACCCAAACACAGAGTCTCACATACACACTACACATTAAGAGTAAAATCAGTTTGTATCTTTCGTGGGATTTGTTTTTATGTAAATCTGGATTCTTCTTGTTAGTATGGCCTTAGGTCACTCTGACTTGAACTTAAAACTTCCAATCTCAAGAAGGCAGATATCTCAGTAGATAGTCATTGTCAAGATGTTTAGGTAGCGGCGGCAGTGCAAAGAAAATGCCAGTAAAAGGCAGTAAAGCACTGTGTCTGAGTGACTGACACCACGGCACTGACAGTGAGGTGAATGTTCATTTTCTAGTGCATGCACATTATTGCCCCATCATATTCACTCGTTTTCAGAAAATATTTAGTTATTCCTCACATGACCATGATTATCTCCTTCATGTCATTACTCTGGTGTTTATTCATGATTTTAAATTCAGGAAATCATTTAGCAAACAAAGAAAACAAAGCATTTCTTGACTGTGATTCCGTGTGATTCAAGTTCTATTTCATTTCTGTGTATCACACGTACGCACGTACGTGACGTAATCTTGATCTCTAATCTGCTAATTGTTATGTTAATTAATCATCCCGTGCGCGCGATTAAAATGGCTCGAAATTCGACCAAATTCAAGGGCAGCTCAGCTTGTAAACCTCACTGAGAAGGGCTTCCACAGCCCTTGCGATTCCCCGCGCTGCAATTTAACTGCAAGACACAGAAAGGAAATCAATTCAAGTTTCACAATCAACGGAAAATCCAGAACACTTCGAGACCCATTTTGCAAGAAATACAACTAAATAAGGTAAGAATTGAGAGCAACTCACGACACTTTTGACTTACCGACACTTTCATGGTTATTTTTGGAAGATTTCATGGAATTTGGGGCACGAAAATGACTTCGGTAGCTCGCGAAAGTCCTATTCATTACGATGACATATTTTTCATCGCACAGGAGGACAATCACAAAGAGAAAATATCATATTCGTCCGCGCTGACAGGGGCTTAATTTTGACGATATCGCATCGCTATGCGATTTCACTCATTGACAAGCGGACGAAACTTACGTACAAATTTTGAGCACTTCCGCGACAGCGCCATCTAGTGACTACGGCCGTGCCTAATTAAGGCGTACATTTACCAAAGTCTTGGGTTTGAAATCAGAACTGAATTGTCTAACCCATAATTTGGGTAATGTCGCCTATGTATGAGGTCCATACATGTTAATGTTTGGACCTCATTGGTACTAGGAGTGGGTTTTGGGGCCCTTCGTGCATATGAATGGAAAGGAATACCTGGCTTCATTGAGAGTAATACATTAGTAAATGATTTTTACTCTCTAAGCCGCCTGGCTAGGCAGGGGTGATGACCTTTGAGACCGAACCAACTTTGTTTTGGAGTCAGCGCTCGCGCTCAGCTAGCTCAGCGAAAAACTATGTGTATCTATTCCTAGTACGGTACCGTACGAACGTCAAACCGCAGTGCAGCGGACCCCCGTCAAGTGAACGAGTCGATCCGTTAAGATGCCCATCTTGTGGGCTGAATAAAAACCTTGAAGTAAAAGTGCATATGGCTGTCTTTACAATATTTTCAGCTATACAAATAGCGCCAACCTATAAATCTATTTGTAAAAACTTAAATTTATGATAAATCTTGAAAGTAAACTTACAATCTGGGATTGAATGGCGCTGACGCTTGAGATTCTGCTCCTGTCGTCTTCTTCTTAGTCTTGGTTCAAGCTAATTAGCTAAATGAATCGTCACTCGACGCGGCCGGATCATTCCTCTAGCTCTTTCTCAGCGTTGCATAATTTTGACGACCAGAGGGAGGGGGAGTGCGTTATTGTAATTTCATACATTTATGGCTGAATTTGAGGCAAAGTCCATTGATCTATTGGGTGTGACTGCTAGGGTGGAGTTGCGATCTGAGGGAATTGCCCTGTAAAAATCTCATAATGAAGTGAAAATTTACAATATTTTTTTTTTATTCTTGGTAGGAATGTGTATTTTTGAAGTGAATAATGAATATGAAGCATGATATCAGGTGAAAGCTCTACTTCCTGGTGTTAAATAAATCACATAAATCAAGTTTATTTATAAAAAGAAAAACAAAACTCATCATTTTGACACTCCTTCATACATCCAACTTGAAACAATTAAGCACACTTCACTGCATTCTTCTTTCAAAAACTCATTTTCTAAACACACAAACATGAAAAATGAAAATCATTTACTTGTATTTCAAAACTATACTTTATTTAGAAATTCATCTTTAAATGATATAACATGTGATTTGGGGTAAAGGAATATTAACCTTTTCACAGAGTTACAACAATGACATCCTTTCTTGAATGATAATCAATTTTTATATTTTTAACTAAAATTTAGATCTCCTTTGTAAACTTCATGAAATTTTCTTGGCAAAGTTTTGTTATGATGAAATTACCCTTGAAATAGTATGCAAACCATGTGTAACCTTTTGTGCTAACTTTTGCAAACCTACTAAAATCTACTTTCATAAGTTTTGTACACCTCAAGAAATCTTCAATTGCAATGTTTTGAAAATGGATCATCTCCTTTGCAAGGTTTTGCAAATTGCATGAAATCTTTTTCAACAAGTATTGCAAACAATGTTATTTCCAACATCTTCTTTTTGCAAATTTCATAACGATTTTTGTAGTTTTAATCTGCAAAAAAAAATCATAAGTTCACCTTTACAAAGTTTAGTAAACCTCATACCTCCTTTGCAAAACACTGTAAACATGAAAACCTCATTTTTAAAAATATTGCAGACCTTGTGAAATGTTTGAAAAGCATTGCAAACCTCAATCCTCATTAAAATTTTCATTTGACATACATGTATATCTTAATTTATACTACCGGTATTTGAAAAAGTTGCCTTCTTTCTTTTTTTCTGGGGGGGGGGGTGGGATAGGAGGGATCAGCAACCAATAACAGATGAGTAAAGCCAAACAATACAGTTAAGAAACCCTATGAATCATTATAAACTCAAAGATTATTTGATGCTAGGATTATGAAACAAAATCATGACCTAAAGGTTAGTAAGATAAGATGTTGGCAAGTAATCAATTTCCTGTCAATCATTCATCATGCATTAGTCTGCATTTCCAATGATAATACTACATACTTGATACTTACAATAATGTTGCATTCAAGTGCATTCATGTGTTCTCCTGTGTTTTAAGATTGAGCAAAACTGTAAGTCTACTCAGCTTTCAATTCTTTAATGGAAAACTGAGCAGAATGTGTTGTGTGGTGTAAATACAAAGTGCATATAAACCATTTTCTCTTTCAGTATTGAGGATTAGCACATCTCTTGCCTTCCCTCTTCCAAATAAATTCTTAATCAAATGAGCTGATATTATGTTGACTTCAATATACTATATTAATCAATTGAGATCTGGGTCATTGTACGACTGATTGATTTTACATCATTGTCAATGTAATCAAAATGACTCATCAAAATTTCAATTTCTTAAAGGGATGGTCTGGGCTGAAAATATAAATATCTAGATAAATAGTGTGAAATTCATAGAACAAAATGCTGAAAATTCATCAAAATCGGATAACAAATAGCGAAGATATTGAATTTTAAAATTTATCAATATTTTGTGAAAAAAGTTATATGCACATCAAAATGAATATTCATAACGTGGGCTGATGAAGTCACATCCCCACTTTGCCTTTTCTTATCTGTTATAACATGAAATAAAAAATGTTTCCTTTCATACTTGTGTAAAATGATGTGTCTCCATTATGACAAAATAAATTGCGGCAATAAATAACTAATGCACTTAATCAGTTTTCAATCCAATTGTTTTAGTTCTTGGTAAAATTTTTTTGAATAAACCTAATTTCATGTAATAAAATACAAATGAACAAGGATATAACATCACCAGCCCACCTAATGAATATTCATAAAGACATGCCTTGAACTGTTTCACTGGACTAATGCAAATATTTTATATTCAATATCTTCATTGTTTTCCAATTTTGATCAAATTTTCTGCATTTTGCTCTGAATCTTACTCTATTTAATGAGAATGAGATAGAGATATCTCCAGCCAGGACCATCCCTTTGAATTTCATTGTAAAGAATCTAACCTCTAAAATTACATTGAGAACAGAAAAAATCAGGTGGGCGATTCATAAAGTAGTTTGTAAGTTAAGAGCAACTTTAAGAACAACTGGTGGTCCTTTCTTACATGCTAAATCACCTATGAACATTTAGTGGAGAATATCATACCCCATGAAAGGTTCACCATTTGCTCTTAAAGTCACTCTTAACTTACATTACACCAAGGGTGTGAGTGGTCACAAATAAAAAGATCTGAAAAAAGCTGAAGAGTGGTGAAAAAGTCTGAAATATAAAGAGCTCCCATACTTTTTGTACAGAGGAAAACCAAAAAAAGAAGCTGAAATTAAGCTGAAAATCAAAACAAAAAAAAATCTGAACACTCACACCCCTGAAACAGCTTTATGAAACAGTCCCCTTTATTAACAATCCTGTCAATGTATAAAGCTCCAATAATGTGCACTTCTCTAATCTGACTTCACATAGATATTTTCATTGTGTTCATGAAACTGAGACACCAACACTAACACAATACTTGATATTATGATTTTCCTATTCACTAAGTGCAAGTGTTTGAGAAAGGTAAAATTACACATTGATCATCAAGTCGTCAACACAAATGGTAAGACTTGGTCAAACAGACAATGTTTATTTTAAAAACATTTTTTTCTGTTCTACCATGGACCTACTGACACAAATGTGTTTCTTTCCACAGTACATTGATGTTTCCTTAATTTCTGTAGTGCAGTATCACAGCTACACACAAACAATTCTTGCATCAATTGTTACATTTTAATTGTGGTGAATTAACAATGAACTTAATGAATGACAATAAAACAAGAGCGTGATTTATCTCAAGGTACACCTTTCACCACATACATATCAATATACAGTATAGAAGTGTTATTTGCATATTTTTACTGTTTTCTGTGTTGTGATTAAAAAACTTTGAAACTCAAAACAAAGACCCCTTCCTCCAAAAAATTGTTAAAATCTATGAATATATGGATGCAATGGAAGTAATCTGAATAACCCCTATTTCATTTGATTCAATATTTCAACTTGATTTTGTAAGTATGCATTATTTTACAAATGACTTGTACAGGACATAAAAAAGTCATCTGGAATGACAATAGTTGTTATTATCCTGACAATAATGCAAAAATTGTAAGCATTTCTCCCATGATCTACAAAAAATAAACTGTGGCAAGAAATTTAATTTTCATGAACAAGTCTGGTTTATAATTAAAATCAATTCAAATTCCACAATTAAACTTGAACTTATATTAAACATGTTACCATTTTTAAATCTCCAAATCATTTCTAAAGTCTTATGTATTCATTATCATGACCAGTGTATGAAACACCCTCAAATATTACATGAAAAGAATTGCTTCTCACTGGAAAAGAAGTCATTGCATCCAATAGAAAATTATGGTAGTTCTGTGTACTAAACTTGTTAAAACAAACATATTTGCATCATCAAATCTGAAATGCAGCACAGTACCACCAAAGTCTGCAGACAAGACTATACTCTCCAGAAGTGTCATGGTATAGTGTATACTGATTTACGTCTCTTAATAGGAGGGTAATAAGTTCAAATCCTACCCCAGTCATAATGTCCTTCAACAAGACATTCACCCATATTTTGCTGCACTCAACCAAGGTAAGGTAAATGGGAACTTAATAGAAATTTCTTCCTTGAAACAGAGTGTAGCAGCTGTTCTTCCAAAGCCAAGGTAATTATGTTGTATTATTGTAGAGTGCTTTGAGATTCCTGATAAAGAGTTAAGCAAGTACCGGTATACTATTACTAATCATACAAAAACACTTGTTTGAATGCATGAATGAATGGGGTGAGGAACACATGTACAACAGCTTGTATGTTGATGGAATGCATGAATGAAGTATGCATCTGTAGGTAGAAACTGTGTTACACCATCTTCACAATTGATAGATTTTTTGGAAAACGTGATTTAAATTCAATTTCAATACTAATCTAGCACACCTCATGGCTATTTTAGAACCTTATATATTTCAGAACAAGGTATTAAGTTTAACATGAAAGAATGGCTATAAAATAAATATAAAATAATGAATACAAGCTTCATAAAAACATGCTGTCCAATATACCCATATACAGCCAGGCTGTGAGATCATTCATCTTATATGAAAACCTTTTGGAGAACCAGTTGGCCTGAGCATGCATTCCAGAACACCAGAATCTGATTGTGTCAGACATTTTTCTAATTGCAGAGTTTTTATGAAACAAGGCATAGTAGCACAATTTGTATTAATAAATATCAACTCACATTAGAGTTTAAAGTGCAGTATTCATTTCATTTGAGCTTTCTCATAATACTGACATTAATGTCATATTTTTTCATTTTCTTGTCTGGAATCGTCGGTGCTGTCTTCCAACAATGACAGTTGCCATTATTTGATGCAAGACGTATCAGGTACATTGTAAGTCTTCATGCAGTTGATCAAGATATGACTTAAATTGCACTCTGTCACAGTGCATGATATGACAAGCTCCCTGAACATGACTGAGTCATCAAAGACATTTGTGATTTGGGATAGAAAACTGAGATGGTATGACGTGTTAACCTTGTTTCTTATTTCATTATGGTTCATATTGGTTTTTTTTGTTGTTTATATATAGAAATTCAGAGTTTTATTTGCTAGGAACATGAAAATTAATAAAGTTTTTGTTAGGGTTCAAATTTCTGACATCCATCTATCAGAATACAGGTTTCATACTGGTAAGACCCCAACACATATTCTAGAAAGAAAAAAAATTTCCCACATGACTCAGCACAAGAACAAGTTTCTGAAGAACATAAACGAATCCCCATACAAATAGTAACTATTTATATAATTGTGACAAAGGAAAATAAATCTCAATAAAGTCAATCTCTTGCAAAAATATCTGCATCTGAATGAATAAAAGTTGTTTCACCTTCTCAGGTTAGTCCTTGCACTTGTGGTTGTAGGGAAGGATTTCCCGGTACCCAAGGTACTAAAATCTATGACAGCACTTCCTGAACCTGGAGGTGCTAAGCCTTGTAATGTCCTCTCATTCTTTACAAACTGATGGCCTTGTCTGCTTCCTCCATAAACACCACTTGGGTTTGTCCGAAGGATTCCTTTTAACTTAGGATCAGCCATTACAGGGGATGGTACATCATGCGATGGTCTATCATCCATGTCTGTATTGAAACTGATGTCTTTGAGTGGTGTCCCATACGGGGTGCTATGTGCTCTTAGAGGTGTTGAAGGTGCATATGAATTTCCAGCACCAAAAAGGGTATTACTTGTCATGTGAGTTGGAAGAGATGATGCAGGTGGCTTGTACATAGACTTTGGAGTAGAGAGGCCATGAGTATAGTCTGGGAGTGTTGATCTATTAGAAGCAATGGCCGTAGAGACAGGGTTCATTCGAGTCCATTCATCCTTGATGATCTGAATAGTAAGGATGTTGACTAGGTGAGAAAGCTTATTGAACACATGAGCCAGGACCAGCTGAAAAATAAGAAAAAAATAACACACTGACTTCAAACTGCTCATCCAAATGCTTTGCTACAGTTTTAATCACATATTGTAGAATCTGTAAAGTCAACTTTTTTCAAGTCACATAATAGCTCGGTCAAATACGGTAAATTGACCAGGTGACGTACTAGTCACTCACACTAGAGATTAAAAATTTGTGCTACCTTCTAAAACTTCTGATTGCATTATGAGTGCATTTGAAAATTTGGGCCAATTCTTGTGGCTGTTCCAAATGTTTTGATCAAGTTCAAAATTTCTGAGATTTCAAAAGTGGAAAGAAAATCGAACAGTTTTCTGAAGGGATTCTATGTACTCTTGCAACAATTCAAGCAGCACTCCATATTGATCACATGTGAGAGCTAAATAGCAGGGAATAAAAACTGGACCAGATGGTGGTCAAACAGTCATTTCATTCCGACCAAATCTGCTTGATTCCTAATAAGTGTGAGAGGGCTTTTAGATAGAAAAATAAAACAGAATTCCAAACCTGTTCATCAGCATCTCTTCTGACTCTCACATGAAGTGAACCAGCAAGTTGACCAAATGATAATGTCCAGAAATGTTCATTGCGAAACTCCAATACTCCATCAAGTGTAGATGCCTGCATAAAAAGATATCACAGACAGAAAATAAAAACCCCATATTCACATTTGATACATTTCATTAAGATTCGTATGAAAACTCTGAATTCATTGCCAGATAAAATGAAAACAAACCAATAATACAAAGGTTGTGAAAATGATGCCATCTAAAATATAACAGTATTGGGTTTAATTTACAACTGCAATGTCTAAATAAAAAAAGGTTTTTCCCTGCTTTTTTTTTTATTTTGGTATAAAACTACCTATTAATCATGAATGGGATAAATATTTCAGGAAACTACCAAGTATATATTGCTTCTGATTAAAAGAGTAACTAAAAATCAATAAGATGAGAGTCTGATTGGCTTTTCTTAATCAATGGACAAATATTATCATCGAGGGGAGTTCAAATCTGATGTAATGACTAAATTAAACAGCTGACTCAACTATATGGTCGTACCTAGACATGGCCAGAGGTTTTCATACCATCCCTGAATAAATCATTCCAATGGGTATAATTTGCATACAGTATCCACATGCATTCTTTAAAATATTTCTACCCTAAAAATATGCACCCGTAACTCCCACAAAACATGCTACTATTCAATGAATTCTCAGTCGCATGAAAATTAAATATGGGGAAAACAATACCCTACACATGATTTCATGAACATTTTCTCAATTTTCAATTCCAGAAAGATAACATTACACATCTCAACAAAAACCAGCAAAAACTACTCCTAGGAATTTTACTGGTCATTTGTATGTATAGTAATAAAAGTCAAATACCCTTCCCTATAGTAGGGTTCCTGCATACCTCTCTCAAGCTTTTATCCAGTTGTCCCAGTATATGCGAAGGTGTGGTTTGTAGTAATATGGTGCCAGAATATACACTCATTGGAAACATTGTTCCCACTGTCATCAGAGCTATACAGAAGGCTGCTAAAGGGTCTGCCATGTGAAAATTACTGTGGAAAAAAAATTACATATGGGGAAGCAAATTCATGACATCATAATTATATTTTTAAGAGCTTTAATTTTGATAACAATTTCCATGCCAAGCTGAAGCAGAGGTAAATATGCAAACCATAATGAAGTTTAGACCTCCCTTTTAGATGAAAGAATGTACCTGGAAATAAACTGATTATTGATAGTAATGAATATGAAACTAACAAGAGGGGGGGGAATATGAGCTTGTCCATAAACATTAAGATTAACAATAAGCAATGGAAGAATAAAACTGTTGTGTGATAATATATTATAGTTACAATCTAACCTGGGGGCATATTTCATTTGAAGAGAGAAAAAAAAATGCTACAACATATGTCAAATTGGAGAAGTAGCTTATAATTGATAATACTTGACTGCACTAGTTTAATAAAAATTCAGAAACATCCATCGACTGCATACTAGTATTTTTAATACAACCCGATAAGGATGGTTTGCCAGATTTCAGTGGCTCATAACAGTGAATTATTATCAGCAAATAATGAGAAGGTTGCATGAAACGGTGCCCATAAAGGCTTTAAATGTTTTAGAACACAGTAATAACTTACTTCATATCAACCAGGAAGTCAGTCACACAGAGTGATAACATACTGCATAATCCTATTAGAATGAATGGATTCACTCTCGGTAGTAACAGATGATCTAAGCCAGGAACTACTGTACAAAAACTAAATAAACAAAAACAAACAAGGCAAAACAAATACATGACATTGAATGAGAATGTATGTAGCGAGATAGGTAAAAAAAATAATAATCTTAATAATTCCATGATCAATAAATCCATAAATTGAATACAAGATATGAATTTATTTACAGATTCTTAAGAGTTTTGAATATTTCTCTTCCTTTTCTTTTGAAAGTTTTTACATTTTATTGGCTTGCTCAAATTTTTTCCAATAAAAAATTATTACTTGAAAATATTTTCATAAAAATCATTGCATTTACTATTATTTTGTTTAATCTAATTTTGCCCCTTTACAAAATGTAGTGGAATCCTGATCTATATCACAATTAAAAAAATTGCAAGCCAGTGAGGAAAGTTTGATAAAGAATTTTACTACACTATGATTATAAATGACTGATTCATAATCATAACTGACATTGCAAAGCATCACAGTTTATATTTGTTGAATCTTTCCACCCTACCACCCTTTCAACAACATATTTCTCACCTCTGGCAGATATCAGCAAAGTGTTCTTGTAACCAGCTGCTCTTAGATGCTGTACTAACATGACTAAAAGCTTGGTTCCTAGACCCGTATAATAGGACCAGATGACTGAATAGACCTAAGATGGCTCCTAACATTAGCCTACCAGTGTGAATCTCTGGGGGCTGAATGATTCGCTCAGTACTGCAATGAAAATGATAATAATGAATCTAGGTTTATACGTTATACAGCTCTGACTTAAAGTTATCTAGTATATTACTGACCTAAGGTCAAGGATAAAATTGTAAAAATAGGCATAAATTTAAAAAGACTCAATGTACTCGAGAAAGTATTACCAGTCTTTATAAGAAAAACCTGTTCATAAAATTCATTGTAAAGTCATAAGGTATAGGCTGTCAAAATGCATTTCATGAATATCACTTAATTTTAAATGAATTCATTCCTTCATTAAATGTTTAAACAATGATTGGCATAAATCATTGACACAATTAACTTCACATGTAGGTATAAGATTATTATCAATTTTCACAAATGAAAATTTTAACACAAAGAAAATATGAAAGAAGACACTTGAGACAAATTTATGTTTAAGGCCGTAATGGGTCACAAAAGTTATTTTCTCTATGATTAATATTACCGATTAGTACAGTATTCAATTTCACATGCATTGAAATGATATTTCAATTTACATGCTTTGCTCAAGAATTATTCTGATAGCATTGTGTATAACATTACCTTTCTTTCATAATGAATATAGAACCAAATATGGCAAGCACTGTTGTTGAGAATACTGCTAAGACCTCAAATCGTTCATACCTGTAATAAAGAAATAGTGATTAACCTAAAACAAAAACATATAGAATTGAGGAGCACATATCAATTATCACATACTCAATGCAATATAATTCACATATTTGTTCTTTGCATTTAATATAATCATCCAAATCAAACTTTATCAGCATTAAATGCTTGAAGGTGTGGGAGATTAACAGATAGTCATTCACTGAAAGATAAAATTAACCAACACATAAGCTTGCAAGCTAAAGCTTTTTGCTTGATTAATATTGATAGTCATTCACACCAAGAGAAAGTTGGCTTACCCATAAGTACAAATGCTTAAAGACTTTGCTTGATTAACATAGTCATTCACACAAAGGAAAACTTGACTTACCAAATAGTTTAAGTATAAATGCTTGGAGGTTTTTGCTTGATTTACACAGATAGTCATTCGCACAAAAGAAAAATTTACTTACCCATAAGTATAAATGCTTGAAGGTTTTTGCTTGGTGACCCAGATGGTGATGAGACAAACACCAAGAGATAGAACATCAAATAATATAATATAGGTGAATGCTGTCAAAGCTGAAAAAATATATAAACAAAAGAAAATAACTGATTAAAGCCTGTCTAAACCTTTGGGGAATAAAAGTTAAAAGTTATATGGAGTTTCATTTAATGTTCACACTTACAAGATTGTAGTACCCATTAAATCTCTTTTTCATCTGTTGAAAATATGACTATAACATTCAAGAAAAATAATTTCCCTCTCTCTTTCAGCATTTGGGTTTAGGGGTTAAAAAATATTGAAAATGCAGAGAACCCCCCCCTCGTCAGCCAATCAATTTTGAAGGTAAAAGTCTCCTTTTTTGGTTGCATCGTTTGCTTTAGCATAATAATCACATCTCACTGATACCTAGGATAAACCTGTTTTAGTAACTTAACTCGGTTGGGCAATTCCAAGCAAAAGTGGACATTTTCCAAAAATTTATATTGGCTCTTTTTCAAATCTGGATTAAATTTTTATATCAAAACTCATATGGGATTTCATACAAAAGGGGAACATAATTAGCCACAATTTTTTTTTCTTATGCATCTCCTTATAGCAGAACCCAAACCATAAAAAAAAATCTATACATGGGACTATATTGTTTTTTAGTTAATTTCAATTTAACAGAAAACTATTGCTTGTTTTGTAAAATTTTCTTTTGGATGATCTGAAAGTCATCATTTTACATCATATCAAAAGAAAAATGTTAAAATATAGGTTCATTTTACGTTGCCTGTGGGTGAATATAACAGATGTCACTCCGTAACAGGTAATATGGATTTATGTATTAAGTTGTAATTAATGAAAAATTACACCAATTTTTTAATGTAATGCAGCATATTAAAGCTATAACAACATGGACTCCAATCAATCTGTCAACATTTTGATAGCTATTTAAAGTCCATAGAGTTTGAGCAATATGTTTTCTCATATGCATGTCCATTTTACGTCACTCCGTAACCATGTTTATGAATATTCATATCTCATTAATTCAGTGGATCAAACTAACATATGTTATGATTTTGAAAAGTGGGTTTCAGCAACTACTGTCAATGTCAGGTACCATTTCTTTGAAAAAAAAAACTATTTAAATATGGGTGACATCTTTGTTTGAATGCTAAAAACTTTTCTGAATGTCACTCTGTAACCACGGAACTGCCAAGTTACTAATAATCAAAGTGATTTATTCATGAGGAATCACTCTCTATGTATACCAAAGCTTATGTCCCATTTAAATCTGAAGAATAGATTTTCAAATGGGTATGTGTTGTCTTACCTATACTGTTAGTTGATTGACACCATAGGAGCATGATGATGATACACAATGCCCCTATTAACCCTAGCATAAAGATTCTTTTGGCCTAAGGAAAAAAAGAAAACAGATATACCAGTAACAGATGTCTTCAAGTATATTTTATAAAAACAACACATGCACCTTGATTTTCAATCAGAAGCACATTTATTTCTTTTTGCAATCAATAAGAAATATTCAAGCACTTGAGGTTTAATACCGAGATCACTTCTTTTCTTGTTGGAAATATGGCAACAGCATCATGATAGCTGTCAAAATTATTGATATTAATCATTCATGTGTGAAAAGGCAGAGACTAGTAGTAGTGTCATCTGGTGCCAAGGAAACAGGACGTCTATATAATGAAACATGCATCGTTAATCAAATTCAATTATAGGATGAATATCACGTGGTCTGATATCTGTTTTTCTAATGAGTTTGGGATCAACAGTCCAGTTTGAATGGGGCAATATCCCCACAGATCATCTACACTGAAGTTTAGGGGAGGACGCCGGTAGCACTTACTTTATGTTCCTTCACGAGTGATCTTAACTCTATCATAATCCTTGAGATCATTCCATGCTGAGATCTGGAGAATGGCTGAATTGTTCCATGAATAAAATTGCTGCCACTCCCTGTGAATGAGTACACGATGCAAATTAATAATAAAATCTGTTAGTTACTTCTTTTTTCAAAATTAAATTTCGTAGAAAAAAATTGAGACTTTTGTACTTTCAATTTGTTGCTGGTTAAAAAGGTCAACAGCAAGGACATTAAAGCAAATCTACTGGTTAGATTTATTTTGTAAAAAAAAAAATTATTTCGTCAGAATCATCTCTATCTAGTACATTTCTTTCTATTTTATTGGGAACCAGCATGTACAATATATGGAAAATTTTCCATGGAGTTGTATGGTTGGACCTACCGTTTAAGCATCATATCTGCAAAAATATTCATCAGCTTTACCCCGTTTTCATCTCATTTGTGGAAAAAATTGAGCAGATCTGAATCCTATGTTTAGATATCAGCGATCAACAAATATGATGATTTCAAATATTCTCTTTTGCACTCCTTTTTAGGACCGACCACCCGCCATGCACTAAATTTACGGTCGATTCTTGCCACGCTGGCGAAATATTTGACTCTTCCAAGTCAGTTCTATGTCATCATGCTGGTTGATTGTCTTGCTACTTCCATCTCAAGCTCCGACACAGGATTCGACCACCAATGACGGATTATTTGTTCAAAAGCAGTTTCCTATTAGTATTGGATTTCCGGAATAACTGCTATTTTGTATTGGGGTTCGGGTCTAGTCAATTACTATTTTGATAACTTCTTGAGTTTTTTACCTTTTTATACCTCTTTTTCTCTTGTAAAATCGATTCTCAACTTAATATTGTTCCTACTCTCCAGGACGTAGCGTTTGTAATAAGCTATCTCTTAATTCATGCGCGCAAGGATAAAAAAGCATCTTCTCTCTCCGAGCCATTAACATCTGCATACTTCCCGGTATGATGGGGTGTCCAAACTTCGCGCACTTTTCAAAAATATTTATCAGGCAATTTATTTTTCACAAAATATTCATAATTTATACAAAACCAATTCGCTAAATAGTTACCACATTGACGGCAAGATCGTAAACTATAAAATCATAGACGAAAATGTAAAGTAGGTCAAGGGGTTTCGCCGGTATCGCGATCTCAAAATTCTATTCCGATCGGTGAATGTAGGCTGTGCTGGAAAACCTTTCAGAAAAAGTGTGACCTCACTTCGCGCACCAGAGATTTCGTGGAGATTTAAACAAAAACTCAAGCTCAAAAAGTGAAATATTTACATCAGATTGATGGCAAAATGCTATAGAATGTTAGTACCACATTTAATTCACATTTTTGATGATTTCTGCTTGCAAAAGGGTGATATCGTGATGCATGTTGATTTCTTCACAACGGGCGCTAGCGGTGACAAATTTGCCGATCTTTTGCCAATATTTTCATTAACTCATCCTAAAGAAAACTTTCATCAAAGGGTAATTTTAGGTCGCTTTTCACGTTGTTGATGTCAGATTTTAAGGATATTGGCTAGTTTTAGAGATAATGACCGTCCGCGAAGTATGGACACGCGCGAAGTTTGGACTCACTGCCATACGGCGCCGGTATGGCCGGTTGGCTCCCATTTGTGGGGCGTGCTGTTGCTGTTGGGCAGTAATCCAGTACCCCAACTAGAAGAAGAAGTAGAACTTGATAAGGAAGTTTGATTAAAGTCCGCCGGTGCGAAACTGCATTAGCGCCGCACTGCAATGCAGCTGCATGCACTAACGTTACTCACCAACATCATGCCCGGGCCCGAGGACATGTCCACCTCCACCAGATCCGCGTTGGCCAGACGCCCCAGCTGTCGGCGATGCCTTTCCATACCGGTTGCCTCTCCCGACGTCTACGTCCATCGAAATATCAAAAGCGTCGATGTCTATGATTTGACTCCCGTAGTTTTGAGCCATATCGAGAATCAGAAATAACAAGATCTAAACCTAGCATCAGCATACATTAATAAATCTCTTGTAACTTGGTTGTTGGAGAAAAAAATGAATTTCTTATAGAATTAATTACCGCAGATCTTGCCACGGAAGTTTCGTGTACGTGTAAGCATTACACGACGAAAAGTCGATGTAACGGATCGTTTCATTGGATAAATCAGAAATCAACTCGAAATTTAAGCGAATCGAGACGACTAAGAATTTGATCATGCGAGTAGCCCTTTCGAAGGTAGTTTCTTTTTAATAGAACTTTTCAAGTTCATCATGGATAATCGCAAAATAGAAGTCCGGATTAAAAATTCATCTTAGAAGAGCAAAAACAAAATTAGATCAAACCAATTTAATTTTCATCACTTCTTGATGTAATATAAAAGATGAATTAAAGAAATGGAAATAGAATATAAAAAAAACTAATTTCTAAATAAAGACCATTTTCCAAAAGAGGACTCATTGAAGATTTGTGTAGTCTGCTAATACATGTATTCGATCTTGATCTTGCCAGTCTCAGTTGACAGTTGTTGACAAGAGGATCCTGAACAATTATTGAGTTACATCATCATTTATGTACTAACGGACAGTGTATTTGTAAGAGATTTAGATCCAATGATTTGGAATTATCTGAAGAGGGTCTAACGTTAGGATAGATTGACCAGATTTTGATTTGCAACATGGAATTGGAAGGAAAATCAGAATGGAGAGTTCCAGGGAATATGGTCTGTGCAGGACTTGTTCTTGGTGCTAGTTTGGTAATATTTACCAAACTGAAGTTCAGAGGTGCTGCATATAGAAGTGTTACCAAGCTGACAGGAAAGACGGCCATTGTGACAGGTGCAAATACAGGAATAGGGAAGGAGACTGCCCTTGATTTTGCTCGCCGTGAAGCGAGAGTAATCCTTGCTTGCCGTGATATTTCAAAGGGTCAAAGAGCAGTTGAACACATCAGACATTATACTAATGCAGGGGAACTAGTCGTGATGAAGTTGGATTTGGCATCACTGAAGTCAGTAAATGCTTTTTGTGATGAATTCTGTAACAAAATTGGCAGACTGGATATCCTTGTCAACAATGCAGGTGTGTTTTACACTCCATATATGAAGACAGAAGATGGCTTTGAAATGCAATTTGGAGTCAACCATCTTGGACACTTTCTCCTGACAAATAGACTTCTAAATGTTCTAAAGGCTTCTTCACCATCTCGTGTGATCATCGTGTCTTCTGCTCTCCATAAGCGAGGGCATCTTGATTTTTCAAAGCTTAATCCAGACGAAAAAGAATACAACAAGGCCAAGTCTTATGCTGATAGTAAGCTTGCCAACGTCCTGTTTGGGAAGGAGCTGAGCAGACGACTCAGTGGCCAAGGCGTCACCTCTTACACCTTACATCCAGGTGTAATCAACACGGAACTTTCACGTTATCTTGGATATTCCAAAGCTTTCTGGGCTGCTACGTTCCCACTCCGATGGCTCTTCATGAAATCTCCCTGGTACGGAGCTCAGACTACCATTTACTGTGCTGTTGCTGAGGAGCTCAAGGAAGTATCTGGGAAATATTATGGCAACTGCAAAGAAGAACCTTACCCAGAGGTTAGAGGACCAGCTGATGATGCTGTTGCTACTAAACTTTGGGAGGTTAGCGAAAGGCTGACAGGACTTTCATCTGAGTGATGTTATGTTGAAGAGAGACATCAATTCATATCTGGGTGCATGAAACGAAACCCCAATATTCTGTATTAAGTGTAAATATTTCATTTTATAAGGTTTATGATAGTTGTGCATCTATGACATGCAAGTTGCTGAAGCATATTCTGTTATTGTTGTGAATTGATAGAGCATTTGTCTCAATATATTTGTCATTTTTAAAATCGTCACTTTTTGCTGTAAATTTTGAATGTTTACACTGAAGTAGATTTTTCTTTGCTGACATATTTTTGGAATCAAGTCATACAGTCGATGGAGTTAAATACTGCATAATATAGGCCTACATTGGACAAATTTAATCATGGACCTACTAGGTCCATGATTTAATTAATGACTCACCTGTAGACAATATGGCCCATATTCTGAAGTCGGGTTTAACTTTGACAATGGTTTAACTCTGCTAAAATTATAGGGAGCCGAAAATTTGGTTTATATTATATATATGTTATAATTCTTTGTTTCCTTTTATAATGAATAAAAATACTTCATAACATCAAAACACTTCAATTTATTCCCTGACAATTATGAACATTTTGAGCGTCATTGCCCGAGTCAATAAATGGGTTGTGTACTGTTAGGGATTTCGGTGCCGCAATTGGCTCTCCATAGTTGAGCCACAACTTTAGGGTTTAATTTAAACCCGAGTTCAGAATGCAGGCCTGTGTTTGTTTTTTTCAAGTAAGCAATGGAATTGTTTTAATGGCTCTTAAAGAGATACTCCGGGCCAAGGATATTATATCTAAATAAATAGAGTAAAATTCAGAGCAAAATGCTAAAGATTTCATTAAAATCAGATAAGAAATAATGAAGTTATTGAATTTTAAAGTTAAGCAATATTTTGTGAAAACTGTAAATGCATGTCATCATAAATATTCATTAGGTGGGCTGATGATGTCACATCCCCACTTTCCTTTTTCTTATATTACATGAAAACATAACTTTTTCATTTTTACATGCATGTGTAAATGATGTCTCTACTATGATGAAAGAAGTTGCAACAACAAATAACTGATGTACTGAATCAGTTCCAACCGTTTAGTCCCTAGTAGAAAATCATATAATAAAATACAAAAGAACGAGTGGGAATATCCGATATGATATCATCAGCCCACCTAATGAATATTCATGAAGACATGCCAAGAACTGTTTCACCAGAATAATGCAAATCTTTAAAATTCAATAAATTTGTTATTGGTATCCGATTGTGATCAAATTTTCAGCATTTTGCTCTGTGAATTTTACTCTTATCTATTGAAAGATAAATATCTTCCGCCTGGAGCATCCCTTTAAGTTTGTTATGTCTCATGAGTCACAAACAGCTTTTTTGTGTACGAAACTGTACATATTTGAATTAGACCAGCTGATCTTGAAAATTTCTAGAATAGATCAGAAAAAACAGTATAAACAAATCTCGAAACTTAAAGTAATCATCGACCAAATACCGTTTGTCAACCCTGTAACCAATCATGCAAGCTAATTTTTGTTCAGCTATTATATCTAATATTGAAATACATCTATTTAAAAATGCACCAAACAGTTTGAATATTATTTATACTCTATTACGTTTTGGCCTTCTGATATGCGTTCAGTTTACAAATATAAAGGGAACCTTAGTTGACAATTTGTCTTTTATACAATTCAATTAAAGAGATTACATATAATGATATTTGTCTAATTGTCACCAATTTCAAGATGATACTAGCAACAATGGATGGGAAAAGAGATTTCACTTTGTGTAGATGGCTAGACGCCTTTATGACCCTCTTCCTTTGACTTCATTTTAATCACAATTTGCATGAATTTTTACTTATTTTGTTCTTTGTACATTTATGTCATATACAGCGCGTCCCAAAAAAAACTATACACTTTTGAAATGGCCGCCAAATAAAAAATTTAGCACTTTGGGGAAAAAGACTCACATATATGGAAAGCCAATGAAGTCAACTTTCAAATGACACCAAAAAGTCGGAAAACTATTAATGCTTGAACGAGCACTGCCCACTGAAACAAAGGGTATGAAAATTAGGGTGGGCTGGAATTAGCCTTCCAATATATTTCAGTTGTTGAGAGGCAAATCATTTCGAACTTGCAAAGTTAAGGGCGTTGTGATAAATTAATGATCAACCGTGATCAGTTTTGATAGCTTAAGCAAATTTTATAAGTTATTAAATCGAACTTTAATGCATGAGTGAACACAAATTACACTTTTGGAGCAGTATTTCAACTTTACCATTTGGATCTCTTTTGGGGCAGCATTTCAACTTTATCATGGGGATCTCAGCAATGTTTTCATGGGAGTCGGCCAGTCGGGAGAATAGGGGGTGAGAATCGTGAGATAGGGCTTAAGTGGGATAAGTAGGTTGATGAAATGAGGGTCAACAGAACATTCAGCCCCCCCCCCCCCCCCCCTCTTTCCCACCCTCCCCTCCTGTTGAGAGACTGATGGCTATTTTTCATGTACGCGTGAAGTCCAGAGCAGAATGTTGGTTTAATGATTAATTCTGAATTAAGGCATCAACTTTTTCCTATCAATCATTCAATCAACAATTTATCAGTAAATCAACTCATTCAATGTGCAATGTGATCAATCAAACATTCATTTTTTTCCAATAAATTATTTCATTAACCATCATAATCATTAAAATTTTTGGGTAATCATTGAAACTGACCATCAGCCACCGGTCACTTGGCAGTTAAGTTTTGAAAAGGCTACAATCCAGGAGATGTACAATCCAGGAGATGAGACAGAGAGAGAGAGGGGGGGGGGGGGGGCTGGAAAATGGAGGTGAAGATGGGAGGGTACCTATGACTTTTAATTTGTAAAAGGACAAAAAGAAGAGGAATGCCCTTTTAACCAAGTCTTAGCATACCTCGCCCTCTTGCTTGTAACAGGTACATGTACCATCACATTACTCTGACTCTCATGAACACACTTCTGATGTCCACAAGATATGCTACACTAAAATTACAATTCCTGTTCACTCATGCAGTACATTTCAATTTAGTAATTCATGAAATTTGCCTATTAAAACCAAAACTTATCTCACTCATGAATAGCAGAACACCCTTAGCTTTGTAAGTTCCAAAGGACTAATCTCTCAAAAAACTGTGTGGCTAATTCCTGCACAGCCTAGCCAAGCTTAGTCTCTCAGGAGGAGAGAAGTGGGGGGAGGGGGTAGAGATGGAGGGGTTGCTAAATGTTCTGTTGACCTTTAGCCCATCAACTTACTTCACCTACCTAAGTCATATTACCCCCTCTTCTCCTGACTGTCATGAACACATTGTTGAGATCCACATGATCCACATGATAAAGCTGCACTAAAAATTGCAATTCATGATCACTCATGCATTAAATTTTAATTTAATAAGGTATGAAGTTCTTACAAACAACAAACTGATCACATCTGATCTTTAATTCACCAAATAACCTTCAACTTTGCAAGTACCAAACAAAAAATCTGAAAGAAATTGGAAGGCTAATTCCAGCCCACCCTAATTTGCATACCCTCTGTTTCAGTGGGCAGTGCTCGCTCAAGCATGAATAATTTTCCAACTTTTTGGTGTCATTTGAAAGTTGACTTTATTGGCTTTTCATATCTATAAGTCTTTTCCCCCAAAGTGCTACATTTTTTATTTGGCAGCCATTTCAAAAGTGTATAGTTTTTTTTGGGACGCACTGTACAGTATAACCCATAAGTTTGTTCTTTTCTTGTGGTTTTTGGTAACTTGTGCATTGATACATATGTATGTCTTGCCAATTATGTAACATGAAATAAATTTGTAGACAGGTTTCTATGTTTCAATAGAAAGATTAGCTATTTCTGCATGGTCCTTTAATCAAGTGATTTCTTATTTAAACATTGTATACTTAACTGAATTTAGCTGTATTGTGCTTCATGCAATTTAAACATAGTTCAATTGTTAATCATAAGCCAAGCAAAAAAATTTAAATAAAATTTTAAAGAAAATGACACTTCACCACCTCTAGAAGTCATTATTGTAAAATCTTTCTCTTACTCTCCCTCTGTCCTCCTCCACTTTCTCTCTCTCTTCCTTTCTCTGTATTTTTCTTTGTCCGACTATATTATATACTATCATTTGATTGTGCCTCAAATACAATACTTTTTCTTACAGAATGTGTGAATTCCTATTTTTCTGGATTTACACGTGTCACGCAAACATTGGCTTTTCCAGTTGTTATGGATGTTTACCCAAGCAACAGCTAATAGAAACACACCACAATGACTAACACAATTAGAATTCATGAGATTGAAGAATTCCCCCTCTCTCTATCTCAGTTTCTCACGCACCTTATATACCACTCAACTCTTATGAAACAGTTCTAGGCATTATCATACCATTTTATAATTTTATACAAGATCTCTTAATACTGAATTACCAATGTATTGTGTGATACCAGTAGTCAAACAATAGATACAAGATGAAATATATATCACACATTCTGACAAAGAAATGTAAAGTTATGATCTAATTTACAACTTGATATCCCTTGATGTTTGGACTAAATTCATCAGTGATCTGACTGATTCTACCACCTGATGTTTTCTGTCAATACATTTGGATTTTAATTCAGACCTTTTCAATTTTTGTGAAAAAGGAACAAAGAAAATATATAATAAGTTTGGGAAAGAATTCTATACAACTCAAGAATTTATTGAAGGCATCATAAAACTAGAAAATAGTATGAAAAATAAATAATTCCATGTTTTCATAAATATTTAGAGCATTACCTCTTAATAGTACAAAGCAAAAAACAGCATTCAACTTTTAATATTATACACACTTGATTTACAACTCATAAAAATTTATTAAGACTGGTTTCCACACACTTGTCAACATCTTAATACACAAAATAAAGAAATGATACATTAGAGATTGAACATTTGATTACCAGGCTCAAGGCTGTGGTTATCTTTGAAATGGAGACCTGCTAATTGTTCTTTTATTTTTAATTCATTCAAATGGCATCCCCCAAATCCCTTATTTTGCAAATGATTTTGATTCAACACTTACTCCAGAGATTCAATCTAAATGCACCATACCAATAAATATGAAGACACATCTCTTGGAATGAAAAGATTGGAAATCTCTGAAAGATTTAGATCCATCTTTTCAAAGAAATTTCTGTGACTGTTTTTCTTTGGTATGGCAACATTACTGTTATAAATACTATATGACTTTATGCTTGAATTGTACTTGAAAAAAAATAAACCAAAGTTACTGCTGAGTCCTAATTACAAATTGTGAAGTAGACAGATTGCTGCACAATGTTTTGATCACTTAGCAAAAGTCGAAATGAAGATGAACTTTTTTGTCTACATTGTTCATAAATTGAATTAAATACTGCATTATCCACAGGAAATTTGAAGTTCACTGGTGCATTAAAAATACATGAAGTTTACATGTCAGAAGATACAATCAGCTTCATTTAACACAGGGTTAATGCTTTGTAGCAGTGAATTATTGAAATACAAATCTGGGCATATATTTGCTGATATAATGATAGATTATTGTAGATGAATACATTGTGTGACAGAATGGAATCAAACAAATGTTGACAAGATAAACAGATCATATGAAAGCAAGAGTTTTATTTGTGCAGGTTTATAAAATATTGCAGTACTGCAAATGTTTGAGGTGCTTTATCAAAATTAGTACTGTAATCACATGTTCAGCTCCAAGATTTTTCTGAAGGGGGTGCTTTTGTCCCAATATTCGACAAGCCAAAAAGAAAACTCATCACTAAAAAGTTAAGGGCATTTGGTAGGCAAAAAAAAGAGAAGCCCCCCCCCCCAAAAAAAAAAACACTTCGAACCTTTATGAATGCAAAGTGACACATCAGATGAAACATGTCTAATTGGGAATAATCTAAATTATGACTGTTAATATTACAAGTTTGGAATGATTTCCTTGCATAAATTTTAAACAAAAATTTAAGGGACTTGATCAAAATTACACACTGAATGTTCATTTCATTTGGCAATTTTATAAAGTTGATTTGAGA
Source organism: Lytechinus variegatus (assembly GCF_018143015.1). Taxonomy (NCBI): domain Eukaryota; kingdom Metazoa; phylum Echinodermata; class Echinoidea; order Temnopleuroida; family Toxopneustidae; genus Lytechinus; species Lytechinus variegatus. The sequence continues at coordinate 44,792,809 of NC_054746.1, forward strand.
GGTAGAGAATATATTCTTAATTTCTTTATTACAGAATAAATATTAGAATATGTTGGAAACAAAACAAAAACAACTCTAATGTCAGTACTGTTTTTTAATCTCTGAATGGATTCACTGAAAATAGTACAGCATTTCAAAATGCATAATGTTATGATTCACATATAATGGTACTAATCACCATATCACTAAACTTTTAAGGATTAGGTTTTCCCGGTTAAATCAGAAGGTGGAGACACATTTTTCCTTTGACAGTTTTCTGTCACTTTCAGTCCCATCAAGGAAAGAAATTTAACAGTACCATGTGATAAGTAATGTATGTGATCATTAAATGTATCTCCTACTTGAGACAGGATTATCAACTATGTTTTACATTGGGTGATTTCAAGTTCAGTGATGGTTCTGGTGCTAGTAGTAATGCCTTCTAAAGCTCAAACATCTAATCTGAATTTACAAATACTCCAAATCACATTATTGATAGTTCATCACCTCATAAGACTTGTCCAAAGACCAATCTTCTTTTGATTTTGGTGCTGTGTCGATATAAAATATTGGCCCAACACCAAACTTGGAATCACCCTGTGCCATTCACATCATCACAATCATAATCACTAATTGGCAATGACTTATCAAAATTACCAGCATTTTATCTTACATATTCATCTCTAATCAATTTTGTTCATTGTATAGCTAATAATTTGTTCGCTGTGCTGTTTTGTGGAAGATGTCCAGTGTTCACAAAACTTGTAAATTGGTATCCTTTTTCTTTTGGCATTGCTCAATCTTCAGAGTCACTGTGAAATGAGTTGGAAGATTCAGCGATTTGGGGATTTCAAAAACCACAGGAATTCTTCTATGCTGCCCTGATCTTCAAATCCCTGAAGGATTGACCAATTTGTTTGATCCAAACGATGCACTAGTCAACTGGCTTTCCCAGCCTAAGTTATAGCTTGATGTGAGAATACTACTACCTCATACAAAGGAGCAATCATTTTATCAATATCCAAGTTTGATAAAGATTTCTAGTCATAGAAATCAAAGTCATCTTTTTCCTCATCAACTTTTCCTGTTCCCATGGGAACGCTCATCTCTGATTCATCATCAAGGTCAGACTCATTACCCCAGAAAGCTGCAGATCTATTCATGGTGTCTGTTCGCCCTGTCGATTTCATGCTTTGATACAAACAAAAACAATACAATTATATTATCTACATTTAGAAATTACATTTCATATTTTCAAAACTACTGTGGGTTGAAAAGTGGCGATCATTTCAATTAAAACAGATTCTTTCTGTACACTCATAAATAGGTTAAGTTAATGATTTTAAGTTACAAAAGAGCAATGAAAAGGTTTGATTGATTTCTATATAATCAAAGTGATTATTTTCTTAAGGGAAAATAAACCACAATAATTAGTAATACACAGAGTGACAAACATGAACAATTTAGTGTTTGATAAAGAAACATTGAGTTTGTATGGCTGAGGGGATTCACATCCCTCACAAAACTGTCAAAACTTTGTGTGACAGATTCTCAGCTAAGTGTACAAAATCAATTTATACAACCTCTTAGCAGTTGAATGGTATAATTTATACTATATGTCTATCTAGCAAAGAATTAAACCAATGAGAAACAAGCATCTGTAATCTTGTATGTTTTCCAAAATCATTTAATTGCCATTCTTCATGCAATTGGCCCAAGGAGAATAATATCATTTGTTAAGAATCATTGAAAGTAATAACTGCTTTTCCATAGGAGATGAATAGGCCAGCTCCCTTTTGAAATACAAAAAAATCATGTTACAATCATCATTGATGGTGAATGTCATGACACTAATTTTTAAAGAAAAATAAATAATTTTTACTAATGAAACCAATGTTACCTTAATAAAATAATTCATGCAATGTGACCTTGACAACCATGTGTTTATCTACATCCATGAAATTCTCACTCTACATAAAGAAATGATATACTTAAGAAATATTGAAGATTGGCTGATTATGCTATAACACACTGAACCCATCTGCATCCATAAATTCAACGCATTGAAGATTGGCTGATTATGCTATAACACACTGAAGCCAGCATATATGTTTGCTCAATCTCCATTGGATTAAATAAATTTTAAAGTAGAGAACTGACCTGTGTTCCATGGCTGACGGGACATAGCCACCACCACCTCTAGGAGTAGGAGACAGTGAACTGGTTACATCACTCTTATCTGGTGATGACACTTCATCTGTTCTATCTGATGGAAGAGGTCGTCTCTCTTGTTCCTCATCGTCACTTCCTAAGCTCCTACCAAGACTCCCACCAAGAGATGAAAGTACATTCCTCTTCTTCCTGTCAAATATTTAGAGGTACACAAAAAAAAGAGTTAAATCAAAGAAGTTGATGGTTATGATGATGATTATAAGTAACAAAACCTGTATGGTGTCATATAGCTTTTCCAACAAAACAATAATAGGCATACATGCTCTGTAACAGATATAGCATTTGAATATCTCAGAAAAAAATAAGAATGACACTTAACAAAATAATATCAAGTTTTGCATTGTGTCATGAAAAAAAATCATACATTCCGCATAAGCTGTATAAAAATATGTGAGTCGTTGACGTCTAAGGCTCAAAGATGTCAAAGAATATAAAACATATAATGACTCTTCATCATTATTTTAAGTTACCTTAATGTGGTAAAAAGGAAACAATTATAATGATGTAGCAAATACAAAATATTTTACATTTTGATAAAACAAACAAAAAAGTGAGCTTAAACGTTGATAATAGATGGGAGCGACAGGCGATGTCACTCCCGGGTGCTTTGGGATCACTGTAACTACTGCCTATATAACTGCCAAGAACAGATCGACTGCATAGTAGGAAGGCCAGCGAAGCTGCAGTTTTTACTTACATGTATCAACGCATTCTGATGCGTAACTGAGTGGCCTATTTAGAATCACAGGCACAGAGATTCAGAAATGTGTATCCAGTTCACTGAAACTCTGATATCCCTGGGTACTATTTTTCAAAACAATGTGCGTCACCTATCTCACCGTAACTTTGATAGTTGTGCTAGTAGCTGCGCTGGCATAGGCGTACATGTAGCTTAGCTTGTGAAATAAGTTAACATTGACGTTAGCTGTCACTGTCAGGCTGCGAAGCATTCAATATTTCATAAAATAATTTTTGAGTGAGTTTTTTATCAAATAAATTAAAAATTATGAAAAGGATTTCTTTAAGTACAAATTCTGTTCAAATATTATAAACTTTGTCCTAATCAATAGAACATCCAGTTAATTTAATACATGAGATTCGGTTAAGATTTGATGTTGACGACGCTGCCGCTGACGGGAAAGCGGCACCTATAGTTTTGCTTTGCTATGCAGGCAAGACAAAAATGGCTCTCATTTTTTTTTTCAAAATAGCTCCCAAAAAATATATAAATATAAGTAATATCAACACTGGTGAGCTTATGATGACATTGGCTCATTCATTTCCACAGAGCTAATGTTCTGTTAAACATGCATACATCTCAATACTTCCAAATTTTGTAACCTTTTTTTTCAACCCAAAAATATGAGATTCTTGAGATGAGGGATGAATGAACTTTGTTTGATAGCAGAAAAAAATTGTTTAAAGAAATAAGAGCTACATACCATATCTTTTCTTAGTGTAAAACAGTACCTGACATCTGCAGATATAATACACACAAAGACTATGCCTACTGCAATAATACTCAATGGTATGGTGGTTGTGGTGACATCCTTTTGTGGATATATGAACGACTACTTAACTTAATTTCAGGTGATTGCCATCTAACTTAAAGTTTTGCAATTATGTTTACAACAAAAGCTGGAACATTGACTTTTATTTTGAGTCATGGAGAAAGTTATTAACTACCTTTAAATGTTTGCCTGATTATTTTTTAGATTATCTTGCATAAATGAGTCTTTCTTACTTGGTTTGTTGTGAAGACGGTGACTCAAGGTTAATACGAGTAGCTCTCTCAATCTCATCCTCACTTTCACTCTCTTCATCATCATTGTTTCCACTCCTATTTCCTCCAGTTATCTGTTTCTGTATCTCAGGTTGACTGCTCATCATCATCCTCTGGTATGCAGATGTTTCTACAATAATAATTAGAAGAAGTAGTAACTTAAAGAGAAAGCCAGGATAGTATTTTTATGAAGTTCCTTGTAAGTTATGTGTGATTTATGTACTGCTGGCGATCCAGATTCTCAATAACTTGTATTCCCATCAGGTAGAACCCCAAAATCTGATCTTTTTTCCAAATATAATTCTTGTTATGAACAAATAGTTCATTTGTCAAGATCCTTTCATCTCAATATTCAGTGTAGCCAATATGTATATGACTAGCTAATAACATTTAAATATACCTTGGGAATGTCAACATTTGTACATAGCTTACCATTTAGAGGTACTTTGTTATCGAAGAAGCTATCACCACTAGTCCTCCCTGTATCAACCAGATCATCAGTATCTCCTTCCATTCCACCAAGAGAAAGGGGTGGGACTAAGTGGGGAAAAAAACACCCAATTTATTTAATCTATGGCCAAAGCAGTTGCTTAACTATTTAATGTTTAGAACTTGATTAAGTATTTTAATTTTTCAAGAGGGCTAAACATAGTTAAGATATGTGCAGCACTTTGCAAATGCAAGAATAAGGTGCTTTATTTTATGGAAATAATTACTTTTTTAAGATCATAACTTCCCTTGTACTATTATCCGTAACTCATGATGGCAGGATCTAGGGCATCGCAAAATTTCAACAAAATCCAACAATGAATATGAAAAAGATATGGTTACATTATCAGAACATTTTTTTTCTTTTTACTTTAATATCAAAACATACAGATTTAGAAAGAAACAATGCCTCCAGCACAGTCATCCTATACTCTCATTATTACATGTAGTACCATCTATTTGGTGAGGTCAAACTTACACTTTAGCTAATTAAAATTGCAGTAGCATCGATGAAGAAAATCTCACAGATTTTGGCCGTAATTACTTCTCAAAAAGAATGATCTTGACTTTTTTCTTTACACCTATCATATAATCATTAAAAAAAAACAATCAATTAAGATGATCTTGATGATGGCAATGAAGCTGATGTTAATGATGATGAAGCTGATGTTGATGATCATCATCACATGATCATGATGATGGTTATGATCATGGTGATGATGTTGATAATTATGAAGCTCATGATAAAAACCCTGGAAATACCTGATGGATAATCCTTAGGTTGAGCATGCCTAATGACATCAGGACTGGATTGAGTATGGTTAAGATGCGAACTATCACTCACTGAAGACTCTTCTCCAAATGTAACTTCTTCCTCCTCCTCAGCTTTCATCAAGATATCAGAGATGACATTGATTGCCTGAAATGTGAAGTAAAGTAAAGAGATACCTATCATCAATGTCCCATGAAAACTAGCTTCACAATATTGAAGTGGGGAAACCATGTCTTGGGTTTCATAAAACTTGCTTTCATTGGCAAGTTACAAGCTCCTGAAATGGTTCCATTTGATTTGCCATGAGCAAATCTTGTTACAGCAAACTATCTTTCTCTACTGCAAAGAATTATCAGATTAGTTTTCAGAACACTATATAATGGGAAAGACCCAAATAGTGAGACAGGTGAAAGCATTTACTGTAAGCTTCTATATCTTTTTCGGATTACTGAGGAAGGATATATCACTAAACAGGTTAGACTTCAGATCAAATTATTATAAAAAAGAGCTGAGATGCTGGGCTTATTAGTTATAATAAGAGCTTTGTTGAGTGCAGGGAACATGGCTATATTTAGAGTTTTTCTGATCATATTTTTGAATAACAAATCTTCTTAGGTGGATTGTAGTCAACATTTAATAATCACTTTGAGAGTGTTCCTTTCAATAATCATCTCCTAACCTGGGGGTGTTTGGCAAAGGGTTATTGAGTATCAATGTGCATATGATATTTATTGTATAATCTCATTGAGCGTGTCACCTGACCACTGCAGTAACATATTGTATACCACACTGTGAATTTAAGAAAATTTTTGTGAACCCCCCCCCCCCCCCCGAACATCTATTTCTCATTAAACATCCAAATGAAGAGAATTGTAACCTTTTCCGAGGCTTGTGAGTCAGCAGTCAGTAAAAGAGGAGCAAACTTCATGGCCACACCCTCCGGTTCCATTACACCTCTCCTCACTAAGAACACCATATGATGATGGATATCATCCCATAGCTTCAGGGATGAAGAGACCATATGAGACCTATTAAAAATAATATTTTTTTTATATTTGTTTTCACGACCTGAAAAATCAGTGTGAAGAATCCTAAGTTACTGCACAAAATTAATTGAAATGAACTGTTTTTTCAGTATTTCAAGTATATTTAAAAGACTTTTAACATCACAATAAATATTACCACATAAATGGAAAAAGCAAAACATTTATCACTCAAACAAAATATGACAAAGCTTTATAAAACCTTTTTTCTAAGTGTTAAGGAAACAAAAAACATATATGTAGGTTTTTTTAAGAGGATGACATGAATAGTGTAGAATGAAGTATTCTGATCAGAAATATTATTATGATATTGGAGATGTGTAGTATCTCTCATGGAAAGAATGTTGGCAGGTTTTCTCTGCCTAGTTCAATTAATAGCATCATATCTATGCTTATAAGTTAATAATAATAATAATATAGGGTATTTATATTGCGCACATATCCACCTTTATAGGTGCTCACGGCGCTCCTATATTACCTGGCTAAGCTAGGCATTCATAGCACACACAGCTTTTTAAGGAATTACTTCCTACCAGTACCCATTTACCTCAACTGGGTTGAGTGCAGCACACTGTGGATCAGTTTCTTGCTGAAGGAAAGTATGCCATGGCTGGGATTCGAACCCACGACCCTCTGTTTCAAAGTCCGAAGACTAATCCACTGGGCCACAACGCTCCATGTACACTCAAAAAGTCCTAAAAATAGCTAAAATCAATCAAGAAAGCTTTGGATCAACATTAGAATATAATCAATGTAGGGATTCTGACCTGATAGATAATTCAGTGATAGTTCTACTGCTGGCAACAAGGAGTCTCTCTGATAGAAGGCATCCTCCTGGTAGTTTCTGGACCAATAGAGGGAGCTCTTCAAGTATGACCATGCTGATCGCTCTAGGATCCAGTAGATCAAATCCACTATTTGAGTTCGCCGTCCTTGACAGAAAGAGTAAACAAAGAAAACCATTTTGACCATTGTATTAGAATTATATTGAAAAATCAGTCTAAAGGATGTGATATAATTGTATCTCTATTAATTTGAGGTTCCTTACACTTTAAATTCTATGTTCTGAGTCTGACCACCACTCCTTTCCAACCCACAGTGATAATGACATTCCTTTCCTACTTCTTAACATGCTGTATTATCTCCATCATAAACAACCCTTTGTTCATCTCCATCTGGTTTATACTTCCCTTATCACTATGTCACCATGAGTATATTAAGTAACCTTGTACAGTTTAAAATGTGTTGTAGTTACATGGAGAATAAATTCAGTTGTGATGGTGACTCCAAGTCAAGCAGTCATGCCCAGTTATTGAGTGAGATCAAGAACAAGTTAAATTGTGTATCAGAGTTGAAATAAAGGTACACAAAAGTTCTGATGTGAAAGGCACTATATAAAAGCAGAATATCATTATCATAATAATTTTATTACATACTGGTTTACATCCTTTGATTTAAACTTACCTCACAATTTCATCTCTTATAGTTCTAGTGCAAGCCAGAGTTGCATAGATGCCTTCAAGGGAATCAGTGGCATCAATTTCAGCTTCTACCGCCTTCATCAGAAGATAAAACCCTTCAGTAGTTAAGACAATGGAGTTGGGTTTCACACTCTCGGCTTCAGGAGCTCTGACAATAACACATAGGATTTATTTAAGAAGCATTATATTGAGAGCTGGAGATAAGTGCTAAATAAAGTTAAGATAGATCTGTTCATAAATATATTTTAGAACTTAAATGTCAAAGAACTTGAGAGATTTTCATTCCTATTCAATTGATAATTTGTAGGGTAATTTTCATAGTCTAACACTTAAATCTACAAATTGATCTTACTTTGGATCGATGGAATGACGTTGGGCTGGTACTGGTCCATCATTTTTGTCTTTATCCTCACTGAGTGGTAGACTGACATCACTATCAATCTCACTGTCTTCTTCACTTCCACTGCTTTCCTCAGCTTCATCCTTTACTGCTCTAGGAATCTCTGTCCCATCTTCAGTAAAACAAAATAAAGATTCAGGAATAAGTAAATCATCTACACGTATGTATGAGCAGAAAATGGTGATTCCATTGTTCCATAATTTTCCAGCAAACATATCTGACCTCACTTTTCAGGCTGTATTGGGAATGGAGCTTATTCAAGAAAAAATAAATAAATACAGAGGAAGGGGGGGGTCGGATATAAAAAAAGGTTGATTAATTTATGGACTTGCCCATAAGTGATATAGGCAGAGCTGAGCGTAATGTAGTGAACTAAGAATATCCTTGGTATTGTGGTTAATTCAACAAGAAATTCATCCACATTGTGCTGCACTCGACCCAGGTAAGGTGAATGGGTACACAGTATGACTGATTTGTTGAATGCACTGAGCTCTGGATACAGCAGCTCACTAACAATTGGAGAGTAGATAGTGCATCTGAACTTCTCCGTAGATAGCACTTAACAAATAAATGACTTATTTGCTAGAGCATGTTTAGCTCTTACATCCTTTTCTGTAGAGGCTATCAAGGAACCAATTTTTTTTTAGTCTTCTTTAACCTCTAGCTCTCTCCAGCTCTTTGTGTACATGCTTAGATTGTATTGCACACCATTACCGTGGAGCGTTGTGGCCCAGTGGATTAGTCTTCGGACTTTGAAACAGAGGGTCGTGGGTTCGAATCCCAGCCATGGCGTAATTTCCTTCAGCAAGAAATTCGTCCACGTTGTGCTGCACTCGACCCAGGTGAGGTAAGTGGGTACCTGGCAGGAATTTATTCCTTGAAATGCCACCGCGCTGTAAAAGGCTGCGGGGCTAAAGCCAGGGTAATAATATCCAATGAAGCGCATAGGAACGCATTTGGCAGTGATATGCGCTATATAAGCATGTTGGTATTATTGTTATTACCTTTATCTTCTCTAAATTCATCAGCAGGTCAGTTCTTTTGCATTCTGTCTCTACAGACTAGACTCTAGTCACTAGAGTATGCCTTTTTGCCTCAAAACACTTTATAAATGCCAATCTTTATAGTAACTTGTTCAGAATATCTGTTTTGGTCCTTCTCATGTAGAGTTGTGTGTACCTTGCATGAGGCCTTTGGATAAATTGGATGAGGGGAAAATGAGACAAGCTAAAATACAGATGTAGGTGGTTACTACAGTTTGGTCTGATCATGGATCCTACTGGAACTAGTATGATCCATGGTCTGGTAAACTAGATTTGAAAATTATTCAAATCATTCTTCCTATATGGGTATTCATGAAGCATCTTTGTGACTGAAGAGTTTAAATGCACAAAGTGAATCTACTTGTTAATTAAAAAATTATGTTTCTGTGGGTCACTAGTACTAACATAATCTACTTTGAGAATGATACAGGACGAACAATCACATTGATATTATGCAAGATTGGGTAACCAAAACTTTGTTAATTTTTGATAAATTAGTTTATCATTTCATGGACATTTCTCTCCATTTCCTTGATTTTGATTGGGTAAGTATCTATTACTATGGAAACTGTCATATAATACTGGACTTGTCGAATAAAATGTCTAACAAGTCCTTTCATGAAACACTCCCCACATTAATTAGTAGTCAAAGGAATGTAATTCTTGTTGGAGTTCAATCATTCAGTTTAATCATGAGTATTACTGTATACATTTACAGCACAGACCTTGATCAGGTAGTTGATTTTGTTCCTTGTTATTGATTGCAGGACCTCTTGCTTGTTCTTCATACTTGGGAAGTTCTGGAGGAAGCTCTGGGGAATAAAGAGCCTGGTCTACTGGATCCTTACTCTCATCATCCGAATCATCACTGGATGAAAATGGTTCCGTCTGAGCTGATGACAGCCTCTCTCCAACTCCTAAAGAAGGACCTCTGACCACTTCTTCAGTGAAGAATTGATTTGTGGCTGATTTAGCTGATTTGGTGATTTCTTTAGACTTTACCTGCTGTCCTTCCTTGGATGCATCTCCAACAAGAAGCATTTTCTGTGAAAGAGGTTCCATTCCTGGTAAAGTTTTTCCACTTGCATCTGTCATATCTTTGGCCAAGCTAGTTTGAAGAGGTTGTACTGTCCCAGCAACAGGTCTGACTTGATGTTGAGGTGATCTTGGACTCTCTGAGCTGACAGTGAAGGAAGAGGATTCTTCTGTTTGTCCATAGGTCATTTGCTGACTTGCACCATGGGGCATGCTCTTTCTGTTCTCCACTACAGGATGCTGTCCACTGGGATGTGAGTTGGGTATTTGTGCTTCCTGAAGCCGAGGTGTCCCATGGAGACCAGGTACCATTGGCATCTCATAACCATCATCAGATACCTGTGTCGGTTGTGGTGCTTGTGACTGAGGTAGAGTGCTTGGTGTTCTGTGCAATGTTGAGTCTTGTCTAGTTGCACCAAACTGTGTATACTGTTGAGGATGTGGGGATACTTGCAAGTCTGAGTGAGGTCGACCTTGGAGATGAACATGATCAAATGATCCAGGCTGTTGGTAGGGTGTTGAGATCATGCTTGTTCCATTTTGTTGGATACTTTGTGACATGTTGAGAGTATTCATCTGTTCCCTGTATTGCTGACTGGGTGTTGCAAATGACATTGGTGCACTGTTCGTCTTTTGAGCTTCGGACATCTAGAAAAAAATAAGTCAAAATAAAGTACTATGATTTTCACGATTTATGTATTTGTGCATAATCAGCTGTCATATTTAAGGTTTTTAATGAGGGAAGCTGAAGTCTATCAAAGGAAGGATTCCAAAGATTAATCCCCCATCCTCCACTGTTAAATTAAAAGCTTGTTTAAAGTTTTATCAAATGGAAAATAATATAAATGAAATCATTCTCATTTAATAATATCACTTTGATTTGAATGATTCTTTCCAATAATTGTTGTTTCCTTTTCTAAATTTTGTTTTTCAAGCATTTCAGGAGCTCTTACAGAGCAAAATAATATGTCCATAGTTTATATGCTATACAAATCAGTATATTATTATAATTTCATTTATCAAATTTTGCATTCTCTCTTGGTATTAAATATTCTTGTTTTCATAAATAAAGTCCTTTCACAAAACTTTATTGTATGTTGAGTAATTATACACAATGATTGCATTTTATTTAGCAATGAATTCAAAATTTTTTCAAATGAAATTAGTCTTTACATGCTCAAACATTTAATATCCATTTCTTTTCATACCATTTCCTATGGTGGCCAGTACATTTGGGGTTTACCGGTACACTTTGTATCAGACTGCATTATCAATTATTCAGATGATGTACTCTCTTTTAGACTCTCTGATAGGTTTTCATTAATTGCCATGGATTTACCTTCACTATATGTTGTAGCTTTTCCTGTACACTGATAAATTTTAGATAAATCTGTAATAATCCTTGAAACTTATCACCCAATTCGTAATCCTATAAAAGACAGTTACTTTGTTTAGAATTCAAAAATCAGAAGCACTGGTTTAGCTGCTCATGAAATCATAAGTACAACCTCTTGTTCTCAAACCAGATACCAAACATGTAACATTTACATTTTCCTATTTGAATGTGTAAGAATTTGAACAGATCTTTTAGTTTCCTGTATTACATGTATATCAACATTATATCAAAAGCATATTTTAAACATCCTGCTTACTCTTTTAATGTCCATTTGTTCTTTCCAGTAAGGGAACATAGATTCAACTTGTCTTTCATATTGATCCTGTAGAGTAAGAAACACAGACATCTTCAGTGTATACAATATTATTTAACATTTTCTAAGATAACGCCTCTTGTCAAAATGCTATTCAATGAGCCAGCATAATAAAAACAATAATAACAAAAACAACAATGTTACCTTGGTGTGACTTTAAAACAATTAACTAAAACCATGCCTGAAGTACAGCATTGGTGCTTACCTTCAAGAGACGAAGTCGCTCAGTCCTGCTTGAAAGTGTTGCTATGTGAGCCTCAACTCTCACAAAGTCTTGAAGGAGTTGTTCATTCCTAGCTTTGCTCTTTCTCTCATCTTCACAAACCTTTTTCCAATAACTCTGCAGCCTGTTAGCTCTCAATCGAGACCTTCAATTAAAAAAAATCAATAGGGTCATCTGCACTGTAGCAACTTCGTGGGGTTTTTAAACATTATCAATTTCATTTTTTTTCTGAATCATCTTTACAATTCACTTTGCAATTCCCTTTAGTCTAAATATTCATTTGTCACTCACGGTAAGACGAAAAATGTGTTATATATTTTCAATTAACATCTTTTTTGCAAATTGAAAATGCTAGGTATTATTAATATTGCTTTGTTTTATTTTTGTATATTTCATGTGTAAACCATAAAACAATCATTAACTTTTCACCTTATACCACTAATTATCTTTATTACACTTTATAAATATAAATTGAGAATATGGCTATGGATAAGTTATTAAACAAACAAGTAACCTACAGATTTTGATCAGACATCATATAATTCTCAAAGCGCTTCTGAAGATCCAGTCTTTTATTCTCCCTGCATAAAAAAAAAAGAAAATGTGCATATTGTCCACTTTAATATTCAAAGTATGATTCATATATTTGTTCACTTACCATGCTTACCCAAGGTAGTTTCAGTAATTTGAACACGCCAAAGGAACCTAACAAATGCACATCAATGCAATGTTTACTGCCATTCTGTAGATCTACATATATATTTTACACTTTGTGTGTTTAATAATTAATGGGTCAATCCATGTCAAATCAACCAATGCTTGTCACCTGACCCTCTCTGATTTTCTTTAAGCTCACACCAAATGTTGCCCACAATAATAGGCATAGCATAATATGTGTACCGGTATGCCAAATAGCTATAGCTTATAAGTTATAGGCTAGAATCAGGGACAACTCGGACCACGGGACATCTCGGACCGCGGGCCGAGTTGTCCCACCCAGTACGAGATTTTTTTCTCACAAATTTGCGTCTATTTTTCCGTAATTTCGAAATTTCTTGTAAAGATTTTTTAGAGATATGGTCTGATGGTAATGTTCTTCACTTTCTATTACTCTTTTTTCGCTGAAATAAAAAAAAAGTGTAATTTTAGGCGTTTTTCGACAGCTCGCGATTCCCATAGGTGCGCGTGTATTAACTGTGTCGGTGCTCGGCTCGGCCCCGCTCAATAACTGACTTGATTTTGTGATCATTTCTCCTCAAAGTACCACTTTTATCGCAGAAGATGGACTTTGTTGTATTCCATTTCCTCCATTTTCTCATCACAAGGATAAAATTTGGTGTATTTGCACGATTTTGATCAAGTTTTTCACCTTTTTCTCTCTGGTCGCAAGAAGCGAACAACCGATGAACGGTCCGCTGCTCTTCATCGTAATTCTCTGTAGCTCGGCCGCCTAAACTGGCGGGGTGGGATTCAGACCGAATCCACAATGGAAGTGGGCGTGCACAGCAAAGAGCTGAGCTTGACTGAGTGAGAGAGAGTGAACTCGAGTTTGAAGCTTGGCAGTGTCGTATAGGCTCTGCCTTTTTTTGTAAATATATATTTTTCAATTTTTTCTATATTGATTTTCCCTGGTTTCGAGCTCTAAGATTGTAATGATATAATTATGCTTCAATTTCTTTGACTGAGTGTGACTATGGTGTGGATGTTTGAGTTGCTCAAAAATATTTTTACGTGGGTGGGGGCTCGGGGCGATTTCACTCTTGCCCCCGAAATGCGAAAAAAATATATTCGGGGTGTAGCTGTGTGGGCATGCCGGGCTGAGGCTAGCCATCAATTATTTTTTTTTTAGAGGGGGGGCTTAATTTTTCACTTTAAATTGATCATTTTTAGGCCTTTTTTTTCCATTTTATTTTTAATATTGAATTTCTGTGGTGTAGAGTTGAGTTTTAAGTTGCAATAATCAATATGCTTTAATTTCTTTGACTTTGAATGTGACTGTGGTGTGGATGTTTGAGTCGAACAAAAAATACTTTTACGTGGGTGGGGGCTCGGGGCGATTTCACTCCTGCCCCCTAAATGCGAAAAATATTCGGGATGTAGCTGTGTGGGCATGCCGGGCTGAGGGTAGCCCTCAATAAAAAATTGTTTTTTTTGGGGGGGGGGGCTTAATTTTTCACTTTAAATTTATTATTTTTAGGCCTATTTTTTGTACATTCTATTTTTCATATTGAGTTTCCCTGGTGTAGAGAGTTGAGTTTTAAGTTGCAATAATTAATATGCTTCAATTTCTTTGACTTTGAGTGTGACCGCGGTGTGGATGTTTTGAGTCGAACAAAATACTTTTACGAGCTAGGGTGGTGGCTCAGGGCGATTTCACTCTGCCTCCGAAATGTGAAAATGATCTAAGTGTATCTGTGTGGGCATGTCAGGCTGAGGGTAGCCATCAATTAAAAAAAGTGTTTTATTTGGGGGCTTGATTTTTAATTATTTGTATTTTTTACAGGATTTAAAATAAAACTGATTTACTTTCTTTAATTTCATTTCTTGGTCTCAAGGGTGGATGTCAGGCTGCCGGGATGGAATTCAGCCACAATTGCCAATGGAAGTGGACATACTTGTACAGTCGTGAGCTTGGAGACTGAAGCTTTGCCCTACAGCTTAGAATATTTTTTAATCAAGTTTTAGGCCACTCAGTCTTATTCCCATTCGAAATATAATCAGGGCCGGATCCAAAATTTCCCTACAGGGCCGGGGGGCATTTTGTCTAGGAATTTTTGACAAAAGGTCTTTACTGCCAAATCACAGTAATTTTTTCTCAGGAAAAATTTGACAAGCAAAAAAAAAGAAAAAAATGTTGTAAGTTGCCTTTTCAGTACTTTTTAAGGGGGGCGAATGTGCCCCCTCCCTCGATTCGCCACTAGAACTTATGTCCATATTATTTAGTTTTAATTTTTACAGGAGGAAAGAATACCAAATTAAATAAGTTTTATGTTTTGCATTTTTACCAATTATTGTTTATTCAAGTAAAATTTATTTAATTTAGTATTGTTCCAAAATGCATCACCTAATTAACTTGTTTGAATTTAAAATGCAAACCTGAATAAAAATGAATTATGAACTTTGAATAAATAGAAAATAATATGTTATATTCTGTAAATTGTAATATTTTCAAATCATATTTTATCTCCATTCTTATCTTATCATTGTCTCCCTTTCTCATTATGTTCATCACTCTCATTTCAATTAAATTTATATTCTATTACTGGAATAAAAAAAGACAATACTCAACAATGAAACATCGATCAATAGAAAAAAAACAAAGAAAAAGAGGGAAAATACAAAGAAATGACAAATAGCAACTATGAAGAGGGTTTGGTTTTTATCAAATAATTTTTGCAGTTCCTTTGGAGTGATGTTGTTTTTGTTTCACCCATTCTAGAAAGTGAACTTTGTATCTAACACTAAGTTGCCCTAGTGTTGTTTTCCAATCTACATTTTCTAGTTCCTTGTATCATGTATGGATGAAATCATTTAAGGTGTACCAGTTAGAAAATTGTTGACTTTTGGTATATATTTACATTAATCATGCAAGTTGCAGGTATGATCACCTTCTCAATGACTCTTAAGACAAGCTTCTGCAATTAATAAAATATATTGTATTTACTAGATAATTTGAACAACTGGACCAAATTGTGGCAAGATTAATGAGCTATATATAAGTGACAATGGGGAACCGGAGGCTGATAATGATATGATTTGAACAAAGAAACAATAAAAATTTGATCAAAATCGGATAAGGAAAAACAATATTATCGCTGCATTTTAAAGAATGATTTGTATTTTTCTGGTGAAACAGGTCTGGCGTTTCTTCATGGATATTTAATCAGCAACCTCATACATGATGTCATATCCTCACTTGTTCTTTGTATTTTATTATGTGAAATTAGATTAATTTTTTAAAGTTGAATTCAATAACCCCGCTATTTGTTATCAGATTTTTATGAAATAAGCACTTTGATATGTGAATGTTGCTATGTCTACATTATTCATATATAAATATTTTCATCCCGGAGCATCCCTTTAAATGATTTATTTATTATTTCTTTTTCTCGAGAAAGAGTATAGTCTCTACAATAAAACAAGTGGAATGCCTCTGGCGGTCTCACCTGCATCACGTGATTCAATATAACAGTAGTGCTGACTTTGAAAACTACTATATACAACTCGCACAAGATGTTCAGTGATACTGGGTTACTCTTATTTCCATGTCTTATGAAATATACCAATACACTTAAAGAGATATGATGGTAATTCAACAAATACCCCCAATGTGGCCAAAGTTCATTGACCTTACATGACCCTTGACCTTGATAATGTGACCTGGAACTCGCTGCAGGATGTTCAGTGATATAAGTTATGCTGTCATTTAATAACCTTCGGTTATTAAATGACAGCATTAAGATTTGATGTTGATGCTGCCGTCGGAAAAGCGGCGCCTATAGTCTCACTCTGCCATCCAGGTGAGACAAAAATCATGACATGCACAGTGATGAAAAATAAAGCAATAAAATGAATTTAATCAAAAAGAAAAACCACATGCTATGTAAAAGAAATTAAATTTAAAATCATAAATTCGTCATTTTTATTGAATGAAGAATTTAATTTATTTATAATTGGAAAAAAGGATTACCCCTATTTTCTTTCAATGTAACCAAAATACTTGTAGGGCCTAATATGATTTTTCATCACATGACATGATTTTGAACAAAAATCAAGCCATATTTTTGGGTTATGTGGGACGGAATCTACATGGCGGCATTCGTGGGACGGATTTTTCTTCTTAAATCTATCTCTGCCGGCTATTCACCTTATCCCCATCCCTCCCCATCATCCTCGTCCCTATCATCATCCCCTTGGGCGCAAAACTGTCCGCAAAGGTAGAGGGGACCACAGGCTGCAAAATTTGACAAACATTTAAAAAAAGGTTATCGCCCAAATGTAGGGTAATTTCTAACCCCAAAACAATTGACAAGAAAAAAGAGGGGGTTTTCAATAATAAAAGGTCATTTAGTCCTAAACACATGTATCATTTCAATTGTGAATGATTCATTATTTTGTTCTCCATGAAGAAAAATAGTAGGGTGGACATTTGGTATTGTGTCCCCCTATTTTTGGTAGGGGGACACATCCCCCCCGATTTCCTCCCATAATCATCCCTCACATCCTCGTCCTTCTCACCATCTCATGCACCCCTCTTATCAAGAGTCATCATCATCATCTCTCTTATTTATATCCCTCATGCACCTCCTCTTCCCTCTCATCATCAAGGCCCACCCCTTATCATCGCCATCCCTCACATCCTCATCTCCATCTCTTTCCCTTTGTCCCTCTCATCATCCCCCCCCCTCATCAAGAGTCATCAAAGATCCTCATCCCTCTTATCACCATCTCTCACCTCCTCGTCCCTCTCATCAAGGCCCACCCCTCGTTATCGCCGGTATGCTATCATCGCCATCCCTCACATCGTCGTCCCTTTTACCCTATATCCAAAACTCTGCTCTCTACACAAAGGAAACTTAATATAAAAATTAAAAATGAAATTGGCATGCCCACACAGATACACCTAGAACATTTTCACATTTCGGGGGCAGGAGTGAAAATGCTCGGAGCCCCCATCCACATATTTTTTGTTCGGCTCAAACATCCACACCACAGTCACACTCAAAATCAAAGAAACTGAAGCATATTAATTATTGCAACTTAAAACTCAACTCTCTACACCAGGGAAACTCAATATGAAAAATAAAATGTACAAAAAATAGGCCTAAAAATAATAAATTTAAAGTGAAAAATTAAGCCCCCCCAAAAAAAAAAACAACATTTTTTTATTGAGGGCTACCCTCAGCCCGGCATGCCCACACAGCTACATCCCGAATATTTTTCGCATTTAGGGGGCAGGAGTGAAATCGCCCCGAGCCCCCACCCACGTAAAAGTATTTTTTGTTCGTCTCAAACATTCACAACACAGTCACATTCAAAGTCAAAGAAATTAAAGCATATTGATTATTGCAACTTAAAACTCAACTCTACACCACGGAAATTCAATATTAAAAATAAAATGGAAAAAAAGGCCTAAAAATGATCAATTTAAAGTGAAAAATTAAGCCCCCCCCTCTAAAAAAAAAATTATTGATGGCTAGCCTCAGCCCGGCATGCCCACACAGCTACACCCCGAATATATTTTTTTCGCATTTCGGGGGCAAGAGTGAAATCGCCCCGAGCCCCCACCCACGTAAAAATATTTTTGAGCAACTCAAACATCCACACCATAGTCACACTCAGTCAAAGAAATTGAAGCATAATTATATCATTACAATCTTAGAGCTCGAAACCAGGGAAAATCAATATAGAAAAAATTGAAAAATATATATTTACAAAAAAAGGCAGAGCCTATACGACACTGCCAAGCTTCAAACTCGAGTTCACTCTCTCTCACTCAGTCAAGCTCAGCTCTTTGCTGTGCACGCCCACTTCCATTGTGGATTCGGTCTGAATCCCACCCGCCAGTTTAGGCGGCCGAGCTACGGAGAATTACGATGAAGAGCAGCGGACCGTTCATCGGTTGTTCGCTTCTTGCGACCAGAGAGAAAAAGGTGAAAAACTTGATCAAAATCGTGCAAATACACCAAATTTTATCCTTGTGATGAGAAAATGGAGGTAATGGAATACAACAAAGTCCATCTTCTGCGATAAAAGTGGTACTTTGAGGAGAAATGATCACAAAATCAAGTCAGTTATTGAGCGGGGCCGAGCCGAGCACCGACACAGTTAATACACGCTCGCCTATGGGAATCGCGAGCTGTCGAAAAACGCCTAAAATTACACTTTTTTTTTATTTCAGCGAAAAAAAAGTAATAAAATGTGAAGAACATTACCATCAGACCATATCTCTAAAAAATCTTTACAAGAAATTTCGAAATGACGGAAAAATAGACGCAAACTTGTGGAAAAAAAATCTCGTACTGGGTGGGACAACTCGGCCCGCGGTCCGAGATGTCCCGTGGTCCGAGTTGTCCCGTCCCCATAGGCTAGGCCTACTCGGAATAGAGAACGCTAGTTCGAACTCGCCTGCCGCCGCTCCTCCCGGGCAGTACGGTACCGTATACCGTAAAGGCGGTACGTACCGTAACTAAGTACCGGAGCAGCTACTGTTGTAAATTTGTAGACCCTAAGTCCAGTACCCTATAACTTTAGTGATTTTATTTCAAGGGCATGATGGATAAAACTTAATACAGCGTTTAAAATTTCTTCTTATTCTCACCTTTTGTGCTGCAGCTCTTGTGTTTGCTTCAAACGTGCATAAAATGAAATATTTTCAGAACTCATTTTATTAACGTTGTTTTGTCTCGAATTGCTAAGTGTTTGTACGGTAGCGCATAGCTCGTACGCTATAAGTCGGAGGAAAAAAGAAAAATAACGAGCTGACATAGTAATTTTTTTTTTTTGAGGGGGGGGGTATAAAGAAATCAATGGGGAGTTTCAGGCATGGGCATCAGACAAAAAGGAATAAGGGTGGGGGACATAATAAGCCATGTCCCCAAATATATTATCGAAGTCGTAAATTCTGATGCTTATCCGCCTAATAATATTCATAAATTCTTAAATTTAAAACATTCTTTTCAGGTCTGAATATAAAAATTTCGGATCTTCACACCTCACACTTACATTTAATTAGTGAGATATGTATCCGGCTTGGGGAATAGAAATAGTCCTTGAATGAATTTCGCATGTCACTATATAAAAAAATTTTAGCTCGTGCGTCGCCACTGGCCAGATCGAGGCTCCACTTCTCTCCAAATAAGGCTTATTTTTTTAAATAAGATTGTAATGTACACAGAAATCTGCAAACAAGATTGGGATACACAACTCGTTCTTTATTTAAAATTGTGCTCAAAATGTCCGCTTTTCAGATTGGAATATAAAAAAATTTCAGCTCGCGCTTCGCGCTCGTATCATTTCTGTAGCAAAAACTCATATTTTTCATGATTAAGTAGGTGAATAGAATGTCCCGTTTTCAGTTCTAAACCTCAAAAGAACTCTTGCTTCGATTTGCAATCTTTTGTTGGATACAGTGGCGTACCGTGGGTCACGGCATTGGGGGGGCACCAGCAAAAATTTTGGGTCACTTAGGGAGCGCGCGTAGCGCCCTCAGTTGTCAGGTACTGACCTAATAGAGATATTTTAAGGACATGCAGTGCCATCAAACGAATATGTATCTCACTGATTAAATAATGCGAGCGCGAAGCGCGAGCTGAAATTTTTTTATATTGAGGGCTAAAAATTGACATTATAAGCAAATTGTTTTGTAATCATGATACTTAACTGTCTCGTTAAACAAACAATGCGAGCGCGAAGCGCGAGCTAAAATTTTTGTATATACTGACCCTAAACAAGGAAATTTTAAGGATTATATTTTAGAATCCATTAAGAGTATAAATATCTCACCATAGTCATCTAGTGCTAGTGCCATCCTTTGCTGATTTTGTTAGAATTACATCTAAACACAGTCATGAAGCACCATTTGTAGTAATGTAATCATGATTTTCATACGTATCTAACTAATCAAATACTACAAGCGCAAAAGCGCGAGCTGAACAGTTAGGAAATATAGACATGAAGAGGAGCATTCCAAGGGTTGTTTGTAGGGATTCTCTAAGACCCTACGTATTTCACTAACCAAATGATGCGAGCGCGAAGCGCGAGCTGAAATTTTTGTATATATTGACCCCAAAACATGGATATTTTAAGGACTATAGTTATACGAATCCATTAAGTCAGAGTATACATATCTCACCATAGTCATCTAATGCGAGTGCCAAGCGCTTGCTGATTTTGTTAGAATTACATCTAAACACGTGGAGCACTTTTTGAAGTCATTGTAATCATGATTATCATACGCATCTCACTAATGAAATACTGCGAGCGCGAAGCGCGAGCTGAAAATCTAGGAAATTCAGACATGAAGAGGGGCATTCCAAGGCTTGTTTGTAGGAATTCACTAAGACCCCACGTATTTCACTAACCAAATGATGCGAGCGCGAAGCGCGAGCTAAAATTTTTTGATATTCAGACCAGAAAAATTGACATTTTAAGGACTGATTTTAGGATTTCATGAAGAGCAGAAATCTCACCAATCCACTAATGCGAACGTTAGCACGGACAGGAAATGTTTTATATTAAGACCTTAAAATAGGGCAATAACTTTCAGTAGTCATGAAAAAGAATATATCACTATACTTAAAACAATAATAACTCTAATTGCGAGGAAATATATTATTTTGTTGTATATTGATTTGAAAACGGGAGGCTTTAGTACTCCCTTATAAAAATCGCCAATGGTATTTGAATGGTGCCGAATGGTAGTTGAATGGTAATCTGAATGGTAAATGGTACGCGAATGGTATTTAAGTGGTGTTTCAATGGTAAGTTCTTAATGGTAATTGGTAGTTTATTTAATGGTAAATGGTATACCATATACCGAATGGTGTTTCAGTGGTATGTGACTAATGATATGATTGGTATGATGAATGGTATACCATTTACCCAATGGTGTCTCAGTGGTATTCAATGGTGTCTCAGTGGTATGTGCTTGTAATGGTATGATTGGTATGATGAATAGTATACCATACATCCAATGGTGTCTCAGTGGTATACAATGGTGTCTCAGTGGTATTCAGTGGTGTCTCAGTAGTATGTGCCTGTAATGGTATGATTGGTATGATCAATGGTATACCATACAATGGTGTCTCAGTAGTATATGCCTCTAATGGTATGACTGGTATAATGGATGGTATACCATGCACCAATGGTGTCTCAGTGGTATACAATGGTGTCTCAGTGGTATTCAATGGTGTCTCAGTAGTATGTGTCTTTGATGGTATGACTGCATGGTATACCATGATATACCCAATGGTGTCTCAGTGGTATACAATGGTGTCTCAGTGGTATTCAATGGTGTCTCAGTGGTATGTGCTTGTAATGGTATGATTGGTATGATGAATAGTATACCATACATCCAATGGTGTCTCAGTGGTATACAATGGTATCTCAGTGGTATTCAATAGTGTCTCAGTAGTATATGCCTCTAATGGTATGACCGGTATAATGAATGGTATACCATGCACCAATGGTGTCTTAGTGGTATACAATGGTGTCTCAGTGGTATTCAATGGTGTCTCAGTAGTATGTGTCTCTATAATGGTATGACTGGTATGATGAATTGTATACCATATACCCAATGGTGTCTCAGTGGTGTCAAATGGTGTCTGAGTAGTATGTGCCTCTAATGGTATGACTGCATGGTATACCATTATATACCCAATGGTGTCTCAGTGGTATACAATGGTGTCTCAGTGGTATTCAATGGTGTCTCAGTAGTATGTGCCTCTATAATGGTATGATTGGTATCAATATGGTGTCTTAGTAGTATGTGCCTAGTGGTATATAATATAATCATGTTGGATAATTGTAAAGCTATAGTGGCTTAGTGGTGTTTGCCTAATGAATGCCATTTGTGTTAATGCTGAATGATATGCCCAATTGCATTACCCATTAACATAATTCCGAAGATTTAAAGAAAATATATCAAAGATTAAAAGGTATTTAGAGTTAATTAAATATTTGACCTGTGACTTTTATGCGAGCAGCTTCCCTAAATCAAGTGTAATCGCTCATGATTGTAAACATGGTCTCTTGCATTCTTTTAAATTGTCTTTGTCCTTATTAAGTAAAAGGTCTATATGTGTTTAAATATTATTGATCCAGTGGTTATGATTATATTTTACTATTGTACATAAATTTAAATCTGATGCAATGGGTGCATGCAAAAATAAAATCAATCGGTCAATGAAATCTTTTTTGATAAAAAGGGTTTTAATTTTTAATGAATAAGTTTTATTCTATTTTTATAATCATTTTGCTTGTTTATGGCCGCTTTTTATAAAAAGAACTATATATTTAGTGTTCCAAGAAGATATTTGCAATCAATCCCAAAATTCGATCAGATGCAAATTTACAGGTGATGATACATTAAGTTTATCTAGAACATATCAATTTGGATTTTTTTATGGATCAGTTGCAAGTTTGCAATGAAAAGTATGACTCTCATGATTTTGGAGTCTGAAATTGATTTGCGTTCGATTGCTTCGATTGCAAGTTTCTTGCAATGCCCCATATTTTGCTCAAAATGAATTCACTGTTGGTTGTCTTGGTCCCCCAACCTCTATCAAATTCCCATCCGCAAACCCTGATTTGGTCTGTCTGCAACGTCAAAAGCCCCATCTGACCCATTTGTACGCTATTATAGCTGCTTCCAATCATGAATTATTTCACCCTTTTTTTACAAATGATATTTCCAAAATTCTAATTCTATTTTAGGCTCTAAATATTCTTTCCCACTTGTGGACGGCGTTTATAAAGAGGAGAGCTATTCTATATAAATAGCTGTACTAAAGCCTCCCGTTTTCAAATCAATATACAACAAAATAATATATTTCCTCGCAATTAGAGTTAACAGCAGTTTTATATGTCTCGTTAAAAAGTCTATGCGAGCACCAGGAACAAGGAAGACACAATTAAGCAAATAATGTTTCATAAAGTTGTGAAAATGCTTCTTATGTTATATAACATAATATAACACTATGATAAACAACAATTTCTTCTTTCCCCCACTGCGTTTCTTTTCCTTTTTCCCTCTTTTTCTCCTTTTCCCCGTTTTTTTTTTTTGGCCAGCCGATTGGGGGGCACGTGCCCCCCATGCCCCCCCCCCCGTAGTTACGCCACTGGTTGGATATATAGTTGTTCTTTATCAAATACGTCCATTAAACTCGATTTTTTTTCAGATCAAAATATCAAAATTTTCAGCTTGCGCTTCGCGTTCGCATCTATTGTTTTTTAGATACCCATCTTAATCACTGGTATCAAAAGTGCTTAGAATATCAAGTTTTCAGGTGATAATATAACGAAATTTCAGCGTGCGCTTCGCGCTCGCATTAATTTTTAATTAATATATGTATATATATATATATATATATATATATATATATATATATATATATATATATATATTATTTATTATTATATATTGGGGAGATATTTATCTCTATCTCATGAGTCATACATACATATATATATATATATATATATATATATATATATATATGGGGGCCCGGGTTCGATTCCCGGCAGAGACATTTTTTCGGCATCACCAATTTTTCCAAAGGGTAGATAGCTCTGGGGAACCTTGATTTAAGCTACGCCTACCATTGTTCTCTTCATCCATTTCTTACAATATTTAAATAAAAAAGAGTTGCCAAAAGCTGTTGTACATGTATAACTTTACACATTTGTATTTCTTCTCCCATATGTGTACTGTATCGAAGCAATAGCTTTGATCCAGCTGAGGCATGGCGGCTTGTCATTGTTCAAAACTCACCTTCACCCGACAAAGAAATATATAATTGGTATAGTGTCGAAAATCTGTCTATCTGACGGTCAATCGGATCGGGCTCGCCCTAGCTACTAACCGTCTCTGTGGTCTAGTGGTTAAGGCACCGGCGTTCAAAGCTGGGGGCCCGGGTTCGATTCCCGGCAGAGACATTTTTTCGGCATCACCAATTTTTCCAAAGGGTAGATAGCTCTGGGGAACCTTGATTTAAGCTACGCCTACCATTGTTCTCTTCATCCATTTCTTACAATATTTAAATAAAAAAGAGTTGCCAAAAGCTGTTGTACATGTATAACTTTACACATTTATATATATATATATATATAAATAAATAACTCCAACAATATTAATAAATCTTGTGAGTTCTTTTATGAATAGTACAAGCCCCCATTTTGATGGTATAAAAATAGTTAATTAAGCTGTCATTCCTGGAATCGTTTATATTTTTTATTTGTCTCTTTCTTCTTGTCAGACCTAAAAAGCTTTTGTAAACATGATACGTACATGTCTCGTCAAACAAACAATGCAAGCGCGAAGCGCCAGTTGATTTTTTTATATTCAGACCTTAAAGGGACATTATATAAGCAAATTTTTGTAATCATGATACATATTACCTGCCTCGCTTAACAATGCGAGCGCGAAACGCGATCTGAAATTTTTTATATATATTGACCCCAAACAGGGACATTTTAATATATTTTAGGAATCTGTCAAGAGTATACATATCTCACCGGTCATCTAATGCGAGTGCCAATCACTTGCTGATTCTGTAAGCATTATATCTAAACACATAAAGCACTAGCTTGTAGTCATTTTAATCATGATTAACATACTCATCTCACTAATCAAATAGTGCGAGCGAAGCGCGAGCTAAAAACCTAAGAATTTCAGACATGAAGAGGGGCATTCAGTTCTTAGATTTGTTTGTAGGAATTCACTTAAGACCAAACGTATTTTACTACTGACCAAATGATGCGAGCGCGAAGAGAGAGCTTAAATTTTTTGGTATTCGGATCAGAAAAAAAGACATTTTAATGACTGCTTTTAGGAATTCATGAAGAGCAGACATATTTCACCAATCCACTATTGCCGAAGCACCGACAGTAAGACCTTAAAATGGGGAAATCGCTTCAAGTAGTCAAGAAAAAGAAGCATATGTTACTACATAAAACCACAATAACTCGTAGTGCGAGGAAATATATTTGGTTAACAGGATTCTATATCTCGTTATTATGCGAGCACCGCGAAAAATGAAGACATATAGGCCCTAAACAAATTATGTTTCTTTATGAAAAAATAATTATATCATGAACAATAATTTCTTCTTTCTCACTACTTTTTTTTTACTCCCTTTATCCCTCTTTTTTTTCATTGTTTTCGCACCTTCAAAATACAAATTATATGCATTTTAGTAGTTTCTTGATTTGATTTGATTTATTATTTTCCGTTTTACAATAATATGATAAACAACAAAACAAGGTCCAAAATACTATATAAAACAT
Source organism: Lytechinus variegatus (assembly GCF_018143015.1). NCBI lineage: Eukaryota > Metazoa > Echinodermata > Echinoidea > Temnopleuroida > Toxopneustidae > Lytechinus > Lytechinus variegatus. The sequence continues at coordinate 44,819,005 of NC_054746.1, forward strand.
AATCATAGATTTAAGGAACACAATTCAGTAAATAAATTTATCTCAAATGACATTTGTATTTAAAAGTAAAACGGAGGGACTTGCCGAAAAAAAAGCAAAGCTTGTACAAGAGGCAAGCCCCTATCTGCATTACAAAACTATACGACAAATGAATATTCGGTCGTAATAATAGTTTGTTTAAAAATAAATGCAATTTTGTGCACTTGACAAAAACGTACCTGGTGGATTTTTTTGTATAAATACATGTTAATTGAAATTGTGACCGCTTTGGCCCATTTGGGAAAAGCGCGTTATAAATATTGAGTATTATTATCATGTGAGAAAATATTACGTTTTACAATATTACAAGAGAGGGGATCGAGACAGAAGGGACAGAGGAGTGCAGTACACTAGGTAGAAAGAAAGAAGGCGGGCAGCAGGAGCAGGTACTTTGGCTAATTGCAATTTTAAGAAGAACAAAATATAAAAACAAGTAATATACATGACTATATGAGCGCAATTACACAAAAGTCGAGTATAATTAGATTGGTTATTCAGCTTCACCTGTTTGCAACGAATATTGCAGAATTAACATTTTTTTCAGTTTGCGTTAAAAAATATTTACATGAGGGGATTCTTTAAAATCTTGAGGCAGAGAGTTCCAGTAGGCAGGCCCGGAGAAGACAAATGAGTCTTTTGCAAATAACATTGACGTTGCCTTGTTGGGTAGCAGCAGTGTACGGATGCATTTTTACGGAACATATTAGAGAAAATTGGGGGGAGATCGTCCCTGCTTAATTAGAACATACATTGACTAAGTTCGAAAAGGTATATGTCATTTACTTCAAGAATGTTATTTAAAAAAATAAGATATCAGTATGTGATCTAAAGTGTGTTTGAAAAATTATTCTTAGAGCCTTTTTTTTACTTGAGAAGCTTTTTTCTTATGAGATTCACAGGGACATTTTGTTTTGCGATAATTCTAATAGTAAACGAGTAATTTCCAAAGTTTCTTGGTTTAATCATTGATGAGGATTGAAGTTGGATTGCCACTGTTAATTATGTTTGCAAAGTTTTGTCTTAAAATGCTGGTAAGTTAAGTCGTTTTATCCCACAAGAAATTTGCTTATTTTATTTTCTACTCTGATTTTGCCTTACCTTCATTATCGAGTGTTGCCCTTGGGTAAGATAAAACTCACATTTTTAGAAAAGCATTTTTATATTGTCACTCAAAAAGGGTGATAAGAATTTTTTTCAATGTAATATCACCGTGCTCACATTTTGTTCTATATAGGCCTATGAATTATTAAAGTTAAAATATATATCTATCTCTATATCTATCTATCTCTTTAACAGGGTTGTAATAAAAAACGTTTTTTATTGTTTTAAAACGTTTTAAATCGTTTTAAAACGTTTTTTTCCAACGAATGATGCAATTTTCTGTAAATCAATTAAACTTTACACTAAATATAGTATGATTTAAGCTCTTGATGTTTTAAATAAGAGATGACCACAATTCTGTTAATGAATTTCCAACAGAAGAGTTCATATTTCCCCCAAAATCACTAAATCATGGAAATTGAATGCCTACAAAAAAAGAACACTTTTTAAGTAATTCGACATTTTATTCCTAATACATGAACATAGAGACATGTAGTCTCGAGGTATACTGAGTCTTGTCAATCGAGGGGGGGGGAGAAGAATTTGCACAATGGAAGAAATTGACATACATGGGGTTTCAAAGCTTAATTTCATAACCAGTAAATCAATATGCTTTTATTTCAATTGAATCACTTATACCAATTTTAGTGCATGAAATACAAATTCAATTCAAATCTATAAATAAAGCCCTTGAACTACCTTTTTTTTATAATTCAAGAATTATGATCAAATATATTTAAAAACAATCAGTAGGCCTATAGAATGTTTATTTAACCCTAATAAGACTGGGAGGGGGCTCATTCAGCCCCCCCCCCCTCGTCATTTTTTTGGTGATAAATCCACTGCTCAATTTTTTTTACCGCGTCACTCACAGACTTTCCTTTTTCGAGTCTCACGCAACTTTTGAGACCAAAATTGCAACCCCCTGGTATGCGGTTCTGAAATTATGCAACATTTTGTAAGTGCATGCAGACCCAAAAATGCTCAAAATGTGAATTTGTGTACAAATCTAATGCAATAGTGTTTTTAGCCATAATTCATAAATGTGCCATTATTTTTCCTTTTACTGATTAAAATCAATTAATTTCACCTTGTTTATGGTCAAAATATAGTCCCTGACTATTTCCATTGAAAAAAACAATAAAATACATCAGAAAAAAATGTGATGTTGAAATTTTTTAAAGAACATTTGATCAGATTCCTATAAAGAGCCTGTAAACCAAAAATGATAATTTCAGGGGCATTGTTTAGTTAATAAGAGCAAACTTTTGATATTATGCATAAATTAGCAATGAGATTTATGCAAAATTTGATTTATAGTTTTTTTTAGATTATGCCATGGGTAATGCGTGTGCCAATTTTTGTTGTGATCCCGCGATCGACGGCCCAGATCATAGGGCCCCCCTCTCAGTCTTCTTAGGAAACGAAATAGCCCAGTCTATTTATGTTACTGGTAATGTTTTTTTTTTATACATTTTTATATTTATGTACGGATTTTTAAAACTTTCTTATTACTAATAGAATTTTTTGACAATTTTCCAATCATTAACAAGTAAAAATAATGATACAGACAAATTTTGGCAAGAACTCACATTGGGTTTATACATGAAATCAATTTTTAAGCAATTCAGGATCTGTTAATATGCACTTGTGGTGTATATCATAACTGCATACCCATGCATACATCCCAAAATAGTTTTGAACGATATGGCATGGCCCTGTCATGTTTATGGATTTTATCATAGACATTTTTAGGGGGCCATTAAGCTCCCCTGGAATTGTTAGAGTTACGGTTCGCTAGCTGATTATCTTATACTGTTGAAAGTACTTTTCTTCATCTTTATGAAGTGCAAAGTTATACCAACTTTTGTGTGTACCTCAAGAGTATGATGTCAGGTTTACAGAATTTGTAAAATATTATTGTGCTTGTGTAACACTTCCATTTAACTCAAGTACTTCTATTACATGTACATGTATTTTAGCTTATTTTAATAGCGTTTCTTTACCTGTCCAAAAAATGAGAATATTCTTAATATGGATTGATGGGCACAATTGAACAGGGAGAAGAGGAACATGACAAAGCAATGGAGAAAGAATGAATAAAGGGGGAAAGAGAAAGAGGAGTGGTGTTGAAAAAGAGTTTTAGTTAGAAGAAAAAAAATACACCACTTCAGAAATGATAGTATAAAAAAATCACATCCATGCAAATTTATAACACACAAGTCTATGCGGTGTTTTAAAAAGGCACCGTTTTTTTTGTAAAAAAACCGGGTGTTTTAAAGCGCGTTTTAAAACATGTTTTAAAACACACCGTTTAAAACGCACCAACCCTGCCCTGCTCTTTATACAGTTATAGGATTACTCATGGATCAATATGGAAAGTGGTTCCCGAATGCATTAGTGCAAATGCTTAAAAAAAATCAAGTTCACAGTTACAATACAATGTAGGCAACTGCACTTTATATCATACGTACCACGTGTGATAAGAAAATTGCTCTGGTAACTAACTGTAACTTATGGAATTCGCTTCATCATGCATATTGCTGTAACCTTTTCCGGGCTTTCTCCAGTCTGTTTTTTAACGCAAGTTAAAATTTATTTTACTGAGGATTATTTCGAATTACGTTGAGAATATTTAATTTGTAATACAATGTCATGAACTTTTAATTAACACCGTAGTCTAGGCTCTGTTTTTCCTGGCTGGCCCTAGTTAGTTCACTATTCCTTCGCCCACTTTATTTTATCTAATCATTTGTTTCACTTTCTCTTTCTCACTCCTTTCCTTTCTATCTTCCTTACAATGCCCCTGGCTTCACGGAACTATTTTCTTTCCTCAGTTTTCTGTGTTTTATGGTTGTTCCTTTGTGTGTGTGTGTTTTTTTAATTCTTTCTCATCTTCTCTGTTTGCCCTTTCGTACAATTTTTTTCCCTTCCCCAGTACCTTTGCCTTTTGCATATTAAATCTCCTTTGAAAAATTTCTTGTCCCACATTATGTTTTTATGCATTTTTTTCTCTCAATTTGGTATACATTCATATATTCCCGGATATCCCCTTTTTTAGGGGGCAGCTTCCTCCCTCCTCTTTCATGACAAAATTTGAACATGATCTCATATATAGATATTTTGTGTTGATTGATACACTAAAGAAAGTGTTTTGTAGTGTTGTAAAAAACCAACAGGCCATGTACCATCATGAACCATTAGACACTTTACTAAAAGACCACAAGGTGGCGCACCATATTTTGCTCTCTTTTTTGCGGCAAGTTTGCTTTCAAATGAGGTAACTTCTTGAATCTAATTCTTGCTTTTGTTCTCGTAATATAGGAATTATAAATGTATGATGTTAATGAATTTTCATTATAATTATTTATACTTAAAAGTATTGTTTGTATTGACGATTTGAATGTCTAAGCTTATTTTGGAAAACGTGTCTTCGCTCGCTCGATCTCGCAGTCACTCAGCTCAGACGGCCACACACAACTCACTCAACTCGGGAGGCAATCTCAATTACTCGCTTGTGCATTTTCTAAATCACACAAGAGAATAATGTCTTGTCACGATTCCGTGTTTGATCTATTGGAATAGCATGTAAGCAAAATATTCGGTTTTCAAATGACACCAATTTCATAACAATATATCTCGATATAATATTGTTATGAAATAGGTGTCATTTGTATGAAAGCCAAATTTATTAGGGATAATAGAAATAGTGTAACTTAAGTAACAACTGTAGTGTATGCCATGTCATGCATTTCATGAATCTTTGAGTGTCAGTGTGACACTTTAATAAAGAAGGATAATTCTGGCCCTGGCTGGCAGTAGAGGCGCTGGTCAGAAAATTGGGATCGTCCCAGTTTACAGGGACTGTCTCATTTTATAAGGATTTCTTCACACAAGAAATCTAGGAAAGTTAAATCACCTGTCAAGTGCCGACACCAATCAAGTGTGCTAGTCAATGTAAACATATCAGGTTTCATAACAAGATTATTGGAAGACGGTAAGTCATGAAAAATAGACGGTGAACTGGGGGAATTGAGGTCACTGAATCTATTTTTAACACTCTCAATTTCCGTAATATAGGAATAACGCATTCCGCAGAGTTGTTAGCGAGTATGCAGTGCACGAGAGGTTTCTTCTGAGCATGCGCACTCCACACAAGCCAGAGGCGAGTGTGGAGTGTGCATGCGAAGAAGAAACCTCGAGTGCACTGCATATCGCTGAAAAACGACGGGTAAATGCGTTATTCCTTTTATAAGATGGCTAAGTAATTTCGAACGCAATTTTAAGCACCTTATATGAGAAAGAAATAATGAAATAAGATCTAAATCAAATATCAAAAATTTTGAAATTGCACTTACCGTGGGTTAGACAATTTGGGTGCGCGAAATTCGCACGGGCATGCAGGGATAGACACTTTTTGCGAATGATCACGTGGTACGCTTTGACCAATCAGCAAGCTGCAAATTATTTAGCCATCTTGTAATTGCTGTCTTTGTCCCGTAGGGGGAAGTGAAAAAAAAACGTCCCCATAAACAAGGACAGTCTCAATTTATCAAGACACGATTTGTCTTGGTTTATGAGGATATCCTTGTTTTCTGGGACAATCCCAATTTTTGGACCAGCGCCTCTATTGGCTGGGTAGGGCTAGGGGTCGATAGCGGTACTCATTTGACTCTAAAACTAAAGTCTCTTGATACTTGATTTAGTAATCCCTATGGCAGTTCGTACAGAAGCTATACTGGGATGAGCTGTGAATATTGTGATTGGTACGATATAAGTTAGTTAACATGCGTATCTTTGGTTTTCATCACTTGTTCACTGCTACCACCCTTCCTGTGGGGATCTACAGGTAGGCCCCTAGGAAAATGGTATGCCAATGTTGTACAGAGCACACACTTTAAAAACTCATTAAAATATCACTTTTGTGACCAAAATTACTAATTTCCATACAGTTGCAATTTATTTTTCATTAGTAACTTGGGAATAATTTTTGTATTCACCAGAGCGCTCAAAAACTTGAATTTTGGGCATATTTTTTTGTACGCCCTCTATTGGTGGAAAGTAATATGGCAAGAAAATTTTCATTTTTTGATCTCTATTTTTGATTAAGAAAAAAATAATTTAAAGAATCAAATTTAAATAAGAGTCAAGTTGTATGAATAATAGGTGTAATGGAAACTTTCAGTGTAAAAAAAATCAAGCATTTACCCCAAAGAAAAAGAGAAAATAAGCCAAACATTGCCACCCTTATTTTGCCACACATGGAGATATAACTGAGAACAAGGTTATACCATAACCTTGTTCATTGAATGAGTGGTTTTCATGGGGCTAGACCTTTGACATACTAATACACTGCTATACACATACAATTAATTATGACTTATAGTTACCTTTATACCGCATCTACTGGAAAAATACAGTTCCTGCAGTCAAGTTTCCAGGTCTATTTAACTAGGAAAAAAAATGATGAAAAATGTTGGTTTTGGATATTTAATTATAAATTAACATTAAATTTGCATATCAAAATAACCTCAATAAAAATTATTGAATCCCCTGAAGTTATATACCAATTTGAAAGGGAATTTCCTGAGCAATACAAATCTGGTAAGTAATTAATGGTGTGGGCAAAAAGAAAAAATATGGATGTCTGAAATAAAGAATAGGGGCCTATTGGGGGTTTTAAAAACTTTAGTTCACCGTACCTCATTTTTAATGCCATTTCCTTTCAGAAAAAGTATACTTTTGAATGAATACAGTGAATATTTTTAGAGTGATGACAATTTTTATACCAATATGTGTGCTATCATTAGATTTGGGCGATGGAACACGATTGAGGCAAGTGTGTGTGTGTTTGAGTTTTGTCACACGTGTATCAATCAGAAATGATTATTTACGTCTGGGACTGACCTTTTACGTCACCATCTGAAAGACGTGACCAGGGCTCGAACCTCTGCATCAATTTGTAACTTCCCCAAAGCTTGGATTACAGGCGCACACCACAACGCCCAGTTAAGTTAGAGACGCATGGCCTTGTATACCTCAGCCTCAGGTGATGGTTCGTGTAGCCTGGAGGCGTCTGGGGAGTAAAGGTCATCTACTCTACGTAGGGTTACTCCCCTAAAGCCTGCCTCTCGAATATATAGGCTCCCACACACCAAGGGAAAAGGCAACTGTAAAGATGCACCAAACTGCTAGTTATGTTTAGAATCTGAGGTTAACACTACTGTACATGGGTAAAAATATCGGTTGGCAACGTTTGGCAAAAAAGGATAGTTATGGTTACAAAATATCGCCAAAATGCGATAAAAAAATAAAAGTAGGAATGAAAGTAGAAAAGTGGGAATGATATGTGTAGGATAAGAAGTTTTAAATCATGTCCTCCATGCACACTGGATACTGACACTGTTCTAGCAAACTTTGAGGAAGAAGTTCAATAGAATTTGGAGATTGACCTGGAAACTCGAATGCAGACCTCCGCATTTTTCCAGTACATCCGATAATAGGTAATGTCTTGATAAATTCAGATTGTCCTCGTTTATGGGGAAATTTGTTTTTCTTTTACTTACACCTGCGGCAATTATGGGATTGAGAGTACTAAAAATAGATTCAGTGACCTCAATCCCCCAAGTTCACTGTCTATACTTGCCATCTTCCAATAACTTTGTTATGAATCCTGATATGTTTACATTGACTAGCGCACTCGATTGGTGTCAGCACTTGATAGGTGAATGACCTTTCCTAGATTTCTTGTGTGGAGAAATCTATGAAAAATGAGACGGTCCCTGTGCACTGGGACAATCCCAATTTTCTGACCAGTGCCTCTACTGCCTAATAATTCTGTTAAGTTAAACATTCTTGTCATCTGCTGTTGTGTTGATTATTAATATTGGCATGTATTGTAATAACTGAACTGATTATGATGATTTGCCAATTTGTTTCAGATTACAAAGACTCATGGATTTGCTTGCTGGAATGAATTGTTGATGACGATGGTAGAAAATGGACTCTGCCTCAGTGAATCCAACTCCTTCATTGATCCCTGAAGGTACATGTGCTTGTTTATTTGAATTGATGTCCCTAGTTGGGAAGTAGAACTATGGTGATGACTTTACAGCAAAAAATTATTGCGACCATAATGATAACAATAGATAACTAGAATTTTTATTCCTCATGAGGAGGAATTAGGTGATCTGTCTCTGATCACGAAGACAATCAGCATGTTTATTGAGATCAATAATCATCATCATCATGAAATCTGAACTTCTCTTACGAAATGAATGTGTTAAATACTCTTGAAAGAGAAGGAAATGAAAAAGTTGTGTGAAAAAGTGTAGGACATACACATATTGTACATGTTATATTGAAAGGGTTTTTTAATCTCTTTTTGATTGTCCAATAATTTAATATACATTGTAATGGTCATAAAGGACCGTATTGTGAAATTTTGAAAAGAAAAAAAAGTTCATGCTCACCCCTGGCCTGGGCTGGAACCCTGGACCCTAAGGACACAAGTCTGATGCCTTACCAATTGAGCTACACTGTTTCCTATAGACTTGCATAAGCAAATTAAGAGGATCTCAAATCTAATTTAGCAAGAGAAATACGGGTATGATCCCGGCATCTGATCGGAAAACGAAGATAACATTTGCGATAGCTTAGAATCTCAGCTACAACATACTCCAGAGTCAGAGAAAACAGTCAAGAAGTAGTGGAGATATGGCTCGCGAAATAGAGGAATGTAGAATTCAGTTTTGAGAAAAAGTCATTTTCCATAGAGATTCCACACAAAATGAGCGAAAATGACATACCCTTTTAAATTGACATTTTTAGGAATAATCCGTTCCTTAAAATGTTAATAAAGCCTATTCATCAGATAGAGTAAGCCCTCAGCTACAACATACAAAAAGCTGAGCGAAAATTGACCAATATTAATGGAATTAGAGTCAAATTTGCATAATTATGACGTCATAAGTAGCAAATGCGAATTTTGAGTTCCGACGCCATTTTGATGATGTCATGATAAAATTTCGGGTCAAATGTGACATGAAATCATATCTCCCATAGTGCCGTTATGCGCGCATAAATTTTTGAAATGCTTAAAATGACCCGATTCGTACTCTACTTTGGTCAAAAAGTGATTTTGCGCATTTTTTAATTTTGACACGCTCGTATGCGCGCATCGTGAACTTTACATGACCTTTGATGTCATGGACAGTTGACCCTTGACATGAAGTTAATGTGATGTAAATACCCGGGTATTGTTAATTTTTGATAATTGGCAATGAAGATATGACTGATAATGTGATTTAAAAAATGGCGTCTAGATGACGTCATGACGACCTTTTGACCTTGAACCTGTTTTATCCAGATGACATGATAAGTCCCCATATCTGATGATATTTTGAAGATAATTGATGATGTAGATTTGAAGATTTATTGTCACAAGAAAAGGGCGGAAAAATGAAATAAATAAATAAAGAAATAAAAAAGAAATTTCGTACGAAATTAATAGTTGATCTGTCAATTGACAGATCACCTAATACTTGTAGCTGAATCATCTAAGCAAATTGGTTGTTTGAGTTTCCAATCTCCAATACTTCCAAATGCTCCAGAATACCAGTAACTGTGTACAAATGAAAGTATGAACAAATCAAACAATTCATAAATCAACTGTTCACAAATGTGTATGTGTAGAAAGCATTTGATTTGTAGAAAATAAGAGAACCTCTGTCTGAACGTCTTGTGCACTTCCATTATAATATCATGCTTTCATTGTCCTATATTTTCATGTATTATATTATGGCACGCACATAGACTTCATAATTTATCTGAAACCATAAACCCATGTCTTTAATCTTTATGATTTTACTTCTAACATTTGCTCAATGATCTTAGTTGATCATAATTATGAGAATAAATGATGAACATGGCTATGATGATGATCATAATGATTGTGATGATCATTATGGCACGATTATTTTTGGTGAAAATATCTTATATATATATATATATATATATGTATGTATATGAAAATAGGAAATACACACAAAATGAGACGATTTGATTAAGATGTATAATGCATTATCACCCGTATCAGACATCTGAGCTGGTCATTTACAAAACCGTATTGCCCTACATTTTATGAATATCGGGAACGGTAGGTATATTGTTTGTATTTTCCTCGGTCTCAATGCGCATATTTACTTTGCATGCAGAGACGACGCAAAATATACCTTTGTATTTTCCCTGGTCTCACATCCGGGCATTTGAGGATGCGTATAAAGAGATACGCTTCATAAGGATCTGCGCGCCAACAATATACGTCATAATAAAGACATCACTGGATCCAAGCGCTTGCAAGTACGTCATAATGGTAAAGTGCAGAGCCTATACCCGTATATTAACAAGACACAATACAACTATTTTAAAAAGAAATATCACCATTATCACGATTTTTGCTCTAGATATCTGATTTGGATGATAATAAAAAATATTGACTGGCTCTTCTTTTGGGGAACATCAAATATATTGCCCTTAAAAGACCCATATTGCCCTCGTCTAAAGACTCGGGCCAATATGATTCTTTTCCTGGCAATATATTTGATGTTCCCCTCAAGGCCAGTCAAAATTATATAATTATTTTGCATCAAGTAAGGTGATGAAGATGATGATGATGATGATGATTGTAATAAAGATAATGATGGTGGTGATGATGATGATGAAATAATCATTAGCCATTTATACATGTAGTTGATGTGACATTGAATAGATTAACAATTCTATGATTCCAAATCATCTCCCAGTTTGCCGTTTTTGTTTTATCTTTCAAACACATTTCATATTCTCATTCTTTAGGATGTTGTGTGTTCTGTGACAGTTCTGAGCAATCAGTTCAACGTTATGGTAAATTCCTTCACCATGAAGAAAGTGGAATCTATGCTCATTACTATTGTATGGTGAGAATCTCTTAGATACATTTGTGTTTTTCACGGCGTTTGCTTGTTCCAATTGAAATTCTTCACATTACAATTTACAGGAAATAGTTTTCTTGATATCATATCAGAATTAGCTCTACATTTTTGTCTGGCCTGCATAGCAGATTGAGACTATCGGTACTGCTTTTCCAAAGGTGTCTGTGCCAATATTGAAATCTGCAAGGTTAAGTTGTTTATTTTTTAATGTCATAGCTTTGAAAGTACCGTACTAGGACTTATTTCATTAAACCCTGATATAATTGTAATAGAGTAGTATCACTTATCATCTGACATAAGTTGCAAGTCACATGATCAATGTCAAAGGAAATTTTTTTTTGTCAGTGAATTTTGACCTTGATGGGGTATCAATATCAAAACTGTACCAAGGTTTTTCAATAAAATTTTGAAAGTATAAACCCCTATTCCATAACACTCTTATTCATCATGCTTACAAAGTATCAGCAGATGAATTTCATTTCAGGTCACTAGCTGTAGGTCAAAGGTCATCTTAAGGGCTCAAGAACTTATCTACTTAAAAAAAACAATCCAAAGTTTTTTTAGGATTTTTATTTTTCATAATTTTCAAAATTATCAGTCAACATTATGTTAAACATGGATGTTTAACAGGTATCATAAATTAGATTAAATAACATTTAGTTATGAGGTGCTTAATAATGTTGCTAAATGCAGAATTTTCTGTCTAGAAATAAATTGAAATCTAAATTAATGTGTTGATTTCTAATTCTTAGAATCCAAATAAAAATGAAATGAGTAGTAATTAAAAGAATGAGTAGTAATTATTAAAAAAAAGCAATGAAAATACAAGTTATGACCTCCATTATAGTCAAATCCACAACTCGAGACCCTTTTTTATTTTAACTTTTGCATGACTTTACACTTGACTGTTCTTGTTCTAAATAATATCCATGTATTTATATTTATAAGAACATGTTCCTGTTGTGCATATCTTACGAACAGTTTTGTGAAACATCACTCTGATGTACAAAGTAGTTTTAAATTGATAATGGGAGTTTGTATTGTGGATGTATGCTGGTAAATTTTTCATTGTATTCATGGCAATTTTAAAGAAAGCTTAATTATCATAACTCGTATTTTTTGGGGTTGAAGTTCAAGTTCGCTGTAAGGTTGATGATGAACAAAGTGGTCAGAGCTACTGTGGAAAGATAATTTAGTCGGTATGATACTCAGGAATTAATCAGTAAGAGTAATTTATTCACTGTAGAGCATATAAAGAACTCATGACAATTATCCGCTGGCATAGCGTAGTCGTCTCGTCTTCTCCACTATCTTTGATTTTCATTTTATTTGTCTATGGCTGTTATTTTCAGAATTACACTAAATATTCATGAGGATGGTTCTTCATTTTCCTTGCCTTACAACACCAACAGATGTCATGGCGAGCTTTCTTTTTAATATAATGATACATTTGTGTGTGTTTACAGCTATTTGCTTGTGGACTCAGTCAACGTGGTGAAAGCCATGAAGGGATTGAGGGATTCTTAATCAAGGATATCTTGGCTGAGAGAAAAAGGGCACAAAAACTGGTAAGTCAACAAAAAGCAATTTCAGTATGAGCATGTGCAGATAAAGTTCAGCAGAACTGAAACCCATCAATATCGATATGAAGCTCTTTGAAGATTGCACGACACACTATAGCAATGCTCAATTCATAAAAATGGATTCAGAACATTGAACTTCAATTAGTATAAAAGAGGGTATGAAATAGCTTGTCTCTAGTTGCTGTATCTGGCTGCCATTTTGTTTCTGCTTGTGACTTTTAGTTACTTCGACCCATTGCAGTTGTGCAGTAGAGTAACAGAGGAACAGTGTGTCTATACGTCCATGCATAAGGATTATAGAGTTATGGGCAAGTTGAAGCAAGAAAATGGAGAGATTCTTCTCAGTACTAGTATTTCCATAGCTTTACTTGGTCAATTAAAGGTTTGCATACTATAGATGCTATCTAGCCCACTAGCCCAAGGGGGTGGGCCTATTTAGCCCCCCTAACATTTTTTTTACCATTCTGCTGCTGGATTTTATGATTTTTAAAAGCCCTGAAAGTCTACTAGTTTTTATTCCCCGTGGCATAGTTATTTGGGATGAAAATTTGTAATCCTGTGTTTATCTTTATTGTATTTTACTGTAGAAATGTAAGTACTGTAAGAAGAAAGGAGCTTCAGTAGGTTGCTCAGTGAAGGCATGTCATCAGATCTATCATTATGGATGTGGTGTAGATGAGGAAGCAATCTACCTATTCTATGACAGTTTTGTGTAAGTTTCCTACTACTTTTCTAAATCCTCATTTAGATATTTTGTGGTGTGTTAAACCAAGTAACTTTTATCATAGTATTTACATGTAGATGTAGCCTGCATATTGCCTTACTATTATATGCTTCAAGTCTGGAACAAATTATCTTAAAAGTTGCATGGTCAAACATGACATAACTAAATAATTTAGTTATGTCACAATTTAATTTAGTTGTGATGTCATGAACCATGCTACATGTATGAGGTAATTATATCACAGTGACTTCAAAAGTCATTTTCAATCACTTCACAAGTTTATCAGGGCAACTTTGAACATATTATGCTGTTGGTCTACTTTTTCTTTTCGCTTGTCATATCTCATTGCTTTTATTCACAAAGGTTTGCTTAGCTTTGTGTACAATGTCAGATTTGATTCAAACTATTGAATTGTTTTAAACTATGCTAGGTTTCCATTATATCTGGACCTGGAGGTATGAAAGATAAAACAGTTTATGTGAAAAAATTATTCAGTCATGGAGACCAAGTTGCGGACAATTTGTGTGCAGATTTTAACTGTGATTGTGTTATTAACAGCCAAACTCTGATGGGGGTGTCTCAAATCATCCCTCCCTGGCCAGTCTTTATGAGAAAGGCAAAATGAAAATTATTAATGTTATTATTAACTCAGATCTTACTGCGCTAAGCATCGTCCTGTTCAGAAGGTATTACCTTCCTCTTGCTCACCAAGTAAAGGGACATGTCCAATATGTATGGAACCTGTAGAGACCACACCAAGCAATAGTGTACTCAAGACACCATGCTGCAAAGGTACTTGGCTCCATAGACAATGTGTCCAGGTTAGTGAACTCCAGCTTTGGACTGCGCGATAATGTAAAACAAATCAATTTTGAAATAGCCCCATACCATATTTCATAGATCTCCTGAATATACCCATTACTCATTTGAAAGCAATACCATAAGTATTTGCAATATCAAGTATTTTAATGAGTGACGAAATCAACAATTTTATTCAATATCCATATGTTTTTAATGATCTTTTGCAACTTGCTTATTTTGTTTTTATTTTTAGTTTACCACTTCCTCATCTTACATTTATATTAATTTTCATTGCCTAAGTATTCTTGCCTTATAAACTATATAAATATTTCTCATGCCATTTTTAAAAGGGTTACTGTTAATGTTTGAAATATGTAATGAGTCTTTTAATTGTTTGTACCTTGTATACATGACCAAATCAGCCATTTGGCTGCGACTCGTGTTTGTAATAAACATTGAATTGATTAATACTTAGGGTTACATAATAACACCTGGGGTAGATTATTTAGCTATGCCAACTTTCCAGTAGGTCCTGCCTAACATACATTTATTTATTTTTGTATGCTGATCTCCTGGTAAGAAGGTCTTTGTTATGACTTTGTAAGTGATCAGGATCTACCATTAAAGGAAACCAAAACCCAAGAAGAGAACTTTTTTAAAATTGTTCCTCTAATTTTACTCTTTCCAATAAGATTGTTTCTCTTCTTGGGTTTTGGTTTCCTTTAATGTAGTAGGTGCTCTACCAATGAGTCGCCATGCCTGGTATAGTGTTCTATCAAAATATTCTTTCATTAAAACTTCAATGATTTTGGATGAGGATGTAGTACATGTCATGATTGATATTGTGAATGAGTCTTTATTTTTCAGACATCAATAGTACTACATGTTGTAATAAATGAATGGCAGTAGGTTGGAATGGGTAGACATCCTACTCATTGGGTTCCAATAGAAAGGGCCACGAGTGTCAAATGTGACCAAGATTGTTCAAATATCTTTTCATGATTTTAATGAAGCTCTTTAAATTGGATTTCAGAAGGTTTAACCCCCCCAAAAAAAAAAAAAAAACTTTCTGGGCCCCATTGCATAAAAGTTACCATTATGGTAACTTTGCCATGCAATGGTAACTTGCATGGAATCCTTGATTTTGATTGGCTGTGGATCATCGTTACCAGTTATCATTGGAATGCAAAGTAAATATTTTATGCAATGGGGCTCTAGTTGGTTTTATCAAAATTGGATGATAGTAAAGAAATAAAAAAAAAACTAATTGTTTATGTGTCTTCAGATGCAAGCTTTGAGTGCTGGTTACTTCTTCCGATGTGCCATCTGTAACAATGAGAATGAGTTTCAAGATGAAATGAAGAAATTTGGCATCTACTTACCAGAAAAGTAAGGAAATTGATATATTCTATTAATATATTAATGACTTTTTAAGACTTTGTCAAATCAGAAATAATAGAGGTTTTATCAGATGGAATGCAGCATTCTTATAAATGGATGCCAGGAACTGGAAAATGCATATGGATTTTCATGTTCCAAGTGAATAATAATGTTTGTAGTTCTGCATATTATTACCCTTGTCTAGTTAGTGTACAACATGAACATTTAATTACAAATTAGATCATTTTGCCATTAAAATTGTATAAGCATGTAATTTTCTTTTCAAATTCTGTGATATTAACAAACGTTTACCATTAACTGCCTCTCTTTAATCAATATTTGACTTTCAAACACTGTAATTATGTGTAATAAAAACTTGAGATGTGGACGTCTGGATTTCCTCATTTTCGTTCTTGCATGAAGTGAATTTGCTACAATGCATGTTTTTTGTCAACATCAAATCTTAACCTGAGGTTAAGTTTTTGAAATGACATCATAACTTAAAAAGTATATGGACCTAGTTCATGAAACTTGGCCATAAGGTTAATCAAGTAATACTGAACATTCATGTCACATGACCAAGGTCAAAGGTCATTTAGGGTCAATGAACTTTGGCCATGTTGGGGTGTTTGTTGATTTTCAACATAACTTTGAAAGTTTATGGATCTGAATCATGAAACTTGGACATAAGAGTAATCAAGTATCACTGAACATCCTGTGCGAGTTTCAGGTCACATGATCAAGGTCAAAGGTCATGTAAGGTCAACGAACTTTGGCCATGTTGGGTTTTTTGTTGAATAACCATCATATCTCTGTAAGTTTATTAGTCTAGTTCATAAAAAGTGGACATAAGAGTAACCATGTATCACTGAACATCTTGTGCGAGTTAGAGTAGTTTACAAATTTAGCACTGCTGCTATATTGAACCGCGTGATGCAGGTGAGATGGCCAGAGGCATTCCACTTGTTTATATTTTAGATCCTATCTGTTAAATAGACAAAAGTACTATTAGGATATGACCCTTTTCAAATGATATATAATTGATAGTCTTTGTTTTTGTCTCCAGGGATGCTGATTGGGAATTTGGAAGTTCAGCATACCAAGAACTATATGAGAGACACAACCAATGTGATGTCAGTAAATGTAGATGTCCAAAAGGCAGAAAGTATTCTACACAATCAGGGTAGGTTGTCTTTCATTCACTTTTATTCTGATTTAGATTTAGAAGTAATAAAATTCAATACTCTGTTTCAAAGGATATAAAAAAAAAACAAATATACTACAGGTACACCCCATTACCTATCAACCAAGAGTACTGTAGTAATGACAGAGTGCATTTCATGTATGTTGTACTATGCAGAGTAAAGGGACTGCCATTTGACTGGAAGTTCTTAAATATGATCCAGAAAACCAAAGAATTTATTCAATTGATGTATTCCTCTTGATATTTTTTGTTCAATTTGATTTATTTTTTTCCATCTCAGTCAATGGGAAATTGTACTATGTGATCTATGCGGTTCAGCTGGGTGTCATGTGTCTTGTGGTGGATTACTAAGTGCTTTAGATGACTGGGCATGTAAGGATTGTACTTCAACTTTCACCAGAGGTATGTATACAACAACAAAAATCAGTTATAGTAACGAAATGAAAGAAACAACCTTAATGTATGTCCACCCCCCCCATATTTTAACTTATTAACCATTTCTTGCATGACATAATAAATTACTCTTATAATCGCACAGCATGAGAACTCTACATGAGCCAGATTGGAAAAACAAGTGATATCGTGTTTCTGCCTTACAAAGAGTTGCGCTTGATCAGATCAATCGCAACATCAACATGTTTGTTCAAAATATTTGTTAGAAATGACTTCTATTCATACGTTCTCTGTTTTCTTGATAAGTCAGTATGCTTCTCTTTGTTTCCAATGGACAATGAGCAAATTTCCTGAAGAAAAAAAAAAATTTAAAAAATTTATGGATTTCCATATATTTGAGATTGACTGGATCAATCGTAACTCTTTGTAAGACAGGGCCCTGGATGATCCCACTGATAAGGGGGGGGGGCTGGATTTTCATATTTTTTCTTGAATGACCCAAATGAGTAATTGTCCTGTAAATTATGCATGGTAGACATATCTGGTTGTGGGTCTTTGTCTAACAATCAATCAAAAATCTTTTTAGTCATCTATTCTTACATTTTTATCCTTTGATAAAGGACAAGTCCCCCCCAACGGATAGTTGATTTGGATAAAAAGAGAAAAATCCAACAAGAATAACACTGAAAATTTCATCAAAATCGGATGTAAAATAAGGTTATGACGTTTTAAAGTTTCGCTTAATTTCACAAAACAGTTATAAGCACATCTTGGTCGGTTTGCAAATGAGGAGACTGATGGTGTCATCCACTCATTTTTTCTTTGTATTTGATTACATGAAATATTCTTATTTTCTCATTGTCAAGTGTAACAGAGATTTATTCCTCCCTGAACATGTGGAATCAGCATTGTTTTGATACTATATGGTTCAGTCAAGTTGATCAAGTCAGTCAAATTTGACTTCATTTCGTTTTGTGTAAGCCACATCAGCGAAGTTGGTTCTTGTTGTAAAAAAGGAAATATAATTCAAGCAATACAAAAACCAAAAGTAAAAGTGAGAGATAGACATCACTGGCTGTCTCATTTGCATGTCACTGAGATGTGCCTATAACTGTTTCGTGAAAAATATGCGAAAATTTAAATTGTCATAACTTATTTTACAACAGATTTTTATAAAATTTTTAGCGTTTTGCTAGTTTGATTTTTCTCTATTGAAATCATCATTTTTCTGGAGTGGACTTGACCTTTAAGGTATATACATGTATATATATATATATAAACAAAAGGAATATTTTTATAAGTCACCCCTATCTTTCGCCAGGCCATCATATCTTTCACAGATTTCGATCTACTTTTCTGCAAAATTTGACTTCATTTCGTTTTGTGTAGTTCTATACACTCTCTCAAGCATACCCTCAAGGAATAAAAGCAATTAAAAAATACTATTTTACTCTGTTTATGGCTGCATGTAAAACAGATCTTGCGGTGGTCTTGGCATTCAGGGGGGGGGTTGTAGGGCAAGGAGAAAAGTTAGAAAGGAAAAACATCAAATCAATCTCCACTTTCATTTGCAAGTTATTTTTCATGATATTATAAAGTAAGTGATGCTCACTGAAGTGAATACCTTAGTCAACAGTCACATTGCCATTTGCTTAAGAAGGCTTGTACCTATATTTAGATGTGGAAGAGGCTTCAGGGTATTTCATTTTATAACATTTGTTTTAACATTTGTTTTATACCCATTGTATATCTAGTATGGTATGATGACAATTAAACATGATTGGAAAGCGGGCCTGAGTCATCATATTTATTTTGAAAAACATTTAAAACGCTATTTGAAAACGGGCAGAAAAGGTTAATTGGCAGGGGGACAGAAGCAAAAACCTTCCCCATAGGTTTCTAAAATTTCACATTTCACATCTTTACATATATAAAATTGTTATTTTCCATATTTGCTTGAAATTATTTTGATTTAATTGGAAACTATCAAGAAAATAAGGAATAATCTCTTCATTTTTGACACCCAAAGATCCATTTCAGTTGATGTCAAGCTCAATTTACTGACATGAATGCAGGCACAGCCCTATACCCCAATTACCTGCCTCACGATCATTGCTGGGCGCATGTGATTCGCATAAACATGTGAAGCCAAATAGAGTATCAATGAACTAAATTTGAAGCCAAAATCTCTATCATTACCATTGGCGGCGGAGCAGCTCCGCAGCCAATGATCATTACTATTATTATTGGTATGGAAACTTACATAATAAAGGTAGTTATAAATTTTTAAACCATTCACTAGTCCAATTTTTTTATAGTAAGGATAAAAATGTGAAAATTTGGGGAGAATATTTACATCCAAAATGAAAGAAATCCAAGCTGAAACTCACCTAAGATTCACCTTTTTATCATGGTTATGTCAATAAAAATACACTCTAAAATCAACGTCGAATTAATCCTCATGTATACATGTTTTGTTTAAATCCTTGCTACGGTCCCACATGTTCAAATTTGAGTATGTTCTGAGATTTAGAGCATTTCTGAGATGTTCAGAGCATTCACTGTTGCATGAGATAATTTGATGTCATTTCTCGCTCTTCACCGAGTCCCATTTGTGTTATAAAGGCCTATGCAAAACTGATTTTTCTCTCAAAATTAAAGACCAGCAAGCGAACACTGTCACCAATCATAAATGAAGCTTCATGAATATGTGTATATGCTTTCCATGAGCATGGGATTTGCGCTACTGTTGTGTCATCAAATGATAGAGGGGTGAGCCTTGATTGAAATATAAAATCTCATAAAATGTAATGTAATATTTCTTGTTACATTCATGAAAATTTCAGCACATGAAAGGCCACCGAAGCGCCGCAATAAGAAAGACAAGATTTTATTTGGATCGGCCAGGTGTCGATGTGTATGAGAAATTCTTTGAGAATCTAAAGTACTGGGGGCGTTAATGAGATGCAAATTAGGGCCTTGTACTGCACCTGGATGTCTACTTGTGGGACTAGAATATCATATTCTTGCAAAGAAAATTACTTTAGAAATGTAGTTAATGCCAATAGATGAGTTATGGAATGAGTTATTGAATCATTTATTTGAACTTGTTTATACTTTATATTTATTTCAGGTTTTATGGAGCAAAATGCTGCTAATGATGGATATGATACTTCAAAATCATCTTCCCTTGGAACACAGCAGAATAGAACCCCAGGTCAGAGTGGCACTCGAGCAAGGTCAGCCATTAGATCCCAAGGGAAGCGTCCACGTCCTCCCCCAACAACACCCAGACCTGTAAAGAAGATGAAACAGAGCAGTACCCCAATCATTCCACCTTTATCACCTGTGTCTACTCAACAATCTTCTCTTTCAAGTTCTCCAAAATCTACACCCTTTCAAACTATGAAGTTTCCTAGAGTGTCATTGTCACCAACATATGAGTGGGGAAAGTCTGGGCAAGGCAGTTCCCGAGAAATATCTGTTACCAAGTGCAGGGAACTGCTTCCACAGTTAGATTGCTACGTGACCCTGGAACCCCCATCTCAAAACATAAATCTTCAAAATCTCAGCATGCCATCTCTATCTCCAGCTGCCAGCTCATCCAAGAAGAGCAAGAATAGCAAGAATAGTAATAAATTGAAGTACAAGAAGGCCAGGAAATTAGATCTTAATTCTTGTAGCCTTGCAGGTGAGACTGGAGCACAAGAATCATCATTGTTAAGTGAAAATGGTGATATCCTTCAATCTGCTCCTGGAAATATGTCAACACAAACAAATGTTAATCATTGTACTAGCAACCAGTCATCTGTGAAATTGAGCTGGGGTAGCAGAATCCTGGATTCAGTTGGATCTTTCCTGTGGAGGAGGAGGTCACCATCTAAAGCATCAGCCAGTTCAGGGGAAAGCCAGGAAACACAAGCATCCTTGAATGACAGCAATGGCTTTCATAATTCAACCCTATCAGAGAAGCTACAGGACTCACATGCCTTTCTTGAATCTTCCTCCTGTTTAGATTCTCCAGAATCCAGTTCTCCTGTACCGCTCTCAAAAGAGATCAAGGAACAGATAGTTCCTGTAGACACAGAAAACATTCCAGTCAAAACTAAAAACTTGCTTCATTCTCTAACGTCCTGGAAAGATGATACAACATGGAAAGAAGCCAAGCAGGATCTTGTTCAGTTATTTCAGGTTGACGGTAGAGCTACAAGAAGTGCTTTGAAGAATGTTGCGAAAACACCTTCTAAAACTACAGGAGAGGAAAGAAAAGACCGTGGTTTGAGCACAGAAGACAATGTTCAGAAATTACCTCTTCCAAATAAACAATCTGATACCAAGAACAACAATGGTCATGCCTCCTCTCTCCAAAAATCTAACTCTCCTTTACCGCTCTCTAAAGAGATTAAGGAACAAATAATTCCTGTAGACACAGAAAACATTCCAGTCAAAACTAAGAACTTGCTTCATTCTCTAACGTCCTGGAAAGACGACACAACATGGAAAGAAGCCAAGCAGGATCTTGTTCAGTTATTTCAGGTTGAGGGTAGGGCTACAAGAAGTGCTTTGAAGAATGTTGCGAAAACACCTTCGAAAACTACAGGAGAAGAAAGAAAAGCTGGTGGTTTGAGCAGAGAAGAGATTGCTCAGGAATTACCACTTTCCAGTAAATCATGCAATGCTGAGAGCACGTTGTCCAATGAGGATGATGCAGATGTTGATCAAATGAAATTACCAATTTCTCATTCACAGGAAGTAGAATCGCAAATAAAACCATCAAACTGTACACGACAAAAAAGAAAAAAAGGTGAACGTTTGCTGAATGATCTGACATCATGGAAGGATGATTCAACCTGGAAAGAGGCTAAGCAAGATCTTTCCTTACTCTCACAGGTCGATGGTAGAGCAACAAGGAATGCCTTGAAGAAAGATGGGTCAACACCAGCAAAGAGAAAAGAAAACAAGATCAATGCAAGCTGTCCTGATATCAGTCATAAACCAATTGTTTACCCCCAAAGTATATCTAATGGTCAAAGCTTAGCATCTCCCAAGGTTGACTCTCATGGTGATTCTGAACCTGCTAGGGCTGCTGTTAATTCATCAGAGGAAAGTGAAAGCCCTGTCATTGCATTATCTATCGAAGGCCTACGGCATGTGCAAAGCAATTTGGTGAAAGATTTGACATCTTGGAAGGATGACACATCTTGGAAAGAAGCAAAGCATGATCTTGCTCATCTATTTCAAATTGATGGGAGAGCAACAAGGAGCGTTTTGAAAAAAGATGGAACAAAGTTGGCAGATGATGCAGCGCTATGCTCTCCATCGCCTAAAAAACAGAAACTTGCCCTTCATTCACCTTCTTCCCTACATCAATCATGTCATAGATATCGCACCCCGAAACGTGATTCATTTACTGGCAAATGGAAAAAACCAAAAGGATCAACAAATCAGAAGTATATGGTCAAGCAGAAAATATCAGCCAGTGATGCTCCTGCTAAGAATTCCCATCCAATATCATGCAACAAGCAGAGTGATAAACGACAGGAACCAGACAAGCCAACAAATTTGACAGTATCAGCAGAGGGATCCAAAGAGCTACATGCTCTTACTTCATGGAAGGATGATATTACATGGAAAGAAGCAAAAGGTGATCTGGTCAGCCTTATTCAAGTTGATGGGAGGACAACAAGAAGTGTCATAAACAAAGATGCCCGGGCAAAATCCACCCCAATTACAAACATTGATACCACAGGCATTGAAATGCCAGATGATCCTGTTCTGACTTCCTCTAAGAAGAGTAACGAATTAGACCCAATACATGATGAAGATGGTGCATGTGCAACAGGAAAGAAAGATTCTGGTGAAGCAGAATCATCTGTTGCATCCATTAATGAAATCAAAGAAACAGGTGAAATGAATGTGAATCGTAGAGGGTCATCCAGTGTGAAGAGGAAAAAGAGAAATTCCTTGGGAATTCTGACTGCTTGGAAAGATGATCAAACCTGGAAGGAATTCAGAGATGATATGTCCAAGTTAATTGAGGAAGATGCCAGAATGACACGTAACAAAGCACAGAAACATGGTCTCAAGGGAATCAGTTTCTCTGCAAATAAAGTTGGAAAGCAGTCCATATCCCCTTGCATAATCAAGGATCGAATGCCATCAACCAAGCTCATTTCAGCAGAGACAGTTCTTGATCGATGCTCACCAAAACATTCAAGGCCGTCAGTTGAAAATTCTTCTAAAAGGTCAGGGACACAAAACCAGGCGTTGAGTGGTTTGATGGAAGGATCTAGAAATGGAAATTCACAAATGGAGAAGCCAACTTGCAATGAAATTTCACCTCATTCCTCCAAAAAGATGGAAAGCAGTGTAACAGGAATTGACACTGCATGTAATATTGGTACAGAGGAAGCTTGTCAAAAGAGAAAGTCAAGGAAAAGCTTGCTCAAAATCTTTTCTATAGATAATGATGCAAAATGTGAGAGCAGTGGAGGCAAG
Organism: Lytechinus variegatus; assembly: GCF_018143015.1. Classification (NCBI taxonomy): domain Eukaryota; kingdom Metazoa; phylum Echinodermata; class Echinoidea; order Temnopleuroida; family Toxopneustidae; genus Lytechinus; species Lytechinus variegatus. The sequence goes on from NC_054746.1 coordinate 44,842,699, forward strand.
AGTGAGTATGGTGATAGGGAATTTCCTGATAAAACTACCAGTGGTTTATATAGAAATGAGAAAGGTGCCCAGCTTGATGTTTTATTGTTAACAGAGGACGAACTAGAGGATAATAATAAAGTTAATGAAAGCCCTAGTAAAATCCACAGGAGGTCTAATATTGATTTAAACTCTGACAAAACTTCTACCACGTCAGCTGACAGTAAGAGTAACTTAAGTTTGCAAGATGTAGGGAGACACGTACAGCTGATTGATCGATCATCACAAACTACTGCTAGTATAAATGAAACTGAAGCCTATCTTGCATCCATGAGTCAACATTACAGAGATCCAGGTAATCTGTCTTCTACACTCATCCAAAATGGCAAACTAAGGTGTGGATATACGCAGACATACAATGTGATGTGTGTAACTCCTAACATAGAGCCTGCTCCCAGCAAGGTCCTTGGCGATGTGAGTGAAGGCGAGTTATTCAGTACAGAGCTTGCAAAATTGCCTGAAATGGGTGATGGTAAAATCATATCACAGAAAAACAATCAGCAGTTAAAATATCAGAGAGAATTTCCTCAATTGACACAGGGAATGAAAAACAACGAAAAATCTGATGGAAGACAGACAGACTACATAACCACTCCACAAAAGTCAGCAGTGGCTGAAGGTGTAATGGATTCAGGTGTTAACCAGACTGCATTTACAAGTTTAGAAGCAGAGTCTCAAACAAAAAAGATGTGCAGAAGTTTGTTGAAAGAGGAACTAAAAAGATCAGTTCAATCTTCAAAATATAGAAGAACTAAAAATGAACTCTTAAAATTGTGGACAGGAGATGATGTGTGGAAAGAAGCAAAGGATGATGTCCAGGTTCTCTTAAATTCTGAAGAAAGAATGAGTAGAAGCACTAGAAAGGAACCAAAACCTACACACTCATCGCAAAGTCCAACATTGGCCCAAGGAAAGACAGATATTGGCTTTTCAATGGATACCATGGGGCCAAATCTATCAAAAGATTTACGCAAGAAGAAGTACTGCTGTTCACACATGCGGAGTCCCTGGAAAAGTACATCAAACAATGGCATTACCCATGAAACATCAATCAAACCTGATGAGTGTCAGGAACCCTCACCTGTGTTTGGGAAAAAGTCACATGCTGCCATCAACAGAAAATCGGATGGTGAAAAAGCACCTTCAATCTCCAGAAGTGATTCTAAACAGCGAAAGAGTACACAAGATATTGATTTTCAAATCTCTCCTGAAAGCATGAACAAGGTGTGGAAGCCAAAGATTTGCTCAAGTGTTAAAAGAAGAAAAAAAGATGGAAAAGTTGACAGCCCATTATCATGTTCAAAGGAATCTACTACTTTGAGAATGCATCTTATTGCAACAAGTAAGGCAAATAATCAAAGTCAAGAATGTACAGCTAAAAATATTGGTAGACCTAGAAAGAAAGCCGAGTCTTCCGAGATTAAGGAAAATATGGAAAGGCAGAGAAAACAAGTTGCGGATGTCGCAGATTCTGATATGAAAAGAAGTCCTAGCAAACAACCAAGTGATACTTCTGAGATTAAGAAAAAGATGGGGAGGCCTAGAAAGGATGCTGACTCAGAAAAGATACCAAGGTCTTCTGAGATTAAAGAAAATATGGGAAGGCAGAGAAAACAAGTTGTGGATGTCGCAGATTCTGATATGAAAGAAAGTCCTAGCAAACAACCAAGTGATACTGCTGAGATTAAGAAAAAGATGGGAAGGCCTAGAAAGGATGCTGAGTCAGAAAAGATACCAAGGTCTTCTGAGATTAAAGAAAATATGGGAAGGCAGAGAAAACAAGTTGCAGATGTCGCAGATTCTGATATGAAAGAAAGTCCTAGCAAACAACCAAGTGATACTGCTGAGATTAAGAAAAAGATGGGAAGGCCTAGAAAGGATGCTGAGTCAGAAAAGATACCAAGGTCTTCTGAGATTAAGGAAAATATGGGAAGGCAGAGAAAACAAGTTGTGGATGTCGCAGATTCTGATATGAAAGAAAGTCCTAGCAAACAACCAAGTGATACTGCTGAGATTAAGAAAAAGATGGGAAGGCCTAGAAAGGATGCTGAGTCAGAAAAGATACCAAGGTCTTCTGAGATTAAAGAAAATATGGGAAGGCAGAGAAAACAAGTTGCAGATGTCGCAGATTCTGATATGAAAGAAAGTCCTAGCAAACAACCAAGTGATACTGCTGAGATTAAGAAAAAGATGGGAAGGCCTAGAAAGGATGCTGAGTCAGAAAAGATACCAAGGTCTTCTGAGATGAAAGAAAATATGGGAAGGCAGAGAAAACAAGTTGCGGATGTCGCAGATTCTGATATGAAAGAAAGTCCTAGCAAACAACCAAGTGATACTGCTGAGATTAAGAAAAAGATGGGAAGGCCTAGAAAGGATGCTGAGTCAGAAAAGATACCAAGGTCTTCTGAGATTAAAGAAAATATGGGAAGGCAGAGAAAACAAGTTGCGGATGTCTCAGATTCTGATATGAAAGAAAGTCCTAGCAAACAACCAAGTGATACTTCTGAGATTAAGAAAAAGATGGGAAGGCCTAGAAAACAAATTATGGAAATTGCTTATTCTGGAAAGAGAGAAAGCCCACGCAAGAAACTTGTTAATGCATTTGACAAAACTTCAAAGTCACCAAAGAAGAGGAAGATGCCTGGTGAGGAAGAATTATTGGTGGATGTAGTTGACAGAAGTATTAAGAAAGCTAAGAGGAGGTTTGAATCAGATACAACACAGTCAACTTTTGCGAAAGCAGATGAATTAAAAGGCAGTGTAGTCGCTCTCCAGAAAGATGTACCAGCTAGAGAGGAAAGTTGTACCTCATCTACTCAGACATATGCAACGGTCAAGGAAGTAGAGGACTATGTTGCTTCAAAAGGAAAACTCTATTTGGAACCATGTTTTGTGATACCCAGACCAAGCCTTTTACAAATAAAAGCAACTTGTGATATGAGAACCCAGACTTACAACTTGGAATTATCACCCTCCTTGGAAGATGAAGTCAAGCCTGTGTACCCACCCATTGAGCATGATAAAGGGGACTCCAAAAGACCTTCAAGAACACCACAGAAAATGGTGAAGAAGCGATGTGTTAGTAAATCGCCTTCGATTCTTGAAAAGTTGAGTCCTCACGACCTTTCACCCATCCTTTCAGCAGTTCCATCACCTAGCACGGGCGATTTCCCTTGTTCAGTAAGAGCTCATCGTATCTGTCAAACAGAAATACCAGTGGAAGAAGTTGAGGCTCATATCCAGGCAATGGGAGAATGGTACAGGGAACCAAGTATCATTGTGACAGGATCACAGGATGGAAGAACAGAACCAAAGAACAGTGTCAGAACACAGACATATAATATGAGCCTTCCAGAAAGAGAACTTCCATCATTCAAGAAGAAATGGTCAAAAAGAGTGCAAAATCAAATGAAATCTACACAGACGCTGGCCACACTGGAGGAAGTTGAAGCATACATTGAAGCAAATAGGCACATCTACACAGACCGAAATTATTCTACAACACTGAGCTACTTTGTGAGTGGCTCATCCCTTACTAGACACATGCCAACACAAACCTATTCTTTTGTTTTGGATAAGGAGTCTCCTGATAGGTATTCGAAAAGTGAAAAGCAGATAAGGTCTGAAGATATCAAAGGAAACTCTGAATCTGAACAGAGAAAGGGTCTGAATGCTACTGATAATACTCCTAATTCCTCAAAACAACTTGCCAATCCTGAAATAAGGAATTCAGTGAGTAATAGAAAGCAGATCAGTTCACTTCCCAATCGGCAAGGTAATCAGCTACAAGAGAAACCACCTGGAGCAGATTGTCAGGTCGCTAGCAATGGTATCTGTCACAGATCAAACAAGAATTCTCTTTCTTCTGGACTCAATAGTAAGAAACAAAACTGGTTCCGTTTGAAGCCCAAGAAGTAATCTCAAACAGGATCATAATTATATCCTTTTTTATCAGAATTTTTATTTGAAGATTGTGTCTCATTTCTAGCTTGTTACTGTGTAATATACATTGCATAGAATTGTCTTATTTCCTTTTCAAGATTGACATTCGAAATTGAATATTTTTCATTTTTTTATGTTATCAAGAATTTTGGTTTCTAATCATGGATGTGGATATATTTATAACTTATTTTCCCAATTTGATTCATGAATCATTGGTGTATTTACTTCTTGCTCATAATCAAATGTCTTTTTTTTTTATTTGGGGGACTTTTTATGTTGGAATATGCTGAGGTTGTATGCTGCATGGACAAATAAAATGACTTTTTTTTCATTCAGAATATGTCTTTTGAACCCTCTGGGTGTATTGATGTTTTCTCTTTAAGACAAGCATAATTTCCCCAAAAAGGACTACATACTTGTACATGTTCTTGATATCCTGAATTTTACCCACTTTTTATTGCAAATTTTCATTTGATGAAAATATATTTTGTCTTATGATCATCGCTATGAAATATAAAAATATCTCTGTTCCTTTCAGTTTCTTAATCTCCTTGTCATTAAGTAATTTACCCAGATATAATGTTAGCCTGCAAGCGAGTCAATCTCTGTAAATAAAATATATTGAGACCACCAGTAAAATAGCCTCAATTATAAATCATGGGATTTCTTGAAAGGCAGGGATCTATTAATTGATATAATACCATGTCGAATTTGAGTCATTCTCCAGTTGGGGATAAACATGTTCACTGATTTAATTATCCTGTTTTAAAATATATTTTCCAAATGATATCAGCACTAATTGGAATCCTATCAACTGGTGTTCTTAATTACCATAAGTTGAAGAGATGTTTATGCCTATTAGATATATAATTTTGTCATGTGTAGTCTCCTTGTCTCATATGGTTAACTTTGCCCTTCTCCCCGGACCATAGAAAAGATACATGTATATTGGTTACATTGGTAACAATGGTAACTACCTTGGTACTATCGCTCAACAGCCAATCAAAATCAAGGATTCTTTAGAAGTAACCAATCATTGGATAGCAAAGATACCATAGTGCAACTTTTGTTCATCACTCTTGTGGTCTGACTTCTGTTGAATTAGGAAAAGGAAAGGAATGTGATTTGATGTAATGTATATATTAATTAGCTGGACCCTAAAGACGTAACTGTATTACATGGATTTCCTCTGCTTATCGCAATGCTCGGTTCCAGCCAATTATAATTGTAATTTACTCCTGTTATACATGCTATAACTGGCAAATTTACACTACCTTGAACATATCCTCTCAGATGTCTAAATCACAGAAATTTACATCTGTGTTTCTGCTGTGTATAATAATTAAAATCATTAAAAATATCTTTCTTTTTTAGTATTCAGATCATGACAATTTAATTTGGGGGAAATGAAGACTTGTGTTTACTATTTGATTGATTGGAAAATTGTGTATATGAGAAAGCCAAGGCATGGCTTGTATAAAATACACCAAAAGAAATGAATAACCAAAGAATGTTTTCTCCCTGTACATTGAACTGTTGAAATAAAGGCATGGCTTAATGAAATCTAATTATGAACGGATGATATAAAGAAAATAATGAAATAATTGAAAGATGGTTGAATTTTAACCAATAATATTCATTTAAATTGCCATTCTTAATTCAAAGAATCTGTCTTTGATGACTTCCCCTCTCTCCCTCTTTGTATAGCCCGCCAAAGAAAGTTTGAAATTGGGAATCAGCAGTCGGGCTTGTGGTCAGTTTTGCACATAATGCTGGTCAAACCACTTCCTCAGTTTTTAGCCAATTCTCAAATTCGGAACACATGTTGGTCTTTGGGGTAAAGATGTACAAGACATATTTTTCACATGTGTTAAAATTTCCCATACCAATTTCTCAAGGGAAATCATGTTGCCATGGTAATAGTACATTTTTGTAAAAAATAGGTAAAATCTTGTGGTTCAAACTACTTCATCTATTTTATCTAATTCTCATGAATTTAGCTCACACATTGGTCTTGGGGAAAAAAGGGCAAGCCATTTTTTCCATGTTTTGGAAACTGTTGCCATGGTAACAGCGTATTATCTGTTCAAGGAGAAGGAGAGATTTGACTCGGAAGTTGTATATAACACTTGTTTGGCATAATCTAGTATAAACATATTCGAGTAAAGGTCAACTTCTGCAAGTTTACTGTATATACCTGTAGTTGTTGAGTCTCTGAAAAGATTAGGTTTTCATTATTTGATCCTAGCAAACATATTGATGATCATTGGTAATTTACAAAAGATGTGTATGATTTTTGATGCATGACTATGATTAAGTATAAGATGTTGATGTCAGAAAATGTGTACATTTTATTTTGTATGTTATACAGAGGGCTTATATAATTTCATCAGTAACATGTATGTGTTAAGACTTTGTAAAGTGCCTTGTGATCATTACCAAAAAAGGTTAAAAGATAAATCTGTAATGTTAAAAGTATCAATGAACAAATTTATAGCTCTAGAAGAACCCCTACAAAATAGTAAGGGTATTGGACCTCTTACAAATTGATTTGTATTAGAAATGATATTCAAGAACAATAATCTTCATGCTCATTTTTATTTCTTTTTTACTGTTGATGGTTACAGGGCCGTGTTTGATTTAGGTTACTTTAGACCCAACTCTAAATATAGAAAGAATCGTTATTTCAACCTATTGGTAGTATGCATCTGAGTCATGTCTTTAATATTTTGTAATTACATGTATTGCTTAAAGGACAAGTCCACCCCCAAAAAAACTTGATTTGAATAAAAAGAGAAAAATTCAACAAGCATAACACTGAAAATTTCATCAAAATAGGATATAAAATAAGTTTTGCTTGTTTTCAACAAAATAGTTATATGAACGAGCCAGTTACATCCAAATGAAAGAGTTGATGATATCACTCACTATTTCTTTTTTATTTTATTATATGAAATATTTTTATTTTCTCGTCATTGTCATGTGAAATGAAGTTTCATTCCTCCCAGAACACGTGGAATTCCAATATTTTAACATGTTGTGCTTCAAGCAAGGAGGTCCTAATTATCAAATTCGTAAAAATTGAAATATTGTATAATTCAAACAATAAAAAACAAAAGAAATAGTGAGTGGGTGACATCATCAACTCTCTCATTCGGATGTAACTGGCTCGTTCATATAACTATTTTGTTGAAGAAAGGCGAAACTTTGAAATGTCATAACTTTCTTATTTTACATCCGATTTTGATGAAATTTTCAGCATTGTGCTTGTCTGATTTTTCTCTATTGATTCAAATCAACATTTTATCTGAGGTGGGCTTGACCTTTAAATGCAATCCTCCTTGCTTCATACTTCAGATAAAGGTATACCAAACGTGATTTCAGTGAATTTAGTTACATTCATTTACACTGAAAGAAGTGTTGCAGCCTGAAGGTGGCATTGATTGATCATTAGATTAATTAAAGAGACGTGATAAATGCTGAATGGCCAAATACATATTATTCTGGTATGAATGAGTTGGTCAAGTCACTCGAGTGTAGTAATAGATTGGGAATTGTGTTGTATATTTCATGGTGCAAGTGATATAGAATGATTGTAAATATGCTTTAAATATACATGTATGATGATGATGTTGAGGTTTGGTAAATATGTTAAACACATTGTAATTATTTTCTTTTATCACTTATCTTTGATTGAAGATAAATGTGAATATCAGTCTTGAATGAAAAAAAGGAGAAGTATAATAAATGCAAAGATATGGAGGTAATCTCAGGATTTTTTTAAATTCTGCCTAAATCATGTCAATTTTTCTTTGAAAAATCACATAGAATTATGAAATTATGAAATGTAATCATTTACTTGGAGTACAATGGTGTGGTAGGGAAATATTGATTTGATAATTTTAATGGGACTTTAGAAGGTAGTTATTTATGTAGACCAGTGCCTTTTCCTTTATTTTCATGATTCTGCATTTCTCGTACATGTATATTTTGTTTTGCTTGTGCATAAAAAGCCTGAAGATATTACCGAGAAAATAAACATGCATGATTTTATGTTTTGAATAAATGGCATGACTAATAGATTGAACATGTGTTTCTTTCTCTTTTTTTTAGGAAAGCAATAAGTGTATTAGAAAGTCTATCCTTGTCTGATTGGCTTTGACCCTTTTTTGATTGATTGAATACTTAATTAAATTATTGGTTACCTGATTGACTGATTGAAATGTTTCTTTGGTTGACTGCGGGGTGTTTAGGGTGCTTTTCCAGACCCCATGGTCGCTCATGGTATCCACTCGTAAATGGAAGTGGCCCCCCAGGGTTGACTGTGTAATTAATTGATGAAATTGCTGCATACTTGATTGATTCAACACACACTTTGTTGGTGGATTGATTGAACATCTTATTGATTAAATCATTACAGACTATGTTAACTGATGGATTTAATATCTTAGTGAATTGATTTTTAATTGACAGGACAGTGCGGACTTGATTGGTTGATGTATTTAATATATCATTGAGCCATTGCATCATGGTTGGAAGATTAATGGATTGATTGATTGAATACTACATTGATTGATTGAAAACTACATTGATTGATTGAAAACTACATTGATTGATTGAAAACTACATTGATTGATTGATTGATTGATTGATTGAATGAATGAATGAATGAATACTATATTGATTGAATACTAAATTTGGTTGGTCAGTCGGTTGGTTGTATTTGGGCAGTATGTTTACCTTTGCTGTGCAACTCTCTTCAAATTATTTGTAAGAAATAAGGATTCCCCTTCCATCTCAAATCTATTTTTATATTCCAGATGAAAACATTTTGTTTGCCAGATTTGTACTAGTGTCTGAAAAAATGTTGTTTGCATTCATACTTGCTATATGCTATACTAAATGGGAGTGTGTTCTTGGTTTTGGAAAGTTTAGAATCAGCCATTACTTATCTTGCACCCTTTGCGTAATACATGCAGTAAAATGTTGCTCCATCTTAAGGCCCTGCTGGCCGGTCTGCAGTTAGATTCAATAGCCCGTCTGAGGTCCGGTTTAACTAAGACCATAGTCTTATAAACTCTGTTCTAAAATTATGGGAAGCCGTATATGTCAAAATTTCGTTTACATTATACTACTGCTTTTTCCTAAATCTTCAACAATGACTATTTTCATATATCCTTGCCAGAGAGTTAGGAATGATTTGGGAGTACGTCAAATGAGCGAATTCATAGAATCTCATCTGTTACAGATTTATGTCACAATTGGCTCACCATAGTACAACCACACAACTTTAGTCAATTAAGAGTCTAGATTAAACCTGACTTCTTCAGTTAAGGGCCATGGGGCAATATCTTTTAAAACATCATATGATGCAAGAAGGAAGAAAAATAGTGTTTCAGCATTAACTACAGACGACTGATCCAAATTAAGGTGAAAAATTTTCCATGATAAGGGTTATACCGTATAGACACTAAATTGTTCCCTTTTCCTCCTTTCCCTCCTAGACCCCCCCCCCCCCCCCCCCCCCCCTCTTGTAAAAATTATGCGGGGGATCGGAGGGGAGGTAATTGTCTGCCTTTTACATTTAACGTATTGCGGCGGCCCGACCAAGTCGTCTCTTTCCACAAATTCTAACGTATAGGCTTAAGTCTTCGTTGTTGGCTGTTTGGTAAGTCATAATATTTTCATTATTTCATTAAATTTGTCATCACTGAATTGATTGATTGATTTGCCGTATTTTAGCCTTGAAGTTGATGAAACGATCTGAATGAAATTTACTTTCAATTCATATCTGAAACGTTAGGCGGTACGGTACGGTGCTCGTTTATCGTCTTGCCCGGCCGGCCCGGCGGAATGAAAGGCAGAGCCGGTAAACGCCCCGAATGCCAACCAACCGCTGGCCCAGGGAGGGGGGGGGGGCACTCAGTATAAGTGTAAGTGCCCTATAATTGGGTATGTGCCACGGAGGGGACCGACCCCCATTTTTACCCTCAAATTTCCTTTCCAAGGCATAGCATTTTTGTCTTATTGAGAAAAAGAACAAAAAAAAAGGCCGCTCCAAAGGCAAAGCATAGCATTTTCTTAATTTTATCGATCCATACCGAGGTTTTTTACCCGACTGCTATATACCGTAGTGCTAACCTAAGAAGATTTAAGCACGAATGCCTGTGAGCAAGCAACCAGGGGACCAAGGCTTAAGGTCCTCTCAAATCCGCTCCAAATTTTCTGTTACGCTGTTCCAGCCGCATTGATCTGCTACAATGAGCCGCAATTTTGGTGAAAAGTGGCTGCAAAGTGCTGTTCGACCATCGCCTCTGCGCTAGCACAGTGACAGTTCGGGCAGGCTCCACTTCACTCTCAGGGTGACCAGATGTCCCGTATTTCCCGGGATTGTCCTGTATTTCCCGGGATTGTCCCGTATTTTGCTCCTTTGTCCTGGCGTCCCGACAAACCCTCCCCGGGACGCCTAATTGTCCCGTATTTCAGAATATTGAACAAAAATACATTTAAAAGTGACAAATTTTCATTAAATCATAAATAACCAACAGATGACGAAACAGAGACAACAATTAAATCGATAACTGTAAACTTTTGCAAGTTCTGCGGTGATTTTCTTGCTTCTGTAACCCAATACATTGCAAACGAACTGGCATCCTGCCTATGTGTGTGTGGCAGGCTACTAGCTAGGCATGTATGATCGGAGTAAATTCTCAATGGTGCAAACAATCTCACATGATAAACAGTTTTTCCACCAAAATAGTCACAAAGTCGGCAGGAAATTCTTATAATTATTCTCAGATTAATGATTTGGAGATGTCTAAAAGTTATTGACTTTTCATAGATCTATTTTTTCAGCTTTCTTGGTGTGTACGATGTGTACGATGCTGCGATGTTTTGAACATCTAATTTTTAAGTTTGACAATATGTTTCACTTTGAAATTTTATTCATTTCTAAAACATTTTACTTTTTGAAACTTTTAAAAAACATTAAGAAAAACACCAAATAACATGATTTTTATAAGATGATTGAAATTTTCTGTTTACTTGAAGTTTGAACTTTTTCATTTTTCTTTCTTTTCTACCCTATCCTTCCTGCATGCCCCTGTTCGTTCCATCTATCTTTATTTCCTATCTTTCTTTCCTGAACATTTTTTCTCTCTCTCTGTTCATTTTCTTTCTGTACTTCTTTCTCTTACTTTCCTTCTTTATCAAATTTCCCTTTTTTATTTCCTTCATTCTTTCTTTCTTAAAATTACCTTGACTTCTTTCTTCCTCTCCTGTTTCTTTTCGTTCTTTCTCTTATTTTCTCTTTTTTCATTCTCTCCTCACTTCATTCTTCCCTCCCTCTCTTTCTTCCTTTATTTTATTTTTTCCTTGTATTCTTTTCCATTTTTTCCATTTTTCTTTCTTTCCCTTCCTTCCTCCTTCCCTTCCCGTTTTCTTCTTTCAAAGAATGAAGGAAAATATTTTCTTTCCTTCATTCTTTCTTTCCTCCTCATTTTTCTTACTTTTTCCTTTTAATTCTCTCCTTTATTTTGCCTTTCACACATTTATTCATCTTCCTTTTCTTTCTATATTCATTTCAAAGAATGACGGAAACCCTTTTTTCTCTTTTATTCTTTCTTTCATCCTTCTGTTCTAACTTTCTGTTATTTTATATTTTTCCTTAATTTTCTTTCCTTCTCAATTCATCTGTTTTCTTTCTCTCCTTCATTCTTTCGTTCACCCATCCTTCCAATTCTTTATATTTTTTCACAAGTCTAACACTGCGCGTGGGCTTCTTTGTTAATCTTTATTTGTCAATTGTCCTGTATTTCATTTTGTAAAATCTGGTCACCCTGACTTCACTACCGCTACATAGTGGCAAGGTTGTAATAAAAAACGCTTTTTATTTAAAAAAAAAAAGTTTTTTATTGTTTAAAAAGTTTTAAATCGTTTTTAAACGTTTATTTCCCCCAAGGAATGATGCAATTTTTTGTAAATCAATTAAACTATGCAGTCTGATTTAAGCTCTTGATGTTTTAAATACATTTTTTTGAGTAAGTAAAATTAGACTATATTTTTTTTACTGAATTTCCAACAGTAAAGTTCATATTTCCCGAAAAAATACTAAATCATGGAAATTGAATGCAAAAAAAACCCCACTAAAGTTGACATTTTGTAAGTTTATTCCTCATACATGTACATATACATGTAGTCCTGGGGTATTTTGAGTCTTTTCAATCTAGGGGGGAGAAGAATTTGCATGAGGAAAAAGAAAACATGTACTGTAATCTATGAGGTTTCAAAGCTTAATTTCATTAAATAAAAAAATGCTTTATATTTCATTTGAATCAATTATGCCAATTGTAGATAAATCTATTAATAAAGCCCTTGAACTGCTTAGTTTTTCAATTTAGGAATTTAGATCAAATGCATAAAAGTTTTTTTTACTTTTTTTTATGGAAATTATTGGCAATGATTTTAATCTACAAAAAGTACAAATAATGATACAGATTTTGGCGAGAATTTACAATTGGCTTTATATGTGAATCACGTTTTCAAGCAATGCGGGGTCTGACATGCATATCATAACCACATACCCATGCATGCATCCCAAAATAGTCTTGAATGGTATGGGTCCTGTCTTGTTTATAGATTCATTATATACATGTAGATTTTTTGAGGGGGCCATTGAGGTCCCCTGGGATTGTTAGGGTTAAGGTTTGCTTGCCAATTATCTTATACTGTACTGGAACTTCATCTTTACAATGAAAGTGCAGAGTTTCACCTGCTTTTGTACCACAAGAGTATGATGTCAGTTTTACAATATTAATCATCGCCTTCCCGCACAAAGGCCGTTAGCGCACACTGCACATGGCCTTCCCGCAGAAAGGCTGTTAGAGTACAGTTAACAGTGAGCGGGAAGGCGACGCGCAGTCCGTGCTAATGGTCCTTATGCGGGAAGGCAGCAGTTTGTAAAATATTATTATGCTTGAGCAACACTTCCATTTCATTTTGATTCAAGTACTACTAGGCCTATGTATTTGACCTCATTTTAAATAGTGTTTCTTTCCTTTCCACTCATTTTTTGTTGAAATAAGAATATTCTCAATATGGATTGATGTACACAATTGAAGTGGGAAGAAAGGAACGTGACAAAGAGATTGAGAAAGAGAGAATAAAGGGGGAAAGAGAAGAGAGTGGTGTTGAGAAAGAGTTTTAAATAGACTTTACATGTAGAAGAAAATAGTACACCACCTTAGGTATTAAAAGTATGAAGAAAAAAAATTCATCTGAAATCACATCCATGCAAATTTACAACACACAAGCCTACGCAGTGTTTTAAAACATGTTTTTTTTGTAAAAAAACTTGTTTTAAAACATTTTTTAAAACACATCGTTTAAAACGTGCCAACCCTGCATAGCAGTAGTGAAGTGGAGCCTGCACAAACTTTGCTCGAAGTACTGGCGCCCTTGCCAACTGCATGCACGTATGCCCGTTCCGTAGGGATGCATACCGTACGCACTCACACGCAGGCGACCCGTTCCAAATCCAAGGACCCCCGTTTTCACAAACATTTGTAGTTCCGAAGCCCGTTCTTAGGACCCTCCTTTTTACAATATGCAATAAGCCCGCTCCAAGGCCCCCGTTTTTTGTCTCGTCCGCAGCACATCGACTACCTACTACTACTTTTTTGGTTGAGTAGCCCCCCCCCCCCCCCGGTTGGGGGGGACTGGGGCGTGGTGAGACAGCTGGGAGCTATCTGTTTCAAGGAGGTTTTAACATTTAGTTTCTTTTATTTTTCCTTGTACACAGCTCACAGACGGCTTGAGATTGTGCAGCCACCCTTAGGGGGTTAACAGTGCAAAATAAAATCCCCCGATGTGGCGACGGAAAAGTTATCTAACTTTTCCCCTTGTTATTAACAAAACAAAGTTAGATCTATAGATCTAATTTAGATTTCTAGAAAGAACTGGACAGAAATAAAGATTATTATTCCATTTTGACCTGAAATGCACCAAAACGGGAAAAAAATAAACTTAAAAGGACAAAAAACAATGGCTTACTTTGGCTGTCACTTTATTCCCACTTCCCTGGTTTATCCAAACTAGTAACAGTAGAGGCACACGGCCAATACCGAGACTGTCTCTCATGTGGGATAATATCTCCAATACTTGGTAAAGAGTTCAGGTATCCAATTTCAGAGACAGTCTCCAGTTTGGGAGACCAATTTCCTTTGTTTACATTTGCTGCAAAAGGATTAACTTGGCGGCAAATAAATATGTGATAAGTTGATTCCTCATTGTAAATTCCCTCTTTTCACCGTCGACTTAAAAAATTCACTGTCTACTTTTGTTTTGATAAGGATTTTTATTGTCATCCACACACAAAACAAATGGGCTTCTGACCTCAGCGAGACAAAATTTTGGGTGGAAAAAATTACATTTTGTTGGTGTCGTTTCTTTTGTTCTTTTGCAAAGCAAGTCTCCCATATTGGCCGTGCGCCTCTACTGACTAACAATACATAAACATACCAGTCCCTGTACAGATTGAGTTAGAACTTCGGTCTCTGTAATTGTGAGTGGAGCCAACAGAGTTCAGCGGAACAACTATAACAGAGACCAAAGCTTTTGGTCTACATGGTCTAGGGTGTGGTTAATCCAGAGCCCAGGACTCGTCCATGTAATATTAGGCAGCGGGTACTCTCCAAAATGGGGTAGAATGGGGTCGCAGTAGCACCCCAAATAAAGGGGGGAAAATAAATTTTGCACTTACCTCGATTATATGAATGAAGGTCTATCGTGACACAGAATCCTGACATCGAGGCACAAACTGGACCCTCTCCTTCTTTCAAAATTGAAAATAAAATGGTCGATCGATACCCAGAACGAATGCAACATGGAGGTCTAACTTTGCCTCTTTTTTTGAGGTTCCTGTTTTGTGCCTCAATGTCAGGATTCATGATTTTTGTCTCACCTGCGAAGCAAAGTGAGACTATAGGCGCCGCTATTCCGACGGCGGCGGCGGCGTCAACATCAAATCTTAACCTGAGGTTAAGTTTTTGAAATGACATCATAACTTAGAAAGTATATGGACCTAGTTCATGAAACTTGGCCATAAGGTTAATCAAGTATTACTGAACATCCTATTAGAGTTTCATGTCACATGACCAAGGTTAAAGGTCATTTAGGGTCAATGAACTTAGACCATGTTGGAGGAATCTACATCGAAATCTTAACCTGTGGTTAAGTTTTTGAAATGTCATCATAACTTAGAAAATATATGGACCTAGTTCATGATACTTGGACATAAGGTTAATCAAGTATCACTGAACATCCTGCATGAGTTTCACGTCACATGACCAAGGTCAAAGGTCATTTAGGGTCAATGAACTTTGGCCGAATTGGGGATATCTGTTGAATTCCCATCATAACTAGTTCATTAAACTTGGACGAGTAATCAAGTATCACTGAACATCCTGTGCACGTTTCAGGTCACATGACCAAGGTCAAAGGTCAATGAACTTTGGCCGAATTGGGTGTATCTGTTGAATTACCATCATAACTTTGAAAGTTTATGGATCTGATTCATGAAACTTGTACATAAGACTAATCAAGTATCACTGAACATCCTGTTTGAGTTTCAGGTCACATGATCAAGGTCAAAGGTCATGTAAGGTCAATGAACTTTGGCCGAATTGGGGATATCTGTTGAATTCCCATCATAACTAGTTCATTAAACTTGGACGAGTAATCAAGTATCACTGAACATCCTGTGCACGTTTCAGGTCACATGACCAAGGTCAAAGGTCAATGAACTTTGGCCGAATTGGGTGTATCTGTTGAATTACCATCATAACTTTGAAAGTTTATGGATCTGATTCATGAAACTTGTACATAAGACTAATCAAGTATCACTGAACATCCTGTTTGAGTTTCAGGTCACATGATCAAGGTCAAAGGTCATGTAAGGTCAATGAACTTTGGCCGAATTGGGGATATCTGTTGAATTCCCATCATAACTAGTTCATTAAACTTGGCGAGTAATCAAGTATCACTGAACATCCTGTGCACGTTTCAGGTCACATGACCAAGGTCAAAGGTCAATGAACTTTGGCCGAATTGGGTGTATCTGTTGAATTACCATCATAACTTTGAAAGTTTATGGATCTGATTCATGAAACTTGTACATAAGACTAATCAAGTATCACTGAACATCCTGTTTGAGTTTCAGGTCACATGATCAAGGTCAAAGGTCATTTAGGGTCAATGAACTTTGGCCAAATCGGGGGTATCTGTTGAATTACCATCATAACTTTGAAAGTTTATGGATCTGATTCATGAAACTTGTACATAAGACTAATCAAGTATCACTGAACATCCTGTTTGAGTTTCAGGTCACATGATCAAGGTCAAAGGTCATGTAAGGTCAATGAACTTTGGCCATGTTGGGGTTTTTTGTTGAATAACCATCATATCTCTGTAAGTTTATTGGTCTAGTTCATAAAAAGTGGACATAAGAGTAACCATGTATCACTGAACATCTTGTGCGAGTTAGAGTAGTATTCAAAGTCAGCACTGCTGCTAAATTGAACCGCGTGATGCAGGTGAGACAGCCAGAGGCATTCCACTTGTTCATCATTGTTTCTGTAAATATCTTCCCAACTCCAAAATATAAATTTCACACTTTTTTGTTTTTTTTCCATGTTTTGTATTTTGCCTTATTACTTTACCTACATGTAGGTAAATTATATTAATTTATCCGTGGCAGTATTGAATCAATTTGAAATAACATTTAGAAGGTATTTGTTAAACTACTTTGTAAATCAACACAGTCATTTCTGTTATGATTTATGCTGTGTATTATGTACATGTTTTCCACAGCAAGCTTCTTTCGATATACTGTTTAATCATGTATTCTCCAAAAATCAGACTTTATTGTGACTTTTGTGAGCATAGTAAACCACCATTTGTATCAATGGCAATCCATCAACATTCCCTGTCATTGAAAACAAAACTTTAAATATTGGCAGTTACACTTACAGTGAATGGGACAGTATGCAGAAGGGTCATTCATTGAACTAGTAAAGTTCTCCCGTTGAAAGAATTGAGAAAACCCTGGAGGCTTAGAGATTGGCTCTCAGAACCCTTTCAATTGAGATGTGAAGAGCAATTGTGAAGCAAGTCAAGGACCTGTATTCTCTTAGTTTAGACTCAAGTTCTCCTTTTAGTGGAGTCTTTCTACAGTAGATGATGCACATGTACAGTTGGATAGTGATTCAGTAGATTTCAGAAAAAAGAAAAAAAAACTGTCTTATTCTAAAAGGTTAGTACACATGATGTGATGTGATTTCGGCTGACTCGTTAGGCCTAATACTCGTAGTGGAATATTAATAGATTTGTCTCATAAAAATATGATCTTAAAACTGTAGACAGTAGAGACTAATGTGTGATTTTCCACCCATAAATGTTAAGAATTTATTGCTTATTTTTTTTTTTTTTTGTGTGAAATACCCATGATCATTTGCTATGCTATGCTTATTTTCTTTTTGATTTTCCGGGCAATTGTACAGATGTGCTCTCAGAGATTTTAGAATTTGCAGTTCTCATTTTGAAACTGATAGAAAAGAGTTAGTGACTGACTGACTGTACAGTTTAATCAGAGATT
Source organism: Lytechinus variegatus (assembly GCF_018143015.1). Taxonomy (NCBI): domain Eukaryota; kingdom Metazoa; phylum Echinodermata; class Echinoidea; order Temnopleuroida; family Toxopneustidae; genus Lytechinus; species Lytechinus variegatus. Next base: position 44,860,331 of record NC_054746.1, read on the forward strand.
TTTTTTGTTGTTGGATTTATTGCTGTACGCAGAGGGAATAATAGATCGAGTGGTCTGTTCTCATTATAGATGCACCTCCACTATCCTTCTCAAGAATGGGTTGTGTACATAGAGGATATTGCACTTGATTGGGACTGCTTGATTGAAGATGGGGTCATACTGAGCTCTCTGTTCAAGCACTACACAGTTTTTATTCAACATGCAGATTCATGGTTTTCAGAAACATTTTAAGATTTTTTTTAGAAGATTACGTTCAAGCTAAGTATCATAAATTTAAGAAAATACAGAATTACATGCCAAATACGGTGTATTTTTAACTATTTCATAAAGATATAATCCTGCAGAAGGATTGGTACATGTTGATGAGGGATTTCAGTACTAATGATTTTATGATGTTTTTTGCATGGCATATTGACTCATTGGCAAAGCAGTCGGTTCATACCAGATTTGTCAAAATGGAACCTCCTGCACTCGGCTATTTACATGTATTGGAGAAAGGTAATTCCAAGTCCCACAGGGACAGAGCAGTTCCATATTATAAACTAAAGTTACTAAACAGGCTAAATTAGATATTATTCATCATCATCAGCTTCTATATATTGTATGTCTCAATATATTGCTTGATTTCAGACTTTCAGTTCATTTTACACAAAATTATTGTGTTGTTTTTGTTTTTTTTGTTGCTTATGTTGCATACTGCACTGAGATCGTTATTGCTCAATGAATTATCTATAATTCCTGAATTGCACTGCACATAATGCTGCACAGCTGCACTGGGTAGAAATTGAAATGAAGGAGAAATCAATGTTGATAAACGAATGCTCTCAACGTGTACATGTAGCTATGTTCTTATTCATGTTCATGACAAAACTGTGTGAACACACAAATCACCTTGCGGGTCCATGCCTGCTTTAATCTTCTCTTTCATCACTGGCAAAGTAGAATGCTAATGAATTGATGGAATGCGTTCTTGATAAAAACAGAAAACAGTGCCTTGGGTGCCTCCTCACGTCTTTGTCATTGCTCATTTGCATATTTCATGGTGGTCGGAAATTGAAGCATTTGATGCCAAGCTTGAGTAGTTGCAGTGAGCAATCATTTCAAAAGCATTTCTTCATTCAGGAAAATAGTTATCACACTGATCTTTATCTGTACTGAGTTATTTTCAAAGCTATATTTCAAGTACTTTCAGCCAGCAAATTTGATTTGATAGTCTGTGGAATGATGAAATCTATGCTAAAAAGCTACATTTAAACACACTGAAAGATTACCAACACTGATGTGCTGATGTGTGAACCTTTGTTATTGCTTGGAAAGACCTTATTTTTTTTCACATTTCTCAGCAGTTACAATTTTTCTTCCAGAATTATTTGGCACATGATGTTTGTTTACACAAGTCATTTCACTGGATACTTTTTGGAACTTATTTTGAGAATGTTACAGATCTGAAATTTGCATCTAAACTCCATGAGAGCTTTTTAACTTTCCATTTCCCATTCCCCCCAGGTGTCCTTCATCAGCTTTCTACGAGTGTCTACCCAACAAAATTTGGGATACCTTGATTTAACACTATATCAACCCTAGACTTTAAACCTTAAATAAACCCAACATAAACTCCCATTGCAACCGTAACCCTTTATCTTTAATAGAAAAAATTAAGCCCTGAGCAATTGTCGGGGGGGGGGGGGGGGGGGGGGGGGTACATGTCACCGATTATAAAGTGAGATACTTCATTCACTCAGATTTGTATACATGTACATAATTATGAGTTATGTGAAAATGATATTAAGTGAAATAGAAACATTTTTCTAAATGTTTTCAATCATGTAGTTTTTACTTGTAAGCCCTACTGAAAAATTTTGGAACTTAATACTGACTTTGTTGAATCATTGTGAACCATCAAGCTTACAGTACATTCTGACAAGATCTATCATGGATATCAAATTTGATCTCTCTGCTTTTATTGCGTATAGAAACAATCTCTTGAAAGAACATTGAAATGATCAGAAGTTTGAATTGTTTATAATATAAATTAATTCCTAGCAGCAAAGATTTGTTGCCTCTGTTTGGATTAAGAAAAGGAGTTGTAGTTCATTTTCTGTTAGATTTAAAATTTATTCAATAACATTACATAAAATAGATAACACATTAATTCTTGTAATACCGGTAGTTTACATGTACGGTATTACAATGTATTGGTTGGATGAAAAAAATATTTTCAAGATTTTTAAATTTTCTTCAGTTTACCTTCATTTCTTCTTTTTTTTTCATTTTTTTTCATTTTTTTTTGGCGGGGGTATGGAATATGGATATGATATAGTAATTTGCTACTTCTGGTACATTCCTAATAGAAATTTGATATGATTGCCATTGTTCTTGTTTATTCTTGAGTGTTTACTTGACTTCTGGGGGAAACCCAAGTGTAGTGGTCCACCTGCACTCCCCCAATCAGTTATATCGGGAGGAGAGACTGGCTGCGGGTCATGTGATTCGGTTCGCTTTTTGCCTTTCAGGCACAGCTGATGCCAAACAAATAATTATAATTTATCCTAACACAAAGTATTCAAGAAGGATCATCATACTGAATAATAACAGGACTTCCACATTTCGCTATAGGGCAATTCCATTAAATGATCAACCTTTTTGTATGTCCGACCCCCATTTTTCTCAAGTCTTACTTCACTTTATGAACTGCCCATGTCATGTCCTTTGAGAACATTACAGACTGTCAAAAGAACAAGAAATCGGAGACAGAAAATTTCATGAAGGTCCCACCTATAGGGGGTCGGAGGATATATATTATGTACCAGATATGTACAAAATAGTGTTTATATTTATATGTATTGAATGTAATTTTTTATATGTTCAAATATTGTATTTTACAAGTGTAAATCCATACATTTCTGTTATGGCATCAGTACAACAAATAGATAGTGATTATATGCTTCATCTCAAATTCTAAATTACTAAGCCTCTCTTTTTTATTTATAACACAGGTTAGCTATTTGCCAGGTTTCATAGTTACCGAATCCATCATCATCTCCATTAGCAGTGCACTCATCTCATTCCTGTAATCCATCTGGTTACCATGGTAATAATCAGCATGTGATGTAATATATGTCCGATGGGGCAAGTGTGCCCAGCCAGTACTCCATCCCAGCAGTATGTACCTACTAACTGCCAAGGTGTGTCCACCAGTACAACCTATGGTAAATAAGTTCAGTACAGTCCACTTCAAATAGGGAGTTGACACTTTGTGAAGTACTTTGTCAGATGAATTAAAATCATTTTGATGTCAAATTTAAGTGGATTTGTTCATATTTGGCTAAAATACTTTCAGAAACATGGTTTTGTGAATGGATGATATTTGAAAGTGTAGAGTAATGAAAATTAGATTAATGCTACATACTATTACTGTGCAAAGTTGTGCAGGAGCTGTCCTGGGTGTTGATGAATAACATTGGTTAGAAGAGACATTTGATATGTTATCATGTGGGTTTTTTTCTCCAAAAAGTCACCAGGAAACACAATGAGACTAATTATCTATTTTTAGATATATTTATATATTTGCTTAATTTTGCTATCACTTCTCAATTGTATGATTAAATGATATTTTTGTGATTCCCCAGCTTAGTAGCTTACATGTATACTTGCCTAGTGACTATCTTCTTCATTTTAAAGCACAAAGTTCATTATTTGATAAAAAAATGTCTACAACATACAATTTATGAAAGAATACAACATTGTTGTCTGGAATAAGAAAAAGCACTTGAGATATGTATTATTGTGAATGATTAAGGTAACCTGGGAAGAGATTGAAAGTTTTGTTGAAAAAAGGTATTTCTTTTTTGTCTTTCAGAAAAGAGAAAGATTGAGACAAATCAGCCATGTGTGGAATCCCGACTGATATCACGAGGGGCGTCGTGTACTCAAGATGATATAAGACGCTCACTAAGGGTAAGGGAACCGTTATAGCTTTGATTTGCTAATTATTATATGTACAAAAGTGCTAAAAGCCTATTTAACTTATTCAAGAAACAATTTGACATAAAGGACCAACTTGACTAAACAATAAAATGTTAAAACAATGGTAATTCCACATATTCAGGTAATATTAAAACTTCCTTAACATTACCATGAGGAGAAAATTAGAAAATTTCATATAATAAAATACAAAAGAAATATTGAGTGGATGATGTCAATTTGTCCCCTCATTGGCATACAGACCAGGATGTGCATGTAACTGTTTTGCAAAATTAAGCAAAACTTAAAATGTAATAACTTTCTTATTTTACATCCGATTTTGATGAAATTCTCTGTGTTATGCCAGGGCTCCACACTAACCTATTTTTTCTACTGGTCCAACCTATTCATGTCGGACCAGTAGATACCCAGTTTTTCAAATTTTTACTGGTCCGAACGTAAAATCTACTGGTCCCAAAAAATAAAGAAAACATTTAAAAAAGGCGCAAGTTTATTTTTCTAGCCTTTTGTTACCCCCCCCCCCCCAATAAAAAGAAGGAATGAAGGACAAAAAGAAAGCAAGACAGAAACGAAGAAAGAAACGAAGAAAGGAAGGAAGGAAAAAAAGAATAAAAGGAAGGAAGGAAGGAAGGAAAAGAAATAAAAGGAAAGAAATAAATGAAGAAAGGGAAGGAAAGAAGCAAGCAATACAAAAAGAAAAAAGTAAAAGAATAGATGAAAGGAAGAAAAAAGACTGAGAGACAAAGAAAGGAAGGAATGAAAGAATAAAGGAGAGAAAGGAAGCAAGCAGTCAAAAAAAAGAAAGGAAAGGTAAAAGAATAGATTTAACAACTTTTAGGGAAAAGGAAAGAAAAAGACAGATAGAAGAAAGGAAGGAATGAAAGAGAGGGCTGAAAGAAGGATGAAATGAAAAAAAGAAAGGGTATGATGGATAAAAGAAAGGGTATGATGGATGGAAGAAACAAAGAAAGTAACGAAGAATGAAGGAAAGAAAAGGGTAAAAAGAAGGAATGAAAGAAAGGATGAAGAGAAGGGATGAATATAGGATGGATGGACTCAAGAATGAGAGAAAGAAAGGAAGGAAGAAAGAAAGAAAGATAAAAAAGAAATAGAGAAAAATATTTTCTATGAGGATAGAAAGAATGAAAGGAAGGAAGGAAGGGAGAAAGAAAGAAAGATAAAAAAGAAATAGAGAAAAATATTTTCTATAAGGATAGAAAGAATGAAAGAACGAATTAAAGAAAAAAAGGAAAATAAAAAAGAAAAACTTTAACAAAAAATGAAAGAAGAGAGGGAAGAAACAAAGAAAGATTGAAAAGAAAGAAGGAAAGAAAGATAGGAAGAAAACAGAGGAAGAAAGCTCCATGTAAAACCATCATCATAAATATTTTATCAGTATCTTTTTGGCTCAATTAAAGTAGCTATGAAAGAAAGTCAGAAACCAAGTGTATCAACACACACATAAATGCATATGTGGGGCTAATATGTATTCAGACGATGCCACCCGAAACCCGATCTGTTTGAACCAAACAGAAGTGAAAATTTTTCCTTTTACTGCTTACAAATGACAGAGTTACTCCAATTTTTAGGAAATATGGACATTATAAGAGCCTTTCATGAGTATGAACCGTGAATTTTGACAGTTATGTGAGAGATTTCTGCCAGAGTTTAGCCAAGTTTCGTTCGCGCAGCCAGTAGAGAATTTACCATGTGGCTGGCTAGCTACATGTACACTGTATCTACTCTAGTAATACTTGCGTGTGATTCATTCTGTGTGTATTCTGTGTGTGAATGACAGAATTTGTCGGGGGGAAATGGTTTGCAGTGAATTTGACCATTTCTGGAAAAGTTATTGGCCCAACAATGGTTTTTATTACTTTTTATGTCGGACCCTTAAAATCGTGCTATTTTCGGAAAAATTACTGGCCCGACAATGATATTTTTTACTGGTCATGTCGGACCAGTAAATCTTCCTATTTCTGAAAATCTACCGGCCCGACAGCGATTTTTACCGGTCTGGGACCGTCGGACCGCCGCTAGTGTCGAGCCCTGGTTATGCTTGTTGGATTTTTCTCTCTTTATTTAAATCAACTTTTTGTTGGAGTGAACTTGTCCATTAAAAGACTAGAATTGAATTTTTACCTAGCTATGGCAATATATGCTGCTATTCATCTGTCAAATTGTTTGCAAATTATGGACCTTACATTTAATTTAACAAACTAAAAGGAAAAACAAACAGTTGCTCGCTTCTTTCATGACAGCTTCCTTCCTAAGTCAAATATGCACATTCTATAAAAGTCATACCATGTTTGGTTTGCATGTTGCTCATATACACATACCCAGGAATTAAAAAATTGAACACTCTGTATCTTTAGTGATCACAGAGCCAGAAATAAAGATTGATTTTGAAAATAATGAAGTTTCAGTCATATATCAAGAGCATAAATATTGCAGGTATTTATATATATTTTTGTTATTTTTGAAAGTTTTGTTTTGGAATTTGACTTTTGGGTGTGAAAATTGCCCCTTTTCTCATGTTTTGTTGGTTTTCAAATTTTATTTTTCTTTTCTTGTTTTTTTTTCTTTTTGCTCTTTCAGAAGGAGAAAGAATTGCAGAAAACATCCCTAAGATCCGGCAATATATCAGAGGGCAATAAAGATGATGAATGTCTGCATCCCAAGCACAGGCATTCATCACGATCCATTCAGAATCCAAGCATTGAAAGACATAGACCTGATGGTCAAGACTCACTCAGGAATAAAGAACATCGCGAGAAAGACAGGAAAGCAAAGAAACATCAGCATCACAAACATGGGCATGATGATGCCCTCCAAGTAATCCGAGATGAATTTGAACAGTTTGAGCGCACACATCATCATGAAACACAAAGAAACCATCAATACCATAAAACGCATTTACTTCATCAAAAAGGTGCAGTATTGCATGTAGAGTCACAGGTTGTAGCCAAGCAAAAAGTGTCAGCAAGACAACGAAAGCATGATCCCCAACATCATCATCAACATGATAAGGTTGTTCGGCAAGAGAATGAATTCAAAATTGCAGAAGTGAACAGAAAAGAGCGTGATAAATTCAGACATAGTCCTCATGTTGCGTACAGCTCCCAGAATGAACATAATGCCAAAATTAGTGCAAGAAAGACCCATCTGCCAAACAATAGTCAGAGCAAAAGGTCTTCTGAGAAATCGCAGAAAGAATGGTCTAACAGAATGGAGGCAGATTCTTCAAGAAGTTCTGTGAAAACAAAACAAAAAGAGAAATCAGCTAGAGGGTCACAAAGAACAAGAAAACTAGAAGATCCTGTTTATAGTTTACCTCCCATTATCAAGTAATCAAAAAGCACAAATATATTACCTTGAAAGTAGTATGCTTCGATCATCGGTTAAACTGCATTTATTCATATTGCATCTAAAAAGATACATCTATGAGGTATTAAAGATTTTGAATTGAATTTTACTTTTCATCCTAAAAGGAGGCTCAAAATAGTCTGGAATTTCAGTTTTAATATCCATACCATTATTCAGGACTTTTATCATTAATTTTTAATAGGTTTGAATGTTCATATCAAATGTAATGACAATTTCTTTGAAAATTGGATCACAACAGATCTAAAGTCCTTCCACTTCTTTGATTCTTGGCTAAAGAATAATTGCCGAAGTCACTTACTTCCACCATGATTAGCAGGTCATATGAGTGTGTATGAAAAGTCAGGTTTTGTTAATATCCAACTCTTGCAACACTTAAAAAACTTTAATAATTGTAATTTCAGAAAAATGTACTAGCAGTTTATGATTACTGTTTCCATACTGTAATTAAATTATTGCTGATTTTCTTTTTCTTCACCTTTTTTATTTTCATTTCAATTTAAAAAATGGGGTCCAGTGTAATTACAAGATAGTGATTGAATTCAAGGAAATTCCATAAGACAATCATCCCATTGGTATGTCCAACTCTTATTTTTCTCATTGCTTTTTGTAATCTGCTTGTTTTTAATAATATTTTTAGAGCATTACAGCTTTCCATATGAACAAGAAAGTAGAGACAAGCCATTTCTGGAAGGTCACACGTATAGCGGTTGAGGGGGTTGGAGGTACATAGTTTATAGACTCGAACTTTTCCAAGTGTTTTACAGACCAGACCAAGAAAATTATTTGTACTTTCATGCTGAAATTCAAATCGTAGTACAATCATTATGCAATATGTATATGTATGTCCATAACTGATTTAAAAATGTATTCAATTTTCATGCATTTAACTACATATATCAAGGAATTTGATATTAAGTATATATGTGAATGTTTTCCACAACTGAAATTTGATTTCAATCATATTTCTGTTTATAATTACATATGACAGAAACTGAAATTCATTTAATTTAAATTTCCATCCTTTCAATACTTATTAACATATTTATTTTATTCAATATAAATATTAAGAAGTATTAATATCAAGGGATATTTATAAACCATCAAACTAACAGTGTTTATTACTAGCCATTCTTGCCCACTATAAAGAATTATATTCATCTATCAGTGCATGTACATACAGATTTGTGTATCTTACCAACTTTATTGCAACAAAACATGGTATTAATAGCTGTGTTATAATTTTGTGGTATTTTACTTGATTGTTTTAAAATGTTGATCCTAGATTGTATTTTTTCAATAAACTACAGTATAGCAAGTAGTTTCCCAAAATATCACTCTTACCACTGTAGACAAGCTGATGATTTTTTTTTTACTTGTACATGTACTTCGCAAAACATGTCAGAAACAAATATAAACAAAAACTGAGCTAAATAAGAGGGCATGATAAAATTGACACTCTGCTTGTGTTTTTTTTTTTATTCTTTCTTGCATTTTTTGTGAATAGCAAGTAAATAAACTTCAATCTGTAATTAGTGTTATGCTAAAATTCCATTAAATTCAATTATCAAAAATATTTTGTGGTAATACCATTCATCTTATCAGTAGCTTCACATTTTTTCACTTGTATGATGTAGGCCTATATAAATTTAGGAAGATAGATGCAATAATGCTCATAGTTTGCTACATATTTTAGCTAAAGTATTTGTTCTTGCTGTTGATAGATGACTGTAGATGTTTGTATATACTATGTCAGTGTAAATACTTTTTAGCCTCGTATTATGCCAGATATTAAATGGCTATGCTGTCAGTCACAAAGGGAAGATGGTGAATTTGATTTGAAAAAAGGGTTTATTAAAATCAATTTTGATAAGAACTACATGTTTTGTCAAAATCTGTTCAAATTTTGACTTAATATAAGTAAATACACATGCATTGCATAATATGATCTGAAATTTGCTTCAATTTTGGCAATTAATAGACTTACTGAAGGTTGAATAGTACTGCAGACTGCTAAATAATGAAATGTCAATGTTATTAAATACATGTCTCTTTATCATCATTCTGTGGTGATCTCCAAACTGGCATTATTTCAAAATAGCATATAGTTTTAAAGGTAATTTTCCCTATGTTTTGAAAAAAAAAGTATCAAATTTATTCCTTATCTTTAAAGGTACAGCTCAAGATATATCCCTGAAAATATTAACACAACACATTTTGATTTCACAAATATATGACATAAAAATAGACCTCATGATGAATATATTGCCTTTCATGTATGAAGCATCTGAATTGTTCAAGCTTATACAATCTTGACCAAATCATCCCCTTTAATTGAATATATGTAAACAAGGCCCAGAAGTGATGTGTATAATGTCATCTCTAAATGTGCATATATTGAGTGTTTTTACTCCAATCATTCATTGCAAAATACATGTGTTTCAAAGAGCAAGGAAACTTTAGTAATATTTATGATGTATGTACTGGTAAAACATGGCCAAATCTCATGTAAAAGTTTTATGTTGAGTGTACTAAATACTTCTTACTACATAAAACATTTTTGTGTATAATATTTGAAATTGAATTTTGTCAGTCCAGCACTCTTTTAATGACATTTGTACATTAAAAAGCATTCGCACTTCCATTTGCAATAAATTTCAGTCATTAAGATATAAATGTAATTTCATGCTTGATTTTGTATTTGTCTATCTGGAAAATGCTTTCATGCCAAACATGGGATTGGAATTCAGGAACACCAAGTATTTATTTTTTTTTGAGGGGAGGGGGGTATAGTAAGTAACATTTAAATATTTTTCAAATTTATCTTTTCCCTTTATATCTGACAATGGTTCAATTCAATTTAAAATGGTTTATTAAAAATACTTTCTTTGCAGCCAAAGCCGAATTGCAAAAGTTTACATAACAATTTAGAATAACTTAATACTACCAGCAGATTTAAATATAGACATATAAAGTATATCGTCGGCCTTATGCCAAAAGGGCCTTAACTGCTTTTGGCCATTCCGAGATAATGGCGTTTATAAAGGTTTTGGCCTCTCTAATAATCAAAAGTTTGTGGTCGTTTTTTTGCTTTTGAAGCCAATTTCGATAAACGTGTTAAGTTATTAAGTTTTACATGAAATGTGTTAAATTTATTATAAAATATTCAGAACCCCTAAAATCGGGTTAAGGCCCTTTTGGCATAAGGCCAACGATATCATAAATAAATTTAAATTGATACTCATATTGATCAAATATGAAGAAAAAAATATGCAAAATACACATAGATGTACCTAATGTGTTACCATGATCAATTTAGATTTTCTTATTTGCAAGAAATATGTCGATTTATACCTGATATTATCTTGTAAAAAAAAAAAAAAACAATACAAGAATATGGGTGTAAGTGGGTGTGTTTGTAAAGAGAGAAAGAAAGAGACAGATAGAGCTGAGAGATAGAATGTGAGATGTAGAAGAATAAGAGAAAAGGGCAGGGAAAGGGAGATAGAAGAGAAAGAGGAGAGAGGATCACACCGAGCTGCGCTGAACAATGATTTGTGTGACACATGGCAAGGCATGATAACTTAGAATTATAAAAATTACATGCAGAGTTCACATTTAATGGCTAAAAATAAACTTATCCGAGCTGAGATGAACAGCTCTCTCTAAAATGAAAAATCATAAATAATCAAAATAATAGTGGCTCTTTTGTCAGCATTTGTCTCCCATTGTAGACATCTGTGTATCAAAAAAATAATAAACAAAACACTGTAAATGAATAGTGGCAGTGGTAGGATCTACTGAAGTTCACATCTACTGTAGATAGGGCTCAGTATCATCAAACCAACTATTGACAATTAAATGCTACTGTCATAAGCTACTAACATTGTGTCGATATTTTTTGGAAAAGGACAAACTTTTAGGTTTGTAGCATTAGTTATGCATTTATGATTAATTTGATACAGGGTCTTGATTTTAGTTGTGAGATATCTCAAATGCTTGTTCTACAAGGTGAGTTTTGTTTATTTCCCTAATTTGTGAATCTTGCAGGTAACTAGCTCACTTAATTGTGAGATAGGGTAAAGTTTCCTAAGTAGTGCATACCTTAAAGGGATGGTCCGGGATGAAAATAAATCTAAATAAATAGAGTAAAATTCACAGAGCAAAATGCTAAAAATTTCATCAAAATCGGATAAAAAATAACGAACTTAAAGAATATTAATTTTTATAAATATTTTATGAAAACAGTTATATGCACATCGTCATGAATATTCATTAGGTAGGCTGATGATATCACATCCCCACTTTCTTTTTTATGTTATTACATGAAATCATAAATGTTTCATTTTTTCATACAAGTGTAAATGATGTGTCTCCGTTATGATGAAATATATACATCTCTATGGTTGCGGCAATAAATTATACTAATGCACTTAATCAGTAATTGTTAATCCAATTATTTTTTTAGCTCTTGGTATACATTTTTTGAATAAAACTAATTCCGGGACCTAATTTCATATAATAAAATACAAAAAAAAACGAGTGGATAAATGACATCAGCCCACCTAATGAATATTCATGACGACATGCCTATAATTGTTTCACCGGAATAATGCAAATCTTTGAAATACAGTAACTTCGTTATTTGTTATCCGATTTTGATCAAATTTTCAGCATTTTGCTTTGGGAATTTTACTCTGTTTATTGAGATAGAAATATCTCCAGCCTGGACCATCCCCTATATTCATAGCTATGAAATCACATTTACCAGCCGAGTACTGAGTAAATTAGGAATTAATTTTAATTGTTAAGGAAACTGCTTTGATGCATGAACTTAAACATCCATTTCAGAAAAAGAATAAATTGTAATTACTCGTTGGCTGCATAGTAAACCATGCAATGTGTCCTCAACATTCTAATTATACTAACAATCTGCAGAACTCACTCCCCTCTCTCCCCGCTGAGAAAATTAGCAACCAATATTCTGTCTAAAAATAATAGTAATGTGCAATATTTCCCACAAGATTTTATACTGATAATCAGGGGCAGATCCAAAATTTTCCAAAGGGGGAGGCACAGTTTTCCGAGGAAAAATTTGGCAAGCAAAAAAAGGTTTTAACCAAAAATATTGATATTTCCTCCGCGAAAAATATAACATGCGAAAAAATAAAAAAAACACACAAGAAAGGTTTCCTCTTTCAAAGGGGGGGGCACATTTTTGTTTTAACAGCATTTTTACAAATTTTAATTTTGCTTCTCAAAAGGGGGGGGAAGGGCCGGCTGTGCCCCGCCTGGATCCGCCAGTGCTGATGATGGTTCAGATCTATAGCTCATATCCATGCACCCCGAGGTGGTCCTCTCTATCACATGCTGGCAAGGAAAGAGCATAATTTAGAGGCTGAATTAGAGTTTTACCATATTTTATTTTCAAGAATTAGTTTTTATTGAGAGATAGTTAGAAATCTCTAGACAATCTAATCTTTTGGAGATAAAGTTTTGCTAGTTTTCGGGGGGGGGGGGGGATTTTGACATTGAACAAAAAAGGAGGAAAGTGGGAGAGAAAGGGAAAAGGAAAAATAACATAAAAAGTATTAAAAGAAGAGGTCTGACCGGATGTGTAACTTCATGATACAAAGTATATATACTTTAATTGAGAAACAAAAATGACGTCACCTCGTGACCTTTGAGTTACCCCTCCCCCACCTTCCACTTCATTTGCTAGTTTTCCCTGATGATATCCATGATTTGTTGGATTCCCCTCCAAATGCCTGGGAAAGAGTACTTTAAAATTGCCAGGGGTGGCAACACAGCAGGGGGGGGGGGGCATTTTAACATTGAAGAAAAAAGGAGGAAAGTGTGAGAGAAAGGAAAAAGGAATGAATAACATAAAAAGGGTAAATAAATAAGTCTGACCGGATGTGTAACTTCATGATACAAAGTATTGAATTGAGAAACAAATGTGACGTCACCCCGTGACCGTTATCTCCCCTATACCCTCCATTCCGTTATCTTCATTGATTTGCTGAAGATATTCAGAATAACCTTTTATTTTCACTTGCAATTTTTTTTTGATGGATGGTTGATTTATTATTATTCAAATTCTATAGAAGCGAGTATATATAAAATTGTTTTGATTATCACAGATTTTAACCAGGGTCCTGAGTGTTAAGCCAGCGCACAAACAAAGTGCATGATGGGGGGTGCGTTTCATTAACATTTTTGTCTGACAAGGCAAAAAGGCTGATTTAGCTGGGAAGCATTCATAGGATATGTTTTCCAATTGGTCTATATCATGCATGCAAATTCATCTATACCAACTATCTGCCTATTATTTGGTCTATCATCCACATGGTCAAATTGCCATTTCTTCCACTAACCATTTTGTCTTATAACCAGTTAGTCTTATAGCCATTTTATTCCATAAACCATTTGTTCTTGATAAGTGTGAATTGGGCGAAATGAATGAAAAGGAAATGGGTATCAGACCTACTTAGAAGGAAATGGTCATAGACTAATGGAACTGGCCCGCTAATTGGTGCACTAGACGAAGTGATTATTGGACCAAACGGTTGTTAGACGAAATATTAATGGACAGAATGGCAATAGGCGAATCGGCATTTCACCATTTCATACTGCTACCCTGATTTTTTTTTATTTCCTTCTTTCATTTTATCAACACCGTATCATGAGGCACCGCTGCTTCAGACCGAATTTATACGGACGAAGGTCGAAGCCGAAGAATCAATTTGTTTAAAAATGTTTACTGTTCTCCCCCGAATCACAAGCTTATCTACTAGAGCTTTTTCTTGCTTGACCACCTATGGAAATAAAGTGAGTATAAAGACAACGTAAGTCGACGGATTTGGGAACTTTCAATAGCATCCTCTGCGTCGCTGCTGTTTAATTTAGTGACTCAGTCACACAACGGCATGGAGCACGACCTGGACGCCTGGACTGGCGGCAGGGCAGATACGCGCGAGCTCAGCTCCGCTGATCATTAGCCATGACTCCAGAGGCTCCGAAATTTGTCCACGAAAAGTAGGCCCCTAGAAATATATTGTCGATCTATAAGAAAAATGAGAATTATGTATCAAATTAAAGAAGAAAATAAGAACATGGTGGTGTGCTTCATTTATCAATGAAGACAGATGAAAGTTGATCGTTGAATTTAATTTTAAAACTCAGGATCTACTGTACAGTAATTTTTTTAGACTTTCTTAATCTAGAGTTCTCGGCAATCCTGTATTTTAGGGGTCTAAATTATTTTAGGTTGCTAACTTCAGTTCAGGCAACAGCTCCACGACCGCTGTTAACGGTACTTCAGTAGTGCGTACGTACGTGCCAGGTATGGCAGGCCGTTTATTATTTCTTCATTCTATAACCCCCCCCCCGCCCACTCACACAACATGCGAGGTTAGTAATACTAACCTCGCACAACGCATGTGGTTTCATAGTAAACTTTGACGTTTTCATTCATCACACGAATGTGAGGGAATAAAAAACGCCAAACGTTTCAGTATTTCTCCACTAATGATTTCTTTTTAATAGTTTTAGTTTAAAAAAAAATAATAAATTGGAAATTATTTATAAAACTGTTTTTATCGCTTACCTCCAAGTCTCAACCAGGATACTCCGTTCGATCCGTCCTTAATACTGCGGTGGAAAGTACGCAAATAACAATCGAAAAGCAATTTTTCGTATCGAACATTCTCAATTCAAGTCGTCAGCGCGTAATAGGAAATTGTACCAAAAATCAACAGGTTGCATCTCATGTATATACTTATTGGTAAAGTACGCCATCTTTTGACAAGATGATGATGAAAGTGGATTGAACGAGCAAGAAAATAATGCTGATCACCTAGAATGCAGCTAGCTTGCAACACCGTAAACAAAGGTACGGTAGGCACTTAAGAACCAAGTTTGAAAGGACACTCGTAAAATTATGTCACTCTCGCGATGAATATTCATTAGATCCTGGTCGTGCGTGTTCAATACAAACTCTCTGCATGCATGCACTCGGTGTGTATTGAACACGCACGACCACGATCTAATGAATATTCATCGGTGAGAGTGACATAATTTTACGAGTATCCTTTCAAAATTGGTTCTTAAGTGCCTACCGGCTTGGTGAATAATATCGCGCGCCCTCTTTAGGCAAAAGTTGATATCAACGCTGATCAAGAGGCATCTACGTGAAGATCACGAAAAATGCTCTTATTTTATTAAAACAAACAACAAAAAGAATTCAACAAACGATCCATATGGTTCGGTAAGTGTTATAGAAAAATTATAAGTCATAGCTATGATGTAAAGTCATAGTTATTTTAGTGAAAATGGTGTGAAAGATTCGCGTGCACCAGGTGCATATCAATCCTTCACACACCAGACGATTTGAAACCATGAGTGCCCACCCGCCATGACAAGTAACGCTGATTACCGTTGGTTTGATATACCATTATACACATCATCCTTCACCCATAAGTGCTCAGATATACCCCCTATTATGCCCCAAATGATAAAACACCCTAAAACCAAGGTGTGCTGCATGGCATTATTATATATCTTCATTGCATACCCCCCCCTCCCGGCCCGGCCATGACTAGTCCCGGGTCACGTGACACCCCGACGGCTTTAGGTATACCGTTATTCTATACTAACTGAAGTTAGCAACCTAAAATAATTTAGACCCCTAAAATACAGGATTGCCGAGTTCTCTGAATGAATGTTTCGAGCACGGAAATAACAACCGCAAAAATTTTTTTTTTGATGAAGTGTACATGGTGTATATGTGTACGAGAGACATGATCGACTCTCCCACATATCAAGATCTCTTGCATGCGTGTGTGTGTGTGTTTGAGTTTTGTCAGACGTGTATCAATCAGATATGATTATTTACGTCTGGGACCGACCTTTAACGTCACCATCCGAAAGACGTGACCAGGGCTCGAACCCGGGGCTTGAACCTCTGCATCAATTTGTAACTTCCCCACAGCTTGGATTACAGGCGCACGCCACAACGCCCAGTTTGTGTGTTGCGATAGTCTCCACGCTGACACTGTCATTGAAGTTTGGGCAAGACTTCCATATGTCACCTCCACTAAAATTGAAAAAAAAATATGGAGAAGGTTTATCAAGAATTATCTAACATATATCTAAGAGATTTAAGAAGGAAAAGTCGGATACATACC
This sequence comes from Lytechinus variegatus, assembly GCF_018143015.1. NCBI lineage: Eukaryota > Metazoa > Echinodermata > Echinoidea > Temnopleuroida > Toxopneustidae > Lytechinus > Lytechinus variegatus. The sequence continues at coordinate 44,876,887 of NC_054746.1, forward strand.
AAAATATGGCTTTATTCCGTCAAAAATTCGAGTGTGTGTAATTCCCAATGGCATCTGTTTATTTAGTCAGAAAAATAAATACCCAATACTCTTGGAGAGTAGACTAGTCGTAATATCGGTTGATAATTGTTATGAAACCCATAGCTTTCAACAATTCCTGCTAGCTCAGTGAGTAAGGCGACAGACTGGAGATGCTTCGTTCTGCAGCGAGAGGTTCAAATCCAAGTTCCCACCGGAAGTAAGGAGAAAAAAAAGGGGGTTTTGGGGAAGTTTTTTTAAATTATTGGAGGGGACATATGGAAGTCTTTCCGAAGTTTGAACTTAGTTTGAAGAATACTTCGATCACAAAATGGAAGAAAATCCAGAAATTTACCTACATGTTTTTTTAAAAATATTTTGACATCTTCATCATGGGGAGCCAGAGGCTTCTAGAGAGTAAAAATCATTTACTAATGTAAAATTACTCTCAACGAAGCCAGGGCTCCGTAACAAGGGTTTGCAATGAATTGCAATTATGAAAGAAGCGCACTGATTGGTCCCTGGTCAGCATTTTAAACCAAATGCGCGTGTAACATTGATATTGATTGGTCAGTTCACTTAGCAATTGATTGCTAATCTTTGTGTTACGGAGCCCTGGTCTTTCTATTCATTTGTGTGTACCACCAAAAAACCTGAAACTTTTGCCCCCGAGATTTCTACTTTCTTTCTAAAAGATCTAGCCCTAAATCATGTACATGGGATACAACTTCATTTCCGACATTTCTACACTAAAGTATGGATGTTATTTTTAAACAAGAATTCATCAAAAAAATGAGAATCATGAAAAGACGGAAGAGACTTGCCCGATGTTTAAGCCGCCATCTTGTTTTCTATTGTTCTTCACCCACGATACGGATGCTATCGTGGGTGAAGTACAATAGAAAACAAGACGGCGGCAACTCTCTAGAAGCCTCCTGGCTAATCATGGAGTCTTGAACCGCCGGCCATATATGTAGAGACACATGTAAACAAAGATGGATTTCCCTTGGAAATTCATTGTTAGAGGGTGAAATCGGTTTGTAGGGTCGAATTTTATTTATCTATGAACCTTAATGTGTATAAAGGGATGAAAATTATTTCACTATAAATGGTAAAAATGAGACTTTTCTTACCAGACTGATCTCCTGTAGATCCCTCAATCTGTTTGTCAATACAATACAGCCTGACCCTTGAACAGCTTCGATATGACGTACATCCGATTAGCGATGCCGTTTTGAAACAATTGATAGAGAAATATTATTATTTCACAAATACTAAAATTTAATATGTGATAAGAAATAATTAGTGTACAACTACTAATTATAGTCAAATGTCAGAAATTGTTAAATAAATCCCCAGAATGACAGTTATTCTTGTTGAACTTTTACTTAGACCTAGACCTAGTTATTCATTAGTTCCTGAAGATAGTTCCAGTAAAGGTAGATGAACTTTCAAAACCAAAACAAACCATGTGGTCACATACATTTTATGAAGCAAGTTTTGGATGCTGTGCCTAAAGCATGAAGCAGTTCTTGGGATGTCATTAAACAAAAGGTCATTATCCTTGTCCTGAAACTAAACAACTCTCTTGCCCTCTCTACCTGCACTGGATGCTACCTAACTGTACTTCTTGCACACTCCAAAGCATACTTATCAACCCAAATTGATCAAATTGACTTAAGTTTTAATTCCTGTTTTCCAGACTTTTGTAAAATCAAGTTGTAAAAGTGGAGCCTTATCATCATGCTGGTCCTCCTGGTCTCTGAACGATTCATGGCTTATTAAGTTCAATCAAAAGAATAGCAATACAGAAAGATGTAAGTATCTTATTAACTTTAGCACATTACATAAAATATAGATTACATTCTTTGACAATTTTGTTTTTGCTATTTGAACACTTGACTTTCACTCTTTAAATAGCCTTAATTATGACATATAATTGAAAGTAGACTCCAGTTAGCTTTAAGACTATGAAAGGTTAATTTTCTATTATTTTAATTCACTAATAACTGGAACTAACATGTACGACATTTAAATTTTTTTACTTAGGTCACACTTATAACCAAGTCAAACCATTATCAGATTTCTTTCTTTTGTTTAAAGACAAGTCCACTCCAATAAAAAGTTGATTTCAATAAAAGGAGAAATATCGAACAAACATACTGAAAATTTCATCAAAAAGGAATGTAAAATATAGTATGACTTTTTAAAATTTTGCTTAATTTTGCAAAATAGTTATTTCGGTATGAAAATGAGCAGACTTACGACATCACCCCACTCACTATTTCTTTTGTATTTTATTATATGAATTTCATATATGAAAAATTATAATTGTAACCCATTATTTTATCAGATTATGATTAAGTCAAGTTGGTCCTTGTCAACTGTAAAAAATTAAATATTGTATACCAGTCATTCAAACAATAAGATACAAGAGAAATCGTGAGTGAGGGACATCATCGACTCTCATTTGCATATCACTGAAATGTGCACATAACTGCTTTGTGAAGAATAAGCGAAACCTAGAATTGTCACTTAGAATTTTCAGCATAATGCTTTTTCTCTGTCGAATCAATCAACAATTTTCTAGGGTGGACTTGACCTTAAAGTAATTAATTATGCATTTTTTTCACTATAGATTACTCCAGTGATGAATCATTACCTCTGGTTACAAGCAGAGAACTACTTCACTCTGATCCAACATTAGAACCTGTTCAAGCATGGCTAGAAACAATGAATTCACTTGAAGACAACAAACTTGGTCTCATAGATCTTCATCCACATGTCTTTGCTACATTTCCTAGGTAGGTACCATCCTAGTCTACAGACACAGACCTTCATTATAACCGTTAATCAAAAGTGGATTTAGAGTTGTTGATTCAGTTGAAAGGCTTCAATACATAATTCCCTGTAAGGACCCTGAGACTGCAACTAGTGATCACTTTGTTTTTAAATGAAAGGTGTTGCACAGCAAACTAGTATCACTATGAGGTAAATTTTATTAATGGGATACTGTTCTCCAAAAAAGGTGGACATTTGCACAATGAGGTTACATCCAATAAACTCATGCCATAGAATAGTATTATTGATGAATATGTTACCTCTGCTAATTAAACAGAAATGACAACACAAAACATTCTTGTGTGATTTTGTATGAAATTTCATTGGTAAATATGTGTCATTTTTTCTTGGAGATCATTCAAATGAACTTGATATTAGGATGGACCAGCATTTAACACACATGTCAGATTTTGGTATTGTGCTTTGTGAATCCACCACAAAGATCTCTTTGTATCTCATTATTATGTAATGAAACTGTTCTCAAAAGGTTGAAATCCAGTCTTGCCTTCAGAATAATTAAATCATTACTGGATACAAACTAGACGAATTCATCTCCTTCCTACAAATCTTCTTTCCTTTCTTATATTATTTTATCCCCATTCTCTTGTCTTTTTGCTTTCATTCACAGGATAGATATCTTACATAGGAATGTTCTATGGCAGAGGAATTACAAGAGAATAGTATGTATCTATATAAATATCATATAGAAGGACATAGAGCATTTCAGTATACAGTCCCTCAGCATTGAAACAAACTTCCTGATAATATCAGAGAATGAACTTTTTAATCAATTTAAGGCTATGTTTTTACCTTTCAAAGATAAATCAACATTTTTTCGAGAATGATGATGCATTGTAGTTATTTCCCATTCTCAAATCTGTATGAAGATCGATTGCAAAATGTTCTTTTTTTCCTTCCTTTTTTTTCTCATTTTACCATTTCCGATTGCTAAGAGAATTAATTATAATTTGTGCTATACATAAAAACTGTATTAGTTATTACTATATAGTCTATATAATCCATTCAGATTTTTATTTTGATATTCAATGGTACATTTCATACAGGTTGTCCCATAAACAATTAATTTTAAGAAATACTGAGCCTAACCGAGCCATAATTATAAATGTCAATTATATATATTTTTCCTGTTTATTGTCTGATATTACACAATAATATGTGAATTTGGACCTGCACAATAAAGCATTCGAGATTTGATATTGAGGAGAAATTGAAAATATATTCAGTTTTGTAAATTGAAATCATTATGTGTATTATATAACATCTCATTCTTTAACAAATGAGCAAGGAATAAGAAGGATTCATTTCTATCATATTTAATTTAACTTTAATGTACCCACCAATTCATAAAAGGTGAGCCATGTATAAACCTTTTTTGTTTGTCACATGGGCAGGCAACTAGAAGTAGTGGGTTCTCTATGGGTGGGGTGGGTCCAAATATAAGCATCAATTTGCATTAAATAACAATTCAGATTTTGTTAAAAAGCAGAAATTTGAATTTGTAGAATAATAATTTCCTTGTCGGGATTTTCATTGCCATGTCTTAACATTTCAACTGAGGAATAATGCTTTGTCTGGGAATTGTTCTATATTTCTAGGGAAGTCTACTACAGTACCTTGGGCATGCTACTTGTTTTTAATACTCTGCCAATCAGCCAATGCTGTCAAAATGGTGTTAAAACTGACAAAATTGAAAATATTTATGTTAAATGACAAAATTGTAAAGCCATTATCCTATTATTGCACATTTTGTTTGATTGGTGCAGAGTTTAGCCAATGCTAAAACCAGGGCAGAGGTAAGAGGAGGTGGAAGGAAACCGTGGCGACAGAAGGGTACTGGTCGAGCTAGACATGGTAGCAGAAGATCACCTATCTGGGTTGGAGGTCAGTCATAATCATCATTATTGTGATTATTATTATCAGTAGTAGTAGCAGCAGAGTTATTATTATTATTAGCAGTAGTAGTAGTAGTAGTAGTATAGTAGTAGTAGTAGTAGTAGTAGTAGTAGTAGTAGTAGTAGTAGTAGTACATGTAGTAGTAGTAGTAGCAGTAGTAGAAGTAACATTGCTGTTAGGATGGCGTTGTCTTCAGAGTTTAGTATGATGAAAGCTTTAATTGTTGTATGTAATGTTATTTCTTGTGATTTTAAGAGCATCTTTCTCAGTTTTCCTAGTATTATACAACATATCTTTTTCTCTCTAATTCATATGATTTACAGGTGGTAAAGCATTGGGGCCAAGAGGTCCTAGAAGTTACTGGTATGTATTACCTAATGAAATAAGAGCTCATGGTCTGAGGGTTGCGCTCACTGTCAAATTGACCCAAGACGATCTTCATATAGTAAACTCACTTGACATCCCATCAGCTGATCCTGGGGTAAGAATTAAGCAACAAAGCATAGCAAAAATCATTTTTGGAGACCCCAACCAGACCCAAAAGTGTAATTGATTAATGATATACCATTAAGAAGCTTATTAACTACAAACAGCAATGCAAGTTTTATGTATTGTCACCATTATCAGCTGAGTATTTTGTTAGAGATAAGCTCCATTATTGGGTTTTGCAAATAGGCTTATTTGTGCTTTCCACCGGCCTCAAATCCATGATGTCTTTCTGTGTCAGAAACATGATTTTATCTATAGGTTTGCACACAGAAAGGAATGGATGATTGTTTCTTTATTACACAATTGATATTCTTCACTTTATCAGGATATCATTAATATGATAATAATAACGTTTTTTTTATATGCGCTATACACAAAAAGTATCACATTGCTTACATTGTCAGAAATAAAATATAAATATAAATCTTAAGTAACAAAAAAGTATAGAATTGGATACATTAAATTGCATCAACTGTTGGTGTTCTCAACTGCGCCAGATGAGGCCTCTTGCTTGCTGCTAGCTTTTCCTGCATGCTTTATTTAAAATCTACAGATATTGATTTAGTTTTTGCCATGTTTTATTTCCTGCTTATTTGGCACAAATTACCATCTCTATCTTCATTCAGATTATGTGTAACAGTTTTTCATGACAAAGCAATTAAGGCCAAATAAGAGCCAAAGATAGAAATCACAAATCATAGTCAAGAGCTTCAGGCCTCTATCGATCCCTCTACAAATTTGTTAAAAATATATTCAAAACCTGAAAAAAAAGATCTTTTAAACCTACGTAATCACATAACTTCTAACACAGTAAAATGTCAATTGCAAGTAATTCAGCCCCTTAAGAGCTCCATAAATCATATTTATGAAACCCAATAATAGGAGTCTTATGCAAATTACTCAGCTGGCAAGTGATTAATATTTGTGAAATTTCCATTGTTGTGTTTTGTAGCATGATATAGAGTTTCCACTTGTCAATTTCACTTATAGCTCTGGTTTGGGTCTGTGACCGTTTATAATCCATTTTCTTGTTGCTGTGGTTTTTCCTTAGCTTGTTTACACCTCTGAATGAGCATCTAATCCAATCAAGATTTAAGTTCAGTTTATGGGTTATAAGGGTTGATGAATGGTATTGTGTGAATGTTATTTAGTCGACAAATCAATTTTAGAAAACATGTGGTTACAACAATCTGAAGCTCAATTCATACTTATATACATGTGCAATATAATATGATTAATATCATCAATTTCATTCATATGATGGTGAAATATTTGATCTGAAAACCTATATCATATGGACCCTTGATAGTACTAGACATGAAAATCTGTTGAAATTGATTTGAAATTAGTATGAAAATTGCGATTTCATACATGACATGAAAGGCATGTTATACTATGGCTTGTATTCTTAAGCCCAATTTACGATAAATCATCTGTGCTTAAATTATGGCAAGCTTAAAATATCAACATTTTGTTTACACTTTATATTATGTTTACCATTTGGTTCCTTATGCTCAAGTCATTATTCCAAGATGAATGATTCAAATGTCAAATGAATTGATAGATTGAACCTGTAATGTTAGAGATTTGTGTCACAAATGACTATCCATAGTTGAACCACAGCTATAGATCAGAGACTGAATTAATCCTGAATTCAGAATATGGGCCTCTGTGTTTAAAAGATTTTTTTGGGGGGTCTTGTCTGCAAAGCAGATCAAGACTATAGGTGCTGCTTTTTTGACAGCGGCATCATCAACATTGAAATCTTAACTAAGTTGAAGTTTTTGAAATGTGATAATAGCTAAAGAAATTATATGGACCTTGGTTATAAAATTGAAACATTATTGATCATCCAGCATAAGTTTCAGGTCACATGACTCAGTTCAAAGGTTATTTAGGGTCAAAGAACTTTGACCATGCTTTGGTTATCAACATAGAAATATTCTATGGTTAAGGTTTTGAAATGTCATCATAACTTTGAAACTTTATGGACCTGGCCCGTGAAACTTGGTGGGCATAAGGGTAATCAAGTATCACTGATTGTCTTGCATAAGTTTGTGGTCACATGATTAAGGTCAAAGGTCATTTAGGGTTAATGTACTTAGTATTTTATTAATGTATACATGGTGTTTTTATGAATGATTATTCATCTGCTATTCAGTTGCTATATTGAATATTGTAATGCATGCAAGACTGTAAGAAGTGTTCCACCTGTTTTAAACATGATGATTGAAATGGCTCTTCTTTTTTGCCTAAAATCTTGCTAAGATTGAATGAAAACCCACATTGTGATTTTTCCTTTATATCTATTTTTTTTATAAATCTTTTTCATTTAATGTGTGTATTTTCATAGTCTTGTATTTATTTTGTATATTTTTTTCCAGTACCTGCAAGATCTATGCAAGGAACGTTACTGGGGAGAATCAGTGCTCTTTGTAGATGTGTAAGTTTCTAATTATTATTTTTTTTCTTTGAATTGTAAGTTTGGAAAGTGACAAAGCATTCATGTAAAAAAAACTTAAAACTGCAATTCACACTTTGGCTTCTGTTTGTTTCTCATTGCTATATTGTAGCATTTCATTTAGTCATCACTGCAAACTTGTTATTTTCAAAGTATGGACATTTCCATGCATTATGCACATTACAACAACTTCAGTTAAAAAAATAAAAAAACACAAAACATTTCAGATAATTTTGCAAGTGAATAGGGTAATCCCTACTGTCATCATACATTTTGCAGCTTCTGTTTCACTTTACTGGGCTTGGAAAGAAAAATCCTTCAAGATTTTAGTTTTGAGTTTGCTGCCTGTATTCTTTTAATTATGATGCCACTATTTGACTATAAATCATGGAATTTGAATTATGGTTGAATATGGAAAATTTGAGGACATCATTTAAAGGGGAAGTTCCCACTGATAAAGAAAATGCTTTAAAAAAACAAAAATATTGGTGAAGATTTGATTAATAAAAATGAGTCAAAGAATAACAGGATTATGAATTTTAAACTTTTGATTTTCTGATGTCACAGATTGGCAGCTCCTCTATTTTTTCATGTGATATAAACTACAATTTTTTTTAAATAAAAGTTCTATAGTTGGGATTGATATTTATCATCAGACACATCATTTCACCTTGTCTTTATAAGAAAATCTTTTTATTCACTTTTTTCCTTAAAAAAAGAATTTATGGATTTTAAGCTGCTCACATCATAAATTACAGCCTTTATTATTTTTCAATGGATTTTTACAGAACCTTGACCAATACCTTTCTCTAATTTTTCTTGTCATCAAGGTGAACTTCTCCTTTAGAGAAAAGTTAACAGGCTCACAATAATACCATGGTCAATTTGGTTATGAAGTAGTAAAGAAGGTTTAGATTATAATTTTGGAACTTCTTTTGAGATATTAAGTGTGTGTGTGTCTGTGTGGGCGTTCGTGTGTGTTTGATTTAGGGGAAACCTTTATACTTCCAAAAGAATGACACGATACTAAATTGAAGACAAAAATAAAGAATAGAACATAACATTTAAATAAACGGAACATGTTTCAAGGTGTCGCACCTCATTCCTCTGCCTGAAAATTATTAACAGAGTCATTGGTATTTATACAGTTAGGATGTCAAGTAAAAATTTCAAGAACAGGATTACAAGGTGTGAATTCAATGTTAAATGGAATGAAGTAAAAAAAAATACATTCTATGGGTTCATCGGATAGTGGTGGGTTAAATTAAATGGATAACATTATTTGGTAATTGTACACCTGTTGGTTTAGTTGAGGTTGTTTCCATTTGATGGAAAGCCCTTCTTTTATTTTTAGTTGAAAATCTGTTTGAGCAGTATCGAGAATTTTGAAACAGTGGGTATTGCATTCTGACAAGCATTGGGGTGACAATTGCAAGTGTCTCCAGACATGGGAGTTCTTGTCCTTCCCCAGGTGCTCCTCGTTATAGATATACATGTATATGAGATATTCTCATCAATTTGTTGAGGTTTGTCGCAATTAAAGTTAGTTACTACAGTGTAAATTGATGATTGAATAGTGAGAGTGCTGGGGCTCATGGCATAGAATGTTAATATTACAGTAACATTTCCAAGGATGTTATGTCCAAAAGGAAGCAAAGTAGGACTGTACAGTTATGTTATGATATCACAAACTTCCTATCAACATCACAGCCTTTTGTAAAACAAAGGAAAATCATGAAATGTGATATATCAAAATCTATCAGATAATTGTATTTTCATTTTGATTAGGCCAAAATTTTGTTCTCTCACTCGCTCACAACTTTGGGGATTTTGCCCATATGTCACCATGTTCTGTCCCTCAACTTTGGCTCATAAATACACTGCTGACCAAGTAAACAAAATCTGGGACTGTGAACAATATATATATATATTATATGTTTTTACCTAATTGGCCCACAAATTCCATTTCCAAATTTTTGTGGCCCCCATTGAGAAATTAATTCTGAACCAGGACCATAGACATAGATATTCCTCAATTGCTTTGTATGTTCATTATAAATGCACTGTGGGGAGATTATGCTGATGATGCGTTGATTGAATGATTTCGGGTAGACATATGGAGTAAAATATTGCAAGAGATCACAAAGTCATTGCATGATCTTGATACGTCCTCTGCACACACAATATTGTATAATCTCTTTATAATAATTATTATAATAACCAAATTTCTAATGCACACATATCCACTCCAAGGAATGCTCAAGGCACCTGACAATTCAATTTAAATACAATATGATAAACAGTAAATCAGAAAAAAATATTAAATCATACAGTAATAAAAAAAAACCTCTCTATTTTATTAGGAGAGGGGGTTTATTATGGTACAAGTATTAATGCACATTATGAGACATAAGATAGGTTTTCAAGTTTGTTAGAATGAATAAAGAGAAGATGAGATCTGAACTGTGTGGGGAAGTAAGTTCCAGAGAGGGGGTGCAGTAGCAAAGAATGATCTGTCATCCCCATGTCCTCTTTGTTCTGGGTTGTTTTAGTTTGATGGCATTAGATGAGCAAAGACTGGTAAGAGTAGTACCGGTTGATATGCATAGAGGTTGAGGAGAACGTAGGGTAACTGCAGGATACCCTGAAACCTCCACATATCCTGTGGATGGCTTTCCACCTTGGGGATGCCCTATACATGTAGATGAATGAATTGTGAATAAATGTATCAGAGACCACATCTATCCATGGTCCCCCCCCCCCTAAAAAAGAAAAGAATTGTCCAATATAGATCAATTTATAACAACCACAGGCAATTGTGTAAGCATTAGGTCTGATGATTATTCCTTTGGATTTTATATAAACCTAATTGGTGAGGAATGTGAAACCCCTTTTCTGATTTTAATCTTAAAACTGTTGGATTGGATAAAGGGTATGCATTGTGTGCAAGCCAGAATCTGTATAATGTGGACTTAGATGTTCCACGAAGGAACTCAATGCCAAAGTGAGAATGGCCCCCTCTGTTGGTGGGTTGATACCAGGTTGTGACACTGCGCTTGTCTGGAAAACTTCAAGCGGCAGGTGGACTCCAGCTCTTGAGATTTCAGCATCATGTCGGCATTCAGAGGTCATGAACCTGGTTTCTAGTTATTCAATAGAGAGTTCCTTTCTTTTATTCCTTAGACTCCTACTCTATTACCAAGAGTCATGCCTGTAACTGGAAAAGAATCAGGAAATATGGAGACCATCTTTTATTGTTCTATTTTCTTTGTTATCTGCATGATTTATGTCATTACATATAAAGGGCATTTGAGTGGGTGTATTGTTTTAGAAGGAAGTGAGATGGAATAGTAATAGAAATAAGTCTCAGCAGTGTTTGTTCCCCACATTTTGTCTGGTCAGGTGATTGGGATGATGCTTTCATTTTAGTTTTTATCTTAATTGATACTCAACCCAGGGATTGATGTAATGACTTATATCATTTTATCATCTTGCATTATTTCAGTGAAACCTTTGCTGTTATGAAGATGCAGTGACTCAGTGTGTCACTTTTTTGTAGACCTCATTTTTCTTTATTGAAATATTGATAATGTATATGAAGATGTTTAACAGGCTAAGAATTTCCTTCTATAAGTATTTAATGGGAATATTTCGTCTTTGAAATTTCGAGAGCTAAGTTATTTTCTCTAATCAAGCATTGTGATAATGAACAAAGGAGGTTCACATGTTGCATAGCGTTTGCATTTCAAACAAACAATCTTCCTACACTTGAATTCCCCAATGATTAAATACATTTTCTTGATTTTGGCAAAATTTTAACAAGAAAACTAGATAGGCCTACTCATGAAATCTAGATGAATACATACAGAGAAAAATATAGTTTGAAATAGATCAGATTTTTTCCCCAGTTGCGTTATCTAGCTTCTTGGACATGACATGAACTGTTAGAAATCCTGGTTTTGTAATTTACACACAAAGAGGATGGATGGCATGGCCATTGGATTGCATGCAGACATCTAATTTATCATAGCTGTTCATACCCAGTTGAGAAGTCAACTAAAATTCAGAAGTCATGATAAATGAGCACAATAAGATTTAATTTCACACGAATATCTTTTAATCAAAATGACAATTCGACATTATAGTCAGTTCATAATATTATATTTGTTACGATAATTGTACCAGGCATTAAAAAACTGATATTTGATGAGAAAAGGAAAAATTTGTTGTAAATGTCATGCAAGATATTTTGTTACCTTGGATATCGCTGAATGATGCTTTTGCTGAAAAAAAATATCAGATGTATTACACAATATATTTTATTTACATTTTGTAAAACACAAGTTAGAGGAATTAGAAAGAATTATTAGATCAGAATAATCCTTTTAAGTTATGAAAGATGGGTAAATTATGTATGTATGCTACTATTGACAAATTTATTTTATTTAAAAAATGATGGGAGTTTGTCTGGGATGGTTTTTTCATTTTTTTTTTATTTACCTGAAAAACAGGTTTTAAAAGAAGTATTGTACAAACCACAGGAGTAAAAACGTCTTACAAAACACAAATATGAAATGTTGAAATTGCTACAATTTGAAAAGCGTCCCTGCAGAATTGAGTTAATTAAAATTAAGAATTAAAACTAATCAAATGCAATAGAGATGTTAATCATGATTCTACTTCAGGCTGATTTTTACATGTATTGAGTATACTCCAAGTTGACCTTTTACTTCCTAGGTCAAACTCAGTGATATGTGATGCTCAGATGGTTGGATGGAAAAGATTCAAAGGAAGACAAATATTGAAGAAAAAATGATTGAATACTCAGCATGATCTATGTTCATGGTTTTGATTTGTTATTCATGTTTGTGATTCTAGTCAAAGAAAGACTGATTGAACACGCCCCCTAGATGAGATTTAGGTTATCTATCTTGACTTTCTACTCTACTTGAAAAGTTGATGGTACAGGAAGTCCTCAACAAATACATCATCGATATCCTTCCCTTGGTATGTTGGAATGATAAATCAGTCCATCCCTATCTGGAACTATTCTCACCTAAACTAATATTGACTCCAATCATGTCTCGCTCTGTCAACAAGACCATGCCTCTCATTGGGGTCTTTCACACGAGAACACCTTGCAAGATCATAGTACTTAGGTTCGAGAGATCCATACTTGTATATAGTCATATAAACGAGACCAATTCTAGGCTGATCTTATGACTAACACACCATTGCATTGATGAATTAAAGGTTTGTGTAAATGTATCGCAAATGGTTCCAGTCAATTGCAAGTTAAAATGTTTATTTCAGTATTTTTAAAATAGACAGTTGGGGTCAAGGTTAGAATCAAATTTGTTAGTGAGATACACCCAACATGAAATAATGAATACAGAGTAACATGAATTCACAAAGTTGAATAAACTTTGCAAGGGATAGGAAGCCTTCTTTGCTATAAATTACTGAATAATTACTCTTCTTTCTATGATGTATTTTATAGCATAAACCTTAAATACTATATACAGTACATAGATATTGTTGGATGCTGTTTTTCAATTTTTGTGTCTTACCACAATGATGTATGATTTGTAAGTTATGTGTACTCTCGTGTGAAAACACTCTTAAAATTTGAAGATTTTAAGAGGGTAAATGCAGATAACACTTCCCTGGTAAATGTAAGAGGGAAATGAGGTAGACAAAAGAAGATGCATTGCAGCGAGTCAGAGTATGGACCTAGGTCCATGGTCAGAGCAAGAAGATTTAGCACTTGGGTGGAATATATGTGATTTGAGCTTGGCAATACTTCTTTACATATAAAAAGTGATGAAAGGAGGAGAAAGGATGTAGAAGATTGGAATAAACTAGTTGAAAATGAAAAAAGGTTGTGTAAACAGAGTACATAGAGATGAATTTGTATTTGAATGCTAGCCTAGTATGTATTTTTAAAACCAATATACATGTGCGTATGAATTGTTTGGAGAATAGATCAAGTTTTTGACAGATTTCAAATCTTAGCACTTGTTATAATTTAGATCAAATTTCTTTGACAATGGAAGATTTAAAAAAAATTATTCAAAATTATTTTATAGATTCTCTTACCCCCACATCTCCCCCTCCCTCTCCCCTCCTCTCTCTCATTGTTTTTGTCTGTCAATCTGTATGTACTATTTTTTCTGTCTTTTTCTCTTCATGCTTCCCTCTTTAAAGCTCCACATTACTTTTGTGAAAATTGATGTGACAGAAACCCGAGTGTATCTGTATATAGAATTTGTTTGCCTGCTTTCAAAGTAAGAAAGACTGGTATGAGAGATCACTCAACGAGCCGATTAGCAAAGTTTGGCGGGAGAGAATGAATCTCGTAAGTCATCATATCTCTCCACCTGCTTCTCTTGACATTCATCTTGAAAATTTACTATCTTGTCAAGTTTCAAAGAGAATCTGTAAATGTTTTTCATTCTGGCATCTTCTCTTGTAAACTGTCTAAAAAAATGTCTAAACATATATTTAGGAAAAAGTGTGGTCCTACATATATTAAGAGATGTATCCCAAAGCTTTTCATTTTACATTCATCATTAGGCGTACATGTCACATGAATTGATTTAAAGCTGAAATGAAAGTATGGATCTATTCATAAAATAAGATTTTCCAGCTATTGCAATATGTTTTATTCATGATAAAATTCTATGGTTTTGTTTACCATTCTTCATACTACAAGTAGGCCCTTACCAAGTTCCTGGATATGAGTAGCCTATAATATACATGTAGCTTGAAGAAAGTCTGAATTTGGAGGTCTGGATGGATTAAAGTGGGGAAGTTTCAGTTTGGACCTCTGTTTAGTCTTCTTGTCTAGACTCTTTCTTGAAGATTCTAACTGATGATTGACAAGGACTTGAGTCTCTTGACATTCCCTTTTCAGTTCAAATCATAAATGCACGTAATATCTCTGTTTATTGTCGTTCATGGATCCTCAATTCAGCAACACATTGACGGGCCTGGTAAGTATCTTATACTTAGATTCAGTTAAATCTAGTAATTTGTCATGATCCACCTCCAGACGGATGATAAGGCAGAATCTTTCAAGCTGTTAGAGTCTTCTTTCTTTATCTTGTATTTTTGCCATGGTGATGGAGGAGGAAGTGATGATAAGAATGTGCATGTAGTATGTTTATAATTGTGATGTGGTAGTTATGGAGTCATAATTGAGCAATGCATACAAATTTCAAGAAGGTGCTCTGAAGTAGAATTGATTCTTATTTAAAGGACAAGTCCACCCCAACAAAAACTTTCGTAATTTTGTCAAATTAATGAGATAAAAAGTACATCTAACAGAACGAGTGACAATCTATCCCAGCCACATGAAGTTTATCGTCAGTGCATATCGTCTGCTGCTATTCGTTGAGTTGATTTGCCTTCAGGTTCGGATTATATATTCACTTGTTTGTAAGTACAGTTATATCATTATTTTCCTTTTTATGATAGATTCTGTCTGGATGTGGTTATTCATTTTCATGGATTTAATTTGGCCCGCGCGGTGTAGCCAGCACTTGTAGCAGCAGCTTCATGAGTTGGTAGCGAATCGGCATGTACATGACTTGTGATTGTGTTGCAAGTTGAATTTTCATCATCGGCGTAATTCCCCAATTTACCTCCAACTACGTCACTTTGTTGTTCACTTCATCGCGATCATCATTCTCTTCATCTCAAAATCATCATTTTGAAAATCCAAATCTAGATAAAATTCTGGGTTTTCTTTCATTTCGGGATCGAAGTATTCAGTGACAATGTGGAGAAAACGTACCCTCGCAACAGGTTTTGCATGCAAGTGGAGCTTCACGTGGGAGAGCCAATCACGCCTCTCGTACAGACAGTGATGTCATAAAAAATCCCCAATTTCGCGGACGTAATTCTGCGTGTTTGAAGCATTCAGAGAGAGAACTTTAAACTATCAATTAACTTAGTTTCATCGGTCTCCATGATAAATGATGTACACCATTGTGTTCTCCTTATTTTCTCCTTTATTTTGATATATGATTCTCCATTTTTACGATTTTCAATATATATCTACTTTAACTGTAGATCCTACACTCTATCTTTCATCCCCCTCCGCATCCTCTCTGTCTTCAGGTTGTCAAGATCTATTCATTTTAATTTCTCTTTTTTAACTTTTTAACTTTTCAATTTTTTTTTTTTTAATCTGTCAGAAATGCAGTTAAATATTAACTTCCAATTCAAATAGTTTCTTGATATCATCTTCCTATTGTTTAAGTCAATACCGACCAAAATGTGTTGGCACTCACTACTATACTGTACTTGCCTTGTTTTATGCTTCATGTTTTTGGCGACACCTGTCCATTTTTGGCAAGAGATGTTTCTCATCGCAAACCCTAGCAATGCAAATAAATCACGAAAAGTGAGCAACAAGAGAAATAGAGAAAATAACATTCCAAGGATTAAGAATTTATTTGACTTGCAGTGAAGCAAAGCTGCAGATGACAGAAAGCATGGACTATAACTGCTCCCTCTCACACTGTCCATTTATTGTGATTGGACCAACCATGATTTATTTCTTTTCAGTGGAAATGACGTTTGTGTTTCAAGATGTTATCTAAATATAAATCCTTGAATGTGAGATATGTTGCAGTCATACTTGTACTATTGCCAAATCTGTTGCATGTTATCCTTGTTAGGGAAGCACCAACATATGCTGAACATTCACCTGGAAATGGTAATCCCTTTTATGTATATTATATGATTGTACATTTCACATGAGTACAATTATCTCCCCCAATGAGTTGACACTTATTTTAACTACATGTAGATTGCCACAAATTAATATGAACAATGAAGCGGAGGGTTTGAGGTTGTTAGGGGGTGGGGGGGGGAGAGGGAAGAAATGCAAACTGAAGGCTTTACAAAAAAAAAACTAACAAACAATGGTGAGCAGCAGGTTTAACCCAGTTCTGGGAGAAAACACATTGGGAAAAATTTCATATTTCTTGTCATTTTGGATGACATTGCCTTGATTTACTCTGCCCTTGACTTTCATTTACGAACATTTGCTATCAAGGTCAAATACAAAGTCATATGGTGTGCTATAGGGACTCCCATGATTTGAAATGCTAAGAGATATTTCTTTGTTTCTTTTGTAAAGTCTTCCTTTCAATTAGTGATAATGGTTGTCTTGCAGTGCAAGGTTTGTTGTAGTTTTGTCCGGATTATTGTTTTTTAAAGCTAGATTATTTCAAAAAGATTAATGAAAAAAAATGGAAAAGAACATTTTTATTCTACCATTTACTGCAGGAGGAATCACAGGTCCCTGCAATTAATGAAACTTATAGGCCTACCCCTTTCATAAACCCAATTATGCGGCTAAAAGCAGCATAATTTGGTCGTAAAATCGGAGGAGGACAAGAGTTATGCGCATTATTTTGATGCTGCTATTATCCGCATCGGGACCAGATTTTGAGTTTATGAACGAATTTCCAAATAATGCGGGTAATTGCCATGGTGCGGTCACAAGGTCACCCTTTTCCAACACCACCGCATCGGAGGGGGCATGTCCAGTTGTCATGACGATTATCCGCCTTTTTCAGGACAGGCGCTCGTAAAAATAGTGCGGATTATTTTCGGAGTTTGTGAACGCAATTTTTATTGAATTATCTGCATTACTCTTGGGCGGCTTATTGGAGGATGGGTGTATGAAAAGGGTATTAGAGTGAGATAAGTGGGTAGTAAAGTGCACACTTAAGTTTTCAAGGAACAGGGAGAAAAATAGTTTCAAATGAATTCAATATATGTTTAAAGTTCTCAAAAGAGTAAGAAGTTAAAATGTCAGTTACATAGAGACTAGGGAAGGAGAGGAAAAATGAGGCTAATACATCAGGTGAATAGTGTACATATTTACACGAAGTAGTATTGCCTAATTTAATCCCATATCACTTCACAAGCATTGTGTATGTAAACTTGTTGGAATGCCAGTTGTTACATAGCCATTACACTTCACAACCCTGATAGCCAGTGGCACAATCATCACCCACAGACCTTCTTCACACAAGCTATTTCACTAGTATTTAAAATATATACCTTTGAATGGCAATATTTGGGTCCCATTGAGAGCATGTATAGGACAGTTCATATAGGGCAAGCAAATTAATTATGCAGAATCTTCAATTATATGAAATAATGGTGATTTAGATTCTGTAGTGAATTAAGCAAACCTTATTGGTGTTAAATAAAGTTGTTTGTAAAGTAAAACACTGCCGTATGCATAACTGGAAAATTTCCTTTGATATTAAGTCAGCTACACTGGGATACATGTACATCATATAGCAGAAGTAAGGTCCACAGTTATGTGTATAGTAAGTCATTTGAATACTACAGTATTGCCTACCCTGAGTGACTATCTTTTCATGAATGTATCACAATTATTCAAGTTTTGTGTACCTTTAATTGGCATATTAGTCAGTGATCTTAGTTGTAGCAATTAGAATTTTGTCATTGCTGTTGTGGGTTTCTGTGTTCAATCATATCTTTGGTAATTCATTTTCCATTCGTGTGAAAAGCTTACCATGAGCAAGATCCAATCAAACACGTCTGTGAGTCTGTTAATAGGATTGGTGTTTGGTATCCCTAACAATACTCATGTTTCCTCTTCCTTGTTGCTGTCAGCTGGAATATAGACTGATCTCCATCAGCCTAAGTTAATGATATCACACAAAAAATAAAAAATGAAGTGTCCTTCGTTTATTTACTGCTACTTGACCTACAAATAGAATGTGTAAAAATGTTTACAGTATATTCAGATTTAATGCTCAAGTCTCAATCAATTCCCTTTTGATTTGTTTTTGTTTTACAAAAGTTGTAAATAAGCATTCAGTAATATATATTTATATACGTATATATCTTGAAAACAAATGAGTAAAACTTGATTTATATAAAGAAAGTTGGAAGTGAGCCCCTAAACCATCGTCTGTCTGGCTGTGAGCCTGTTACATGCCCCACTCAGCCTATGTCAGTCAGTACAGTCCTGGCCTCTTCAGTTGGCGATATCTCCTCTACTCGGCCCCTTGGTAGTAGGTCCCTTGGCCTCTGCTGAATTTGTTGCCCCTTAAAGTAGCCCCCAGGTCAGGGATGTGGCTTCAATGAATAAGGGTTAAAATTTTAAGATCAAGCAAACTAGAGCTGATGAAGACATGCCTTATGAAAGAAATGAGAGAATGGGAGAACATGAACAAATATCATGAAACCAACCCCTTCAAAAGAGCTTTCAAATGTTTACATGTAGGAGGAGGTTAAGATGTCCCTTTGTAAGAAGAAAGGTAGAGAGCTGTCTGGTTTAAGTCTACAACTGTAGATGATGAACTGGTATTGAACTCTTTGAATCTCTTGAAAATAATAATGAAAGATTGATGAGGCTACAATGTTTGCAATAATGATATTTCTTTGAGAGACTTGGAATGCAGTTTGAACATGACTTTTCAAGCTGGCATAAGGATTTGAACATTACAAATAGCAGTTTCTAAATACTCAACTATTTTTCTAAACCTTTCTACCATCATTCAAGTGGATTTCCTTTCTTGAAGGTGCCATATTGATCTTTTGGTGTTAGTTGCAAGAGATATTGATCATATCTAATCAATCTTTCAAGGACAGAACATTGAAACAAGTTTTCAATCTTCAGAAATGGAAATAGCAGAGTTCAAACAGCAATATAATAGATCCCAAGAAGTGAATTTTTTGGCAAAATAATCTCTGCTTATGTCTTTTCTACTATAGGTGCAGATTGTTAGCGAACTGTTTCTTGAAACATGAAATAATGAAAGTTTTAAGAGCAGAATGGTCTTAAAGTTCTAGTACTGCCATCAGTGGTCCCAGTCCACACTATAGATCTCATTTTGGAATTCTCAAATAGTTTGGATTCTGCAGACAAATGATAGTATTACCCCTTTGAAATGTATGCATACATGTACAATTAATCTTCTGCACCATTTTCATATCAACCCTTTGAGGAAATTGTGGGTGAATTAATGAACAGGATTTTAGGAATCAGATAAAAGTACCTTTCACAAATTAATTTATATCAATTAGTTACTTAATTTTCACAAAAGCTGATACAATAGCCCTGTACATAGCTATTTTGATTGGGCAAACTGTTTTTTTTTTACAAATAAACTGAAGTCACATGCACACACCCTAGATAGATCAACTTGGTTATTAGCTCCACCCAGTTCTAACCCAGTCATGAGGATATACCCTAGTGTTTAGCAATCAATTATCAGATGTCAAAATGAAGTCTGTAGTAGATTTATCATGTGGAATGGTATCCATTGGAGAGCAATGATGGTAAGAGTCAGGTGCAGATAAGACAGTATACATACCCCATAGTCAGATCACAAAAAAGGAACATCTCTGACAGTTATTGCATGATCACAGCTCTCCATCTATTGTCTTGTTTTTAATGTTTGCTAATTGATATTTTCTTAAAACTATCCATCTTTACTATAATCACATTTACTGGTTATTAAGTTTTTGAAAGATATAACAACAAATATAGCTACTGTTTGCTAAAGATGATATTTATTCACCTCTGTCATTTTCGTGTTTTTTTTTCTTGTGTTTTATATTTACATAGGGTCCTACATAGCATATTATTCTCAATTATAAAATCATGTTTGAACTCCACCTTAACTAAAATTCGAGTTTCTTTATTTTTACACAAAACCAAGGATTAGAGAAAATAATTTTGGTTTGAGCGGTATAGATTTTCCCTGTACAAAAACACTGATTACATTTAGATATAAATACAGGCCTATATGATTTGATTTATTGGCCCACAGCTGCTAAATCACATGGAAATAATTTTAATATTTCAGACATTTGTGCTGTAAGCCATAAATAAATAATATACCTTTTAATGAATGGAAGAATAGAAAAAGTTAGAAATTTGAACAAGCATATCTTCTGACAAACATTGAAGGCAGCAGGAAATTGGATCCCCCTAAGTGTACTTCTATATAAAAATATGAGAGAGAATGAATGGGCTTAAAATAGAAGGCTGTGTGAGCATGCCTTGAGTATTTAAATCGAATGAAAACCAGAAAATGGATATATGATAAAGAATGGCTCCCTTCTCATAAATAGTTTTATTTATTTTATTTATTTTCCGACGTCTCCCAAATGACTACCCTGTCTACCAGTCAATAACAAATAAAATATGTCTGGCCGTCGCTTGGTCTATTAATATTCAACTACCAAATTGACAAGTACCACCTTGAAAAATAAGGGTCTTTCTTAGCTCAAACTTTTTTTGCCACGATACAGGTTCTACAGTTTATTAGGCAATTTTGTGAAAAGAGGAAACTAAAAATAAAGTATTTCATTTTCAGGAATGACCCAGGGGATTCACCATTGGTTGCTAGAGTATTGTATTTCTTGAGAAGTATTAAAGTTGGAAATCCGTTTTTATCAGAAAATGTAATAAACTGGGTCTATTTTCAATTGAAATTTTGATAAATTTGAGTTTCACTTTCTATATTGTAATATGTTCATGATAGGAATATATGCACATAGGTGTGTTTCCACTATGCCAAAATAAATCTAAGAAAAAATTTGTGGATAAATTGCCATTTTGTTAAATGTTAAGCATCTCTCAGGGACTCGGGGTAGTATCTGACCCAAACAGTTTGACATTGCGCATGGTCTCATCTACAGTGGTACATGTAAGCATACTTTTGCATGAAAATCAAGAAAGTGGGTTATACTAGTTTGTCAGATGTAAAGATGAAAGGAGGGAGAGCATAGACTAGGTCATTATCATCTACCAGATATCTGAGAAAACTTGAATCATCTATTGTCTCGCCTGCATAGCAGAGCTAGACTAGCGCCGCTTTTCTGACGGCGACTCAACATTGAAATTTTAACCTGAGGTTAAGTTTTTGAAAATTACTTATCATAACTTTAGTATATGGACCTAGTTCATGAAACTTGGACATAAGGGTATATAATTTTCAATTACCTGTAAATATTGTGATTATATGTGATTTTGAATACCAATAAAACACAAAATAAAAAAAATTTAAAAAAAATCTTGTACTACTGAATATCCTGCCTGAGTTTCGACCTTTCGGGTCACATGACCAAGGTCAAAAGTCATTTAGGGTCAGTGAACTTTGTCCATGTTGGGGGTATTTGTTGAATTGCCATCATAACTTTGAAAGTTTATGGATCAAGTTCATAAAACTTGGACATGAGTAATTAAGTATCACTGAACATCCCATGCAAGTTTCAGGTCAAATTACCAAGATCAAAGGTAAAGGTCATGAACTTTGTCCATGTTAGGGGTAATTGTTGAATTGGCATTATAACTTTGAAAATTTATGGATATAGTTCAGGAAATGTAGACATAGGGTAATCAAGTATTGTTGATCATCTTGCACAATTCTTAGGTCACATGACAAAGGTCAAGTGTCATTTAAGGTCAATGAACTTTGGTCATGTTGGTGGATAATTGTTGAATTGCCATTACAACTGAAAGTTTATGGATATAGTTCAGGAAATGTAGACATAGAGGTAATCAAGTATCACTGATCATCTTGCACAAGTCTTAGGTCACATGATCAAGGTCTAATGTCATTGAAGGTAGTATTTTTATTATCATATGAATGGTGTTTTTGGTTAATGATTATTTTATAGTAATTTTCAGAGTCAGCACTGCTGCTATATTGAATCGTATAATGCAAGCGAGACTGCCAGAGGCACTTCACTTCAAAATGTAGATTTATTCATTAGTATTAAAACCATTTATGTGTGATTTTAAATTTCCTCTAACCTCTGCAAAGAAACTTCTTATTTTCTCTTTCAGCAAAAGAAAACCTTGACTAACTTTAAGTATATCTGATTTTTGTCTCTTTGTTTTACAGCCAGGATGTTGAAGAGATGCCCCTCAATTTCTTAGAAGCCATGAATGGTATCAAGACATTTAATGTCTTATCCGCTGAAGGTAAATCCCAAATATATTTATTAGGTACTTTTCATCCATCCGATATTTTGCTTCTTTAGAATTTTATTATGGCTATCCTCATCCTTCCAGTGAGTTATTCCAAGTGTGGTGTCGACCTCTTGGTGTTGGTGCTTGCCCATTTTTTACACACCACAGCGCCAAACTGGAAAGAAAAGTCCATCCCAACAAAATGTTGATGTGAATAAAAAGAGAAAAATCCAACAAGTGGAACACTGAAAATTTCATCAAAATCGGATCTAAAATAAGAAAGTTATGACATTTTTATATGAGAGTTGTTATGGTATCACGCTCAATGTCCGTCTGTTAACTTTTCCTTGTAAACGCGATAACTTCAGTTTCATATAATTTGGTGTGTATGATACAAGCATGAATCCCAGGAAGCCTATTGATTTTGAGGTCAAAAGGTCACGGTCACAGTCACATATTTTCATCTTACCCTTCTGCAGTCCTTGTTAACATGATAACTTCAGTTTGACTTAACCTAGGCTCATATAATTTGGTGTTTATGATACCATGGACCCTACTCTATGATGATACTAGCATAGATCTCAGCAATTCTAATGATTTTTATTTTAGAGAGTCAAAAGGGGCCTAAGCTTTCGATCCTAGCAGAATCTTCGTCGGAGGCAAAATGACCAAATTGACCAAATTTTTATTTTCTCACTTGTTGGGCCGGTAAATCAGAGCTTACCACTTGGTCATAAGGCTGATTTCTTTATGCTTCATTGGTATTTAAACAATTGCTAAGCTTTGTGTAGCAATCTCATGGACCCTGTTTCACAAAACCTCTCAATATCAAGTATCAGCTTCTATACAAACGTGATAAGGTCATTTATTGTAAGAATTATTGGATGATGAATTTTATCCTTTTTTTTATCTGTATGCATTAAACATTCACATTTATAAGGAAAACCAAGCTCATTCTTAAAAGAAACCCAAGACTACTCTCTTCTCTCAAGACTTATGAAAATATTTACCCTAGTTCAGTAACAATTGTGATCAAAATATTTTGCAGTGCTGTTATTACCAATAAAGCTGCACCATATTTTTCACTGCAAGTATGACAGTACCATTATTGATATCACCACATGTTCCCATATGGAAATGAATGTCTGAATTGATGAACCTCATGTTTCAATGATATTCATCTCATCATTAAAGGTGATGTTACATTCATCTTTGAATAATAACCAGTTCATTCTCAGAAGGAGAATACAAAGTGATTTTTAAATATTTTGAATACAAAAAGAATATATTCTTCATATCAAGCAAACAGGTTTCATAGAACAATTGATTTTCAATATATTACTTTTGTAAAAAAATACAAATTTATGTTGAGAATGTTAATTCATTATTGAGATTTGAAAAGACATTTGACAATAAATCCAAAACAGAGTAAATGGAGGTCATTCTGACCCATAAATGATGGGGGGGATCTAGTAAAAATAGTTAATTAAGTCGTAGAATAGCCTTAAAAATAGACATGCACTCATCAGAGTACAGTACCAAACACTTATTTATTTATTTAGTTAAATAAGTACAGAATATAAATATTTTATATTTTTTAAAGGTGATATTACTTTGGTCATTCTTACCCATAAATGATGGGGAGAAATATAGTAAAAATGTTTAAATAAGTACAAAATATAAATCTCTTCTATTTTTTAGAGGTGATATTACCTTCAACCATGTAATTTACATAATGCAATCACCTAGACATTTTTATATTGAATTTCACAGAGAGATTACTTATTGTTGTAAATATGAGTTTGTTTACCAAAAATGGATGATTTCTGTAATTTCTTCAAACTCTATGTATAGACCTGTTCCAAAATTAATATTTACATGTAGTATGGCATTACCTCACCAGGTATAACCTTTAATATGTTAAAACTCTGTACATGTGCCCACACAAATCAAGTTATCCTTTCCCCAATTGCTTATTATTTCCCCTGAGAATAAAATAAATCAGTTTTTTGCAAGCCCTAAAGTTAAGAGTCTCCCCTGTTAAATTAACCCAGATTCTCTAGTGTCATGGCAGTAGTAAATTGCATCAACTACAATTTGTAAGAATCACAACTTATGGAACATTGCGGAATGTCGGAACGTTTGAAAATCTATGGGAGCAAATTGTCGTGTTTGGAAATAGTAAAATCACTTGGGTCCACATTGTTAATTTCTTTGCCTTCTATTTGATGGGATTTTTAGCTCATAAAATTTCATAATTTGAGTATATCTTGAAAATGTAGGAATCAGGTAAAGATGCTGAAAAATTGGAGATTTAGATATTGATGGCTGTGTATTTACATTCAATTGACTTTCATTTGGTTCCTACAATGTACAGAGTTCATATAGACTTCAACCTTTCTGAGAATTATAGTTAAATCAAACCAATATGTAATGTAATTTCAAAGGATTTGGGTTGATATAAATCATTGGGTTAGCACCAAAAGATTTGTTATATTTATTGATCACTAGCTTTAAATCTTGCATCAACTGTATCTTATTTTCTTTCCCTCTTGCCTTACAATGTGTAGAAATAATAATAACAAAAATAATAATTTGAAAGGTGTTTAAGTATCTGAGTACCTCCATACTGTTCCTCAGTACCTCTTTGACATAACTTGTTAGATTATTCATCATTCAAACAAGAAACTTGTCTCAATATTCAACATAATTAACAAGTGATTTTAACCCTTGGAACAAAGTTTATACAGATTTTGCCAAAAATATACTTTTCCTTTAGTTTTTAGAAACACATTGATTCTGGATAGACAAGATATCTGAAAAAAAATACTTAAAGGTCAAGTCCACCTCAGAAAATTGTTGATTTGAATCAATAGAGAAAAATCAGACAAGCACAATGCTGAAAATTTCATCAAAATCGGATGTAAAATAAGAAAGTTATGACATTTCAAAGTTTCGCTTATTTTCAACAAAAAAAGTTATATGAACGAGCCAGTTACATCCAAATTAGTTGATGACGTCATTCACTCACTATTTCTTTTGTTTTTTATTGTTTGAATTATACAATATTTCAATTTTTACGAATTTGATGATTAGGACCTTGCCTGAAGCACAACATGTTAAAATAATGGAATTCCACATGTTCAGGGAGGAATGAAACTTCTTTTCACATGACAATGACAAGAAAATCAAAATATTTCATATAATAAAATACAAAAGAAATAGTGAGTGAGTGATGTCATCAGTTTCCTCATTTGCATACCGACCGAGATGTGCATATCACTGTTTTGTGAAATGAAACGAAACTTTAAAATGTCATAACTTTCTTATTTTACATCCAATTTTGATGAAATTTTCAGTGTTCTGCTTGTTGAATTTTTCTCTTTTTATTCAAATCAAGTTTTTTGTTGGGGTGGACTTGTCCTTTAATTTAATTCAATATTTTCAATATTAACATACCATCTGAACTCTATATCAAGATATATGTTGTGCCTATTTTACTTCATACCAACTTGTTCAAATTGTCCCTAGTTATATTATATATTATAGACCTCATATCAATTGTACATAGTGGGAAATTCAATAAATGAAGTGAGAATTAGACTGATCATAAATGCAAAATTTTCTCCATGTACCAAGTGATTAAAGGACAAGTCCAGCCCAACAAAAAAATATTTGAATAAAAAGAGAAAAATCAATTAAGCATAACACCAAAAACTTATCAATATCGGATGTAAAATAGAAAAAAGTTATGACAATTTTAAGTTTTGCTTTATTTCACAGTTATCACATCCTGGTCTGTATGCAAATTAGGAGACCGATGACATCACTCACTATTTTTTCTGTATTTTGTATTAAATATGAAATATTCTATTTTCCCCCTCATTGTCTTGTGAAACAAAGTTTTATTCGTCCCTGAACATGTGGAATTACCATTGTCTGAAAACTTAATGGATCTGTCAAGTTGGCCCTCGCTGTCTAATCTGTAAAAATTGAAATGTTCATTAATTCTCTCATTTGCATGTCACTGAGTTGTGTATGTCTGTTTTATGAAAAATAAGCAAAACTTTTAAATGTTATAATTTTTTTTACTTCAAATGTGATATATTGATGACATTTTTAGCTTTGTGCTTGTTTAATTTTTCTCTGTTGATTCAAGTTATCATTATTCTGAGGTGGACTTGATCTTTTTAAAGAACAATTTGACCATTTGGTAGGAATAAAAGTGAGGTTTAGTTTATCTTACTTCTGTTACTTCTGTAGGTACCGTATTTTTCGGAATATAAACCACGGCCATGTATTAACCGCACCCCTAAGTCGGGACGCTCAAAAAAAAAAAAAAAATTGGCAAACCAAGTTTGGTATTATTTTGACAGACCAAAAGATATATTACTAATTTTTGTATTTTAAAAAATGGTTACTACATTCTTGAACTTTATTTTTCAAAGAATATTAATTATTTCTTTGTAGAATAAAGAAAAAAAAAGACCATGAAATGGCAGTATTATATATCAAACTTATAGCCTAAAAACAGAAAAAAAAAGAAAACAAAAATGTTGAGATAAAGTGAGGGAGAAAAAATGAAGAATAGAGGACATTTTTAATTGCGTATTTTCAAACCGATTACGATTACATGCCTATTGTAAAGCATTTTCAATGCACTTTTTCATTACAAAAAAAACAGGTTTTTTTAAGGAAAAGGTGACCATAAAATGGCATTTTTTAATATCAAAATTATGGTATAAAAAGGGATAGTTTTTTTTTTTAATATTGAAAGAAAAACTAGAGAAATAAAGAATAAAGGACATTATTTATTGCCTTTTTAAATAACCGATTACGATCGATTACGAAAATATGTCTAATGAAGAGCATTTCCCATGCAATTTTAGTTGAAAAAAAAGTTTTCATCACAAAACAATCAGGTTTTTTTTGGAAAACATTTTTAAATTGATAGTAGTTAAATAAATAATATAAAACAATCTTTACAAAGAAGATTTTCGAAGAAAACTTCGCAAAATATACTCCCTATTTTTAGTAACCAACAAATAATTATACATTGAATATTCTATATTATTGTTGGTTCATTCTAAGGTTATCTTACCGACAAAACGTAGTCAATTTTCCAACGAATCTTAGTTGTTTCTGTGTATAAACAGCACCCATTATTTCAGGATTATAAAGCGGGAAAAAAGGCGCGGTTAATACACCGGAAAATACTGTATTAGACCAAGTGGATGTAAACCTATTCTGTACTTGTTGCAACCCCATATTCCCCATCCTCTTCCTATTTCTTCCCTCTTTATATGTTGGTTCCTGATTCTTGCCTACAACATGAACTCACAATTTTTTTTTGATAGATAGGAAATGGGGTTGTATCTGTCATCAGAGACTTTTAAAGGTAGTCATGCTGGTCTTGGTCCCATTCACTCAAAATGATGTCCTTGCTTTTCAGCTGGACCTGGTTTTATGCCACTTTCTAAGCACTCATCATCTAATGGTTGCTTGTAAACATCTGGTTTGGGTTTCCATGTTTGTCACACCTGCATCTGGGATAAGGAAATAGATATGTTAAATATTTGATAGTAAACAGTGAAATAGTTTGAAATATTGGTAATCAATGATATAAAGCATGAAAAAGAAAAAAAAACACATGTAAACCAAATCAAGTGTTTGATCTTGAGTAATGATGCCATAATATAATGCAAGGAGATGCAAAAAAAAAATTAACTTCTTTTCCCAGAACTGTAGATTTGCTTTGGAAAATGATTTTTGTGCAGATCATCCCTGTAATTATTTTAATTAAATTTTGATGAAATTACAGGTGTTTAAATATGAATTTTAAAATCCTATTGTCCTAAGACTTTTTTTTATTTCTGACATTAATTTTAACACTAAATAAACTTGTATTATTAGCTGCTATTTCTCTTTTCTAGTTTTTACACAAACAACTAATACAAAATTTATAGAAAAATAATTTTACATAAACTGTTTATATATTATCATACTACATACTATCATACATTTTGTGGAGCGTTGTGGCCCAGTGGATTAGTCTTCGGACTTTGAAACAGAGGGTCGTGGGTTCGAATCCCAGCCATGGCGTAATTTCCTTCAGCAAGAAACTGATCCACAATGTGCTGCACTCAACCCAGGTGAGGTAAATGGGGACCGGTAGGAAGTAATTCCTTAAAAAGCTGTGTGCGCTATGAACGCCTAGCTTAGCCGGGTAATATAGGAGCACCTTGAGCACCTAACAGGGTGGATATGTGCGCAATATAAATACCCTATATTATTATTATTACTACAGACAGTAATCTTAATGGAATCTTTTGAAAATATGAGGGTTATTGCTTTTTATTCACCCGTCCAACACAAGATGTATTAGTTTTACTTAACCTAGGCTCGTATAATTTTGTGTGTATGATACTATCATGGATCCCAGGAAGCCTATTGATTTTGAGGTCAAAAGGTCAAAGTTGAAGTCGCCACCTTCCTCTTTTCTTGCTTGACCAATAACTCCATTTTTCACATTACAGACGGGCGTATTATGTGCTCGCCTTAGCGACACTCTTGTTCAGTCATGTGTCACAAATGAAGAAATATAAAAAAAAAACACTTTTGATTAACATTTATTTGGTATAAGATAAAAATCAAGTTACAATAATATATATAAACAACGTAGTACATAAAATACCGGGATTGCTAAAAAAAGTTAAAAACTTGTAAACAAGCAACCTTCGATATGAAATCTCTAGTTCGATAAATCGTTTTTAATTTCTAAAATGAGAAAATAAGTATTGTTTTACTTTCTGAAATTTTTAAAACCAGCTGCACCTTTTCAACAACAACAAATGAAGTCGGTAACAAAGTTTTGATCATTTGAGCAGATGGTCGTTTTTCAAAGCATCCATCTAAAATTTGATTATCCTTCTGTGTATAGAGCAACAATAAGACATCTATCACTACCAAGGCACTGCTATAAAACGTGACAAAATGACGATTAGTAGTAGAAGTATCACTTAGAATTGATCATCAGAGAATATGCTTGTGTTCACACTCACAATAGAGCAGTATCCAATTGGTTGTAATTGAAAAAAAAGTTTTATGAACCATGACTATTGGATAGATAAATCCATGAAACAAAATGATACATTTGATGTGACTAGAATTAAAATCAAATCCCATTCATAGTCCTAGTCTTGTTCTTTCACTTTTACAATTTCAAAATTTTTCACTATATAATTCACAATTTTTCTTTTCTATGACTATGACTTCTATGATTGGTAGTACTAGTCATATAATAGAGTTTTAGGAGCAGTGAACGAGAAAGGTGTTGCAGTCGTTTGATTGTTCAAGTAAATGTTATTGTCTGCCCTTGTACACTAAAGATGTGAATAATTTAGATTTCACTCGACTTGTACGTGTATGTATGTCCACGTGAAACAGCGTGATAACCAGCACGTCATGACACGATGCCCGACCCGGAAGATCTGGCGTACCATCGCCTGGCGACCCGGTCGATCCGGCGTACCATCGCCTGGCGACCCGGTCGGGTGATGCGAAGGTGCAAATTGTGCACACTTAGCCTTTCACTTGCTTTGATTCCTTTTTACACGAGTCAGGATGTATATCGATATACAATGCATCCCAGAATAAACAAAACTGAGATTTATCATAACTTATTCTTCATCAAATTTCATAAGTGACCCATCATTTTAAAGCTTAGGGTCTCCTCTTTCATGTGAGGAAATCAATATGACCTGTACGTCAGGCATGAGTAAATAAAAACAATTTGAAGAGAGGAAACCAAAAAATCGTTTGGCGAGCGGTATCTGAAATTTTCTTTAAAATTTACATATTCAGAAAGATCAATTCCTGCCCTTTCATATGACACCACAACCAATAAAAATGCCTCAGAAATAAGAAAGTTATGTTTATTTTAACAAGCGCTTGCATTTCAATAATTTCATTCAACAAACTCGTTTGATAGTCATTTTAAGCTAGCTTGATTAACATCGACCAACCATTTCCTTTCATTACCAATCATCCATGCATAAATTCTTTTGTTACCTCTGTCTAGTGCAAGGAAAGGCAACAGTCAAACAAATTTATCGAATGAAATTATTGAAATGCAAGCACTGTTTCAAACGATGGATCATGAACTTAGTTTGGAACTTTGGTAGCGGGATTAAGGGTTTTGTCTAAGGGAAACTGAAGCTTCTTTGGAAAAATTTGGCAAAGATTCCAACCATTTTAAAATGCTTATGAAAAAGTGATTCTTCCATTTATATATTTCTCTAAATATCTTGGTATAGATTTTCCTGAGGAAGTCTAAACAAACCATCAGAATAGATCTTTGGAAAGTAAGACACCACTCAACAGTTGGTTTCTGTTCAGAACGTGACTTCACGCCTTCTCTACCCTTTTTAATGAGGCATCATAAACCCTCACACTTGATATCAAGATAATTCAAAGGAAAAGTCTATCTTGATAGATAGCTATAAAAACAATAACGGCAGACAATTCTAGGAGCAGGCTATGAAAAAGGGAGGGGAATAAACTTCAGCAACGTTAATTTTAAGACATATTTGTGATCAATCAAATTTAAGTTACAATCAACTCTTTCCTCAGAAAAAAAAAATGCTTCAGGAAATTTTCAGTTGCATTGCCTCATTGGTGTAATAATGCCCTTACATGTAGCTCGACATTTAATTGTGTATTATTGACACCAGAATACGTATTTCCTTATTTCCACACAAAAACTGAAAGAATGCACTAAAATATGATTGCAAATGCCTTCTTGCACTGATATAATAATATACCCAATAAGAACCTTGCAGATATATCTCTCTTCAACCAGAGAGAAAAATGTACGTAGCTGAAAAAAAACATTGTAAAAAGCATTGATTTCTGGTATTATATTTTGTTTTTATCACAACATATTCATATCTTAAACATTTGTCTCCTTTCAAGGGAGTAATATATGGATGGTTATACATTAACCAACTATCACAATCTGTTGGGACTGTTAAAACATAAAAACAAATACAAATATGAACCACAAAAATATGACATTTCCCTTAAGCATATTCATCAGAACTAGGAGATGAACATTTTATTTTTTACAAGGAACCCTTTTACTCCACTGTTCATTGGATGCTATTCATCTCCCCCATCATCCTACTTTAATAGTCAAGAGAAGCACATTCCAAAGTGTTTTAGATGAGATAAGTCCACATCCCCCTTGTGCTTGAGCGATAAACAAATCATTTATGTTCTTGATGCAACAAGCTTGGAATGAGAGGTATCTATCAACGATTTAGATTTTTTTTGCACCATTGATCGTTTGGTGTTAAGATTCCCTCACGCAAAGTTTATCGTCTAGTATGCGTATGTCTGCCAAAGCTACTCCATAGAGCTTATTTACTTGTTAGTTAAAGATGAACTATATTGAGTGAATATCAATTAATAAAGACTAGAAAACATGAAAAGGTAATTGTTCAAAGACAAAATCAAGATAAAAAATGTGTCAATATTTGAAGACATTATCCCACTTTACCTCTTGCAGGTAATATTTGGTACATCTTGACAGCTACTGTTTTTTTCAAAAGGTATAGAGTGAA
Source organism: Lytechinus variegatus (assembly GCF_018143015.1). Classification (NCBI taxonomy): domain Eukaryota; kingdom Metazoa; phylum Echinodermata; class Echinoidea; order Temnopleuroida; family Toxopneustidae; genus Lytechinus; species Lytechinus variegatus. The sequence goes on from NC_054746.1 coordinate 44,909,219, forward strand.
TAAGTTAGAGTAGAGGTAAAGAAATATAGCAATTTTTGTTGTGAATGACCAGTACAACATTGCCAATACTGGCAACACTGTACCACATCTGTCAAGTTTATTTACTTAAACCTAAAATTGCAGTTACCATCGGCCATTTATTGTTCAAGATAATGTATGATGTATGTTAATGAATTGATGTCAGTTTTGTTAATACATTCCAGAATGCATTGAATAATCTTATTTGTCATCTCTGTTGGTATCATTTATTCTTTGCAAACAGGTCTGAATGTGTACAGTATGTTGAAACACAAGACATTGGTTCTTACCCTTGACACAGTCAATCTTCTAGAGAAGAGATTACTTCATTACATGCATAGTTACAAAAACACAAAGCTTAACAAGAATCTACCAATAATGGAATCACAGCTAGGTCTAGATTCATACCATCAGAAAGAGAGGTTTCAAGAGACTGAAGTTTAACCCATCGCAGCATCCCTTGATTTGCACAAGAACCTAACAATTCTGTAAACCAGGGAGAGATCTGTTCTTCAATAGACTGAATTCCAACCTGTATAAGACTTCAGCAAGTGCGCTAAGTATATGAGGGATCTATAAATTGTGTCGAATTCACCTTGTTTTTATGTAATTTTCCCCTTGGTTTTAGATTTTCTTTTCAGGAGACAAAGACAGTTTAACCATTGAACACACCCCTTGAACATTGAACATAACCTACCAACCATGATAACTTTGCTTAGCCAAGATCCTTACCAACAGAAACATGAGTTCTTTGTCACAGGTGTTAGTGACTTAATGTATCAATTACATGATTGTCTAGGTTTAACAGCTGATCTTAAATGTCACCAGCAAAAATGTGTGACTCCAGGCTTGAACCTCAGGCTCCTGAAGCAATTCATATCCTCTAGTTGTAGCTGTATTTATAAAATGGTTATTGAGATTAAAGGTGTACAGGAGCGAAAAGTTTGAGCCCTTGTAACCAACCAAGGGTGTGTTCAATGTTAATTTTCAAATTCAAACAGCAACATGAATCATGATTGAAAACTCAATTACAAATCTCTGAACAAAAATAAAGCCGTTTATATGTTGATCGTCTTTAAATTTCCCGCTTTCGTTAACGCATCTTTAGTTCGCAGTTTGACCCATCACAAGAAAGTTAAGTCATGGCAACTGTTTGTGTAGGCTACCAATGCACGAGCAAATGTAAAGATGTTTCAAAACTCAACTGTGTACAATGTCACATTCGCAACGCTCAAGATTGTAAAATTTGAGCTGATCGCATTTAAAAACGCATCTTTTTCAACGTTTGAATTTTCCTCCTAAAAATGACTTGAAAGATGTTTACTTTTACAACCGGGAATAGAGGACATTGAACAAACCCTTTGATTCTCATTATTATATCCGTGTTTTGTAATCATGTTTTCAATCATGAACCATGTTGCTCTTTAAAATTCAACGGCCATTGAATACACCCCAAGTCTCCTTTTCATTTTTAGTTCAGGTTATTCAGTTTTGTCAAGACCTAGGTTTGTTAACAAAGTAGATGGGTATTTGTTATATATCCACAATCATTGAGCCTTGGGACATTACATGTATGTTGCCTCATCATCATCAGAGTTGTGATGATAAATTTTAGCTAATATTTTTGTTATTCAGACATACTTTGATTTGTTACATTGTTTTTATTAATAGACTCTTGTGATGCAACAGGTTATTATTCATAATTTCAGATTTTCTGTGCAAACACTTTCATCATTTCAATTAAAACTGCAATTTATAATGGCTTTCATATTCATAGGGAAATTAACTTATGTATTATTAAACCAAACTTTATGTAGGCCTAAATTCCTGCAAAAACTATAAATGCACTCAGCCAGCACAACTAGCAGAAATATGGCCAATATTGCCCTCTGTTTTTGTGCAGGATTCCTATTAGCAAAGTCCAGGAGGGCAACATGGAAAATGTTTAACCGTTGGTCTCAGAGTGAAGGTAGCATGCGAAATATGACATTTATCTGCTAAAATACCCTGTATTGATAATGATTAGTATAGTTTGATATCAACTAGGAATTTGTTGGCCAACATTCTACCATGGTGAAATGCACAATGTGATTGACCTGATGTAATTAACAACATTGTTGATTTGGAATGTTGGGTTATAGGTGCTGTAAATCCCATCTACTGTAGGTTACATAGTGCAGTGTTCTAGATAAGAACAGGATAACTGCATTCATATGAATCTAAGGTGGTCCCAACCACTGGGACGTCGGTTTCAAAAGGTTGTAAGGACCCTATGTATTCATTGCATTCGATATATGTGTATGTCCTTGTGCATCTGATAATTGTTCAGTTCATTTTAAGTACGTTGATAAATACATGTGCGTCATGGGCATTATTGGCATTACTTTTAGATATAATGGTCATCATGCATGGCTCCCGTTATAGAGACAGCAATGCATCTTTTGATGGGGACAGGTGTGTGGGCAGTAGAACGGTGAAAGGTTTTATGCAAAGAGAACAACATTTTCATGAAATAGTTAACTAACTTCTTGCTTTGTGTATTAAGTGTATTAACTGCACTGACAAAATAAATGGAAGTGAATTGATAAATGTCACAAGATGGTATATTAAATGATACATGTACATCGCATCGAGGTAAAAATTGTAAATCTGTATGTCTTATTTACTATGTTAGTATGGAATAAACATACATTTTGTGATATAACAATGTGTGATTCTTTTATTTCATGTATGTTTAATACAGTGATAGAACCCAAGCATAGTAAAATCCATGTACACTTTAATTCTTATCCTAATCTTCAAATATTTGATAATGAGCCATTTGTTTATAGATTCATTGTGGGGGCGTCGTGGTCTAGACTCTCGTCTTTCAATCTGAAGGACGTGGATTGGATTCCAAACCATGGTGTGTTTTCCTTCAACATGAAATTTACCCATATTGTGCTGCACTCAACCCTGGGGTGTGTTTCATAAAGCTGTTCGTAAGATAAGAGCGACTTTAAGAACGACTGGTGATCCTTTCTTATGGTATATGGTATATTCATTGGCAATGGTTTAGCGCCTAAAACTTACGAACAGCTTTATGAAACGGCCCCCTGGTCAGGTAAATGGGTACTGGCAGGAAGTAATTCCTCAAAAAGTTGTGCGCACTTGAATCGGTAGACTAGCTTAGCCGGGGTAATATAGAAATGCCTTGAGCTCCAAGCAAGGTGGATACATGCACTATACAAATCCTATATTATTTATTATTTTATAAATGATGGTGACGATAATGATGATGACAAAGATGATGATGATGATGATAATAATGATGACCATGATGATGATGATGATGATGATGAAGATGATGATGATGATGACCATGATGATGATGATGATGATGATGATGATGGTGATGATGGTGATGATGACCATGATGATGGTGATGATGACCATGATGATGACCATGATGATGATGACCATGATGATGATCATGACCATGATGATGATGATGATGATGACCATGATGATGATGATCATGACCATGATGATGATGATGACCATGATGATGATGATGACCATGATGATGATGACCATGATGATGACCATGATGATGATGACCATGATGATGATGATGATGATGACCATGATGATGATGACGATGACCATGATGATGATGACCATGATGATGATGATGACCATGATGATGATGACCATGATGATGACTATGAAGATGATGATGACCATAATGATGGTGATGATGATGATGACCATGATGATGATGACTGCAATGTAGGTAAGTGAATGGAATAATCTGTTTATGATCATGATGATGATGATAGCACTTATGATAATGATGGCAGTGTTTGTACTGATACATGTTTAATGTGTTGTTGATGATGATAGGAGTGAAGGTGATGATGAGGATGGCGATTGTGATCATGTTGGTGATTAAGATAAACATATTTATTATCATTTTTTTTTCCTTGTTTAACTTACAATTTTCAAAAATTATTCCATATCTAAAACTAGGCCCACCTCTAATTTTGGTCATGTGCCTCTATGTACACCCAGATACATTTTCTCCCTTGAAAATTGGGAAATAAATTGAGAATCGAGAAAAAGTGAGGTTAAAAACCCTTTTTAAAACCAGCATAAAAATCTCAATGATAATAATAGTGTGATTGCCTGAGGATTTGAAGCATAACTTTTATTACCCATGCTACATCAGAAAGTGGGGTAAAGAAATCTACATTTCACTTTAATCCATTTTAGATTGAATCACCAATGATAAACCCAAGAGATTGACTTTAAGATGAAAATAATGAATTTTCATCTTAAACTCTATTTGAGGGCATTTTGTACAGTACATCTAGTGTGTGATGAATAAAAATAATTAAGATATTGTGACTCAAAATGGAATGACACACTTGAATCATAGAATGTTTTTCTTCAACAAATATTTCAATTTCCATAACATTCCTTCTGCCAAATACAATTAATATATGATGAGCCATATATGTTTTACAAGTTGTTTTTATTATTTCTTGCCATATTTCATTCACCAAACAGCCAAGGGCACATTGATTTATGAAAACAGCTGAATTCAATGTAATTTGTGAGGTAATTAGCTGTTTGATGAATACCAGGCTAAATCACATGTATGTTATCCCGAGGACATGCCCCCCCCCTCACCGAATTACCCCATGGAGAAGAGAAGAAAATAAATTCACTTCAAAGATCTATCGTTTGATGGACATGTTATTCAAAATGTCTCCATAAAATACATATAGCTGAGCAGAAATTGACAGTGATAGAAAACAGAAATAAATCCTGCTACATTTTTTTCTTCATACTCATAAAGCATGTAAGTTTAATAATTACAACCTTGTCATGTTAGCAGGTTACTTCCTAAAGGCAAAGTAATAATTTAAGAAAACAACCCAAGATGTTGAGGTATGGGCTTGTGTTCTCAAAGAGATAGAATTTACTCTTTTTTTGATATGGCAAACAAATTGCAGTGGAATGGGGGGGGGGGAGTTAAAGGAATTTTCCAAGTGGTAATAAAATTTTGACTAAAAACAAGGATAAGTCAAGGAAAATACATAAATAAGTTTTACAGAAATAGGACAAAGAATATGAAAACTATGATTGTTTAAAACAGAAATAAAAATACATCTACTGAATTTTCTCTACCCCTTTTCTAAAAAAAAGATATGAGTAAACATTGACAAAGATGAAGAGATAACTCTCCCAATTGCTATCACTCAAATATACTTTCTTTTTTCTTTTTTTTTGTAATTATCATTTTCTTTTTTAGTGTTGTGTATAAACCCCATATGATGGGGGGGTATTATGCCCAGAATCCCTCTTATTTGGATTGAACAGAGAATTCTTATTGAGCAGACCCAACCATAACAAATGTTTATGTTCATACCACAATGCAAACATCTTCCAAATGTTTATACAATTAATACACCTCCAAGCTTTTAATTATACATTCTTGCCATTGATTCCTTTCTCAACACCCCCATCCTCTCTCTCTCCTCTCTTAGCTCTTTCACTCTTGTTTTGATCTTTCTTCTATCTTTTCTCTCTACCGCTCCCTCCCATTTATCTACCACAAATCCATTCTCTCTCCTTTTCATTCTCTTTCTATTCCTCTTCCTTTCATTCTCTCTTTCTATCCCTCTCAAATTCACTCTTTCTCTCTTCCTTTCATTCCCTCTTTATTTCATTATTTCTCTCTTCCTTTCAATCTATCATATCTCATCTCCTCTGTTTTTACCTCTCTATCACACCTCTTTCTTTGTGTCTCTCTTCCCACACATCGGCAATGAAAACAAGAAATATTCAGTTAAAAAATGATTGACCAATGGGAATAAAGATCTCATGAACACCACCAAATTATGTGTCTTAACCAATCAAAATGCATTCTCTTTCACAAATGCATATTTCAATTTTATTTTCAATGCAAAAGGGCAGTAATCAAATTAATTATATTAGTTTTAGTTTTCACATTTTAACATTGCATAGAATTTTATATTGTATACAAATTTCAAACTCCCTTTCATATCACAAATCATAATTCAGTTTCATGAGTAAACAAGAGTACATTTCAAATCGCCAGTAAATTATATCAAAAATCTGATTTTACCAAATTTCCTGAACTCTGAAACAAATTATTTAAGATGTCTTCTTTCTCTTTTGAAAGAGAATGAAATATATACGATATTAGATAAATCTCTTGCTGTGATAAACTTATTGGCTATACATGAAGTCAGCAGTAATTTGTGTGAATAAATATCCATGTATATACATGTTATTTACCGCAGCACTACCATCCTTTGGCAAGGCGTTTATCTACATTTGCCACTCTCGACCCAGGTGTAGTAAATGGGTACCCGGTAGGAAGAAATTCCTTGAATGCTCGATGCGCCCAATCAGGGTAGCCATGCTAAAGCCGGGGTAATAGTATGCAGCGCTTAGAAACGTTTGTATTAAGCGCTATATAAATGTTGCATATTATTATCATTATTTGCTGCTCTTTTGTGCTTTAATCTTTTTAGATAAATAGTTCTGTTTACACATGTTTAATTCATATCTTTTAATAGCCTCATATGAGTGATTAGCGAGTACATGATCATACACCTGTATAGAATGACTAGATATGAAAATGAAAATGGTAACATTATGATTATCATCATTTCAACCAATTTATGATAATGATGTTTTTGTTATTCTTTATAAAGTACTTTGCAAATTTAGTACAGTGCCCTGCTTGTCATATTGTGGCTGCTTTTTCTAAACAATCTACAGTAGTTTTTGAACAATATTTCCAAGATCATGTTGGAACGTTTCAGAAGATTTGCAGGACCCGCTACTGCTTGGGCACATTCAGGTTAAACCTCACACAAACTTTGTATACTTCAGAATGAATCATTGAAAGCCCATTGAAATGTTAAAGTAATGTAACTTTTACTTATTATTATCATTGAAACAAAATGATTGTCAACTAAGCTTTGATATTTGATATGAAACTCATCAAAATAGCTGGGTTTTTTTCAAGATATACAGGTCAAGATACAAAAAAAAATAAAAATTAAAAAAAATTAAAAAAATTCCATTCCACTTGCATGCTACTTTGAATTACAAGAAATTGTGGGCAGTTTGAAAACAAATTCCTGATACACTTTAAAAGATCAACATGCACATAAAAATATACGATGTGTGTGGATATTTCAGAATAACCTACAGTCTATGTTAATATACAATTACAATGCAATGTGTATGGATTTCTCACTAATTAGTCTTTAACAGAGAAATAAATCATTATCAACTAGAAGATAACAGATCCCATAACTACTCTAAAATCCAATGAAAACCAAAATGACAAAAAATATGTTCTTGATGATGTCAAAAGAAAGTCTCCCTCCTCTAACAAACATTTGATGTAAAGAGTGTGTGATAAACATAATGTACCAGTCAACTATATTACTCTCATAACCTGTAAATTTTTTTATTGTTGAGTGGAGCGTTGTGGCCCAGTGGATAAGTCTTCTGACTTTGAAACAGAGGGTCGTGGGTTCGAATCCCAGCCATGGCGTAATTTCCTTCAGCAAGAAATTTATCCACATTGTGCTGCACTCGACCCAGGTGAGGTGAATGGGTACCCGGCAGGATTAATTCCTTGAATGCATGAGCGCTGAGAGGCAGCTCGAGCTAAAGCCGGGGTAATAATAATAATAACAACGCGCCTCGGAATAGAATATTTCTAGATAGATGGCGCTATATAAATGCCTATTATTATTATTATTATTATTGTTCTGATGTAATTAAATGCTAGACAAAAGCAGAATATTAGTTCCAATATTATTATGAATCCACAAGAATACAAGTTGTAGTCTATGGTAAAATGCCAATTTGTCCACTGCCCACTCGTACACTCACCACATGGTCTAAAATTTCATTAATAGTCTGATGCTATTCTGTCCATCAACACTTCTCAAAACCATTGGGTCCAATAGCCATTTGGTCCAATCACCATTTCGTCTATGACTATTTTCATCTCATAACCAGTTGGTCTAATATTTATTTCATTTTTATTCATTTTGCACAATTAACACTTAGTCCAATTAGACCAAATGGTATATGGGCTAAATGGTTATTAGACCAACTGGTTATTAGACGAAGTGGTGAGTGGGCGAATTGGCAATTAGGCCATGTGGATAGTGGACAAACCGATTGTAAACCAAATGATAGTAGACGAGTTGACAATTGGACGAATTGGCACTTAACCAATGGGAAATAAACCAAATCAATTTATGTTTTCTGTTGATGAGCACATACTAAATTTCTTAAAAATGAGAAGATGAAGATTTAAAATGAATGGGACATGGAACAAATTTTCCTTTTCAATCTTGAATATTTATTGTCAAAATTGATTCAGAATTGTTTAGAAAATCTGCTGCCACTCCTATTTTTTTTATTCAATTACTGTCTGGGTCTGCCAAATGAATGTTTTGTATCCTGGTTTTTTTTAATTGTTTTTACTCAATTATAAAGTATTATCATATGAGTGAATGAAATAAATGAAAGATGAGGGCTAAGATTTACAGTATGTCATTCATTAGTGTTACCTTTCAAAGACATCAATTACTTTCAGGGATATGAAGATAACATATGTCAGGATAATGTGATAGCACACTCTCTTTATCTAAAAAAAAAAAAAAAAAAAAAACTGACATAGCCAACTCTTCCTTTCTCCTTCATAAATGTTTAACCATATGACAAACAATGTATACTAAGTGTAGTTTAAAACATTTATGATAGAAAACACATGTGAAAGAAACCCTTTCTAAAAGTTGTACATCAGTAAAATTCCATTATTCTTTGGTATTCATCTTTAAAACAAAGAGAACAAGAAAATTGAATGCAACATAAATGTATTCCCTGGCAGTGTGATTCCTATGTCAAATGGAGGGATAGAATCTACTGCCCACATCCCTTCCTCAAAACAGAATATTAAAATGGAGATCAGTAAACACCCTGGCGATCTCTGCCGGTCCAAACTTCAGAACGTTCATTTTTCATGTAATTCTTCTCACTCAGAGAATCTTCATCCAATGGCTACCAGTACTGGGTAGACCCTCCAATTAGAGGTCTTTGGTGATATCAACAAGCACTTCTCTCTGACTGTTAACAGTATGTTTCACTGAGTCTAAGCTGTCCTGGTTGGATGTCTACTGGGTCATCCACAAGAAATTCTACATATCATTTAGGATGGAAATAAAAAAAAAAAGAATTGATTAATAATGGGATCCATGATACTATGTCGAAAAATTTAACAAATCAAATAGCTGTCAAGTTTGAACACACTGAATTATTATGGTGATTGATAGTACAGTGTACATTGTATCAAGAATGATAAATTTGAACAACCAACTTGTTTTTAATCACATATAAATGTATGGAATCATGATACAAAATGATTAATTACAAGTTGGTGGTATGGATTATGTCTATTTTTCTTACTTTTGTTTCAAAATGGACATAACTCATAGTCAGGGATGTGAAAAGTAAAACAAAAAAGTTTTCAATGTGAATTGATTACAAGTTTGTTACAAATTAAAAATAACCAGTATTGATAAATCTGCACCCCCCAAAAAAAAATGAAAAAATACAAATAAACATCTAAAACTCAATTACAAGGGAATGAAATTGCTATAGTGAATTTAGCAACTTGATAATCACACTTGCATAACACAAAATAGAACATTAGAATATAAAAATCAACAACAAATTTAATAAGAGATAAGGAAGTTTAATTAAGGAAACGTTTGGAATGAAACTACAAAAAAGAAAATACTCTGCATATTTGTTTTCTCTGAGTTGCTGGCCTAATATTACCCCCTATAGGCTATGCTTAACTCATCTGCTCCCAATTAGCATCTCATAAGGGAAAACAACAGGGAAAAAATAAAAAGCTGGAGGATAAGAATGACCTTTAACTGACTTTCATGGGACATTTTTCCAGAAAATTACAACCATACCTCTACAAGCTGTCTATGTACAGAGGTATATTTCTATCAACATTTGAAATCAATTTCAATAAAGGTATTTGGCAGTTAGAGGCAGTTTAACCCATGAGATGTGTTAATGTGGCTGGCCAAACTGATGTTAATTTGCCATAAAATTGGTCGTCTATGACAAGGGCAATTATCATCACAGACTCGATAGCTGATGTAGTCTTGCTCCCCGGAGTTCTTAATATCTCATTCCTCCACTTTGAGCTACTTTATGTCTCTCCATTTTACATAGTATTGGTTGTTTGATCTGGCTATCTTTTATATTGTAACTGTAAACAGATACATGATAAAAAAATTATTCAGGCAGAAACCGCAATGGTGATAATAAGAGCACTGCAAAATGAAAAGTGCAAATGTTTGTAATTAGACTATCAAAAGTGACTGCACTTTACATAAATTGAACAAGTGATATTTAGCACATTAACATCTCAAAGCCAATTTACAAATATGAGATGAAGTTTATTGCACAAGGCATGCTATTGAAATGCAATTAATTTGATCGAATTTGTCAAGGGATGATGAGATTTTTGTAATATGATACAGTGAGAAAGCAATTAATAAAGAATATTTAGATAAGGATCATCTGATATAAAAATTGACCTTGAAAACATTTCAATTGAAAGTCTGAAAAAATGTATACTTTGGATTTGCACAAATAACTATATTATGCCATAGAATATCAAAACATTAACATTTTGGGCACAAAAAAAATTGACCAAAGAATATCAAGCATTACATGACTACAGACATTTTCTTGAGGCTGCCACTGGACAAAGTTTGATATTAAATATAATAAAAGCAAATGAGAATATTTCCTTCAAATGGATTACTGTATCTCATTTTCAAATTGTCCTCTATGATAGCGATAGCAAAGCATAAACCAAATTTTTAAAAAACGACAAGACAAAGAAAGGCAGATTCCGGGGGGGGGGGGGGGGTGGGGTGCGGTCAAATATTTTGCTGTACACATGCGTGACCAAGAAATTTCCAATCACCCCATAAACAAGTTTTTCTCTGTGTGCAAAATAACCCCCCTAAAAAGTTTTTCGTGGGCACACATTTTGGCTCCTAAACAAGATGTCACCAAAATATGACCTCAGGGAAAAAACATACCCTAAATATGTTTGGCCAGTCTTAAAAAAAAAAGCTTTGGGGAAAAAACATACCCGAAGTAGATTTGACCCAGCGATTGACCATTGACCAGTCTTTTAAAACCAGCCCTTTTCTTGAAAATCAATGTTTTTAATACCCTTAACGAGTCCACGCGCAGACTGCGTCCAAAACTGAAAAAATACCCCTTTAAAAGTGTTTTTTTGGTCACGCATGTGTACAGCAATATATTTGACTGGCCCCCAGGGCAGATTCATCTAAAATGACTGTACTTGTGATCTCTATGATAGAGGTATTTCAGTTTTCACCATGCTAAACAAACAGAGATATTAAAATAAAAATCAAGAAAGTAACATGTCCATAAATGTTTCCAGAGATAACAAGAGTGTCGCTGGGGCGAGCACACTATATGCCCGGTGGAAAATGGAGTTATTGGTTGAGCAAGGAAAGTGGCGACTTGACCTTTGGACCTCAAAAGTCAATAGAATTCCTGGGATCCATGCTAGTATCATACACATCAAATTATATGAGCCTTAACTTAAACTTTGACCTTTTGACCTCAAAACCAATAGGCTTCCTGGGATCTATGCTTAGTATCATACACACCAAATCATATGAGCCACGTTTACAAGCGCTTCAGAAGGGCAAGATGAAAGAATGTCACTGTGACCTTGACCTTTGACCTCATAATTTAGAGGCTTCCTGGTATCAATGCTAGTATCATACGCACCAATTTGTACGCGCCTAGGTTAAGTTACACTGGTTTTATCATGTTTACAAGGACTTCAGAAGGGTAAGATGAAAACATGTCGCTGTGACCATGACCTTTTGACCTCAAAATCAATGCACTTCCTGAAATCCATGCTAGTATCATACAAACAAAATTTGTATGAGCCTAGGTTAAGTTTAAGTTTACACAGAAAAGTTAACGGACGGACAGACAGATGGACACTGAGCATGAAACCATTTATAATAGTCCCGTCTAGGGCTGTGTTCATGTGACCTCACGCCAGAATCATGATTTTAATCATGATTCAAAACACAAACATGAATCACAATATCACAGAATCAGCGTTTAGACGACCTTCATTCCAATGCTGTTTCTCCTCAGATTCGGGCCAATCCAGTGCGCATCACTAGTGCGCAGTTTGACCAAGGGTGATATCTCCTTGGTTTGACAGAGGAAGTTTTTTGCACGTGTTTTGGCTCTCTAAAAATCTTTAGCTTCCAGAATTCAGTCTATACCTCATTTTGTTCACTTCTAACCTAGGTTCCATATGCTTCTGTTCATCTTGTTGGTTTATCAAAAATGGTGTTCGGAAGTGAATTTCAGCATAGATCCAATTTACTCAACAACAAATGAGATCATTGTCTGTCCAGTTAATTCATTTACTAGAACTTGAAGTTGAAGACATGACCCAAAAAATGAAAAGTAGTGGACGATGCGATGACCAACACAGAACTTGAACATGACAACAAATGCATGCATAGTACATAATTATGTACATACAATTATTATATAGAGCCAAAGAGTCAAACCGAAAGTAGCCCGACACAGTGAGGTCATAGAATCATCATTCAAATCACGATTGCGTTTATACGACCATTTTTGTTCGTGATTCTACAGAACGTCTTTCCAAACGCTCCTTTTTCCGTGTTTCATGTTTGTGATTTGAAAGACGTTTATTTTCAATTTTGACTAAATGCAATCGTGATTCTGCAGAATCATGATTGAAATCATGATTCAGATCATGATTCTAGGGTAAAAAAGTGGTGCATGAACACACCCTAGGACAGGCGTATAAAAAGCAAGAATGATTTCACATGAGACAGAGTGAGTGTTAGTTGGTAAAGCTCAATGCATCAACACACTACATACCTGAAGCTTTAGAGTAAAGTGAAGAGAAGAGTGAGGGTGTCACATAGGGAAAGGAAACAAAGAACAGAGACATGTTTTCAGGAATGGTGGATGCTGACTGAAGATGGTATCATTGAGATGTAGCAAGACGAAAGATGCAGATTAACAAATGGGGGATAGCAACAGATATATATACAAAATATATGGGATTTATAAGTATAATAGGAAAGTACCACACATTTGTGTCATGAAAGACAATGCTGTGCTAATTTGGAAGTGATAAAAGATGGCTAGGAAGCAGGGAAATGGAAAAAAAGTTATGAGAATTTGAATGAAGAAAGATAAAGGAATGAAAACAATATAGGAACAAATGGAAGAGATCACACACAATCCAAAGACAAATACGCAGACAGAAATAATATGAGAAATTAATAAGATAATTAAACAAGGACTACCCAATATGGAGAGGTTTCTGTAATGTACATGTTTCAATGGGGACAATTACTGACGGGTGGCCCTTCGACAGGTTATCAATAAAGCAGGTTTGATGTGAGAAAAAAAATAATCTAGGTATTGTATAACATTTTAAAAGGCAAATGTGCAGAAATAAGAAAGTCACAGAAAATTTGTTGAAATACATGTAGTTTGAATAGATGACCAGGTGAAAAAAAATAATTGCAAGTAGGACAATGGCCACACTAACACCTTCATGTAACATCAATCAGATTAAATGGATGGATCTGAGAATTAAACACGAATTCGTACATCAAGTTTCTTTGTGTTGAATTCTTTTCAATTTTCTCAAGAAATGCTAATCAATAAATATCTGCGTTCATTTCATACTTTGTAAATCCAAAAGAGTAACATATTTGAGGAGAAATTAGTAAACCACCAATAACATTTATATGAAGGAAGGACAGGTAAACACAATCACAATTTTACATGCATTTTGTCACAGAAAAACTCACATTCTGTATTATGAGTTTGATAATAAGGGTTGCATTATGTATCTCCATAGATGTTGGTAGCGTTACCTTCATTGTATTCAACATACGTTATAGTCAGCTTTTGAATGCGCCATATCACTCTGCAAGGAGAGAGAGAGAGCATCAATTAAAAACTTTGAATAACAACACCTTCATAATTCTGAATAGCAAAATGTACAATTATCATCCACATGAATAAAAAGACCCAATATAACAATACTGCTGCACACACATGCAACCAGAGGTTAAGTTTACACTTAAAAATGATTCCCCTTTATTACAAAGGGATAAAATTGGAACAATGTGTTTAGAGACAAAAATAGTAGGGGGTGTCGTGTTTAGGGTGTCTTTTCCCCAACATAGATCTGTATTTTCATTCAAGTCCCTTGTTTCAAGTAGTTGCAGCAAATGATAATTTCATGAGAAAGTCTTTAAAATCAAGGTTAAATGTTACCATATTATCAAAGATCTGGTTCTGACACCCTGAAATGAACTTATCTTTGTGAAATCATGAAATCTTAGCTCAAAATTGATAATTCTTAAATATATGCAATGCAATGAAAAAAAGTTAAACATCTTTTGAGAATCACCACCCTCTATTTCCCAGATAGATTAAATGATGGTTTATAGGAAGCGTTTTTCATCTAATCTAATTTCCTTTAGTTCAGCTCAGTTGTTCTCATCACTAGACCATGACCCAGCAGGAGATGGACTCCCAGATAGGTCCAAATGCCAGCTTGATTTAAACCAAAGTAAATCTGTTTCAGGCCAATCTAATTATCACACAATATTTACTAATCACTCCCTGTAACCAGAAAGGTGTTCCCTACAATGGTGATGGTAAATGGTCAACAAACAAGTCAATATGCTATTTCCATAAAACCTGGAGGGAAGGATCCTTTGCTCATAAATGCCCCACTTTAGCAACACTGCCTTCTAGTGCCTTGAGCACTATACAAAGTTTATTTGGCACTTGTTTCATCATCACCACCATCATTCATCATCATCATCACCATTATTACGTGTCATCATCTTCATCGTTGTCATCATCATCATCACCATCAGCATCATCAACATCATCATCATCATCATCACCATCAGCATCATCAGCATCATCATCATCATTATCATCATAACCATCAGCGTCATCACCATCATCATCATCACCATCACCATCATCACCATCATCATCATCACCATCACCATCACCATCATCACCATCATCATTATCATCATCATCATCATTATCATAATCATTCGTTGTCCACCTCTCAAGGTGGAGAAGTTTGCCGGGCAAGTTCTCCTGTACATCTCTCACACTGGATACTTTCCCCTTCGTGGGCGAACTTCGTCGGGGGAAAAGCGCAGTATGAGAGGGGTATTATTCATTTCAGTGGTGAAGGGGGGTATAGGTGTTGCGCCACCCTCTTTGCTTGAAATAAGTTTGATAAATTCATCCTGGTATTTAATAGACGATCTGTAATTTAGACCAACTGACCTTCCAGCTCCCATTCCATTCACTTTGTACATTTGAATGCTCATTTTGTGACCCTTTTCATATTATCTGTTGTTAATATTTGCTTCAAAAAATTATTTTGACCGAAGGCAGCGCTGCACCAGCCTGACTTCGCACAATCTCGAGATTTTAGCCCAATCAGCCCTCTTTGCGATTAATCTCTAGATTCAAGAAACCCCATCTTCACTAGGGCAAGAAGAGCAATTCGTGCTCGAGCGAGGCATCAATGCATTATGGTGTAACGACGTTGTGCTCGAGCGAGGCATCACTGCATTTTGGTGTGATGCCATGAATAAATAATCCCGAGTGCGTCTGCACATGCAAATTAGTAGGATGATTTGTAACTCGCTCGCTATTTTGCAAATGATCCTAAGTTGACTTACATGTAGGATGGCAATCTTGAGATTAATCCAGCGAACTAATCGCAATGATTGCATCTCCATTATAAATAATCTTGAGATTGTTCACATCGGGATAATTTGCCGGATCAGAAATAGCACAATTATTTGAAAACTTGGGCTGGTGCAGATGGCCCTAGAGACTCAAATCCTCCAACTTGCCTAAAAGCCATTTTCTTGGGATCTCCTTCTCTTACTCTAGAATATGAATAGTTACTATATTTCAAAGTGCATTCTGCCTAAAATGTATTTTCTATTTCTTAGGATTCAAATCAAATGTTTGTAATATCCATCACTGGATAATAATCTAGGGTTTTTTCTATTCCATTGTCCAGGACCGACTGAAGAAAAAACCAAAACACAGGTTCTAAGGTACTATTTCTCAATTCATCATCACTGTAAAATGAACCAGTATAAAAAGTCTGTTGAGTCACTGACTGGCAATCAGAAAATGACAGTTCAGATCCTGCTGGTTCTATGATTTTTGTTTTAAAGTTATTTTCTAGATCAAGTATATAATCTAATATACTAGGTGCAAACCAGAAGTGTATTTACAATACATTATTTGTCATGATAATAATGTCCAATGTTCTCCAAGGTGGCATAAGAATGTACCCTTAACCTATTGTAACCTGATAAACCTCAGATATTTATACCATTGATTTCAAAAAAGATCTATCTCGATATCTATAAGGAAGAAATCACAGATGTTGTTCCTAATTATGCATGATGACTGACAACTGTATATCATTTTAGTGTAATGAAGCACACTTTTTAGTTTTTTGTTGGTATTATGTACATTCTATCTGCATGAAAATTGCTTTGAAATATAAAGGATAACCCTTGACATCAGAGAATGTTATGTCCCCTACTTGCGAGGGGTGCATCTTGGTGTAATTATATTGAGCCTCCAATTTGCAAGGGGTCCAGATAAGAGAATCTCCAACATACAAAGGAATTAGATTTTTTTTTATATATTACAAAGGTTGTACAACAGGGATTTGTTTTTTATTTGGTGAGAGAAGATGAAATATTCATATATTTTTTTTTATCATAAGACGTTACAGAATTACCAATTTGTTTGAATAATTTTGCTATCAAGACAAACTGGTAGAGATTGACTTTAATCAACTGCTTGGTCATGATCCTAGAACACAGCAGGGAACCTATGGCAATGGACTCCCAGATAGTCCCAGCTGACACATCAAATTTGATTGTCCCGGAGAGAGGCTAGGACTTTCAGACCAACCCACAAGACAGGACCCATCCAATTATCCTATCCAGGGGACCTAGTCAATCAACCTTCTACTATCAAAACAAACAAATTTGTTGCAGAAACACAAATACAAGACCACAATTTTGTATACCCACCACCACCACCACCCCCACCCAACCAACTTTCATATTCCACTGCAGATAAAGCTCTATCCAATATTAAACACATTGCAGTTTTCATATACCACAGAAAAAAAGAAATATATAGAGGCTCCTAAATGCTCAAACAAGCCATGGAAGATTCCCATTTACTGCAACATTAATGCTTCTCCAATATTGCAGATTCAGCCATTAGGTTGGGAGAACTGAGAAGTAATCCCCCTTATCCCCCCCCCCCCCAATGAAATAAAATAAATACTGGTACATGTGTATACTGTCTGGTAGAACCATGGAGCTAACTATGGTAGAACTAGTAAAGGGTGTGTTTTTTCACATTTGATATTACTACTATAACAAAACAATAAATATAACCCACTACAGGACCAATTTACAAATGAAAACTGGTGAAAATATTTATTACACTTACAGAGAGTGAGCAACATTGTAATTGTTTGGAAAGGATCATTTAGAAACACATTATTACAACAATTTGGTGTTTAAAAAATTCAAATACTTGATAATTTTATCCTTATACAGTATCCTAAATCTAGTTCTGTTCCTTTCAATCGACACTACAAAAACTTGATGAGCATCCTTTCTATTTGAACTTTAAACAGACCTTTTTCTGGTCATGAACTCTTAACCCCATGTTCCACTGGGGTGCTCTTTAGTAACCCCTAGGGGTAGTGTGTACCTTGAATTTGTTACTGTGGTAAGATGAGGGAGGGATCAGACTGTTACCCCCCAGGGGGGAGGTGTTACTGATGATGATGAGATGGGGTAGCTCAGGGTATACAGGGGGCATCTGGAGTCCATCCCCAATATATGCCAATGACATTAACCATGACCATGACCTTTGACCCATCAGCTTCACAGCAATATTTTGAAAATAACTTCCATGTGTTAAACATGAATATGAAAGATAAACAGAGAATGTTCTCTTCATGAATTTGAAGATATTTTCACCTCCACCCAACCAACAAAAAGTGACGAGGATTCACCTCCCTTTCAAATAATTTCCTAAGAAAAAGATCAATTCCCGACAATATGAAAGATAAAAAGATAATGTTCTCTCATGAATTTGACAATATTTTGCATCTTTAGAACTTAGAATTATTGACAAGCTTTTGATGCCGAAACATTTCTACCCTCACCATATTTACTATCATTTCATGATACATATAATTTCATTTATATTTTGTAAATGCACAAGTATGCCTACTATGCCTTTGAAACTACAATATATAAGCACTTCAAATAAAGTGAATGTGTTTTACAATAATCATGTTAACGAGTGTTACAACATCAACTAGTGATAAATGGTTCAATGCTAGAATCAGATATACTAGTCTGGACATGTAATTTGAACACGTAAAAAGAAAATCTTAGATTCTTGAAGGTCTCACAAACAAATTTTTAAAAATCGAAGAAATTTTCAAATGTGATTTTGTTCACATTTCAAATTAGCTTTTAAAATAAGGCCATGAATATATATACATAATGCACTGAGTTTGAAGTTGATCTGTTATAACAGGTCAAGCTTTAACCGTGGAAATTATATGAACAGTGTTTGGGTTCTACACTACATGTAGATTCTATTCCATACTTTGACAGCTTTGACAATCTTTTAGAAGTTCATATGAAAGGGGTACAACAAAGCCATAGGGATTTACTGCACTGGATTCTATCATCATGAAAGTGTAATCTCCAAGAGGGCTCCATCTCTCAGACATGGTGACATGTTTGATATCAGCCCCCACTCAAAGAACTCAATTTACCCAAAGAAGAATTCCCCCTATGTGGGTAAACCTACTAATCAAACCCTTCCGACCACTGAGAAATGGAAAGGAGCAAGAACAACAGATGAGGTGTGAATGGATATAGAAGGCATCATCAGAGAAAGATGGAGTCTTAGGGGGAGGAATGGTGTTTGTCAGATAACTTAAAGCTTTTATAGTAGCAGAATAAAGACTGGTATAAAACTAGACAATTAAAGTTTTAAACTTGTTTGCCTTGCCACTCACAAGATTGAGATCATCCTCTATTTCATTTGTAAACCTTCTAAATGGTTTTGCAACTTTTTTTTCAAGAGTAAATTAATTATGGGTAATTCCATTTACTGACACCCCGATTTCTGACACCTCTGAAACCCCTATTCTGACACCTTTCCCCATTCACTTTTGTACACATAGTGAATATTCATTAGTGTCTCGTGCATTTGTCATCAAAAAGAGGTGTGGCCAAAAGGCTGTGATAGAATTTTTTCCCCAGGTTTTCCAAGTTTCTTTTTCAAGTCATCGTGGCTCGTCATCGCTTGCTATATGGGTATAAACACATGTGATACTGTACCAAGATCTTGTCATAGCCTTCGCCAACTGCCGGGCCTGGGTCTGCCAATGCTGGCAGCCCAGACGCCTGGCTGGTTGATTTATACTCTGGGTTTTAGGAAAAACGCAGGATTAACAAAGGTTGGCACGCAAGAAGAAATCTGCATTATCGATATAAAATTAGCCACTTATTCCATTAACTGTCATTTATTTCATCAGTGCTGGTGCGCATTATCCGTGTCCACTCCACTAGATTTTGTACAGGAAGCAAGAGCACATATGGATGTGACTGGTGGCTGATTTCACAATATGGTCAATAATTCTAAGTATGCTTTCAGTGTATGACGAAGTAAAATCTAACTAGGTCTACTATGTACTCACTGCACTTACACTCCTGCAAACCTTGCACAACATACCTATGTTTATCCTGGATTTTACCTAGGGTATAAATTCACCATCCAGGCGGCTGGGCGGCCAGCCCTTGCAGACCCCGGCCCCGCAGGGTTGGCGGAACGCTAGGGCAAGACCCTGGTACAGGTCTATGCCCCTATAGCAAGCAACGAGCCATGATGACTTGAAATAAAAATTTGGTTATGAGAAAAAATATTGTTCAGATTCATAACATTTAAACATCCAACGATCGAAAACCACACCTCAGAGATTCATTAATTAGGGGAAGGCGGGGTAAGTTGAGCATAGGGGCAAGTTGAGCCACCAGCCCCAGGCCAATAATGAATGAGTCAGACATTGTGGTGGTGTCATGTATTGATGACCCATAGCATAACCCCTAACCCCACCACATTGTTTCCAACTTTGAAACAAAAAGTAGTTTTTAAGAGGGAAAAATATGAATTTCAGCCAAAAAAGTAAAAAAGAGTGTGAAATAGATAAGTGCTTTATAAACACACACGTCTTTAAATATAATAAAGACATGATAATAACATTATTAGTCCAGGTATGGATCTTCATTCTTGTCATAGTCTTTTATATGATGGATGCATAATAAATGTGTGGATACAAAATTATCGCACTAAGTTCAGACTGGGGTAAGTTGAGCCAAACAGCATGGGGCAAGTTGAGCCATGGTAATTCATATGGTAATGTATCTCAAAAAACAAACAAACCATAAAAATCGATTGAAATGCAGGCTGAAAGGAGCAAATTTACATGACTGCTCTTTTCCTTTTACAGGATGTTAGTATTTATAGAGAATTAGCAAGTGAAAAGACTTTTTGACATGCTGGTTCTCCCCATACATTTTGTACATAGTTTTTGTGGCTCAACTTACCCCAGAAGGTGGCTCAAACTTACCCCATATATGGGGCAAGTTGAGCCATTTGACATCGTTTTTTTCAAAGGTCACGGTGACTTTCAGTGTGGGGATAGAAAGTTATATATAGGTGGAAAATATTTCAGAAGAATTAAATTTCAAGGCAAGGTACTTATTTCGACAAGATTATTAATCACATCAATTCTAACATGCAAAAAGCAAAAACTGTCACAACTTACCCCGCCTTCCCCTACTCATTTCTAAATTTTCTTGCTAAAACGAGTATTATCATTTTTCGAAAAAGTTTATTTTTCTCCTTTAATCTGGTGTAAATAATAAATTCATTTTTTAAACAAAGAATTAATCATTATAATCACAATGTTGTTTGTAAGATTTGGATGTTTAATCAATAATCAAACATACATGTAATTCAATAATTGAATCTTTATATGAAGAAAGAACCGAAGACATGCTTTACAATTCAGCTTTGGGGGTATTTATCGATGCAGGGAATATGAAAAAAAAAGTAGTTTGGGTATTTTACCCCCTTCAGAGATGTAAAAACTCTGAAGCTGGGTCAGTGGAAGAATGAATAACATTCCACAAATAACAGCGATGATGGTTACTTCACTAATAGTTAAAGCTGGAGGGGAAATCTCAGATATAGGATTATAACTTTTGTTCAAGTTGTGTTGTGAACTTGGACCTCTGCTTACAAATTTTCACAGGTCCACAGAGAAGTTTACGAAGATAAAGATTTCATTTATACTAGAGTGTGAAAGGATTTCTTTAAATTGAAAATTAAAACATAATCAAACAATAAGGTAGGAATACCAACTGTTGAACAGCTTAACAATGATATTTGCTTGAACAAAAGGGACTCTAGGTATCACAATTATAACAAATGAATCAGAGAGATCAGAGAGACAAGGAGACCACAAGATCTAAATGAAATATTCCATATGAAAGACCAAGAATCAAATTAAAAGTGAATGACTATTAACTTCACTCACCCCATGCATTAATTTTACCCTTAAGTCAACCTTAAGTCAACCTTCACTCATATGTCACCTCTGCTTTTGTCATCTTCATCATTCAAGTAGACGTTTCAACAAACTGTTTCAGGTCTTACTTCTTGCATAACCCATTGAAACGTGTGGCTGTATAAGTCTGTAAATTTCACTCAGGATGGTATTGTGAAACAGTCCCCTGGAGTATTTGAGATGCAGCCTGAGGCTCCTGCATTCATTCAGTTTCTTACCAACACACATGTCTATGTCACTGATGGTTTGTCATCCCCCCAAGGCTGTGCACTGCCACCCTCTTGTTTTCTTTGGAACTAGATACTACACATCATCTGCTATCCACTATCTCATCAATGTCAAGCTCACACATACATTCATGCATGGTCTCATAAGCGATTAGAAATACGTGGTGAGAAAATAGCCTTGATCCACTTCCAGACAACAAAGAAATAGAGTGAAAAGAGAATAGAGAAGCTTTGATTTTGAAGTTCCTCTCTTCAAAAACCTTGTCCTACTTTCCCTTATTCTACATTTTAATCAGTTTGTATTATATATACATACACGTATGTGGGGTAATTTTGGACAGTTTCTTTTTTAGCTAGAATAGAACAGAATAGAATAGCAATTTTTCATTTTATACAAGTAGGATGCCTCTGGCAGTCTCGCCTGCATTACCCAATTCGATATAGCAGCAGTGCTGTCTTTGAAAACAGCTATTGAATAATTATTCACATAATAAAACATTCATATGATAATAAAATACTATGTCCATTGACCCAAAATAACTTTTGACCATGATCACATGACCTAAAACATGTCCAAAACAATGATTCATACTTGATTACCATTGTTACTATGTTTAATGAACTACTAGTAGATCCATGAACTTTCTAAGTTATCATTTATGATGTCAATTCAACAAATACCCCCAACACAGCCTAAGTTCATTGACCTTTGATCTTGTTCATGTGACCTGAAACACGCTCAGAATATTCAGGGATATGTGGTTGCTCCTAAGTCCAAGTTTCATTAACTATCCATAAACTTTGAAAGTTATGATGACAATGCCACAAATACCCCCACACCTGAATCTCCCACAGGATGTTCAGGGATACTTGATTGCTCTTATGTCCAAGTTTCATGAACTATATCCATAAAATTTGTAAGTTAAGATGATGATTCTAAAAATACCACCAATATGGCAAAATTTTCGTTGACCCCAAGTGACCTTTGACCTTGGTCATGTAACCTAAAACTCAGGCAGAATCTTAAGTGATACACCATTACCCTTATGTCTTAAAGTTTTTTTTATTTAGGTCTATATACTTTCTAAGTTATGACATTTTAAAAACTTAACCTTCGTTAAAATTTTGATTCCCCAACATGGTCTAAGTTTATTGACCCTAAATGACTTTTGACCTTGGTCACATGACCTGAAACTCAGGCAGTATGTTCAGATGTACTCACAATTCCAAGTTTCATGAATGATGTCCATTTACGTCCTTAGTTATGATTTTAAAAACTTAACCTTGGTTAAGATTTCAATGTTGACAATGCCATGCTATGCAGGCGAGACAAAAACCTCGCATTATTATCACAGCTTGAATGTGTAAATTGTGTATTAATCCTAAATTTAGACCTCATCACCATCATCGAAATGATCATCATCATCATCATAAACGTCATCATCACCACCATTATCATAATCATAACCATAATCATCATCATTCCCACCATCATCATCTTCACTGTCATCACCATCATCACCATTATTATCATCTTTTACTGCTTCTTTCCATTTTTGCAAGCATTCACAAATTGTCACATAATCTCTTCACCACTTTTGACAAACTCTCTCACATCCTAAACTTTGTCAATTTTGCTTGCATTGTTACCCTATCACAAGTTTCATGTCAGTCAGATTCTACTTCACAACTCTCCATCTCTCTCTCTTCTATCACTTTCACATTAATGTCATCTACCCATCAAATAAATCAAATAAACTTACAAAAGAAGCAACGCTGGAAGTATAAGAATAGCTGCCATGAGAATAAAGACCAATCCACCTCCAATAATGTCTATAGTAGCCGGGTATAGAGCATTAAATATAAGTGATGCTAGCAGACCTGTGATCATTTCAAGGGATGCAGTCAGGGCAAACAAGCTTCCTGTTAGGAGAACAAAAAATATATATATATATAACCTCAAATGTCAATTAAGAATTTTAATGGACAATTTAAAAAAAAGATATTAATGTCATTACAATATTACCATTAATTTTTTTTCCTTTCTTTCTTTGAAATAATTATGATAATAACCAGAATCAAAGATGCAATACTGATTTCTTTTTAATCAAAGGCAACCAAACCCAAGGAGAGAATATTTTTTAATGGGAAAAGGTCTTTACAAAACATATGGAGAGTTGTCTACAAAATCAGCCATTTTAAAACATTTTTCATATTTGAGGATCCCCATGGAAAGTACAAGACTTTTCAAACATTCATATTCCTCTTTTTTGAAACAACTGACTTTGATAAAACTACATACATGTACAATACTTTTACATGCATATTTAGTTCTCTTATTTTATTCTTTTCTCTCAGATTGATTACATTCTTCAGTTTTTGTCTCCTCTAAAGAAGGAAAATTTTATCTGTTTAAAAGAAAATTCTTTACATATGTATGTATTCATTTGCCCCCCCCCCATAAAAAATCAAACAGTGAAATGCAATAAGAGAGAAGTAAAACAAAGCATTCCATCAATGTATATTTTTAGATATAAAGTGATTTATAGGAGATAGAAGTTTGAATGTTTAGCTATGTATAATCCATTATCACAAACATGACAGTTCTCAAAAGGTTGTGCAATATAATATCACTCAATGTGTGGGCAGAAGAAACAAGTAAACACACTCTCACTATAACCATTCATCAAGTCTACTATCATGTCTTCAATTCATTCAGGTGTTTGAGATCTCATAAAAGTGTTTATTTTCAGTTTCACTGGCTACTACCCCCACTGCTGAGAATGTTTTATGTCAAAACAGGTCGGCAGAGATGTCACAATATGTATAGGTTTAACAATGACTGTGCATCACAGATTATCTGATAAGAGTGTTCACACTCATCATATTCTTAAAGAATACTGTTAACAGATGCCATCACATGGTATCATGTATAACTCTAATCAATACTATCACTTTAAAGGAGTTCTTATATCTGTGAAGGTTTAAAAAAATCTGCTATATAAAGGGAATAAGGGCAATATGAATGTTTGATTTTTTTTACTCTGTGACGCCCCAAACGAGCAGCTCCTTCATAAGTTGTGTTATAAACTTTTCAAAAAATGCAATCTCAAAAATGTTACTTATTTTTTGGGGGGCTGTGGATACAGTATATGATCAGACACATCAATTCAAACCTCCTTCTATATTAATAAAACATATTTTTTTCATTTTGTTCTGTTACCAAATGGAATATATGAAATATATATTACATATATATCTATATACATATATATACATGTAGGGGAGCTGCTTGCAAATAGCTTCACCAATTAGGAAATGTACAAAATCCATTACTCTCTTATTCATTTATGGATTTTCATCAAACCATCACCAATATTTTTCTCTAAAATTTTTTTTTTTTTCATTCAAGCCAACTTGATCCCCAGGGTGAATTTCCACTAATAATCATCAATACTAATCATTTTACTCATCATTTCAATCACTAATACTATCAATGCCATTAAAATGACCTTCATTGTAATATCATCCCACCAATCTGATCAATGAGACTTTCTCAAATTCTTCTCATCACTTTTTTTATCAATATCTATATCCCTGATAATGCCATTTTATGACCCAATGAGTAAATAGTAAGAGGGTCAAAGGACTTGCAAGTTACATATCATGAATGTATTATCCCATTCAAGATCATATCTTTTCAATGCAACAGTATCTCTCATGCAATGGTAAAAAAATAAAATAATTCATGATATCCATAATTTTCAACTCTATCAACATGTTTTTACATGAAAATTTGCAAAATTGAACTTGAAAGACATTCTTCAGATCTGTACTGTATCAATCTATCTTTCACTCTAAGGCATTTAAATATAAAGAGAAAATGTACAGTATACATGTGGCAATGTAAAAAAAAACCTACACATTTTGCCAATTTGAAGACTAATCAAACTAGGCTACATATAATTCACTTTCTTAAAGGACAAGTCCACCCCAACAAAAACTTAATTTGAATAAAAAGTGAAAAATTCAACAAGCATAACACTGAAAATTTCATCAAAATCGGATGTAAAATGAGAAAGTTATGGCATTTTAAAATTTTGCTTCATTTCACAAAAACAGTTATATGAAAGAGCCAGTTACATCCAGATGAGAGAGTCGATGATGTCATTCACTCACTATTTCTTTTGTTTTTTATTGTTTAAAATATGAAATATTTTTATTTTCTCGTCATTTTCAAGTGAAATGAAGTTTCATTCCTCCCTGAACACGTGGAAATCCATCATTTTAACATTTTGTGCTTCAGGCAAGGAGGTCCTAATCGTCAAATTCGTAAAAATTGAAATATTGTATAATTCAAACAATGAAAAACAAAAGAAATAGTGAGTGAGTGACATCTTCAACTCTCTCATTTGGATGTAACTGGCTCGTTCATATAACTATTTTGTTCAAAATAAGCGAAACTTTGAAATGTCATAACTTTCTTATTTTACATCCGATTTTGATGAAATCTTCAGCATTTTGCTTGTCTGATTTTTCTTTATAGATTCAAATCAACATTTTTCTGAGGTGGACTTGACCTTTAACTAGAAATGGCAATGCACACCTTGTTCAGATGAGACTACTATCTTTGACATCATAGCACGAGTAGTAGCAGCAGGTAAACCAGCTGGCGATAACAGAAATGGAACTGAAACAAAAACAAAAACACTTTCACATCAAATTAAAGCTACTTCTGCTATGTCCGATGGGTAGGTGCATATGGGTAAGTAAATGGTTATAATATTAAGGACATTGAATATCACACTCTACAACTGAAACTTATAAGGACATTGACATTTAAAGGTAAAATAATGTGGGAAATTGAACTTTATTGCTAGCTTTGTAAGCAAGGGTGTACATGTACAATAGTAAAAAAAAAAACTAAAAAAAAAGGTGAACTGCAAATGATTATTAACGGGATGCCAACACATTATATATAATTATAACAAAGCCAGCTGAAATACTCTTGAAAATAATTAAATCTTTTAGATTTTAAATAACTTGTGACACAATTATATTTAAATCAAATACATTGTTCACCCCCCTCAAAAAAAATAAATTCTGGGCCCCATGGCCGGAAAGAACTTGTTAACGTTGCCAATGCTCAACAACCAATCAAAATCAAATATTCCATTCAATTTACAATTGAAAGGCAAAATTAGTAACTTTCATGCAACAGGTCCTGAATAGGCACTATTTTTTCTACTTTTGGCCAGTCTAAGTAAAACTTTGCAAAGGACAAACAATCATTGGGGATTATTTTACAATTTACAATAGTAAATTTGGAGGGCACATTGCCCTTTCCCATTTGGGACTTTTGCCCCTGCCTCCTCTTCTCATTCTAAATTTATGTTCACACATATCTCACTCTCAAGAGAGAACAAAGATGCTAACCATAACATACCTGGGAGGCATAGAATCAACATCTTGAAAAGGCTGAACAAATATGCATTATTTGACCTTTGACCTCATTCCCATGATGCACCACATGACAAAGCAATGTTATAGGAGACAATGTTTGAATTATGTTATCATCCTAATTATAGCAGGTATTGAATGATATTGGAAGTATGTTACCATACTTGCATGGTGGGTGGAGACCTGCTTTCTGCCTAGGTGGCCAAAGTTTTCCAACAATATTATATTTCTCTGTGTATTGTTAAACTTCTTAGGCTAATTCAAAGTTTGATATACTCCTAAATAGACACTGACAAAATCAATCTATAAACTGGGTGATGTTTCACAATGATTTCAATATCATGTAAAGCCATGCTTAGAAACAAATGAACATATCAAAAGTAAGTATTTAACAAGTAATATTATTGATGGATATTAGGTGTGTGTCGAGGTGGGGGTAAATAACTCACCTGTGAATACTTGCCATAGTGTCCTTGCTAAACCAAAGACTACATAACCACTCATTCTGAAGCATAGACCACCTAATGCTATAAAGCAATCATGGACACCACATAGATGAAGAAGAGGCATCAATGTAAACAACATCAAGCTCTGAAGACCACTCTTAGAACCAGAGTAGTATGCTATAGAATATGAAAATAACAATGCTTTGATAATCAGAATATGAGCCCTATTTGTTTCATCAAAGTATGATAGAATTGAACATATCATTAAATAAGCAAAAAGCAAAAATAACAAAGAAAAATACCATAAAGAATAATTTGATTAATAATTTAAATGATGATTTTGTAACATCTGGGTCTGCATTATCTTCTTTTTTTTACAAATTATTAATAAAATTCGAGAAAGTGTCAACACAAGATCAAACTTTGTAATATTTGACTATTTTAAACCCCAATGCTTATTTTATCTTTCCATGTTATTAAAAATTAAATTGGTTAATTTCCACTGAATGTTGCACATAACATTAGAGGGACCTACATGTCTACAATGCCTCTGGCATCATCTTTGGTGGGTTTATCCACTCCATTACAGGCGTGTTTTAATCCAAATTATAGTCAATGAATATAAAAGAAAATAAGTTTGGATTGTTTTTTTTCATTATAATATCCGACTCCGGATGAAAGGACTGCATTTGGTCTCGTTGGATACACTGTTTCATCCTGAAAAATGTAAATTGTTGGCGAGTAAAATTGTACAGAGTACTGAGATGCTCAACTATGAGTGAAACTTAAACTTTAATATCAGGCTAGTATTAATCATCATTATATATGAATCCCGAACTTCTAGATGTTTGGAAACATCACATCAAACAAAATATGGTAAAACCCATAATAATAATCTATTTTTGTTTGTCAAAATAAAAAGTTTGGCCTCTTCAAGAAATTTGATTTTAAACAAGCAGCTGTTTAAAAACAGGCTAAAGTACATGTACTTGAGCAAAGTAAATCCAGAACACCTTGCTCTCTTTCTCTCTCCCTCTCTCTCTCTCTCGCTCTTTCTTTTTTTCTCCCCCTCTCTCTTGATCTCTCTACATCTCTCTCCTTCATTCATTCACTTTTTCAACTTGATCATGACCTCTTGATTTAGCCTACAAAACAAATAGTTACAAAGCCCAGTCCCTTGCTATCACTGGGATTATATTTCACTTTTGATTTGGTGTGATACTCACAGATTTGGGAAGATGTAAATGATAGCGGAGCTTTCTTAAGGTACAGGACTGTAGTATCATTTTCACCTGTTGAGAGAAAGGCAAAGAGAGCGTCTAGATGGTAATCAAAACTAAATCAGTAGAAGAAAACAATGACAGCTTTGACCTCATGTGTGATCCTATCAGGTTCAATGCTCTCAAATGTTCCTCTTAAAACCTTCATCATTTTACCTGGGATTGGTTTCACTAACAGCTAAAATCAATCTTTGAAATCTGTGAACCGCTCAAGTCTTTTATCACATTGATTTCGCTATACTTAAAATTGAGATCATATTTTTAATCATCCTCTAGGCCTGTCTAAAAAGTTGCAATTATGTCATAATAGATTATGCAAACTGTCTATTCATAACAAATTGCATCCTGTCTGGTCAAATAAAGGATTTATTTCCAATTCGTCTAATGCATTATCATTTGGTCTACCATCAGTTCATCCATTATCCACATGGTCTAATTTGCCAATTCGTCCACTCACCATTTCGTCTAATAACCAGTTGGTTCGATAGCCATTTAGTCCATATACCATTTGGTCTAATTGGACTAAGTGTTACTTTTGCAAAATGAATGAAAATAAAATGAATATTTTAAATTAGACCAACTGGTTGAGATGAAATTGTCATAGATGAAACGGTGATTAGACGAAGTGGTGATCGGACCACATCGCTATTCGACCAAATGCTTTTTAGACAAAATGTTGATGGACAAAATGGCATTAGACTAAATAAAAGTACGGTAGACCACGTGGTGAGTAGATGAGTTGGCAGTAGATTTACCAAATAAAAAAGGCAGTTTCCTCTACAGTTTCACTCCTTTTGTGGATCTACTCTCTACTCCAGTAAAAATTCAGAAGCATTAGACTTGATACATAAGACTGGTGTGTACATGTACAATGTAAAATGCATTTAAAAGTCAATGAATGGATTGCAGGCGGAAATATGACAACATTCTCACATTGTGATAAAATGACAGAAGTTCCTGTCTTTCCCATAAATTAACTATTAATTTTTATGGTGTTTGTTTTTACTCTCAGGAAGTGTTCTGACATTCATGTAGATGTAATTTAATCCTAAAACAAGCAATCTACATGTATACAAGTTCATTAGACCTATACCGGTAGAACTGTGTTACTGGGACACAATGCATTGTACAATCTTCAATTTTAATGTTTTGGGAAATTATTCCTATGGACAGATCTATCTCTAAAAAACAAATATACCTGACTCTGTGTGTGAGCCATCTGCATAGTAGGTGCATAACAATTGTCTAAAATTATTATTCTAGGATGATCACGTTTCATAATCGGACACCCATTGGACAGAGCTTTGGTCAGCATTAAGATAATAGAACACAAGAAGTGACACAGAGGCCTGACATATTCTGTTTCCAGAACTGACCTCTGCTAAAAACAACTCTTAACTTGACCTTTTTGAAGGCTATAAACAAGATGACATTTACAAAGTCTGTTCAAAGGAAGATAGGATGGTCATTTGTGTTGTTGGCTCTTTCATTCATGACAGTGAGTGTGACCCCTTACAGAGACCGACATATAAAACTGATCTACATGTACATCATGTAGGCCTACATGTAGTTGAAATCCTCGATCCCTTCCAGTTGATCTGGTAAACCATAAAATTAAAGCCTTAAATACTGTAGATACAATTTCTCACCATTGTTTTGAGTCTGACCAAAATAACTGATGGTATTCTTCTATCCAGATGATCTCTTAAACTATGATAAGTCAGGACATGTAGGTTGGACATTAAAAGCTGTTAACCGATATGGTCAGGAGTAACTTGTGTTAGAGGATATTTGGTCAGGGTAACTAGGAGGAACACACCCATCTGGACAAGGTCAGACTTTATACCCCTTTCATAAATCCAATCATGCGGATAATAGCTGTGCACATAACTTGGTCGTAAAATCGGAGGAGGACCACAGTTATCCGCATTATTCGCATAATAGCAGCATCGGGACCAGATTTTGACTTTATGAACGCATTTCCAAAGTAATGCGGATAATTGCCATGGTGCGGTCACAAGGTCACCCTTTTCCAACGCAACCCCTATCGGAGGGGGCGTGTGCAGTTGCCATGACAATTATCCGCCTTTTTCAGGTCGGGCGCTCGTAAAAAAAAGTGTGAATTATTTTCGGAGTATGTGAACGCAATTTTTATTGAATTATTTGCATTAGTCTTTAATAGGCGGATAATTGGAGGATGGGTTTATGAAGGGGTATTAGTTTCTCTGGTCGGAGGAACTTACTCTTACCTCTAACTCCGACCAAGATTCTCCAGATTTTTCTTGGGTGTATAGTAAACTCCCATTCAGACAAGTCTTTGTTGTCGCTATCTACACCCGTTAGAAGCCAACAAATCTGGCATCATGAAGACGGTGGCTAGCATTGAAGTTGTTTATTTGATATTGGTATATACCTAGGAGGTGTATAAGCTATTTCAGCTCCAAAGTCACGCCCTAAACATGGCATTCACATCAGCATACCGATATCATTTAAACGGTCGAAAACTTGGCTATGCCAACACAAACGTATGTACATGTATAGTGCCAAGACATCTCTCGGCTGCTATTACTAGTGTGCCAATCAATGTATAGCATGGGGTGTTGCCTGACACGACACCAAAACATTGGTATTTGTATATTTCTCTAACAATGTAGTTAAATTTTCAAACCAAAATCATAACAATTAACAATTCTGTGGTACTGAACAAATACCAGAGGCGAATCGAGGGAATCTACAATTTCATTATTACTCCTCCTAAAGCAATAATTTCCATTAATTCTTACATGTATACTAAATGTATATTTAAGAAATAAATTGTTACAGTTACAATTCCAATGGTAGGCCTAATTTACTCACATATTCAATTTAATTATCCGCATAGATCTACAGTATCCGTAAAAATGGTAGTTTGTCACTATACATGTAAGTCATGTGGCCGCTAAGAAGTATCTGTGACCTTATGACCTTGGTAAACCTCGCAGCATTAAATCATGGTGTTCACATTTGTGTGAAAATACCAGCGTGCATGTACATATGTTAAGAATTAAGATTTACACTTTTACTCAAAAAATCTTCTGGTGGGAATTTTGAAACATCTGGATGCTAAAAATTCATTAGCGTCAACGTTTTGTATTGAGTCAAGGGCCATTTGAATGTGACTCGCGAGACAAGTATCATTTTGGACTATGAATTGAATAAATCATCATGATTTTATACATCAAAATGGGCCACATTTCATTCAAACAGAACATTTATGGTCATTTGCATCCCATTTATCTTTAAAACAAAAGAATTTTTAACGTCAAGCTCTGATACATCTACTTATCAAAAGTTTACATGTGGGACTACATATTGTAGTCCCAAATACGAGTGTTAATAACATATTGTTTTTTCTAAATAAAAGTAATAATTCAGGTGTAAAGAAGTGACATCTGCTAAAAAATCCCAATCATCCCTTTTCTCAAAAATATCGCTTGTTTTGTGATGTGACTCTCGTGACATACCATAAAAAAATTAATGTGACTGATGTGACAGCTCTTTAGGGTGTATTTTCATAATGAAGGCGTTAACAGAATTACAGTAGACAATCTTCTTTGCTGGTTTGTTTTAGGAATATGCTCCTTTCTTTTTATCAACTACATGTAAAAATTAAACTATTTAATACTTTTTAAGTAAACTGAAATATAAATGTATTTTTGTGACTCGCGTGACACATTTCCAAGGTGTTTTTAATTTGAAATATTACCAAACTTGGTTAAAAAAGTTGTGAAAAACAAAGTCATAAGTTAAAATGGCTGTAAGATTAGGCAGAATACAAAAATGATGCATTTACAAACAACAGAACACATTTTTATTAGTGTCAATAATAAAAGTTACAAAAATACATACTTTTTTATGCAATTAGACATCTTTTTTGGATCGTGTAACTCTGTCATTTGTGAGTGAAAGGCAGTGAAAAATCAGATTTATACAATTTGGAGATGTGTGTCCACATGTAGTTACATAGAATGTCTGACCTGGACAAAAATCTCTTAAGAGTGTGTAAATCTGGCATAATAAAATCTGTATAGTGTCCTAGCAGCCTATCCTTGAATCCTCATTTACAGATTTTTCAGGATGATTTTTGTGGATGCTGTCCAATATTCAATGGCAGTGACCCCCGGGCCAGAACAGGTTGATCCTTGTAAAATTTTTTTTTTAGATGTTACAACCTTTAGGAGTCGACACAATACAAATCTATTTAAAAGTGGTTTGACGTACTTACCTGTACCAACAAGCTGGAAAGTAAAGAGGCAGATCAGTAGTAGAATGAGTTGTACTCTTTGTTTATTGGGTCTCTCTCTACCCACAGTTATAAATGATTTCCCTAAACTTTGTAACTGACATAATTGTCGACATGATATTTTGCAGGACCATCCCCTTTCCTCATCGAGCTTGGGAAAAACTTCATTAGTTCCACCAGGGTCTGTTTCCCCTGACTGGAGTGCATCATTGGTTGGTTTGGTGGTATATGAACCTTGACTTGCAGCATAACTGCTAGATTCTCTTAACCATAACAAGGCATAGAGGACAACAACAGTATTACAACAGATGTAGTAGATGAACACTGCCACATAGCCAAGGTTGTCAATGACTATACCACATGTCAGCAACCCCACAAAGCTTCCTGTAAATGTCATCGCCTCAAGAAATCCAAACCTTCTTGTGCGTGTCCTTTCTTTGGTGATATCGCCTAGGTAACTAAACACTGCTGCTAGTATTGTTCCATATGCTCCAAGTACACCCATTATCACTGACCCTAAGATCATGATTCCTACTGAAAGCTCCAGATAGATGGCACTGAAAATCAAGCATACACCATTTATAACTGCTCCTAAAGAAGGCAACACCATGGCTACTCTTCTTCCAACTCTGTCCGTCCAGGCCCCAAGTACTAGAGTAGATATCACTGATGGCACAGTCAGAGCCAAGTTCAGCACTATCAGCCAGTATGAAGTCCTTTTTTGAACAGTTTCCTCTTCATCTTTGTATGCTGATAAGTTGGCACAAATGACAGTGTCATTGACTTCTTGAAAGCACACCTTCTCCAGGAGGAGCTGTTGCAAGGCAAGGTACTGCAGGAAGGATCCAAGCATGTAGAAAAATAAGACTGGCTCAACAGTCAGGTTCTTTTGCAGCCAATTCATGTTGCTAGCTTTATACCCACCAGACTGGATCTGATGAAAGAAAACCAAAAGACAACATTGAGTTAAAATGTTATAATTTTGCACCCTTGTATCCAGTGCTATCCAGTCCATCAGGTGCAAGGCAAAGGATATGGTTTGCTTGTCCATGGCCAAGACCAAGGCTGGAATGAGGTCAAATATTGGCTGTGGGTGGACATTTCATTGGAAGGCTACATGAGGCACAATCTCATTTGTGTTGGTGTAGGCCAAACATTAATATGTATGGACCTCATTGGCATGATTGGTACTAGGAGTGCCCTAACCGTACTCTGACACTCAAGGGTTCATTAACATCTAACCCAGGGAGCCCAGGACTCGTCCATGTAATACTAGGTGGACATATGCCCTCCAAAATGGGGTAGAATGGGGTAGCAATAGCACTCAAAATAAAAGGGGAAAATGTTAAAAATGCACTTATCTTGATTATATGGATGAAGTTAGATGAAGGTCTATTGTGAGACACAGAATCCTGACATCGAGGCACAAACTGGACCCTAAACAAAAGGAAAAGTTCTGTCTCGTTCGTTCTCCTTCTGTCAAAACTGAAAACAAAATGGCCGATCGATACCAAGAACGAACGCGACAGAGGTCTAACTTTTCCTCTTTTTTTGAGTGTCCAGTTTGTGCCTCGATGTCAGGATTCTGTGTCTCACGACAGACCTGTCATTAATAATCGAGGTAAGTGCATAATTTATTTTTTCCCCTTTTATTTGGAGTGCTTCTGCGACCCCATTCTACCCCATGTTGGAGAGCATACATATATGTCCGCCTAGTGTTACACGGACAAGTCCTGAGCTCCCTGGGTTAATTACCATCCTGCCTGTGGGGAATCTACAGGTAGGACTATGGTATGCCAATGCTATAAACAGCACACGATTAAAAAAATCATTAAAATATCACTTTTGTGACCAAAAATACTAATTTCCATACAGTTGCAATTTACTTTTCATTAGTAACTTGGGAATAATTATTGTATTCACCAGAGCGCTCGAAAACTTGAATTTTGGGCATATTTTTGTGTACGCCCTCTATTGGTGGAAGTTTATATGGCAAGACAATTGTCATTATTCAATCTCTATTTTTAATAAGGAAAAAATAATTTAAAGAATAAAATGTACTTAAGAGCAAAGTTATATGATAAAAAACTGTAATGGAAACTGACAGTGTAAAAAAACAAAGCATTTGTCCAAAAGAAAAAGAGAAAATGAGCCAAACATTGTCAACCTCATTTGCCACACAGGGAGATGTAACAGAGTACAAGGTTATATTAAAACCTTGTTCATTGAAGGAGTGGCTCTTCCGCTGCACTCCGTTGGCTCTACTCACCAAATATACAGAGACCAAAGTTCTAGCTCGATCTGCACAGGGACTCAAAGGCCATATGTTTATGTATTAAGTTTGGATAAAACAGGGAAGTGAAGTTGCGCGACAGCTGTAGTAAGTCACTGTTTTCCCCCTTTTAAGTTTATTTTCCCCCCTTTTGGTGCATTTCAGGCCAAAACGGAATATTAATTATTATTTTGGTACAATTCTTTTATTGAAATAAAGATAAAAATCGATGAGCCCAACAGGGGATTTTGCATTGTTAACCCCCTAATGGTGGCTACACGATAGCGAGCCGTCTGTGTACGAGGAGAAATAAAAAAATCAAAATGTTAAAAACTCCTCGAAACAGACCGCTGCCAACTGTGTAGAGTCCAGGGGCCGATTGCACGAAATGGTCTTTGCCGTCTTTCGTGTCGCCCATTTGTTATGATGCGCCATGTGAAACGCATTTTAAATAAACTACCTGCAAGCATATTTTCTTCATCCGTTGAAGTAAACAAAATATTTGTTTATAAAATGATGTGATATATCATGAAATCGAATACAAATCGATTTAAATGCTAGCTATTGAATGTTACTTGTTTATCATACATTAAATGTCAAATCAACCAATGCTTGTCACCCGACCCTCTTCGATTTTCTTTAAACTCGCACCAAATGTTGCCCCAAGTGTCTGACGGAAAAATCTGAAATTTTTTGCCCCAAGGTCAAATGGTTGCTAAGATACGGCCTCCCATAGCAACCAATGCGCACTCAAAGAAATTATTTTAAATAAAATTGCCTATTTTTGATTGACTACTGCAGCAAAGTTTGATTGATTACAGTCTTCATTTTAAGTAAATTGGAAGAACTTTTTGGTCTAAACATGCAGAGTATACTGTAGCGCGGACCTGTCAACCGGATTTCTCACACGAGGTCACCGAAAATGGCGTTAAGCATCCGTGTCAATGATTTCAGAAGCATGTTTGGAGGCTCATAAATCCAAAACTAAATTAGCTTAGAACCAAATATTATGCACATTTATGGACTTTTATATACTCAACAGAATTACAAAAAATTGACCCAAGAGTGCGTGTCATTTTCCTGTAGGGCGCCCTCAAAGTTGGATTTTTTTCAAAAGATGCCAAGTTCAAGGTCACGGATCACCTCCCGTCCCATCGAGGAGGGGGACCAATTTCTGTGTTTTGATAGACATTTACCCATATTTTCAAGTGTTACTTGAGAAATTTTGCTACCGGAATGTTTAGGGGCTGATTTGCGCATTCCAAAATGGTCGTAAACACCCTAAATTTGACGTTAAGGACACATACATGCTTTTCAACACTTTTCAAATTGTGATAACTCAAAGATGAAATGCTAAAAAACATTGATATCTTCTGTGATGATAGTCTGTAATTGGTATTAAAAGGGTATATCTTCAGAAATAGTTTTTATTGTTGGTAATGACCTTGAAAACACACCAAAAAATTCAATAAAAACATTAAATTGTCTAATTTTCCAGAATCATATGGCATTCAAAGGTGTTTACATTGACTTTCAAATTTGTGTCATTTCAATACAAAGGGTGAGCTTAAGCCAAAACTTGAAAGACATGTTCAACTTTTGTTCTACTTTAAGCAACATGAAATATTTGAACTCAAAACTATATCATTTGACCTTGAAATTATTCCAAATATAGCTAATTATTGCTTCATAAGTAGCATATTCAAATCGTACGTGTACATTGCACTTTGCAACACATTTCAAAATGGATTTTCTCATAGAGAGAATACCTGATCAGGCTGATATTTGCAGTATTGGTAGTCTGTGATGAGTTCTTGGAGGATCTACAATTTAAGTACGTATTCTCTCAGGACAATGACCTTGAAAATACAGCTGAAAATCATGAAAATCAATAAATCATACAATTTTCATTAATAATCAAGTGTTTTTACCCACTTTTAATTGTGTGTTATTCCATCTTAGATTGTGAGCTCATGCTGATAATTGCAAATCATGTTCCACTTTTGGTCTACTTTAAGCTACATAAAATATTTGAACTCAAAACCTTATCATTCGACCTTGAAATTGTTCCAAATATAGCTATTTGTGCTTCATAAGTAGCATATTCAAATCACACGTGTACTTTGCAACACATTTCAAAATGGATTTTCTCAAAGAGAGAATACCTGATCAGGCTGATATTTGCAATATTAGTAGTCTGTAATGAGTTCTTGGAGGATCTACATATCAAGGAACTATTCTTTCATGACAATGACCTTGAAAATACAGCTGAAAATCATGAAAAATCAATAAATCAGACTGAACTAAAAACCATATTATTTGACCTTGAAATCATTCCAAATATAGCTATTTGTTGCTTCATAAGTAGCATATTCAAATCGTGCATGTACATTGTACTTAGCAACACATTACAATACTTGGAAATAATTTCAAGGTCAAAATGATATGATTTTGAGTTCAGTCTGATTTATTGATTTTCATGATTTTCAGCTGTATTTTCAAGGTCATTGTCATGAAAGAATAGTTCCTTGATCTGTAGATACTCCAAGAACTCATTACAGACTACTAATATTGCAAATATCAGCCTGATCAGGTATTCTCTCTTTGAGAAAATCCATTTTGAAATGTGTTGCAAAGTACACGTGTGATTTGAATATGCTACTTATGAAGCACAAATAGCTATATTTGGAACAATTTCAAGGTCGAATGATAAGGTTTTGAGTTCAAATATTTTATGTAGCTTAAAGTAGACCAAAAGTGGAACATGATTTGCAATTATCAGCATGAGCTCACAATCTAAGATGGAATAACACACAATTAAAAGTGGGTAAAAACACTTGATTATTAATGAAAATTGTATGATTTATTGATTTTCATGATTTTCAGTTGTATTTTCAAGGTCATTGTCCTGAGAGAATACGTACTTAAATTGTAGATCCTCCAAGAACTCATCACAGACTACCAATACTGCAAATATCAGCCTGATCAGGTATTCTCTCTATGAGAAAATCCATTTTGAAATGTGTTGCAAAGTGCAATGTACACGCACGATTTGAATATGCTACTTATAAAGCAATAATTAGCTATATTTGGAATAATTTCAAGGTCAAATGATATAGTTTTGAGTTCAAATATTTCATGTTGCTTAAAGTAGAACAAAAGTTGAACATGTCTTTCAAGTTTTGGCTTAAGCTCACCCTTTGTATTGAAATGACACAAATTTGAAAGTCAATGTAAACACTATTTGAATGCCATATGATTCTGGAAAATTAGCCAATTTAATGTTTTTATTGAATTTTTGGTGTGTTTTCAAGGTCATTACCAACAATAAAAACTATTTCTGAAGATATACCCTTTTAATACCAATTACAGACTATCATCACAGAAGATATCAATGTTTTTTAGCATTTCATCTTTGAGTTATCACAATTTGAAAAGTGTTGAAAAGCATGTATGTGTCCTTAACGTCAAATTTAGGGTGTTTACAACCATTTTGGAATGCGCAAATCAGCCCCTAAACATTCCGGTAGCAAAATTTCTCAAGGAACACTTGAAAATATGGGTAAATGTCTATCAAAACACAGAAATTGGTCCCCCTCCTCGATGGGACGGGAGGTGATCCTTGACCTTGAACTTGGCATCTTTTGAACAAAATCCAACTT
The DNA here is from genome assembly GCF_018143015.1 of Lytechinus variegatus. NCBI lineage: Eukaryota > Metazoa > Echinodermata > Echinoidea > Temnopleuroida > Toxopneustidae > Lytechinus > Lytechinus variegatus. Next base: position 44,948,815 of record NC_054746.1, read on the forward strand.
TGAGGGCGCCCTACAGGAAAATGACACGCACTCTTGGGTCAATTTTTTGTAATTCTGTTGAGTATATGAAAGTCCATAAATGTGCATAATATTTGGTTCTAAGCTAATTTAGTTTTGGATTTATGAGCCTCCAAACATGCTTCTGAAATCATTGACACGGATGCTTAACGCCATTTTCGGTGACCTTGTGTGAGAAATCCGGTTGACAGGTCCGCGCTACAGTATACTCTGCATGTTTAGACCAAAAAGTTCTTCCAATTTACTTAAAATGAAGACTGTAATCAATCAAACTTTGCTGCAGTAGTCAATCAAAAATAGGCAATTTTATTTAAATTTCTTTGAGTGCGCATTGGTTGCTATGGGAGGCCGTATCTTAGCAACCATTTGACCTTGGGGCAAAAAATTTCAGATTTTTCCGTCAGACACTTGGGGCAACATTTGGTGCGAGTTTAAAGAAAATCGAAGAGGGTCGGGTGACAAATTGTCTGAAAATTTGTTGATTTGACGTGGATTGACCCTTATCATACATTAAGGTATTCCCCCGCATACAGCTTATCATAAAAGATGGGCGACACGAAAGACGGTCCTTGCAAAGACCCTTTCGTGCATCGGCCCCAGACTAGGCTAGGCCTAGGCTACCTTGGGCGAAGTTCGTGCAGGCTCCACTTCACTACCGCTACACTACGCTCCACCTACCCGAACTTCGGGATGGTGAATTCGCTCGTATATTCCGAGTCACAAAGGTGGGATGGAAAATTGGAAATCATGTTTATTGTAAAAATTAAAGAAAAAAATATAAAGAGAAAGATAAATAACTTAATATCTTACTCTACACCTGTAGTTCACTCCGTGTCCATCCTCCGGTTATCCTCAAAATTGGTGATATTGGGCCAGTATCAATTTCCTCACGGCCTAGTGATGCAATGTTTTGAAATCAGCCGTGATTACGCATGCGATGTTTTGAAATCGGCCGTGAGCAATACGTGTGAGGAAATTGATACTGGCCAAAAATCACCAATTTTGAGCATAACCGGAGGTAGACAAGAATAACTGTTGTTTCTGGGGATTTATTCAACAATTTCTGACATTTTACTATAATCTCCATTCACCGACGGTAATGTGTTAGTGCGAGCCTGCATGTGTAAACGACAATTCAGAGGACGGGTTTTGTCCAGATTTTTTATTTCTTTTAGATTCTAAATGACATTATATTATCTTGAACGAAGGCCCACTATTTTCGTTAGACTCTAATCTTTCTATTGATACTATATAAAATCTATAAAATATCGAAAATATAGGTTACCGACGAGTTATTCCCCGGGTTATTCCTTATTTTTTAATTTTCTGTCGGAGAGGAAAATATGGCAGCCGTCAACGATTTGTGCTTTTATAAAGGCTTTCCGATTAAATTTTCGATATCTTGGCCAATCAATGCGAGCGACAAGTTCCGAACGCACGCACATCAACATGTACAAGCACAAAGCAGCGGCACAAATCGCAATAGGTAGCGACTGGTAAATACGTCTGTAAGGATGATGACGTCATCCAAGATGGCAACTTACGTTGACCAAACAAAAGGATCGAAGATGACGATGTTTCGATCATCATTTCAAAGGAATTAGCGGTAACAGCAGTCTAAGGTTCAATATTCCTAAATTTTAAACATTTTTTCGTAAATATGGATGTGATTATCTAATAAACATGATTTCCATCCCACCTTTGTGACTCAGAATATCCGATAGAGTTCACCGTCCCGAAGTTCGGGTAGGTGGAGCGTAGTGAAGTGGAGCCTGCACGTGCACGAACTTCGCCCGAGGTAGGCGTATTAATTATAGGCCTAGGCTAACCCAGGGAACTCCCGCCCGCTACGCGGGAGCCCAGGACCTTACGTGTAAAGGCATACTCACCTGACAAGCGTGAAGTATGGTCAAAATAATTCTCCGAATAAATAGTTAAAACAGAAATCAAGCACTTACCACGATTATATGGATGAAGGTCTAACGAGTGGCAGTTTCCTGACATCTGGGCGCAAACTGGAACCTCAAAAAAACAAAAAGTTCTCTCCTTCTACCCCAGTCTCGATCGGCCATTTTGTTACGATTCATAACAAAAATGGCCGATCGAGACGGGGGTAGGAGAGAACTTTTCGTTTTTTTGAGGTTCCAGTTTGTGCCCAGTCAGATGTCAGGAAACTGCCACTCGTTAGACCTTCATCCATATAATCGTGGTTTAAGTGCTTGATTTCTGTTTTAACTATTTATTCGGAGAATTATTTTGACCATACTTCACGCTTGTCAGGTGAGTATGCCAAATCGCACGTAAGGTCCTGGGCTCCCGCCCGCGTAGCATGCTAGGGCTTCAGCAGACACGAAACTGAACGTGTGGGACTTACTTAACCCAAGTCCAACATTTTACGTTAGAAGTTGCATTGCTACATCCGCATTCTGCTCTACAGCTACCTGCTTTTTTCACAGAAAATAAATACACACTTAAAAAAACGAACACAATATTTACCAATAATTTCACAAACAGGATAGGATATTTTATATCTAAATTCAAAATAATTCTGGTCTGTACGGAGACGATAATCAACACCACAGCGAATAAGCTGAAACTATAGAAGTCGTGCGCCATCTACTGTCAATCATTGTACTGTAGGATCATCGAGATGTGGATCTAGCTCACAGAAATACAATTTGTTGATCTCGCTAGCTCTCTCTCAAGTTTTAGATGTGTGACGTCGTAAACGTGCAGCTGCCCCATATGTTATGCAACGTAAAATGCCTAAATTTCATTATTTTAACGGTTCGTGATGACTGACTTTTGTTTTCTTTTTAGGAACAGGTGCGAAATGATTTGTCTATATGGTATACAAAATAAAACATTTTCAATTTTCTGACAAAAGTACATTTCATTGACATTTACCCGTACGATACTAGAATGCTGCTCGCATATATGACCTCACAAATCAAATAATCAAAATTCTAATAACTTTGATTTTTCTCAAACCTTCAGCAACAATATTTTGTCTATTTTTACAATAAACTTGTTGTCAGGACGAACTTCCCCTTTAACTGAAATTCTTTTAAAAAAAATTTGCGCTCGCCCATTTGCGCTCGCAATATCTCACAAGGATGCTCTTTTAACATTTTTTTAAGCAATATTAGCCAAAAAGCACAACTTCACATTTGAAAATGTTATCAAACCAAATAATGCGTAAACATATATAATCAATCAAAAACATTTAAAAAAAAATGATCAGTTGCTTAACCTAATAACTGCAAAACACACAACTGCTTAACGCAGATGATAATATCATGGTGAAAATATCCGTTTGCATAAAACTATCTTGACATATATTATGTGCCCTTTTTGGATTTGAGGTATGCCTATGTTTATAAAATGATTTTTAAATATTTGTTAGCATTTATATGATAATAACTTTGATCATAAACAAAACAAATCATCCTACAAATAAACTTGCGTGGATATTAATCAATGCCGTTAACGAAACACTCATCTTGACCATTTTATCCATTTATAATGATAATAATATACAGTTGTTGTGTATCACGTTATGAATAATGTCTCTATGCGCTGCCAAAGGACCGTTGGATATTATTACCCCATATTACCCCAGCTGTAGCTTGGCAGTCGAAATTAATTACTAAGATTACAGTGAACACGCATTTCAAGGAATAAATTCCTGCCAGGTACCCATTCACCTCACCTGGGTTGAGTGCAGCACAATGTAGATGAATTACTTGCTGAAGGAAACTACACCATGGCTGGGATTTGAACCCACGACCCTCTGTTTCAAAGTCCGGAGACTTATCCACTGGGCCACAACGCTCCACGCATGTAAATAATAGGGACTTTAAATCACATTAATTAACACGACAATACATGTATAATATTTTAATTCTAGAATGTTGCATCATCTCCCAATATAATCTTAAAGATTTTAATCTTTCCTTTCCATGATTATGCATCATTGTGATATTTGCACGTCTTTGGAAGTTTATATTGTGACATGTGATGGACTATGATGGGCTATATGATTATTTGATATGGCACACTTATTCCCGATAATCATGATTCTATTCTTTATTCCATTCTCATCTCACCTATAACCAGAGAGCAAATCAGTTTTAATTGAACAAATTTCAACAATTTATTCTCGATTTGCTCAACCAATCAACCAATCTATTTGCTCTTTTATAATTCTATTTCTTGTTCCTTTTCTTCTAAAGTTACGGTATTGCTAATTTACTCTTATGACCCTCTGTTAAGCATATTATTTTACACGACTAAAGCAACTTTTTCAAGTCTCGCTCACTTGTCCCAATTTCTCCTGTAATCAGATCCCCTTGAAAGACGATTTGGTTATCATTCTGTCTTCTATGTAAACTTTGCTCGCTCACATTTGGATATTAACTGTAATTCAGTACTTTACGTCGCATCAAATTCATGACAATATAGCCATCACCCCCCCCCCCAAAAAAAAAGTCATGATAGTCTTTCCAGTGAAAGATTGTAGTATATGTTTATATACCCCTGTGCATGTACATAGTATGGCCCGTGATAAGATAATAATAAACTTTTTTTTTGTTTAAGTTGACAAGTCTTGAAAACAGTTAACGCACTTATCTGCATGTGATAAGTGAACTTGCCGATAATATCATGAGCCATGAATAAATGCAAATGATCTAGGCTATAGGCCATAAATTTCACAAATAGATTTGACTTCTGTATATTTTTTCTGAAGAATTTGATCTTTAATGTTACTACTATATTTTGTTTTTGCCATGTTAACAATCATGTTAGAATCTGACAAGAGATTTGAAAAAAGTCTCATGAAATGACATTTTTAGCTTACACAGAACTGTATTTCACGTTTTTACATTATCGTATCAATAAATATGTTTTTATTAGTTGTTATTCTGGGCCCGTTGTACAAAGAGTTATGATTGATCCGATCAATCGTAACTCTATGGAAATCCATCAGTGTCATAATTTTTTTCTACAGGAAATTTGCAAAATGTCCTTTGTAATCAAAGGAGAACACTCCAAATTGTCAAGAAATCAATGAATTTATGGATATGGATTCATATCTATAATTTTTTTTGAACAAACATGCATTTCATATGTTGACTTTGCTGGCTTTCCATAGTTGCGATTGATTGGATCAATCATAACTCTTTGTACAACGGGGCCCTGTATTCAAACCGCGTAGCCATGATTTGATTTTGGAGGGGGCCAACACTACGCGCTCCGTATGGGAAAGGGTGCAGTGAGGGGCAAGACCAGACCCCCCCCCCCACTCTCGTGCGAAGTTTTTGATATCTCATCAAATTCAAATCAAAAGAAGACGTCTCTTGCCTCTCTATTACCCTTATCAACTCGAATTCAATCAACTCACTGTGATTAAAAAATCTTGTTTTTTCGAAAGAAATAACGAGCACTACCAAAATGGGAAAAGAATTATAAATAAATAATTTATTTTTCCGCGCGAAGCGCGATGTTCCCGGTAGGGAAACTAAAGCGTTTGATAAAAAATGAGAAAAGAAGTGGTATAGAATGCCTACTTTGTTCACATCCATGCAGGGGCGTCGCTAGGACTATTCCATGTGGCCTGAATATAAAAAAGTACCATGCGAGCGCGAAGCGTGACTTCAAATTTTGGGATATTTTATATATACTTAGATCTGAGTCCCGTATCACAAAGGTTTGGGATTAATTATCCATTATAGTCAGTGCATTCAATCGTAGAAAAACGTTATACGATTTATTACTAAGCTTTATGTTAAGCTCCCCTGGAAATTGAACAGCTTGAGCATGTTTTGTAATCATGAACTAGATGCGTGTCTATTGAGGATCCATGCAAGCGCAAAGCGTGATCTGAAATGTTTAATATACTGGCCTCAGTGGCCTGCAAAAACACATGTTAAAGACAGTTCGAAGTGATCCATGAATAGAATACATATCTCTCCAATCAAAGAATGAAAATATTTATATTTCGACCGGAAAACTTGATTGTAACCATGAAAAGTATGAATATATTAACCAACAAATGCGAGCGCGAAGCGCGAGCAGAAAATGTTTTTGTTTCGACCTAAAAACTCGATTGCAACCATGAAGAGGATGGATTTATCAACCAAACAAATTATTGATGCGAGCTAGACAGAAAACTAGACATTCTAGGTATTTATCGTTTATAACAAAACAATTAATGCAAAGGCGAGCTGAAACCTTTAATTAAGTGTTCTGAAAAAGGACATGATCGTTTGCAGTGACTCATGAATAAAATACATTTCTCACAAATCAAAAGAGCGAGCGCGACGTGCGAGCTGAAAAATTGAGACATTCGACCTAAAAACTGGACTTGTTAATGCCTATATTAATAAAGAACACGGTCAACAAGCCCGAAGCCCGAGCTAATTTTTTTCTTAAGATTTAGATCTAAAACCAAGACATTAGAAACAATGTAACCATGAAGAGGGTGGGCACAGAACTAAGCAACTGTCGCGAGCGCGAAGCGCGAGCTGAATTTTTTTTAATTTTACAACCTGAAAATTGGATATTCTAAACATTTTTTGCAATCATGAACAAGAAGGTTATCTAATCAAGCAATCAAATAATCGGACAGTGCATGCATTTTTTTTGTATATGAAAAGTAATTAAGGGGATCAACGAATGATGCGAGCGCGAGCTGAAATTATTGAATTTTAACTTTGAAAAAAATGGAATATTTCACACGAAATGTTTTGATAAACTCACCAGAAAGGGAAAATATCAAACACTGTCCAATATGAAGAAAAAATGTGGGGAGGATATCGATCTCACTAAATATATGATGCGAACGCCATTTTTTTTTGAGAGGGAGACCTTGAACTGGGACATTCTAGAGAAGAATCAAAACCTCGTCTGCCCTGTGTCCTCTTTCTATTCTCCTTCCCATTGTTTTCCTTTTATTTTCATTAGTTTTCCACTTCTTCTTTAATAATTACCTCCATTATTTAACTTTTCTTCTTCTTTCTTTCTTCCTTTATTTTGTTTTCTTTTTCTCTTCTCTCCCTTTTTCTTTCTCCTTTCTCCCTTCTTGTTCCCCTTTCGCCCCTTTTCTTTATTTTTCCCCGACGGCAGTCAGATTTACCGACGATGGAGTATGGGGGGGGGGGGGGGTCGCACGCCCATCCCCCTTATCGACGGCCCTGGTCACATCAGATTTATTTGCAAAAACTTTAGCCACATCAAATTCTTTAACAGAGTAGAATACGGGTGTATGCAGACAGGAAATATTCCTTCCCATCACGAATGGCGTTAATGCTCTAAATTTTCGAAATTTCTCTTAACCTGCTCTAATTTTTTTCGAGAGATCATATAACTCTATTACGAAGAAAAATGGAGTTAAATCGTGAAAGGGATGATGCAAGGTAGAAGAGGGACTTTTCCTTTCCCATGCACGCGAATCACGGAAACCTGTAAGATTTATTGTGTAAAGAAAAAAAAATTGTGTGATTTCGCTCATATTAAGCGGTTCCTTTTTATATATGATTAAGAAATCTCAGTGACATCCTAAATTTCAAATTAATTGCTCAAAACAAGACGGGAGGTGCATGGTATAAACTAAAAATTCATCGTATTTTTTCTATATAGCTCGGGAATTCCTCCCCATTTGAGCAGATACTTTGCTAAAAATTGTTTGCTGAAAAGCGGAAGAAATAGCATTGTGGACTTGGAGAGTGACGGTAGTGTTTACCCGCTCCAAACAGAAGAGCCGAAATTTTGTGTCAATGCAATTAAAAAAAAAACATATTCTTTACACCCATGACACATGAAGACCTATACTTTATAATTCATGGCAAGAATAAATGAGTCCTATGGCCAGGAAAGACAGGAAGGGGGAAAACGGAGTAGAAACAAGGTGTGGGAAACGCAGGGCCGGAAATCTCTCCAAAAAGGTATGGGGGACAAGGGACTGGAAAATTTGACAAGCAAAAAAAACAAAACAAAAACAAAAAAACAAACACTACATGTTTTATTTCGACTTTGAATGATATATTTTTTTACCATCATAAAAGACAAAAATCAGTAGGGGGACATTTGATATTGTGTACCCCCTACTATTTTGAGTAGGGGGAACACGTTCCCTGAGTCCCCCTGATAAAGCTATACCCTTTTCCCCTTTTCACTTTTCGCTTTTTCTCCTTCCCCCTTTTTTCTCTCTCTTGGTTGCATGGAAGAGGCAACCCCTACTTTCATTTTTCTGTCAATGTTTTGAGTTTTCCTTTTCTTAAAATAATATAGTAAATTTGAAACCCGCAATTTCTTAAAAGTCCCTAGCACCCCCTCGGTCATGTCGGTCGCTTCGGTCCCTCGCCGAGACTCAGACACCAATCATCCCCCTAATCATCACAAGAAATTAATTTACACCTATGGCATATACTGTCGAAAAGGCCCCAAAAGTGAGGTCCAACAAAACTTGAATTAAATGCCAAAATTAGGTGACTTTAAGGGCTTTAACCATGGACCTATCCATGTTTTAATAGAGGCAGAAAAGGTTGTGAATTTAGTTTGAAAAAGAATAAATCTCAATTCTCTCCCGATCATGTCGATGAGGACGTAACATCTAAGTCAAGTTGTCAGTTGAAAAGAAAGAGCCATAGAGGTGGTTATCCACATCAATCTCTATGACTAGGGGGAGGGGCATGGGGGGGGGGTCACTGATCTGTCCACTAACAGGGGGGGGGGGGGGGGAGGATAGCCCGATGATGATGCACCTGTTTCTTTTAACGTGCGGCAACGGCGCGCATATGCGGCGCGCACAGAGGATCGCCGAATTCGAGGCCGAGGCGAGCTAGCTTGGTTTTGATCTAGGCCTCAGCGCAGCTCACACAACTAAAGTGCTCGACCGCTCGCTCCCCTCCGTACCGCTGCTCCATGTGTACATGGTCTACATTCATCGTCGATTTAAGATTTATCAAACAATTTTGACTGTCGACTGTTATCCAATTCCAAAGAAAACGCGACGCTGGTCTAGGACTGTCACCCAGCTAAGATAAAATCGAGAGTGGAGGTTGGACCTCAGACTCAGGAGGAGCACTAACGTTATCTAATTGCACGGAGGCAAGAGTCGCAAAATGCATCAATTGGATGAAGAGGTTCTCGATGATGATGCGATCAGGATCTCTAGAAGATTGAGTTGATATAGAGTGAGAGGAAGATAATTTAATCTACTGTAGTGTACTTATTGGATATCCGTGTTGTAGGCCTACTCCCGTGGAATCAATTTGGATGAATTTATATACGGCCTATTCTTGTATTTTGCAACAAATTTCAGAAGAACCATTACCTGCCAAGATGAAGTTCTTGGTGTTATTTCTTTCTCTGGTAGCAACTGGAGCAGCCCTGTCGTGCGGCACCTGCGAACGGGAGAAGTGCCCGACACTGTCTTGTCAAGGTGGCGTCGTTGAAGATGTTTGCCAATGTTGCAAGGAGTGTGCCAAACTTGATGGGCAATCTTGTGGAGGACGATTTAAAAAGTATGGGCAGTGTGATAATGGATTAGTATGTGAACTTATTGTTGCAGTTGGAGATTCATTGAATCCTAATGCACATGGAATATGTCGAGGTTAGTAAATTATTTTTGTTTCTAGTAAAACATCACCACATCACAAGAATGTTAAAAACCTTGATCTCCATCATGTCCATTATCCTTTTTTTGTGCCTGTTCTGGTTGCTCTGTAAATGCAATGTTTAATATATTCCCGCTTCTTTAATTATCATTGTCCAATATTTATGATTAGTTTTCTTTTCTGAAGGTTGCCTCTATTTTTCTTCCTATCTTTTGTCTTCCTTTTTATTTTAACTAATTTCTTTCTTGCTCTCATCCACTTGCTCTCCTCTTTCATCCTATATTTTTCTTTCTATTTTCTTCTTTATTTGTCCCTCTGCGTGTACATAAATGTATACACGATTGAGATCCTTTGAGAGTTAGGATATTTGTGTGGTTTTGGGTTCCCTTATATTGATTTGGGGCTCTTGTTAATGTACAGTTTTGCCCCAAAACCCCTCTTTCCTTTTTCTCTTTGGGTCTCATTTCCAGTTCTTCAGTTTATGTATTTATGATTTTTTTTCATTTTTACATGTATGAATTGGTGTATTTGAATGTTTAATGTTTTCTTTATATTTTTGTTATGACTCTATTTGTAAACAGTCACATGTTTCAGTCTTTGGACTGCTTGTGATTGTGTTTTGATAGTTTTTATTGCAGTGAAATCCTATTATATATCAATCAGAGTTCATTGCATTTGTTATTTCATAAAGTTGCTCTAATCAAGGGAATAAAAATTTGAATCTTTAGGCCTATATTGAACATTAAAACTGATTTTTTTCAACCTCATTTTTTAAAACTTCTAAAATTTAAATAATTTGACAGAGAATTGTTGCGCCCTGCATTATATTGGACGTTAAACCTGACGATAAGGTGGTTTTAATAAAAGCATGAAATAGCGGTGAAGGCTAAATGAAAATTTGTTGTAGAATAACAGAGTTAGGGATTTCTTTTCTTCAGGCTGACATGACATTAGTTTAAAATCTCAAATGAAATGTTTTTGTCAAGTTTAATGAACTTTGGAGTTTGGCTGATATAAAAATCTGATATAGATCAGTCACAATTAAGTGTGGCTTTCAATTAAAAATAACTTTTAATCAAGTCACGGAAAGCAATTAACATGAAGTGGTAATGTTATGAAAATTAACGTTTGATGTCACAGACAAGCATGCTTGTACAGAATTTATTTCATTAATTAAACTCTTTTAAAGGGACATGATTAAGAAAACTATATTCCTTTTACAAGGGGGGGGGAATGATGTGTCTGTTAATATACCAGTATCCCCTGCCTTGCCCTGCACAAACAAAATCACTTTTATTTTTTTTTGATAGAAAATATCATTTTGAGAAATAACATTATAATCACATGACATATGGAGGAGCTGCTCAAATAATTCCCTTAGGAAGCAAGAGAACAGATTCAACTATGTTTGTTTGTTTAATGGGATAACCTACATGTGGATGAGATTTGTAAATGAATTATGAATTTATTTCAACACATGCAATTTCACCCTGTCTATTAGTATGAAGGCCTGTACATGTATAGATGAAAAGGCGTTTGGATTTCTATACTTTTTTTTTATAAAGTAGTGATCATAATTTGTGAGTCTTGTGACCTTCATGTTCCTCAATGCTCTTTACAATGTAGAGTGTTTGTTGAATCAACAGTTCATTGCCTTGTACAATCAGAAATATGTGACTTTATGTGTGTAATTAAAGTTTCATTTCATTTTAATACTGTTACATGTACAGTATATCCATTCAATTTGTAAACATGTTTTATTCAACATTTGGCTGTGACACAAGTTTTTAATAAGCCATATTGAAATGATTTATTTATAATGTTCGTTTTTTTCCGTAAAACTCCAACTGAGGTACATGTTTAGTCTTTTATTGTTGATAACAGAAATTTATCACACTTGTACAACGTGTGTAATTAATTTCTATCCTTGGATTGTAAAATCTCGCTTGCTGGTAGTTTGTAAACCTCATGGAACCCATGTATCCACAGATTTACCTTGGAAGTTTTAGAAAAGGTGATTTTACTTTGGAGCACAGCATGTACTTAACACAAAGACGTGAATATCGGTGAATAGTACCACAACCAGTTTGTGAATAGAACGTTGATAATCAGACGGGGCAAAGGGCATTTACTCCATTTACATGCTTGTCTATTGGCTTACTTTGACTGGGTGAAGCCTGAGTGCTCACATGGCTTTGTAGGCCTAGCAATCAATTTAAGATTGAGGAATGCGTTCAAAGTAATTGTCAGGCAATCTGGCTGGTTTCACTCCAGTGTGTATTGTCAAACTATACTCATGACTGATTTTTTAAAGAAATATGTTCAAGTAACTTGTGAGCTACACAGTATTAATGCATGGATATAAAATACATCATTGAATTCATCTAGTGTTAATCCCCAGGAATGTGCTAGATTGGTTTATTTTATGGCCATACATGTATATTGAGATATTGAGGTATAGAAATTTTGAACTTCACATCCACTTCTACACTATGCATCATAACATTAATTGATGAATTAAATTAAATCTGTGGACGTTCCTGAATTCTTTATTCATACCTTATAAAATTATATTGAATACAGAGTGCTAGAGCCTATACTGATACATATCTTGGATTCATGATTATTCAAGAAATGTTTTGCTCTTTAGAATGTTCAGGCCTAATTTGGTTTATCTTTGTAGACATGTATTACATGTGGGTGGCCATTGGTCTTGTAACAATATTGCAAAGTATCTATCCCCTTTAGTTATTTTTGTATTGTACTGCACTGTCTACTCCATAATAATTTTCTAAAATATAGGCTACATGCATGCACAGTTGTATAATCTAATAAAAAATGATGTGAATATATACAGTAAACATGCTGGTAGGCCTGTCTAGGATAGAAGTAAAAACAAAAACACCAATTCTACGTGAGTAGAGTTGATATTGTATGGCAAGATTTAATTGGATAGTATAATAGTGCGAGGTCATAGAAAGCACTGACATCAAAGTTTTGAAGTGAAGCAGTTTGTGATGTATTATTGAAATTTGAATTGAAATACGACTGATTATTATTAAAAATAGGGCTCTTGCAAGTTTCCTAATTAATCTAGAATTATGTCAGCATTTCCAGTGTGAATAGGCCTACAGTACTGTGTAAAAGCAAGATTAATTTCTTTCTCTCCAACAACTGATTACATAATACACCTGTAGAGAAACTCCCTTGAAAATAGAAGTGTGTAGATTCGAAGAATGAATTGTGAACCCTTCAAGTATGTGTAAAATGCTACATTTGTAACCATTTTTTTTAAAGAGCTTTTCAGTTACATATATACAAACCTGCAAGTTTGTGCTCTTTTCGTTGTACAGTGTGTAAGACAATATTCATTGTTTTTCCAGGCCATTGCATATACATTGAAAGTGACAAGATTAATTAAACGAACATGAAGGGAAAACAAATTTGGAATGAGATCAGGTGTCAAGAATGCATGCGCTCATGGCTGTTAGAAGTTATTAATTATGCCATGGATGTATGGCAGAACCCAGGAGCAGGTATGTAACAAGATAATTATAGAGGAACCCTTCATCTGACCTAGAAAATGGTGTAAGACAAGCAAACACAAGCCCATGGTATCGAGGACAAAGTTAATGAGTATCTGGGACCCATCTAGTCTCCATCACATCAGGGAATCTTTTTCCTCATTAAATTTCCAAAATTCATGAACAGTTTGTGTAATAAGAAATAAAGATTGCATTATGGTTAATGTACATGTATGTTGTTTTTAGTCATGCCAGTACTGTTGTAATGTAGCACAATGCTGGAAGTTCTAATCTTATTCCTAATGTAAAATCCTACTTAACTATGTAAAACCAACCATAATCCTGATGCTTATTATAATCTAAATCCTAATCCTATCTTTAACCCCGGCAGTAGAATTATTTTTCCATGCCCATACATTATAGAAGAACTACAGTACAGGTACATTTATCTGCTGTATTAACTGGCAGTCTTCGTGAGGAACCAGTCAGTGTAAACAATAGATAAAAAGTGTACCATGAAATTATCTGCAAATAGCATGATGGTTTCATGGTCTTTTTTGTAGTGTTTTAATTTTCTTAGAGTAAAAAGTTCTATTTTCAAATTCATTACCAATTGCTTACTTTCACCTGATGAAACTTTCAAACCTTATATTAGGAAAGAACACCACCACAATGGTTACTCACTGTGGGTTCTTCTTCACTTCAACTTTGTTTTTCTTCATTCATTGGGTTTCATCATCAATGTTGTAACAATGTCTTGAGAAAGCACAGGATTGATGATAAAGTGGGTGTTAGGATGTTTGCATACATGTACAGGCCTTAAGTACAAAAATCAAACAAGTTGAAGAAGGTATATGGCTTCTGCGTATAGGGGAAGTACAACAAAAGTTGGTTTGAATTAATAACACTTGCATAACACAGACAATTTCAATGTGAAAGTTATAATCTGAAGTTTCACTTTATTTCACAAAGCAGTCACAGGTAGGCCTATAATTCTATTCTGGTTGCTAATTATGAGGAAACCGATAACATCACCCACTCACTGTTCGTTTTAGTGTTAATTATAAAATGTGCTGCAATATGAAATATTTTTTAGTATTTTTTAACACAATGCAAAATGAAGTTTGATTCAACCCTGAACATGTGGATTTGCCATTGTAGCATATTGTGATTCAATGAAGACATGGTATTAAATCTACAAAAAGTGAAATGCAATAGAAATAGTGTGTTATAACATTGAGTCTCTCATTTGCATCACTGTGCATGTAAATTTGTATCTATTTATTTTGTATGGAAGCTTAAAATGTTTTCGCTTTAAAAAAATAATAATGTTGATATGGTTCCGATCGATTTGACATAAATTTGCACCTGCGGAATTTAAATCAAGTTCTACGAGGTATTGGATAGAGCGCCCCCTGCTTACATTTGAGAGACATAGGGAATACAATTTTTTGTACTCCTGAGACGCCCTCGAAATGCACCTTGAGCGGGCTTGTCAGGATAACGTACTAATACAGGGCAGGAGAGGTGGTCTTGCACAATTTCCTGGGAACTTTTCTTTCCTTTCTTTCTTTTACTTTTCAAACTGACATAATTTGAACAAAGAAATTATCATTTTTGAAAAAAAGAAAAGCATATTTATAAGGCAACAATAGTAAAAACTGACTAGTTTGCCTATTCAAAATAACAACAACAACTTGACACCCAGATGTTCTGATAATCATAAGGTTATTTCTACATCCCTTAGAAAAAATGATCAGATGACGAGATCTCAGATCTTGTCATGTCTACTTCCTTTTGGAGAGATGATCACTTGACAAGATCTTGGATCTTGTCATGTCTTTATCCTTCGGGAGAGATGATCAGGTGAAAAGATCTTTGATCCATGAATGTCAGCTGATCATCTCTTCTGATATATGTACCGGTAGACATAACAAGATACAAGATCACACCATCTGATCATCTCTCCCAAAGGATGTAGACATGATGAGATCCAAGATCTTGTCATTTTATCATCTTTTCAAAGGATTGTAGACATGAATATCTGGTTGGCACTCTTACGCTTCCATAGTTTGGGGAAAAATAAAACAAATTTTAATATGTCATTGTAGCTTCTGTATGTATCTTATTTTGATGATATTGTGATTAACATCCAGTCACTAAATATATTGAATCGATGGTAAAAATATTTCACCTGTCATTTGCTGAAGACTGCATTCTGACCAGTGAAAGCAACTCTAGATTGAACGAAATGTTGATCATTATAAAATATTCTTACTCACTTTATTGCTTGATGTAGAGTAAAATTTTGTTGTGACTTGTGATCAAGTTTTGATATTGTTTTGAGCTGACTCTTACTCTTTAAAAAATGTCTTTAAAATGTCCGTATAAATTATCACTAGTTATCAGAATGATCAGTATACGAGTCAGATACATTACGTGTAAAAACCAGAGAACAATGGATTTGGTCCACTGAGTCTATTGTTCTCTGATATTTACAGGTAATAGTGAGTTTAAAAGATAGCTGACTGGTAGTGAATGTTAATTTACCGAATAATTTTTACCAGAATGCAATGTCTGGTAGTAGTAGCCTACAATGTAAAGCATTTTTTATTTCATGATAATCTCTCAAACATTGTACCACATACTCAAAGTATGATTGTGATACCACAGAGCAAGTACTATTAAAATTTATTTTGGTCATCACTGCTTCAAAGAATTGGCAATTAATTCTAGTGATGGGGATATTAGTATTGATTACGTGACTGTAATTAGGGAAAATTGATCGATCACAATGGGTCACATTTACATTTGTTACTCAGGTACCCTTATGAATAAAGATCAATAGTTAATACCGACATGTAAGAGTTTTGCATTGTATTTAGCAGATAAATTGGTATTTATGAACAACAAAGCCCCCCAAAAGAGTTTAGTTTGGTACATACGCCATGAAATAACTTTTTATTAAAGTGAAGTACAGTGCTAGCAATTCAGTTATTGATTAAATAAAGGGCATGAGTCATTTTGTAATTGCAGTGTACTGTGGCTTAAATAGGTGTGAGCTGAAAACAGGTGTAGTCAAAAGGCCTACATGTACATTATATAGACCATGCATACATTTAAAAAATGGTTTAACATTTTATATTTGCTCTCGATAGTTGGTAAAAAATAAAGTTCCTTTATATATCATTACAATACATGTATTTGTACATACATGTATAACAACATGGTTGACTCAGCATATTAATAGCAAGATATTCTAAAATTCATTCTTTTTTTGTGCATTTAAATAGCAACAATTTTGTCTTTAATATGCTCATTCATGCATGCTAACTTGTTCAATCAAATTAATTTTTACACAGGAGAGTCAATCCTATGTAAAGTATGAGAACATCAGGCCAAGTTATTTTTTTGCAATATACATGTCCTTTTAAACAGTAAATTCATTTTGTATTAGGGCAAACATATTTTTTGTTTTTCGTTGATTGTTAAATTATATTGTCAATTAGTATGTAAAAACTTTTGTACATACACATATATCAGGAATTTTAAGGATTAACACTTTCTGTTTAGGCCTAAATTGTAAAAGATCTATCATTATTAAGCACACAGACTAATCACAAACCAGTACTTATAGGGAGGTTGTGAGACCTAAGAATTTGAAAAGAAACATTCATTATTCTGTAAGATGATGAATGTGAGTTGGGGCTTGAGTTTAAATTGCTGATCAGATAATTCATTTTAGAAGAGGAGAGAGAGATAGCCTTGATCATTTATTCCCATTTATTGATTAGAAGTTGTTATTGATGGAATCCATTGTATGATCTTCCTCTTTCTTAAGAATGCCTCATTTAATGCAGTGCTCATTTGTCTGTTTATAAACCTTATAATTTGCAAATTACTGCACCGTTGTTCATCCACATTTCAAAGGGATCGATTGCAAAGAGACTGGTTATTATTATCCTCATGGCTATCATCAAGTATTGATTAGGTTCTTCTTGTTAACTGATCTTTTGCAAGTAGCTGTGTTCATATTTTAGTAACACATGCCACAAGTTGCCAGTTTGGTCATGTCAGTGGTTGCCTCTGGCTATAAACTTTGTGTCCTTTTGCCTGTTTTGACTTCTTTCTCAGCCATACCATTGCAATGCAGTCTCTATATAAATAGTTTTGTCAATAATAATAATATTTTGCTGGATCCCTGAAGAACATATTGTTTTATGAAAAGATACATTCCAATGACATGCAGAGATGGATTGGCAGACTTTTTAGCATCTCATTCAAAATGATGAATCTTAAAAAATATATATTACTGGGAGAACAGCCACATGTTTTAGCACAGTAGCACACAGGCATAAGCGTCCAGGGTGCAATGGAAATTACATCTCATGTCAATAATGCACTTAATTATATTTCAGAAGAGATGCTTGTATTTGGTTAACCTTTATAAAATTTTGATAATGGTTTGCTTTATGAAAAAAATATTGGCCATGTCAGAGATAAAATAGGAGACGTCAAAACAATTTTCTGAATTCAGATTTTGGAAAATTCTTGTGAGCTGTTTTTTTGCTGAGGCCTAGGCCTATTATTAACAAGATTTATTGTAAATTCCTTGAATCATGAGACTTATTGGCTTCAAAGATGAAGTGTTACAACTAAATTAGTTGGTCTGTTTTCCTTTTCTCATTTATGAATGAGCCCTTTTTCGTTTGTTTCCTTATACAGAGAAGAGAGACCCTGATGCGATTGGGTCATATGGAGAATCTTCTCAGGATAGTGAGGATTCTATTTACATCATGGATTGTGAGATCAAATCCTTCTCTGGTTGTAACTTAGTCAATGGAAAGTGTGCTTGCAGTGAGGATATCCAAACCTGTATCAATCCCTTCCAGTTTAACAACTTAGACGAGTGTTATCAAGCGATGCGTCTCCAAAATGGATCCATTACACCAGGTAAGGTTTATGACATTCTTTAGAGTGCTATGATGCGAGTAGGTCTCTGCTTTGAATGTGAAAAAACAAAACCCATTTGAATGTTTGTGATAATACAAGTGTTTTTTGTCACAACAAGATAGGATTTTGCAAACTCAAAAGTGAAATACATTGTCTGATTAAACTTGGGAATCACATAAAATTGAAATACAGAATCCGGAGAGCCAGGATGTTTAGGGTGTAAAAACTTCTATTCTGGCCATCATCTATGTACATCGCAGTATCAGTATGTATGGTACAATTAAGCTTCTATTAATACTCTAGAATCTTGGCTACATCAAATCAAAATATGATCTCATACATATAGGCACTGCTCTTCTCTTGTATGGTGGTAAGCATGAGAGTAGTTTGTTTTGCAAACACTTCACTAAAATATAAACTGGTCTGAACATATGCAGCCTGAAATGCCTGGCAGTGAGCAAGTTTTGTGTCTTGTTTGAAGATCCATGCGAGGGTGTGTGCGTGTAGATTAGTAACAGAGAGTTCTCACTGCTCAGGTGCCCTACAGAATGTAGATGGTTCCAGCATAGTCCTGGAACACAGCCAAGGCAGTCTTCTCTGGTCTTGAAAAATTAGTCTATTTCTGTCAGGATGTGCTCTGCAGATAATTCTTGCAGCATCCCCTCCCTCAATAGATAGAGAACTCAGAGAAATCAGAAAATGCTTTAAAAACTCCTCCAAAACAGTGGGTATTCAGTCTATAATTGTGGATGAAAAGATCTCAGGATCATCATTTATATGCATTGTGAGATTCTTTATAAAGATGGTCTTGTTGATGTAAAAAAAATGCAATCCAGAAAGTATCTCTTGAAAGATATCTGATGAAGAAATGTTTGTTTGTGGAACATGATGTACCCTTTTCTTGAATTGTTTCTCATGTATGCTACTTCATGAATGGTTTGATAGCAGGGACATTTGAATGAAGCAGAGAAATCGGAACAACTGTCCCACCCATTTGTTGACATTCCATTGTATTTTTGCCTGGGGACAATGTCCTTCTTTTGAATGCCTTTTCAAAAAGGCAGAATACTATATTTGGGGCTCGTTTTTATTGGTGATAATGATGTGATTTTCTTTCGTTGTCCCAAAAGAATGACTGGGAGGTCATTTTTTTGTTGCAAATTTGTAACAGATAGCCATTGTATACATTGGTTCAGAATTGATCATAAATTCATTATCTACATGTATATGCACATATTGTTTGCAGTGCAACGAGAATTCAAAATGCAGTACAGACCCTATATTTGCATGGAACACTTTTGGGGTATTGCTTCAGGACAATATTTTTATGGTTGCTTTATAACAAATAAGGCTGGTGTGTAGAAAGTACTCCAAGTCTAACCCTGGTAGTAATTAAATGATTGTTAATGAACATCACAGGTGGTTATTTGTTGTGATATGCAAGGTGGAAGGATATATGTGTATCATAAGAAGTAGTCATTAGGTACCCAAGTCAAATAGAGATCATTTTGACAGGAAGTGGTATGTCCATGATGTTTATCTGTCAATACATCTTCAATGAGCTGCACTCATGCTCATGGATTACACCAATTGAAGATCAATGGTGGATGAAAAGATCCTTGGGATACACCCATTGTCTTCCCAATAAAGTCTAAAACAACTTTGCATGGCTCATTAATGAAACACAATCCCTTAATCAATGAGTTGTAGAAGACACAAAAGCATGGTCTATGTATTAGTTCTGCTCAATCAGTCCATAGTTCCATCACTGTTCTTACAAGATTCTTTTATTTAGGATGACTGGCCAAATACTAGATCAATAACATATAGGCATGTGTGTAAATTCTAATAGGTATAGTTCAGTGTATAAACACCCCCAAAACCACAATTTTTGCACATAATCCTTAAGGACAGGAAATTGTTGAACAAATTTAGGTCATTATTCCATGCCATTGCCAATAAATAGCATGGTAGCATCAATATCATCTCACACTGCATTTCCCAAACTGCAGTGGTTTTCTGTCATTATGATAGAGGAAGGACCCAAACCGCAGGGGAAGTTACAAAATTTTGTTCACTATTGCCTTGTCACTAACAGTTGCATCGATGGTTTGTTTATGACTTGAATGTGAGAGATAATTCTGGGATATTTTGTTCATTTATATATGAATATAATATTTCAAGCTTTTGGGACCATATAATATGCACACTTAGTTACGTTTCTGCAGACGACTCTGCTCTCTGGTCCTGTCATCCTCGGTTGCTAGGGATATCCATTATCATCAGGACATCTGTATTTTATTTTCAAGATGGGAGGAGCAGCGCAACAATAAACTGATGATGTAGCAGGCAGAGTGGCACCCATTCAAAATGAGGATTAGACAGAGAGAGAGAGAGAGAGAGAAGGGGGGGGGGGGGAGGGGGACGAGAGAGGTAAATGGGGAGAGTGAGGAAGAGTAAGAGAAATGGACACATGCGAGAATGAAAACATTAATTTTTACAATTCCATAACAATCATTCCCAATTTTGTGGTGTATAAATAAAGTTAAAACAGAGGGTGAAAATGTAAATATTCTATGCATGAGTTATTATCTCCTAGTTTGTTTGTTTCCTGGGATGTACATAATACATTTATATGTTTGATTCCATCCGTAAAATAATAATGTACCTCTAGTGTCCCTTTGAAATCTTTGGGGGGAAGGCTCCATCCAGGTGAGAGCGCAGCCAGGACCTCTTGACATCTGAGCAGAATTTCACCGACTTTCATCCAATGAGAGCACATCAGATTAAGTTAAGCAGCAATTTTCGTCCACAACGTTCACAACACACTGGACATCAGCTCAAGTACACCCAACCTTTTTGTAGAGTGAACTGCTACATGTACAGTATGTTCCCAAGAACCATCCGTTTTGGAATACTCTCCCAAACGCTGAGCACTGTAACTTCGACCTCTATAGCTGGCTTCCGGGGAGCAACATTGCATATCATTCAGCAAATGTTGCCTCCCCCTCCCCTTAAGATGCTGTAAGAGGGAGACGCACGCACCACCCGCACACTGCACCTAGCACACTGTATATAGTGCACCAAGAATACCACCACAGGATCACCACATCACCTGGAGCACTGGCAGCACCTGACACAGCACAACCCTCTCCAGGACAGCGTGTACGCTTTTTGGGAGAGTACTTCTTCAAGGCTCAAGAGCGCGGGCTGCTATGATGTCATATTTAATATTCTTGAGCTCATCTTGATGGGCGACCTGTGGATTCTTGGCGAAGAGTGACAACGGAATATCAAAGAGCATTGAATATGCCTCTGAAATGCTGAATATTGACTGACTTTAGGATTTGCAAGTCAATGAAATTAAATCTGCGCTGAAAGGACGAGATGTTTTTGTAAATCTACCCACAGGATATGGAAAAAATGTTATCTTTCATGCGATTCCACTATGCGTTGATTATCGATCTCTGTGGTGCAGTGAGGGAATGGTGGAGTAGAGTTGTTCACATGGTGCTTCCCCTTGATTCGAGTCTGACCAGGCCGATCTCCCAGGAAGTTTTGGGGCATTGATGGGTCTGTTGGGGGTCTGTTACTAGTAGTACTAGTACCACTACTTCTAGCATTTTGCTGGTTATATCAAGGAGATATCACTTCTTAGAGGTGATATCTCCTTGGTTATATTCCCTTTTAGTGTCCTGCAATTAAATGAATCCCCTGCAGAATAGTGGACTACTTGTATTCTGAACCCCAGACGAAACAGCTTTGACATTTCATCAATTGGTTTACTAGGACCCCTGTTACATCTGAGAGATTCCCTACCTCGGGCCGGCCCGGGGCCTACCTCGGGTCGGAAAGAAATCAGATGTAAACATCCCAAACCTACCTCGGGCCACCTTTTAGCGAACCTACCCGAGACCACATCCAGAGGTAGTCTCGGGTAGGTATCGGGCCGGCCCCGGTCCACCGATTCGTAGATGTAAACGCACACAAGCTTTCGAACCTATCTCGGTCCGTTCGCCAGCTGTCAAATTACGTCATAGCGCGCGCTATCCCCTCCCCAGCCCCGTCGTTCTTCGAATGTTTTTGCGACATGTGAATTGTGATTGATAAAGTCTTTGATTTGAGTGAAAAGAAGCATTTTAAACGTATCCTTTTCAAGTCGATCATATCTTCAACGACTGCTGGGATCATCAGCATTCTTTCAGAATCTCGGGTAACTTCAATTAGAGCGCGCGAATTATTCGGAGCCTAGATCGAGAGCGCCTTTTAAAAGTGTCAGCAATCGGATGCCGCTCGAAACAGTACAGATAGGGCGAAAGGGGAGGGAATGAACACTGTGATGTAAACAGACCACATTTCGGACTCGGTCCGTTCGCGAAGCTAATCCACCAATAATCCAGTCAAGGTTGCAAGTGGACTCGGTCGGGTCTCGGGTAGGAAACTTTCAGATGTAACAGGGGTCATAGTGACCGGTAATATTCATGACTCAAGACGTTCCTCATAAATATATAATTCAGCTCAGATGTCAAGAGGCCCTGGCTCGCTTCGCTCGGGAAGCAGCCGCCAGGACCTCGACAAGAGGCTACCACTAAACCAGTTCAAGTGACAGGTATCGAGCAACAGTATTTAGGGTTTAAATTCATTTAATTATTAAGGTCTAAAGTAAACTGAAATTAAAGAGAATGGGACTACCTGAATTTAGAAATACAGTGTATTTATAAATGCCCGTTTGTACTTGTTTGGCCTGCCAGAACATATTTTCACTACATAAACATGGAAATTACTGTTTGAAATGATGCTGGCTTATAGTTACAACTTCTTACATAATGGCTTGTATATTATCCATTGTGAAAACATGATAATAAAAATGTGACTGCAGTTTTTGCCTAGTAATGGGCAGTAACCAGGTTTGGAAATTTCTCAGGCAAATATGCCTAAAGGAAATGAAGATAATATCAAAATTTACTTTTTTTATATTGTGAGAAATTACAAGACAATTTAAAAACTGCATCAAAAAGACAACTCTTGTTTTAAAATGAACTAGAATGAATATATCTTTAATATATTTTGATAAGAAAGAAATATAGTCTTTGTATTTCTTAATAGAATAGGAGTGAATTGATACAAACCAAGTTTTTAATTTTCCAGGGATGTGCTATACATGTAGAAGGACCTTCTCTGTCCAAATACATTTATACAGGTAAATCAGACATGAAATAACCAGGTCTTTGAAGGCTTATTCCAGCCTCACTTCAAAATATAGGCAGAGTGGCAGACCAAACAAAAGATCAAACACTTTGGGAGGTCTTGGTCTCTTTTAGGTCCAAGTTCAAAGATCAAGATAATCCCCTTAACCCATTCTTTATCCATGTACTTTAGTAAAACCCTCTTGACTTTTAATCTAGGGGTATCACTGACTGACTAATCTCAAATTAAGACTTTCACCTTTGGAGTTGGTTAAAATGCACTTCATTTTCTCATGGAGAGAAGCAGGAAAAACTATTATCCTTCACAATTGTAAAGGGAATGTAATATCTTCTTTGATCTTGGTCTATGATTGTAACCTGATCAACTTTACAGTGGTTATGGTTGTTATAACCTGAAACACAGAATTACAGATGCACATTTTTCACCAGTAAAGATTAGTTGGATAAGTCTTTCTAATGAAAATCAGAAGAATCACCTGAACAAGCACGTGTAATATAAATATTTGCAATTGTTTTTATTTAGCCCCTAGCTAATTTATTTTTTTTGTTGGGGGTGGTAGAATTCATGTACTTAAGGAAGGCTGAAACTGGTAACATTTCATGCAGGTTATGCATATGTACATGCATGTCTAATCAGATTATTTATCCCCTGGTGTATTAACTGCATTCATGAAGTTTATTTAATACTTTTATTTTAATTTTAGTTATATACTTATTATTTTTTATTCAAACATATTACAACTTCAGAATTCACTGTAAATTTGATAAAAGAACCAGACAAATAGTTTTATCCTGTATGTGTGTCCATACAGTAGATCATATAATTCTCATGCAATGAATGAGGGGAGTATTGTAGGTAGGAGGAGCATAGATTGGATGGCCACACCCCCTGTGGGGTATACCATCTGGTTCTCTTGGCATCCTGCTCTATAAAGGTCATGCCAGGTTACTTCTCATTTGAACAAGTTGAAAAACAAAACATTTCACAATACCTTGTTTTCTGATGTAGAAATTTGTTTGTCCCTGTTCCTCAGCTACATGCATTTTCAATAGTACTGCCATGGGACTGTGAAAGGACTTTTCTATTTTATCTTCAAATAAATGTTCTTGTTAGAAATTAAAATTGTCATTAATTCAATTTCAAATTATATTTGTACATCATTTTTTTTCTATAACAAAAATCCATATTAGAATTTTTGTTTTCAACATTGCTAAACCATGCTAACTTATGACCTATAGCACACAATGGCATGGTCACTTTATCTCCATGTACATGTCACAATCCTCCCAAGTCACTGACATTGTCACTGTTCCTGGATTGTATGGAGAGACCAGATGGGAATTAGTTTCATTTGAACAACCACAGACTTCTGTTTTGGGAAGCTTTCACACAAGATTCTAATTCCTTTCTGAAGATGAGTTTGAAATGTTGACACTTGTATTGCAGGTTGTAGTTCTTAATGTACATTTACAATAACTCTAATAAGGAATACAGTGATGAGTTATGTCTCCTGTAAGGATACCATTGTAAATACATGTAGATATTTATAGATTTGATCAAGACAGGTAAATGATGGTATTTTGCTGAAAGTGTTTCAGATCTCTGATTATTAATTTCAAATTAAATTCTATTTCTGTTCACACGCGCTATCAGAATTTTTATCATCAAAATACAAGTATATATTTTCTCTATACTTCAATAGGCATGTTGCTTTTAAAAAAACCCTCATGTGAAGAAGCTCACTGTTGCATATGTCTGATACATTAGGTAGGAGTAGAGATTAATAAACTGATTGGATTTTCAGGTCATTTTCATGCACCTGACACCTGTGTTGCTGTCATTAGGGAGACCAAGTTGTTTTCAGTAGTTTTTTTTAAACAGTGTACCTCTTTAAATTCATTGTCAAGTTGTTTAGAAAACAAGTAATTGAAGAAATTTACATGATTCGGGTTAGATAATCTGCTTTACATGAGGTAAAACTGATTTAAACAGGAATCACCCACTCAAATGTGAATTATTGGTGCTGTCAGCATGTAACAATACATGTACCTGTATATAATTATGTTCTAAACTATGTTCTTAACTATTCTGAATTAGTTTTGTTACCATGTCACTTCCGGTCTATTCACAATGTCTGTAATATCATATGCATAGAAGTACTAGCATTGATTATGAATGAGTGGGGGGAGGGGGTTGCGTGCAATTCATTTTATGCTTGTAAGTTGTAATCAGAGCAATTTATCAAAATTTTAATATTACATTTATTTAATACCCTTTTTAGAACGATTTTATCGTTATTTTGTTAGGTTTATTATGAGAGAACTACATTCAGATACTAGAAAATATTTATCCTAAATGGTGAAATTATGCTGTGTTTTGTTACTGATTTAGTCCATCATTTCTCCTATCACAGATTTAAATCATGAATTATGCCTTCTCTTTAACCAAAATAACAATTGCGAGAACACATTTATGTTATGCCCCCATGGGCCCCATCTCAATATGGAACAGATATACAGTAAAAGAAAATACAGTATGTGAACATTTTAAGACAGTCTGAAACAGAATAGTATTGAACCCCAACACTTCAGGACTAACATTTATATTGAATACTGATATTTTCATACATTTTTCAATTTGTTATGATTATGGTGATTGATATTGTTGTTTTGCTGTTATTTTGATGTTGTTTTCATGGTCATCATAACCATGAGTAGTATGACCACCAGGACTGAGTACTAGTATATGAACAGAAGACTAATCACCTATGAAAGCTTATTGTTAATGGTAGATATAAATCTTTATATTTTTAATATTTTTGTGCTTGAAATGATTCATGTAGATATGTGTACCCTGAATTGAAGCAAGATTAATATGAAGGCAAGAAGGATGCAGGGGTCATTATGATAGTCCAGGTGTTATGACTATTGTATGATTGATGGAAAGGTTATGACCAGGTAATAAGGCTAATTTAAATGGCCCATTTCCCTTCTTCATTTTCATTCCAGTGCAGTCATGCAACCTTTCAATAATAAGAACAGTGCATATTGTGAGAAGGTGTGTATGTGTGTGTGTGTTTGTGGGGGGGGGGGGTGGCAGGAAGGTAGGATATAAGATGAATGAAAGTTGAACAGAGGAGGATTTTTATAAAGCTGATTTTAAACTTAAGGATTTTTATGAAAAGATCCTATTGAAATATTCTTTCAATATTCTGAATGTGAATTATCAGCTCCTCGGCGAGTAGAAATATTACTTTGCCTGTTTAATGATAAAAACTTCTATCAAATGATGTTTCTCTACGGTTTGAAGAAGCCCTTTGACAATTCTTTATATGCACTTACAGCAATATTAACCACAATGTGAATGATATGGCAAGATGAATGATGGAAGACAGATACAGATATATACAATGATTCACACTCTAAAAAATGGAATGTTAAATCAACATTTTGAAAGGTTGGAGGAGTGACAACATTTTCTAAATGTTGCATTTACCACTTTAGATGGTTCTACCCAACACTTAAAATGTTAGATTTAGCTTTATACAAAGTTGGATGTAACATTTGGAAAAGGTTGTCACTCCTCCAACCTTTTAAATGTTGATCTAACATTCCATTTTTCAGAGTGCATGAATTTGGTATTGTCAGTAATGAGAACCTAACCCCAGCTTCTCTGTGGGGACTTTGGAAATTAATCATTGTGTCTCCCTGATTGGTATTGTGCAGCTTTCAATTAACATTCCCAACTGGAATAGATCTAAAGAATCCTACCCAGCAAGATGAACTCTGGCTGAGCCACTGCAATCACAGTTTGTATCACTTGGAAGTTTCCTCTGTGTATCTTGTTACCTTGGCAACAGAGTTTAGAAAGAAGCAAGAGAGAGAAAGAGAGAGATGGTGTAATGGGAGCTCAGGTGCATTGTTTTAACTAAAGGATTCATTATCAGCAGAATTTTTCACCAAAATTGTCATCAAAACTAATTATTCCAATGTAGATTTCCTTAAAAAATCTTCCCTAGTCAGTCATATTCCATGATTTCAGCAGCTCATCACAGGTTGCAATAAACAACAGCCTAAATTAAATATCAGAGACATTTTTACATCCATCATTTACCATCGTTTACTAATCTCGAGAAGGAGCTGCCTAAAACAAAATTGTCCATGCAGTTATTTTTCTGCATGGGGGCAGTGCTGGCAATGGGTAATTTGAGCAGGGAACGTTAGTACATATAACATTTGGCAAATGCAATTCTGATTAGACACCGTTCTCATAGTGAAAACTAGTTTTAAAGTGTAATGAGAACGGTTGAAGCAGTCTTGGAAGCGATCTTC
This sequence comes from Lytechinus variegatus, assembly GCF_018143015.1. NCBI lineage: Eukaryota > Metazoa > Echinodermata > Echinoidea > Temnopleuroida > Toxopneustidae > Lytechinus > Lytechinus variegatus. The sequence goes on from NC_054746.1 coordinate 44,976,469, forward strand.
CAAACCGGTTCAGAAAACCACCTCACAATATAGTTTTGAAGATCGCTTTGCCTCGTTAAACTGGTTTTAGCGTAAGTGAGGACACTTCGGGAAGTGATCTTCACATTTCAAGCATGCTACTCCACACACTGTGTGTGGAATGCCTACGCTGCAGTTTCAAATTTCATGCAAAACATGTCGCCCCAATGAGAGTGTTCCCATAGCGACAAGACCGCTTTACGTGAAGCGGTTTTGAAAACCACTTTCGGGTGATCAAATGGGAACGCTAGCAAAGCAATCTTCCAAAGTGGTTTCCTGAACAGGTTTCCGGTAAACCAGTTTGAGCAAGTGTAATGAGATCGGTGTCCTAGTCAATAAATACATATTGAAGCATCTTGTTAGGTGGTCTGTCTATGACAGATCACCTATTGATTTCGTCAGAATTTTCTTTATTATTTATTAGGTGGTCTGTCTATGACAGATCACCTATTGATTTCGTCAGAATTTTCTTTCTTTCTTTATTTCCTTATTCTTGGCACCTATGTTTGTCGCCAACTTTTCTCGAAATTGGCTGAATCAATTTTGCTGATTTTTTCGTCATATATAGAATCTATCATAGAGACGGCAAACTAAGCTTTTCAAGGTCATATGGTCATGACGTCATCTACGCGCCATTTTGTAAAATTCTTCATTTGATCATATCTTCATTATCAATTATCAAAAATTAACAATATTTACATGACATTAACTTCATGTCAAGGGTCAACTGTCAATGTCATCAAAGGTCATGTAGAGGTCATGACGCGCGCGTCAAAGGTAAAAAAATCGTCCAAATGACCTATAAAATTTTTTGGGTACGTTTCAGGTCATTTTAAGCATTTCAAAAATTTGCGCGCGCGCACATATGCGCGCGAGTTTCCGCGCGTTAACACCTTAACGCAACGCAGAATAACCGTTTCTTTTAATATCATTGCATTGCTAATAAAATTCTGAGCAATTTGATACCTTGATCAACCTTCTACAACCATTAATATAGAAATTAACACCCATTAAAGTTTGCAGCACGTGTGCGCGCGAGCTCTCACTATAGGCCATATATGGGCAAAAACATGCCTATTGCAAATTCACTGTAGCTCTGTAAATAGTCCGTTGACCCCATTTTTTTTTCATATATCGATAGAGTATGAGTTGTAGATTTGATTTCATGTCATCAATATCCCTAAATTATATCATGACGTCATCAAAATGGCACCTAAACTAAAAATTTCATTTTTGTCTCACCTGCGAAGCAAAGTGAGACTATAGGCGCCGCTTTTCCGACGGCGACGGCGGCGGTGGCGGCGGCGGCGGCGGCGTCAACATCAAATCTTAACCTCAGGTTAAGTTTTTGAAATGACATCATAACTTAGAAAGTATATGGACCTAGTTAATAAAACTTGGCCATAAGGTTAATCAAGTATTACTGAACATCCTATTAGAGTTTCATGTCACATGACCAAGGTCAAAGGTCATTTAGGGTCAATGAACTTAGACCATGTTGGAGGAATCAACATCGAAATCTTAACCTGAGGTTAAGTTTTTGAAATGTCATCATAACTTAGAAAATATATGGACCTAGTTCATGAAACTTGGACATAAGGTTAATCAAGTATCAATGAACATCCTGCATGAGTTTCACGTCACATGACCAAGGTCAAAGGTCATTTAGGGTCAATGAACTTTGGACGAATTGGGGATATCTGTTGAATTCCCATCATAACTTTGAAAGTTTATGGATCTGATTCATGAAACTTGGACATAATAGTAATCAAGCATCACTGAACATTTTGTGCAAGTTTCAGGTCACATGATCAAGGTCAAAGGTCATTTAGGGTCAATGAACTTTGGCCGAATTGGGGATATCTGTTGAATTCCCATCATAACTTTGAAAGTTTATGGATCTGATTCATGAAACTTGGACATAATAGTAATCAAGCATCACTGAACATTTTGTGCAAGTTTCAGGTCTCATGATTAAGGTCAAAGGTCATTTAGGGTCAATGAACTTTGGCCGAATCGGGGGTATCTGTTGAATTACCATCATAACTTTGAAAGTTTATTGGTCTAGTTCGTTAATCTTGGACATCAGAGTAACCAAGTATCACTGAACATCCTGTGCGTGTTTCAGGTCACATGTCCAAGGTCAAAGGTCAATGAACTTTAGCCGAATTGGGTGTATCTGTTGAATTACCATCATAACTTTGAAAGTTTATGGATCTGATTCATGAAACTTGTACATAAGAGTAATCAAGTATCACTGAACATCCTGTTCCAGTTTCAGGTCACATGATCAAGGTCAAAGGTCATGTAAGGTCAATGAACTTTGGCCATGTTGGGGTTTTTTGTTGAATAACCATCATATCTCTGTAAGTTTATTGGTCTAGTTCATAAAAAGAGGACATAAGAGTAACCATGTATCACTGAACATCTTGTGCGAGTTAGAGTAGTATGCAAAGTCAGCACTGCTGCTATATTGAACCGCGTGATGCAGGTGAGACGGCCAGAGGCATTCCACTTGTTTCAAAAATGACGTCATCAAATTTATGCAAATTTGGTTGTAACTTCTCGAATATAGATCGTTTTTCGCCCAGATTTCGATATGTTGTAGTTTAGAATGTACTCTTTCTCCTCAGTTAACATGAATATTCGTTTTGAGAAACGCATCATTGCGTAAAACAGCGATGAAAAGAGGCATGTCATTTTTCCTCATTTTGCGTGTAATCTCTATGGGACATGACTTTTTCTCAAAACTAGATTCGACATTCCTCTATTTCGTGAGCCATATCTCCATTTTTTCTTGTCGGTTTTCCCTGAGCTTTTAGTATGTTGTAGCTGAGATTCTGGGCTATCGGAAGTGTGCCCTCCATTTTTTGATCAGATGCCGGGATCATGCCCGTTTTTCACTTGCAAAATTGGTATTGTAATTCTCAAAATTGCTTACGTGTAATCTCTATGGGGAATATCGTAGCTCAATGGATAACGCATTTGACTTGCTTTCTCGAGGGCGGAGGTTCGAGTCCTGGGGTGAACAAGATGATTTTTTTTCAATTTTTTTTTCTTTTTGCCACCTCTTACATGATCCTTTATGATAATTAAAAGGTACAAAAGTTTAAATTTAGCAAGATAAAACAGATTATAATTACTTTTTTTCATATCACATGTATTGTCATACATCAGAGAGACCCTTTTCACAGTGCTTTATCATCTCCTGTCTTTCACAAGTATTCCATCCATAATGAACATTCCGTCGTCATCATGAAGATCATATTGATCTGCATGAACATGGTAATAGTGATCATGATGGCGAGAATAGAGACAGACCACCTAATTCGTCCGCATGACAAATTAAATTCTAGTTTAAACTTAATGTTGCTGATGTGAAATCAATGAGAATTTGTGAAATATTATAAGGGAAAGTTGTAATGATAAAGTTCCTTAATTCTTGGATGATTGAAAGAAATTCTTAACAAATCTTTCCAGGCATCTTGTAGGTATGCCAGAGTTCATTGTGTTCAACAAGAAAGAAATACTGAACACAAGGATGATACGAAGAATGGGGCATTATAAGTGTTTGCTTATAATTTATTTCGCTTCATAGAGCCTACAGTACATGATGTGTAATGAGTATGGTATTAAAGGTGTTGTTGATTTTGTACATTCTTCACTAATCTTACTATATTCGTACATGGTCTAGATGGTTTTAAAGATTTTTACCATTTTATCTGATTAAGAAGAAATTTTCCTTTCTTGTACATGTTTCTTTTAATGGTCATGAACAAGGAAAATGGTAAGAAAGATTCTACCCCAGTAGGTCCAATAAAGCCTTCCTAAGTTGCAAAAGACCGTATGTACATTGGTCTTGGGTTCTTTATACAAAATGTTATTAAACAGAAGATTTTAAGTAACATTTGATTGATGGTTACTACCAAGTCTAAGAAGGAAACTGCAGTTAGGAAGATTAAAACAATCATTGTTAGCTCACAAGCTCTAAAATAAAAATGTTTTTATTAAATTAAAAATAATATCATAGTAATAAATGATCATCTGCCTCATAAGCTATGACCCAAAATAGGCAAAATGTTCCAGCTTATGCATTACATGTATCAAATTTCTAGTCAGCAATTTGATAGATTGGCTGTAATTAATGGGTATGCGGATTGTTGAAAATCTGTCTACTTGCTTGATGTAAAAAGGGGATAAGAGGTACAATAAATTTGAGGAGGAGGAGAAAGAGAGCGATGGGAAGGATGGAGAAAAAACACAGACCTTTAGAAATCAGTCAAATGAACTGCAAAGAAAAGACCCTGGCAGAAACTTAGCAAATTGTTTGCCCGTAAAATGTCAACATTGCTTTGTGTAATTTGGCTGGGTCTGACTACATGTTCATACCATCCCACTACCTTGCTGGTTGCTTGCCCCATAGGGCCAGTCTTGTCCACCTTCATAGAACCCAATGAAAACATGGACTGCATGTGTATTTGCTGAGTCAATATTACCATTGAGGTTTGGTGTTCAGGTAAGGACTTGCTATTATTACACTCAGATCAAATTGCTGGAGTATGCAAGTCTTGAATTGACAACCTCATGTACATGTATTGACTATAACCTACACGTCCCAAATGGATTGCTGTGCATCTTTCATTCTTGGAATTTTCAACAGTGACATACAAAATTATTTGACTTCATTAAAAAGTATAAACCCCAAGGTGTTTAAGGGCTATTTCCAAAATTTTATTTCCCTGATAACTATAAATTCTTTGAGTGAATTTCAAATCCACATAAAAATGCCCCATTTGTTTCTTCTGCTAATGCTATACTGATGAAATGAAAACTGCATCTCAACAACATCTCAAAATACTTGAGAAATACTGTGTGCAGAAGTATTGGATTGTAAATGCATTTTATCATGTAGAAACATTGGTGACAAAATGAGTTTCTTGAAAATGGTGTGATGTTGATAAATAGCACTCAATAAACAAAAATTGTTCAGATAAATATCAGCAGGTAGACATCAAGCAGTATGCTATTCAGATTTAGTATTTGGGATGAAACCGTTTTTCGATTAAATAAATTATAACAATAGAACCCTGATTTGGCATTGTACTGTAAAAGTACTGAATAAACCATTCTTTTACATCTACATGTATGATTCATTTGAATATTTCTTTTGATCTGTGGTCTGTCAGTTAAATCTGAAAATGAATTATGAGATAATGAATTAAAATATGTTGGAGCTGTATGAATGGGACACCTGATAAACTGATATCCAGAGAGTTTTAATGGAAGTGGAACAAGGAATGAGATTTGAAGTAAATTTAAATTCTGAGTAGAAGAGTGTGAAACCGATATTGTTTGCTTGGATTGCCTGAGCAAACTCTCAACATTGCACTTAGCCTAGATCTACACACCCTGTTCATACACAAAGTTTGTGCTAAAATTTAAAGCCTAATGCATGTCTTTAGTTGTCATGCATTTTATATTTATACATAACATAATTGGGGCTGCTCTTCTTATGTGACGTTACAAAAAAAAAAAAAGATTTCAATAACTTTTTAAATCTTTGACGGATTTTCCTGAAACCTTCACCAAATTTTTGTTGTTGTTGCTATATTTACAAGAAATTTTTGTCAGGGTGAACTTCCCCTTTAAAATAAGGGTTAGTTGTTACTTTATCATTAAAGATGTAAATCTTGTAAATTCTTGAATAAACAATGTGAAATAATGGGGAAAGAAGATGCTTCAGTGGGCATCACAGAGTCTGAAAAATTCTAAATATAGGATTAGGAATAGGGATGAGGAAGAGAAAGTTGGATAAAAGATACAAAGGAAATTGTTTGAAATTAAACATAACAAATTCATAAATGTCATCATCTCAAATCATAGCCCATATTACCTTTGTTTTGACTTTCGTGTTATTTATACTATCAAATATGCCCTCATAATTCAAAACTTATCAAAATCTCCCTGTTGGTATAATGTTTGCTTTTGAATAGCCTATAAGTTGTCAAGAAATTGAAATACTAAACTATGAAACCTTCAGTTACTCTCTTCTTATTTGAGATAAGCACACCAGGAAATTCTCATAAATACCTGAGATTCCATATTTTACTTGCACCAAACTCAGAAAAGGGGATCTTATCTATGTGTCAATTAACTTCTCACTGCTGAAATATAGGAGACAAAGTCTTGTCTTTTATATGTGAAACACATGAATAAGGATGCTGGAAGAGATGCTAGTATCAGCAGTGGGAAAGTGTTTTATGATTTATGATTGTGTTGTATAGCTGAGTGACTTTTTGTTTTGAATGGTTGACTATTACTCAATGTCACCTGTTAGCTTCAAGATCAAGGGGGTCAGGATCCAATATACAGACCCACATCAGCAGTATAGAGGTAGAGACAAACCCTTAGATTCTAGAGGAATGCAAATTATTAAAGGTAAAGACAACATTTGCAGCAAACAATGATTTCATGAAAAAGTATTTAAATTAGGGTTAATTGTTAAAATATTATACATCTAGATCTGATACATTAATGTTAACTTATCTTTGAAAACTCATGAAATCTTAGATTAAAATCAATAACTCTCATGATCACTAACACAGAAAAGCATATTTGGGACAACAGTTGCAGCAAACGATGATTTCATAAAAAAGTATTTAAATTGAGGTTAATTTGTCAAAATATTATACATCTAGATCTGATACATTAATCAATTCTCATGATCATCAACACAGAAAAGCATATGTGGGACAGTGTATTAATATTGCTTCGAGAAATACTCAACATTTGATGGAATTCGGTGCTTATGTTGCTTTTTCTCAGCAATTTCTCATTTTCTTCCAGAGCTGTTTAGCACATATTTTTTTTATTTATACATACAAACTCTTTGGTTGTAATTTCATTGGATTCTGTTTGAACTCATTTTGAGATCATTACCACAACAGGTATTTAGGGGGACAAGCAGCACCAACCAAAAATAATTTATCTGCAGTATGAAGAGACAAGAAAGCAAACTAAAGCTTGCATGTTTTTCACTAAAAATAAATTACCCCTTTTTGTATATGTGTTTGATGAAAACGAATGAAACTAGATGTAAACACACAGATTTTGGAATGGGGTGTGAAATGTGCAGTTTTGAATACAGCGAATTGACTAGTTTGTGGCATTGATTACATATTGTAATGGTGTTTCAAGTCACACAAAGTCCTGAATGGCGAGGTGTCACTGTTGACCCCGGTGATGGGAAATATGAGTCCTATTTTATTTCAGATAACAAAGAAAAGAAGGGGTTGGTGTAAAGTTGGCACTTACTGTGAATCAACCCTGGATGCAGGAAGTTATAATGTGTTAAATAGCCATATTTTGTGTGTTTTATGATGTTTTTGGTGTTCTTCAAACTGTTGTTTGGTATCTTGTGGTTGGATGTAAGGGACTGAACTGAAAATGAACTCTTAGCTTGCATTCACTAGTTAGTCACTGATGATTAGACCTCCTGAATTAGACCCTCTTTCCATGGCATTCTAAAGTTTCATTCATACCCTTTAGAAGTGATTTACTTTTGACCGGGTGGTGCTATTGTGGTGAAGAAATAGCTGAAAATATGGCAAGAAATAGGGTAATTTCCTTCACTCAAGTTGGGCCATTCACTTTGGATAATCCCATAGATACATCAAACAAGCTTGCATGATTTTTACAGTGTCAAAAGTTCAGCTGATTATTTATGACTGTTTATAGCTAAAGAGTTGAATGCAAGTTTTCATAAGAATCTGTTACGTGAGCTTGAAGTACATGTATGTGTATGAAAGAAAATAAGTCCTACAGTCCCATGAAGAAGCACTCCAACAAACTTTTAGTGGTGCAGATTGTTGATTTTGTTAGTATTTTTCAGGGAGTTGGGAATTCCCTATGTGTTTTTTTTTAAGATGTACTACATATATCCTGGTGGTGGTTAATGATTACAATCACACCATAGAATTGCCAAAACAAATACAAGTTCCTCTTTAAAGGATTCTCTTTATATTGTTTCTCTGAAAGGCGAGTTAAATATATATATAAATCGACCTGAACATATGTACCATTGATGTGCTCTGTCTCCTCAATACAAGATACTTGATTGTTTTTAAGCATTTGAAGGATCCATTTTGCAAGTTTAATGACCCTGTGAATCTTTAGCAGTATAGGTATTGAGATGTTGCTTGCAGTAATATACCCGGACTTGTTTTGAGGTCTATTGGGGTTTATCTTACGTAAGACAATTTTCAAGAGTCAATAAGGGACCTGAGTTGTAGTTGTTTGACCAGGGTTTAAACTAGGTGGTTTCAGACCGCCTCGAAGTTCGCCAGTTCCAGGTATTCTCTGATCGGGAAATTTACCCCGATCAGAAAATACCAGGTATTTTGGTAATGTGAAAGCAAACTACGCGTAATTTCCCCGAAAGAAAATACCCGCTAAATAGTGGGTACTTGGCGAAATTACGAGAACTTTCGTGGGGATTTTTCCAAGGTCGCAGGTATTTTGGCGATGTGAAAGCAAATTACGGGAACTTTTAGCCCAGCGTGTCGTTGGGCGCGGCGGCGTGGGTGGCTGCTGGGCTAGTGATTTTGAATCTCCCGCCTTGCCTGCTTATCAGACCACACTGCGCATGCTCGTAACTTCGGGTACTTATCCCGAAGGATGTGTTTCGGGGCGGTGTGAATGCTGGAATAATTAACGGGTATTTTCTAGCCTTAAAAAGTTCTCGTAATTTAACGGGGATTCTTGTGATCGAGGCGGTTTGAAACCACCTTTTAAACTGTCAATATGTTTGCCAATATTCTGATATCATGTAATTACAGCCAAGAAGCAGTGGAATTCAGAGAAAAGACCATTTGCCATAGATGCACAATGGGTTATAGAAGAACTATACGTAAAAGAATTCATACACATACATATCTGTTTTTTCCCTTTTTTTGTTTTGTCCTATCGTGCTTGGTCGCAGACTCTTTGACTTTACTCCCATTTTCATTCTGATGTTTGCAGTTAATTTTCAACGTCATATTCCCCTAGACGGCCAAGAGCAATTTCATCAGCTAGGGCAAATACACAAAGCCATAAGGCTAAAGGCAAGCCTCGAAAACCTACAGGCTTGATGGCCTACCCCCCAAAACAGACCCCAAATTCTGATTGATTTAATGACAAAAGCATATTTAATTTAGGAATAGAAATTTAAAGGTCCCTGGTACATTGAGTTAATTGGAAAATCCTTGTTATGTACTTTTTGGCTTTCTGCAAAAGGAAATATCTTAGCCATTCAGAGAAAACCAATAGTGGTACAATTTCATGACCCCATCACGAAGTAAGTTGTGTATGGAGAATATGTTTCTCTTTTTATGCAATACAGGCTGTGTAAATCAATTTTCTTCTGAAGACTAAATGTGTAATGGACCAGACCTTGTTCCTAGAATATGTGCAAACTCCCACTGAAGTAAAAAATGATTTACACTTTTAATATTTAACAATAAACAGGAAAAGCATGGTGATATGGATCCATTGTAAAAAACATTTCCAGTGAAAGACTTTCTGGTATTGGTCATTTCTTGCTGTATCTGAATCTAAACATAGTGTCCTCAGGTTTCTGGAAGTGAATGGTTTTTTGGTACAAAGAAAACTTATTCCGGTATTTGTTTTTGGTTATGTTGGGTTTATATTTTATATTTTGTTAACATGCAGATTTTTCAATGGAGGAATTGTTTGTATAGGAGCTTTATGACATAAAGTAAAAAAAAAGATTTCACAAGACCTAAGGCAAGTTTCTTTGGTATTGCTGTCAAGAACTCTTGAACTGGCATAGTCTTCCTCAGGAATACGGACACAGCGCTGTAGGGTCTGTTTGATAAAGAACTTGCAATAATGGTATTCATATATGGCTCAGACAAATGTACCAAATAGTAAGTTGTCTGTGAGTGAGATCCACAATGTCAGCTTCTAAGCCTTTTGGTGGAACATCTCTGTCATGTGACCAGTATGTCATGTGACCCTTCTCAGACTAGATGCTTGTATGTCATGTGACATAGGTCTGATAGAGATCAGCTCCCCATAGATATGTGTGTAATCAATACTGGTCTGCTGTTGAAGTTGGCTACAAAGTTGTCATAGTTAGCATTGTTAACCTCTGATGAGTCTAAGACTGACATCAGTCATAGTGATCTTCCTCTGTCTTGAAAAGTAGATGATAAAGCCATACCTGGAGGATTACAAAAGGAAGTAAAAGCTTGGAACAAACTTGGTTGTGAAACTAGTGATTGTAACCTTTATAAGTATTTTACATGTTAAAGGTCAAGTCCACCCCAGCAAAAAGTTTTTTTTAGATAAAAAGAGAAAAATCAAGCAAGCATAACGCTGAAAATTTCATCAAAATCGTATGTAAAATAAGAAATTATGACATTTTAAAGTTTTGCTTAATTTCACTAAACAGTTATATGCACATTCTGTTCGGTACCCAAATGAGGTGACTAATGATGTCACTCACTCACTATTTCTTTTGTATGTTATATGAAATATTTCAATGTTCTCCTTATAAAACAAGGTTTTATTTCTCCCTGAACGTGTGGACTTACTTTTGTTTGAACATTTTGTGGTTCAACCAAGAGGGATCCTATTGTCAAAATAATTATGTGAAAATTGAAATATCGTATAATACAAATTAAAAAAAAAACATATGAAATAGTGAGTGACATCATCATCTCTCTTATTTGCATATCAATGAGTTGTGTTAAACTGTTTTGTGAAAAAAGCGAAACTTTAAAATTTGAAGTGTCTTATTTTACATGTGATTTCAATGAATTTCTCAACATTATTCTTGTTCGATTTATCTCTATTGATTCAAATCAATTTTTTTTCTGGAATGTACTTTTAAATTAGTCACAAAAGTGTGAGTAAAGATTTCTATTGATACTACCACATACAAATCTGTAACATGCAGAAAGGTAGGGAATATTCCTGGTATCAGATTGCATTTATTATACTTTGGCCGTGTTTATGCTCCCACTTTTCATGCCAGAATCAGCGTTTCCAAACGTGATTAGTCCAAAACATGGTTGCGTCCATGCTTACTTTCATTTCAAAACGCTGATCGTAAACTCACAAAAAGGTGCGTTTGTAAACGTCGTTTGACCAGAATCAGGCTTTATGGGGAAGTATAAACAGAACTACGATTGTAAACGTGTTTAAATGACGTCATTTGGTACATGCTTCCGGTGAGATGAAAATCCGCGGGCAAATACAGTCGTATTGCTCCATGTTATCTCCACATAATAACAATCGGAAAAAAAGGCACGCCCAATTCGACCTCGCTTTACGATGCGAAGCCAGCTGGAGATCATGATTTGCTCTGAAAAGTTAAGCATATACAGCACTCCCAGAACCACGTTTACGATCGGCGTTTTGAATCGACGTTTGAAATCGCTGATTCTGTCCTCGCAATGGAAGCATAAACACACCCTAATTTAACCTACACAAAATTTTTTTTTCACCCTTTTTCGTTGTATAGAACTTTGTTGAAATACTTCCCCAACAGCCCAGACTGCAAATCATATTTGAGAAGTAAAATTATTCCCTGCTATTTGGGTACCCTTGTAGTTTGGACACTCAATGCACCATGTTTGTTTCACAACAATTTTTGATCATGTTAGTTTAACATTTAAGATTTCAGTGCTTTTATCTCCAAATAGTTTGGTAATTTTATATACAAATCCACTCAAACTATGCAATATTGACAGAAGTGAATATTGCAAAAAGTTCAAAGATACAGTGATAAGTACAATAATACACATAGAATTGGCAGTTTCCAAGACTGGATGTATTAGAATACAAAGGCAACCCCTTTGTTGTATAAAGCCACTGCATTAACCAAATGAATACAATATAAAGTCATTATTATGTTACCTTCAAACTGAATGCAAAATTACTGCTAAACTTCTCAGCTATTGTCACTCTTTGGAGTAGACCAGAAGCCATAAATCACTTCTGCCTTGACAAAATATGAAAAGGGAAAACTCAAATAGTTCTCTGCCATTATCATGCATTGCTCAAGGAAAAAAATTACTGCTTTCATCATTTTCTACCTAATCAATTTCTATTCATCCAAACATTTCTTTTTCTTTTCAAAGTAATATGAATGCTTTATTTTTCTTGGGGCAGTAAGTATACAACTATTCATATACTATGGAGGTAATTGATTTTTTTCATAGCTTCGTTAACTTTGAAGTTGTCAAAATATAGCATTTTTTTGTCATAATGATCTAGCTTGACTGAGAGGGAGATAGGATTTGTCATCTAACATGTCAGTAAACTTCATTGTCCATTTAGGTATATCAAAATACGACCCTTAGAAGAGTTTAGCAACTTCATACTTATAATATAGGTGAATGTCTCATGAATTGAAAATCAATTGAAATTATGATAAAATGAAAAGGAGATAGTAAATAGATAGTAAAAACAGATAGAGTAAATATTATGTGAATATATAAATCCAGAGAGATGTATTTATTCAAAATGAATACATGTGTTACCTTGTTTATGTGTACACAGAGATGTAGATGAGTAGGAGCTATTGACTGAGAAAAACCATTAAAATGCCAGAAGGATAATATTCTATGATCTGTGCAGGAGTGTGATAATTAGCATAGATTGGATTGATACTTAATGCCCCATCTCCTATAGTTATTAGGTCAGATCAAGAGAGGTGTGGTAGACTAATGCTTCTAATAAAAAGAAATCCCACACTTGTTTCATTGTGACCTTGCAAATTTGTACTTTGCCATAGAATGAAATATTGAAAGAAAGTAAAGAATAAACAAATTGCATTAGAATTTTGGGTTAGTACTAAGTCAATATGTTGTAGACCTACCCCAAGGGAATCTATAGTGAAAATACATTTAGGGATAATAGTTGCAAAATAATTCTTTCAAAAGGCTATTTTGATCTTTTGAATCTCTTTGACATTGAATCTATCCTGTCTGTGTTTTGTCTAGGGGAATAGGGGAGATGTCACAGAAGCATTTCACACATGTCTTTCTGACGTCATTACTATTGTGTGCATGAAGAATTTCATAAAGCAAATTCCAATGATGATGTTATTATGCAAAGAGATGTTACCTATAGCGATGCAATTCTCAATTCGTGCAATATGAAATCGTTTGTCAATTATCTAAAATATCTAAACCGATAGTTATACCAAATTCTTTTTATTTTTTCTATGATACTATAGACTGAATCCCCCCCAGACACTTCAAAGTAATCTCTTATGGTGTGAACACTTTAGACATATGTGAACACCTCTATAATGGGATGATGCTTACCTACCCTTGTACTCCCACACAACAGAGAAGGAGTAATGAGGCATAGACTGCAAAACATGCTCATCTTATTGTGCTATAAACCACTTTGTTACAATATTTCTAATTCACTCTGAAGCGGGTGACAACGAACTGCTCCAAGGTCTTTAGCAGAACTACCTTTTCATTTTGCTTTACTTGCAGTCTATTGAGCCTAGGAATATGTTTGTTGAAATAAATCTTTCTTTTCTATTAATTTTGACATGACACTTGATGGACACTGTCTCACTGAAGTAATTACATCTCCCCCAAAAGTTGTGCCAAATATCATAATAAGTAGTAAGAGAGACTCTTGGTACAAAGTTCAGTACAATTGTGTGGACAAGAGCCCCTATTAAGAATTTCTTTCTATTGAAGCCTTTTTTTAAAAAAACAAACCAATAGTAAGTTCCAAATTTTTTTCTTTATATTCTGAAAAGTACAACATAAGGTCAGTTTCTTTACATTTATGATGCATTTCAAATCTGTTCTATTACATATAAAATGATAGAAAGCAATTATTAATGGAGTATACTGAATGTTTATATGATTTATTTTCAACTACATGTAGTTTATCTGCCAAAGTGATATGATAAATAGATCAACATGAGGAGGGGCTGTCAGTCAACCATACCTCTGTCATCACCTGTTCAACCGCTATTAACCCTTCCCAATCATTCCACCAACTCGTCAATCAGAACCCAAACGCTAGCCATAGCTGGTTGCAGTGGCTTGTCAAGGAATGAGGCCGGTTTTAACCAATCATGGTTGTAAAATGATCTAATAAACCTTTCAAGTTCAATCTAATTGAAGAAAATTGGTGTTGACCAAGGCTGGTTAGAGTGGATTGTTGTTTTGGGCAGATGTGATCGTCATTGGCCTAGTTGATTTATAGGATTCCAGATGTATATATACACTTGTACTTGGGCCTGTGGTTTTTTTAGCTGCGACTCATTATGCTTACACTTTTTGGAAACTGGGGAAAGTTTTTAGTTACTTTTCCCATTTGAGTGAATTGCGACGCTCTGTAGGCTATGCGCACCGGCCGTAAAATTGGAAGTTCGTTGTGTTTGCACAAATATTGCAGCATGTAATTTGCTTTTCAGTGTTTGTTGTTCCTTTTCCTTTAGTAATAAAAAACCTACTTCACTGTATACAGTATGCATTTGTACGTGCTGTATGTGTAACATCCAGACATCAGTATGATTATCTCTGTTGAATTATGATGTGGTCCGGTCGCATTGTAAAGTCAGTCTCACATCACAATAGCTACGATAGTTATTTGGCTGGGAATGAACACAAGTTTGACAAAAATGTCATATGAACTATCATTGGTTCTTCATAAAATCTGATGCCAATATTAAACCAATCACACCAATTTTAAAATTCAAAGTAGAGAACATTCCTCTCTGTCAAATTGCGGAAAACCCACCTATGCAGTTCCCTTCATTCATGAGATAGGGCCGTTTGAAATCTCATACCTGCCTTCTATGATAAGTGAGTAAACGATCAATTTGCTCATTAAAGCACTGGAGGCTGTTGCGGAAGAAACAAAAAAAAAAGGTTGTCAAGGAAATCCAAGGAGTTGAAATGGGCATCTCTTGTCAAATTTGGCTGAGTTATTGTTCAAAGTTGATTACATTTTTTTGGACTATAGTCATCTGGAATTCTCAATCTCATTAATGATGTTGATGATGATTAGCATTTTTTTAGTGCCATTTATCTTTGAAACAATATTCAAAGGCGCTGGATTCCCAATATGTCATACATTATTCACAAAGTTGCTGGAAAAAAATGGGTCTTTATAAAGATTTCAGTTTTGAAGGTCTCAATGTTGTTACAATTACGAAGTTTGATTGGTGGAGACAATTAATATGATTTGAATAAAAAATCAACAATATAGGCATATTAATATTAAAAATAGGCATTGTAGAATGGTTTAAGTTAATTGAAATTATCTCATGCAATTACAGCTACATTTCTTTACAATCTGAATTCTGTCATTAGAAAACTGGCAATTATATTGTTTGATGGTCACATACAGAAGTCATGATTACAACATCATTTACAACACTAATATCACCACCACTCTTGCTACCACAACCATCATGACTAAACCATGACCATCATCAGACCAACATCATAACTATTGTACCCATCATTGTCACCATCAAAACCACTATTGTTATCACAACTAACCCATGCCAACCCACCACCACCAGCAGCATCAGCAACAACATTACCATCACCTCTATCTTCATCACAAGCAGAAACCAGCTCATCTGTATTATATTTGAACCCCTCCCTCCTCTGTGTTTTGCATACCAGATGCAATGAGTCTCATTACCAGACATAGGTCACCAGATGTCAACCAACCCAGGCTGCCTGAGACATCCTCTTCCTATAGCCTTTGTCCTCCAGCAAACCCTGTTACAGCAGATCAAAAAACATTTTGCTAACCCCAGTCATATCTGGCATGCCATTGGCACAGATATATTCTTAGTCCAACCTTTGTAGCACAAATACTTGAGATGATGTGTGTGAGGGTTCAAGGGTATAGCCTGTCAGATACTTACTCTCCTTCCGTCTCCAATTGTCTTCTCTCTCTGCCTTCCTTCATTGTGCTTCTTCTTCCCCTTTCTTTTGCTCTCTCTCTCTCTCGCTCTCTTGCAGTTTCAAGAAGTTGGTCTCCATAGTGACAGTTTGAGTAAATATTTGTAAGATTGTTCATGTAATCTGAATGTCCATACTCCTTTATTTTCTTTATTCTATTTTTAAAGCAATGTTATAGTGTGAGTTAATTCATGTTTAAAAAACTGCAATGGTTGAGTGGTCTACCCATCATCAATAAATTTGCCATAATATATGTACTGTGTGTATTTAAGAATCATAATCTGTTGTGTTATTCTTAGAATTCTAATTTTTGAAGTCAATCACATTTCACTTTAAGAATTGAATTAAATTGACTGAACCTGTTTGTGAATATTGTTTTCATTTGATAGACTGAAATGATGTGCACATTTATTGATAACAGATACCTACTTTGATTCTGCACAAAAGAAGCCTTCAATACCCAATTGGAAATGAATCCTCAACAAGTGAAAAATGCAAAAAGCATAAAACTTGTTTTGCTACATTCATCGTGCCCTTCAAGCCTAGAGGGAGGAAAAATAGGGCTGATATCAAATGAAACATCTTTAATTGTCATCGGGAAATGAATGTCAAGTTAGAGTTAAGTTCATGCACATCATCGTAGAGATCTATTGCAGATATGAAAGTTGATGGATTAGTTATCTAATGGTCACAGATTGAGCTAATGTGTTGTCTGATAGAGGGGGAGGAACTAGGAAGGGTTAAAAGCTAGTCTATATGTCAGACTTGTCTATTCTGGGACCTTTCATGAACACTTTTTTGTTCTCCAAAGGAAATTGAACTTGACATGGTTGATTTGGAAAGAGTGATGCGCCAGCTGACAGGAACAAATGAATGTATGGTGATTACTATGATAATAATACTTTGTGAACCAGTTGTAGTTGACTCGATAGTTGGTATCCTTATACAGAACCATGTAACATGATTTAATGAATTGTAAATTTGGAATATAAAACTGTTTTTTCTTAAGGTGGGTCACTGTTCAGTCTTCATACCCTTTTAATATGCAACTGATCTTCAGTAGCCATTCATTTTGTGTTATGGAGCCCATGAATCTAATACTTTTTATCACTATCAGATAATGAGAACTTGGCAAGAAATATTAATTTGGTGTATCAAGAGTCTGTCTGTAGAGACCTAATCAATTGCTGGAAATGTGTTTTCATTTGATCCACAATGTGCTGCACTCAACCCAGGTGAGGTAAATGGGTACCTGGCAGGAATTTATTCCTTGAAATGCAGCGCGCGTAACAGCTGCACTGCTAAAGCCAGGGTAATTATGCTGCATATACTGTAGAGCGCTTAGAGACTTCTGACAAAGTAAGTATTAAGCGCTATATAAGCAAGTATAATTTACTCCATTGATTTGTTTTAGTGTGGTTACACTCAGATGTATTGCTTGTTAACCTTTTGTTTCAGTGTATTATATTTTGTGTCAATATTTCAGTTGGGAATGTTGACAAGTTATATGCACCAGCTTCCCATTCGTAATTGCTATGACAAAGGTGTGAATTTTAGAATTAGTGTAGTGAAGAATCATTCAGGTTCTGAAATTACATAGTATGATAAGCCATTTGCTTGAGGAAGGGTTTTTGTTTATCTAGTCAAGTGTCTGAGAACATAGACCTACTACATGCTGAGAATTAGCTCTTCTCTACTGCTAAAACTAAGTTTAAAGGTTTTTATTAGTGTAAATGGTAACTCGTTATATCTCTTGAATGGAGGAATTTTTTTAATGGATTCTCTAACAATACTCTATAATTATGGTAGGTATATAAAAAACACTAACATTGACTTGATTAGACTTTTATGGAATGAGTGAAAGTATGCTGGAGTACAACAACCTTTATGCTAGGTGTATGGTGGACTTAACCTGCTTGTGGTTCATGCACAGAGACTATACAGTGTATAGAGGGAGGTTTGAAAACTCCTTGTTGAATGTTTTGTAAATAATGATAGATTGCTTGATGGGTATTGGTGTGTCTTCCTTGTCAGTGGTGTAAAGTGGAAGGGTACTGATTGATGAGACGATGGTATTCCACTTTAGTGTCATTCACACTACACTTGAAAACCATCATTGCTCATGCTGTTCAACAATGGAAGGTGTGACATGTATGTGGTATAACACTGCTTTATCAGGAGATGTAGGTGAATAAGCAATTCTGCAGATCTGCAGTCTTCATTTTTATAGTGTATACACCATGAACACATTGGCAATTGTACAGTCACAGCCCTCTTGAAAGTGGTTGTCAAGTTATCATCTTATAAACAAAATTATTTTCAAATCTGATAAGGAAATCCCTACCCAGAGAGTGATTTGCAAGAGATGAAACTCCATTTACACTGTGTGCCTTTGCCTTTCCTTAAAAAAGAAAAGGGGGTATGAATTTCATTGTTGTTCTTATCTGATGCGATGCATTCAATAGCAAAGAGCTCGTAATGGAGTCCCACTTTATACACCTGGGTCAAGGGAGGCACATATAGATTATTGGCAAAGAACAAGTGTTACATGGACACTCTCCAGAGAATTCTCCACTTGATCACAAACCTCAGTAATTCCATTAAATGGGAAGTATTCAATCCCAGATGATTTTGTTCAGGTATTTTAAAATGAATTCTATTATATTTCACTTGAAACTGGTCAGGGTTCTGCTGGCATTGTTGTATTTGAAGTGAAAGTCAAGTTCATATTGTGGTTGTGGGGTATAGTTCACTGACCTCATGACCCTATCTCTAAACCACATCACAAATGATTCAACTACCAGTGATTGTGGCTAACCTCCCAGTATCCACCCTCCCTCTCATGCAACCAATCACAATGTGACTGGTAAGGAAGTTCTGAGAAATTCACCAACAATAGCAAAGTTCAGTGTCGAAGCTTTTTCAATTATCATCATGAGTTACAGTACAATTGCAGGGATTTACACCTCACAGGGATTAAAACTGTTCTAATTATTAGTAATTATTAATATGATAACCCCATTTTACATGTGATTAGACACTGGTATTGTAATAATAATTCTGATTGGACTATTAAACCTGTGATGGAACATATATTCATCAAAATTTAAAGGTTACATGTAAGTCTTTTAAAATTCTAATATTTCCCAGTTCTAAACCCTCTACAGAAAACTCACTGGGAACCATGTTGGCTTCTTAAGATGATTGAAGTTGCAATGAAAAGATTCCACCTTATCACTCGTATGTTGAAGAAGCTCAGTTAATTGATCTTCTGTGATTTAATGAACCTAACAATCGCTTCTGACCATTGTTTGAATTGCACTTTTAGTATAAGTATTTTTTTAATTCTAATTTGCTTTGCATTATAAGAAGGGATGAACTAGGCATTGAGTGCTACAATGCAAGTGACCAATGAATCCAGCGAGCTGGCCAGGGTTAACTATCCACAGGTGTAAAGGTGTGGATTTTAAGAGGTGGTAATTGTCTTGGCTTGACAACTGGGCATGTATGTAGGAGGTAATAGCAATCTTCTGTAAGGCATCAAAACACCTTAAACCATCTTAAGGTATGCCAAGAATGCCAATGACTGCTGATTAACGTGGATTTACCTTTTAGAATAAGAGTACCTATTATGTGAAGCCCTTGTTTGGTTTCTGGAGTAGGCCTACTTCAAAGACCCTTGGTGCGCACACCTGAAAAGTTAATGGTTATGAAGGAGAGTTTGTTCAATTTTATTTATAGCACCTAATTGTGGTGAAAAGAATTGGATATTGATGTGGTCAACAATGGTAGGTCACTATAAAATGATGAACAGTACATTTTTCCAATTATACATACAATTGCTGGTCCTCCAATCTGAAAGTATGCTGTCAAAGCAGTATAATGGTGACATTAACAAAATATATCAAGTGTTTTTAGGCCTCTCAGGTGATGATTTGAACCTTGTAGACATGAAAAGTCCCCATCAGATTAACACAATATAATATTAAGAGGTAGAAATGTTCACTTTATGCACTTGTCATTAATTGATGCACATCAGACATCCTGGGAATGATGCGTCAAGGTTGCGTCATGTTCCCCAGGATTGTGACACACAGTTCAGTCATGGACGCAAAATGTCCATCACAAGACTGACCCATGTTTGCATCACATTAAGTCACTTTACCTTGTTGCATCATTTGATGTGTCAATGGGACCGTCAGTCTCCTCCAAGCTCGTCTAGGTGTGTCTTATCGGATCATCATGTTTTTTTATATTTCCAATGTGGGATTGGGACAAAGAAAATGATTGCACGGCTGTGGATCATTCGTGACGTGCTGCTGATTTTGATTTGAAGCTCGACACTCTTCAAACTCGAGACAGCTCTTGAAAACTACATTGCGAGGTGGTCTTCCGAACTGGTTTGGAAGATTGCTTCCAAGACCGCTTCCACCATTCTCACTACGCGTTAAACTTGTTTTCAGTAAACTAGTTTTAGGAACGTAGTGAGAACGGTGCCTGGCTTAGACCTTTCCTGCATCTTGGAATGCTTACAGTCATGTTGAACCTGTTCCAATGAATGCGCTTATTGAGGAGAATCAGGAGAGGTTGAGGTAGGTGAATGTGAACAGGTCTCAACAAACTCATCCAGTTGGACTGTCACCTTGGGCAGGTATTTCTAGTCCTGGAGAGCATTCAAACATTGGCATGTTGTTTTGACATGCTCTATAATGGTACACTAATCTAATTGATCCTAAAGATAATACCATGTCCATGTCATTGGCACCATCAGCAAATTGACTTGTTACAAAGTGACATTAATGTCTCTCATATGGCATTATACTTTTGCATTAGCTTATACTAGTATCAGGAATTGATTGACCAGATGGATGAAGCTATGCCTATGAAAGGTAAAACAGACTCGATGAAGGCTTACTGCATTATTTTCAGTTCTCATTACCAACAATAATGTATTCATTAGAAAAGGAAAAGTTTTCTTGACATGAACTATGAAATAGTTATACATTACCATCCATGTATACAAGTAGATGATAGCACAAACTTGAAGCAAGATTTGAAAGTGAAATGAAAAGGGTAGTCGCATGGAGAAAGATAGGTGCAATTTCGATATCCTGCCTTCAGCTAGAATAACAAAGACAAGATGAAGAATGAAAGTATCCAGAGTGACCTCAGGAGGGCGTGACCTCGGCTATGAGGTCATCGAGGTCACCAAGTGAGCCTACAGGATACCTCCAGGGTGATCACACTCAATCAGGCAGAAAGAATATTTGTACACATTCCTAACACTGTTTGTGGTCATCTTTCTTCTTGCTCTACTGGTCAGGAGAGAGCTTCAGGCAGATCAGTATTGCCATGGTAACAAGCACTATGAATTATCCAAGAATCTAGAAGATGATGATCTTAGATAGAAGTAGGATGAAGCCTTGGAATAGAAGGGTTTTTCAAACAAACCAATTTGTTTACCTTTGTGGTCATAGTGAATAACTGTTTCCTGAAACTGTCATTGTTGTCATAGTTCATGAATACCCCTTAGAAATGCATGATAAAATTTGTTGTCTTATTTTAATCATGCCAAATTATAGAGAACCATATTTAGCTGCAATTAGATTTGCTTCCAGATGTATTGGTATGCTGTTTTCAAGAAAGGCAATATGTAGGTTTTGAACAAAATGATCATTTTTCTTTCATGTCATTAGAAACAAGCACACCAATTTGAAGATCTTGATGTTCAAAAAGACATATTTATATACACAAAACTGGAATTTTGACTGACAGAGATGACATTGTGTTTTGTCTGGAAGAAAATGGATGTTTTTTTTTGTAATTTTATTAAATTTCTTCCATACTTGAATCTGACCTTGCATCAGGTTTCAAGATCTATCTCATAGACAATCATGGAGGGGGTGGGGAGGAAGAAGAAGAAGAAAAAACAGGTTTCTGTGGTTGTGGTCATGCTAATTTTTTTTGAGACAGTTTATTTGTTTAAAAGTGTGTTAAGTTTAAGATATGTTGTTTCCTTTCTCATTTTCATATAAACCCCAAATCAGAATGTAGGTTGGAATGGGAGATATGCTAAAAGGTGTGTTTTGAGGTCGAAAATTCTTGGAAAATACATTTTAGAGGAAGAATGAAAACAGCATCCTATTAATGTACAAAGTGTGATCTTTCACTCATACAATCTTCTGTCCTTGCATAAAAGACATATTCTTGCAAGCGTGAACTCTATCCTACAACTGCGAACTTCAGTTTTAATTTGTGTTTAACATGTGCATATCAAAACGTTGTCCTGTCTTCAAAAATGGAAGTATAAACACACGGTCTAACTAACACATGTGGATCAGTGCTGTGAGCCAAATATTATCATATAAGAGATGACAGGTGACATTGAATGGTCCTAAACTGACCATGAATTGACATGCTCAAATCGTTTGGAATGTGTGACACTGACACCGTTCTCATTACAGATCTAAAAACTAGTTTACTGGAAACTGGTTCCATAGCTGCCAACTGTTATGAAAAAAACTATTAGGAATGCGAATGCTCTGACAAAGCTTGAAAAAAAAAACCAAGCAAGTGCTTAAACGCACAAGAAAAATGTTCGCTTTATGCATACACTTTTTAGCAATAGCTTAATCGTCAAGGAAATGCTAAGAGTCAATTACCGATTGCTTGAACTTACTAGCAAGCATTTGCTCGCTTATTTTATGCATATGGAATCAAGCAAAAGCAATTGCTACTTTATGTGCATCTGACCCATTAACTGTTTCAGGTAAACTTGTCTAGATAGCCTTTATTTTTAAACTTACCTTCTACCTTTCACTCTTAGAATTTGTGTTATTACTTGTCTGTCTTCAGTCATATATTTCTTTCTGGACATTCTTTTTAGTTTTAGTATTTGATTTTTATGACATTTATTTTAAAATGAAATCTGATCTTCGGAATTCCTTCTATCTGTTTTATTTTCTTTGTCAGCAACTATACTCTTATGTGCTTTTCAATTTTTTTTCAGACTACAAAATTTTTCCTTAACCCTGGAAAATAGGTGGAGATAAGGGGGGGGGGGAGTGGTCCTAGCCCCACCATTTCCCTGGGGTTAAGCTTGGACTACTTTGGTTTCAGACTATATTAACTGAATGGCCTAGCATGATGGTACTATCTGGCCCTGCTGAAAAGCAGGGTTAGCTAGCTTATTGCTGTGCTAGTCAGACATTGGGGTGCTAGGAGCTGTAGTTTGAAACGAAACCGGACAAACAAAAGAATTAAGCAACAGTCTAAGCATCAACCAATAACAGAAGTCAAAATTTTGTACTGTGTGGCAAAATGGTCAATATTAATGAGCAGTGCAATAGCCTAGGGTTATGTGTTGACCCCGCTAAGCAAATAGTATGGGGTTAAGAAAGACAGTCTGACCCCCCCCAAATAGTATGGGGTTAAGAAACTTTAGTCTGAAAAGCATATATTTGGAAACTGTTAGCGGCTATGTGAGATTATAACGTGGACCAATACATTTATAAGAGCAAGGTGTTACCCCGACATTGCCAGTGGGGTTGTTTTATATTGGTAGAATCAGTGTTGATCAGATAATACAAAGAAAAAAATCACTCTGCTGTTTGTACCCTATATAGCTCCGATTGCTTTCTGATTAGGGTCCATTTAGACTGAGAAAGAATACAGCCATGAGGTATAGAAGTAATGTTGTTGTTGGATTACACTCCTCACTCCGCTTTGTTTTGATTCCCTGACATTTCTGTACCCCAAGCAAGATCAGACTTTGTAACATTATTTATAAGGAGACATGTCTCCTTTGTGTGTGAATGTTCCATTCTTGTACTTCTGAGTTTTTTTTTTAACAGGTAACAAGCAATAGAGAGTGTGGGTATGAGAGGGGGCTTTTTAAAAGGGCTTTCATGCATCAATTGAAATGAAGAAAATGCACAATATTCATTAGTTTATCAGGTTTGCAAACTTTGTTACACTTTTATCCACCTTTTAAGTGCAATACAGCTCAACTCTGTATGCATTGCTTTTATCTATTGATGCAAACCTTTTCAAGTACCACCTCTTATGTGTAACAATTCTATTGACAGAAGGCTGTAATTTGTACAATAATGTTGGATAGTCATTTCCAATCTCCAAACTAATACATTTACTTTTTTTCAGATTTTACACCAAAATAGATTTTTTTTCTCTAAAACAGGCAAGACCAGCTCTGATAACAGATGTGGAAACTGCACAGAATACTTACCTATTCTAAACCATTGACATTCTTTCATCTTTATTCACAAACCCTGAACTTACCAAAATGGAAATCTTACACAGGCATGTAGCTAATTACTTCTTTAGTTAGCATAGAAATAGTAAGCATTTTTCAGTAAGAGCGAGGCATGTTATTAAAACACCATGCTGTGTAGTAAGAGAGGAACGATCTCGGACTTTCGAGTTTCGTTAGGTGACTTCACCAAAAAGATATCTCACTTGACTGGAGCTTTACCAATAGCATGCTTTAATGGGTGTTGACAAACTTAAGCTGTACAATATTTCAGTTATTGTTCATTGATTTTGAGAATTTTGGAAAAATAGTATATGAGCTTTGCTAGTTTGGAATCATTAATTGCTCTCAATGATAATAATCACCTCTGCCTCCATGGTTGTTACAGCAGCACTGAACAAGTCTTTAGGTGGTTTCAAACTGCCTCGATCACAAAAATCCCTGTTAAATTACGGGAACTATTTTCGGCTAAAAAATACCCATTAATTATTCCTGCATTCACACCGCCCCGAAACATATCCTTCGGGATAAGTTCCTGAAATTACGAGCATGCGCATAGTATGGTCTGATAAGCAGGCAAGGCACGAGATTCAAAATCACTAGCCCAGCAGCCACCCACGGCGCCGCGCCCAATGACACGCTGGGCTAAAAATTCCCGTAATTTGCTTTCACATTGCCCGTAATTTGCTTTCACATTGCCAAAATACCTGCGACCTTGGAAAAATCCCCATGACCTTGGAAAAATCCCCGCGAAAGTTCTCGTAATTTCACCAAGTACCTATTTAGTGGGTATTTTCTTTTGGGGAGATTACGCGTAGTTTGCTTTTACATTACCAAAATACCTGGTATTTTCTGATCGGGGTAAATTTCCCGATCAGAGAATGCCTGGAACTGACGAACTTCGAGGCGGTCTGAAACCACCTTATGTCTTATTCTAGTGACCCTTCATTGTTTTTGTAGAAAGTACAGATCTTATCCAGAGATTAGGTCAAAAGAATTGTAAATAGTGAAGACTTCCTCATCTATCCTCATGTAGTTGTTTTTCAGCAATGCCAAATTTATTCTCTCTTCACGATTCAGTAGAATTAACTGTTTTGATGTTGGCCAACTTGATATCGAATTCCAATTTCAAGATCATGGTTTAATCCCTGGCCCTTAGCTATTTTCAACTCATACTGTTTGTTAACTTCTTCTGCGTGACTATTTGCTTGTGTAGTCCTTCAGATCTGGACACTGTTGACTGGGAATACAATGTTCAAATCAGATAAATCCCCCCTGGTAGGCATTTAAGGGAATGCAGTTTTCATATTTTTGACATGCTGGTAGACGCTGGTAGAACTTTGTTATGCCTTCCAATGTCAAATTCTCTTTGCAGTCATAGTCCTTGTTAGGTGCTTGTGCAGCTCTATAAATCTGAGTGACAAAATATTGTGTTTTCTCTTTTAAAGAAAGGTCAAGTAAAATTCTGCTTCCAGCAATATTTCCATGAGAGAAAGAAATATGATTGATGGTTTGATAAAAAATATTATCAAAACTTTTATCTGTTTCTTGGCAGAGACAGGTACATGTAGGTGGCAGATACACAAGCCAATAAAAAAGGAACATGCAATTGCTAAATCATGGGGAAATTGAATTGTATATAATTTGCAAAATGCTCATTTAGTACACATAATGATCCGAAATCACAAATTTTACCAAACTAATGATCGTCATACACCTCGGTCACATTTGCTCTATGGTGCACAGCCGTACGGTGAGTCGAAAACGTTTTATTCATTTTTATTCAAACCACCTATATGTAGCTGGTACAAAAAATGTTAAAACGGTTGTTTTTCACTTGATGTTCAGCCACCGTAGAGCAAATGTGACCGAGGTATTAATTTGGGATGCAAAAGTTCTTCAAGCGAAGGACAGCTTCCCCATGACTTAATAATTTATGTTAGAGATAGACTAAATGAACATGAGTAGAAGATAAGTGTCAATCCTGCCACTAATCAATCTGTTTAACACACCTTAGAATAGTCTACAATTATAGTCATGCAACAATGGTTTTGTGACAAAGTTGTCACATGGAATTAAAAACGAAATTATATTACAGGAATGAAGTTGCAAAATATTGACTTTGCCAATTAATCCGCGTCACTTTCGTGTTCTGTCCGGAACAGTTGCTACCATATATTTGAACTGGCATGAAAATATTTGTAATCCATGTTCCATGCACTGAGTGTCATGGCATGAATATTTTCTATTGGCTACACCTGTTTGACTTTAAAGGATTAGTACTTCCAATGGATAAATTTAAAGTTTTGCTCAGTTATCTCATGCTGTGTCTTCTTTAGATGTCATAGTGTAGTGGTTGTGACCCCCCCCATTATCAAATTAGAGCTTGTGTGTTCAAATCCCACCATTGCACCCGCTACTTGCAGCCTCCGTGAAATCGAGCTACATTTTGCTACTCCCCACCCAGTTCTCAAGTGGGTACCTGGTAGGATGCGGATGTACTTGTCTAGTATTTATGTGTGTCTCTTTAGGCCCGTCTCTGCACCAGCCTGAGTTTTCAAATATTCACACTATTTCTTATCCACCAAATTATCGCAATTTGAACATACTTGAGATTATTTGTAATGGAGATGCATCATCAGTATAGTTATCTGGATTAATCTCAAGATTGCAATCCCAAGTCAACTTGGGTTAATCGCAAAATAGCTCGCTATTTACAAATTATTCCGGTAATTTGCAGGTGAAGACGCACTCGGGATTATGTATTGCATCAATGCCTCGCTTGAGCACGATTCGCTCTTCTTGCGCTGGTGGAGATGGGGTTTCTTGAATCGAATCATAAGATTAATCGCGAAGAAGGCCGATCAGGCTAAAATCTCGAGATTGAGAAAACTCTTGCTGGTGCAGCACTGCCTACTGTAACAAGTGACTCCTCGAGAAGTATGTATAATGCAACGGGTAAGCCTTAGATTAGAGGACTGGTGTGGTGGTGATAATTTGTAAGTGCTTATAAGCACAGTATGGATTGAAAAAAAATCATCATTCTGTTATAATATAAATGATTGCAGTATGTAAAGGATATAGCTTAAACGTAGGGGTAAATGTCATGCTAGATTGAGTATTATCAACTTGGAATAATCTCATGAACAGATGTATGAACAACACTGCAACTGTATCCATCTTAATTTTTTATGGGGTGACATTGGGTCAGATGCATAAAAAATATCACTTGCTTTAAGGCCTTTTCTAAAAGAATATGCAAAAAGCAAACATTTTGCTTGTGTGTCTATGCATTTGCTTGTTTTTTTCCAACCTCCATCATCCCAGCTTAAGCGTTTGCCCCGGGGGGGGGGGCCACTTCCATTCACGAGTGGATACCATGCGCGACCATGGGGTCTCGAAAAGCACCCTAAACACGTAATTTTCATATTCTGAAAATGCACCCCTTAACAAGTATTGGCGTGTGAAACCCTACCCTTAACAAGTCTTGGAAACAAAACGATACTCTTGGCAAATATTCCCTGAAACGAACCCCTAAACAAGTACAGGAATGTTTTATTGTTACGGGTCCTTCGGTCATCGGCTTTACCTTATTTGGTTTAGTACGACCCCACCTTCTACACCTTGCGCAAATCGGACTCTAAACACGTAGTATTGGGGCAGAAAGGACATCCTTTATAAAACATTTAATTTTGTTTTATCATCCCCGCAAAGTCGACCCTAAACACGTAATTTTCCTAGCGAAATAGATACCCTTATTTCATTATTTTTGTGTTTTTGACACCCTTATCACGTTACGTACGTAACGTGCCCTGATGAGAGAAGCAGTATAATTTGTACTGCCATTTCAGGATACCCTCTGCATACAAGTCCAGCGCTTTTGATCTGTGAGTTGTGTTTGTACCAGCATGATGTTATTCAAACCGCTAACAATTGCTACCTGAAGGCAAGAAAAGGGTTTTTAAGCACAAGCAAAG